>NW_027202571.1:2525000-3125000 GCF_024711535.1 Dipodomys merriami | reverse complement strand
GATAAGTGTCTTTAGAATTTTACAAACTAGACTGGGTTCAAACTGTGATCCTTAGATCTCACCCTCATGATTAGTAGGATTAGAGGCATGAGCCATGGGACATTTATTTGGACAAATGCTGATAAGCATCCTCACAGAATTTCCATGAAATTGTATAGACATATCTCTACTTTTTGTCTGTTATGTTTACATTACCATATGTGACTTAACCAGTCCCATGTCTGTCCTGTTAGTTCACAAAAGAGAAGCATAGAGTAACTTCCTTCTCTCCTCCCATTGGTACAGATCCTTCTACCGTAACTGGGAGGAAGATGAACAAGATGAAGAAGTAAGTGGAGGTTGACACAAAGAGAAGTTCTGTCCTTGAAAACTGGGTATCTTTGAGGTGTCTGAATCAAAGTCAACTTCCTTCTTTGCACACCAGTTGTGATTTTCACCAGGGGGTTGAGGCTTGGCACTTCAGTGGATAGCAGATTACACAGTGTGGATGTGGTTGTGGTTTTGGACTCTCATGGATGACGAGGGGGGTATGTATAGCAAGTCAGATCAAGAGGGGAAACAACCTTCTCCTCCTAACATAGGGAGAATTTTAGATGATTATATTTGAGAAATTTCTAGAAGTGGGTTGTGAGGAGCATCCTGCTTGCAGGAGTCTCTTCCTACAACATGCAAGTCCCGCCAGAAAGAGGCTATAGTACAAAGCTCAGGATGGGGAGGAAAGGCTCTCATTTTCCTTGTCACCAATCTGCCCATAGCATAGTTTGTTCCATCTTCCCTATGTGGATGGACTTCTACCTTGATGATTTCTATGAGAACAAGAACCATGACACCCTGAAAGAACTTACACAGTATGTCAAGCTCAAGATGCCCTCTTCAGACTTGCTCTTCTGCTTACATATTCTTCTGGACCAGCTAGAGGAACGCATGGCCCATGAGACCAAGAAAAAGTGGAAGAAGTCCTTGTTTAGATACCTCAGAGCTGGTGAATATGGATGGAACTTGGGTCTTTAGGCATGGGCAGGATGGGCATAGAGCCCTTAGTACTCCCCAGCTTGGCAAAATATCCTTTTATGGATATTCTTTGCCAGGTAATATCTGTTCTCCTTTGAAGGAACTTGGAAGTAGCCACTCATTAGAAACATGCTAACTTCTCATCAGTGTTCAGTCCAAACTCAAGTTCTACAGCTTCCCCCATTAGATTCTCATGAAAGTTTAGTCACACCTTAACTTCTTGAGTTCTAAGACTCCTGTACCTATTTCCATTCTCAGGTTTGTATCACAGTAGAGCAGCTCCTGCAGTTCTCCAGATAAAGAACCCATCAGTGATGTCGTTTATGATGACTCATGGAAATCAGAAAACATTACTGATCTCCAGAAGGCATGTGAACATAGAGGGTGTTTTTTTAATATATAGAAAGGCCCAAGCAGGTTTTGAGTCTTGTGGACATCCCACTGGTTGTGAACCCCACATGTGAAGCAGGAGTACCTGCACTTACTGCCAAGGAAGAAGATGATCCAGAATATCTTCCAGTGATGTTGATAATCCACCTAGATTAGCTCCAAACAAGTCAAAAAGACATGTCTTGGTATGCAGTGTAAATGTATGCTAATGGAAAATGACCCCAGTGTATCTTCAGGAAAACCAATAAGTGAGGTCCAAAATCTAGATTCAGTTGAGGAAAGGGAATCTTTCCTCACAGAATATCCTGACCAATCTGTCCTCCTGAAGGGGATCCAGTTTCCAATTGAGAAATTAGAATCTGTCCCTCCTTGGACTCAGGAAGAAAACCCTGTCTTTAATGAGGAAGTAAATCCCTTTTAGGACTCTGAGGCAGAATTTCTTTCTGAAGGCAACTTAGAAGCCAATCTAGATTTAGAGATTCCTTCCCCCATTCCTGGGAAAACCTGTATTTTTTTGTCCTGATGGTTATAAAATGCTCATTCTATTTATTTTTCTAACTTTATTAAAATGTTAGTGTTTTTTATATAATCTAGTATTCATGAATCCTAATTATGTTTTTAAGCCTACAATCTGAAGCATTGTGCATACGTGTTCTGTGGGAGGAAAACAGAGTGACAGGGTGCTGTACAAGAGAGCCTACTGCATATTACTCAACTGTTAAATGCACAGGGAGCGGCAAGGAAGCCAGGCCATGCCTGTATGGGGAAATAAGGTGGCTACAAAAGGTCTATGACATAGCAGGATAGAGGTCCTAGAAAGCTGTTCTGTCAATTTGGACAAATGTCACAATACTTATAGTGGTATGTAGGATACTCTTCCAACCGTGAGTTCAAATCTGTTTACATTTCATTGTGCTTTGGGCACATATGGAAGAAAAATTACTCTCCAATAATATCATACAGTAATGTGAATCATTTTCTTTAAAACTGCTCCAGGGCTGAGAAGGTGGCTCAGTGGTAGAGTGCTCGCTTTGCATGCATGAGGCCCTGGGTTCAATTCCTCAGCACTACATAAGCAGAAAAAGCTGGAAGTGGCATTATGGCTCAAGTGGTAGAGCACTGGTCTTGAGCTGAAGAGCTTAGGGACAGTGCCCAGGCTCAGAGTTCAAGCCCCACAACTGGCAAAAATACTGCTCCATTAAACAATTAATTAAATAATTAATAATTAATTCAGGCTGCAGCCACTTAATCAGGCATGCTGGTCCCTCTGGTGAAGTAGGATCCTACTGGAAGCCTGCCCACCTAGGGCCGTTGTGAGCACCCCTCGCCTGGGACTGTGGAAGAAGATCACGGTGCACCTGTTGTTGGGCTAGGGCAGCTACCTGGCAGCTGCTGCATGAATAACACAGTGCCACTGACTCACATCTAGCACCCCCCTGTCCCTTGGGCCGGGTCCATGAGGATCAGCCCCTGGGAGTACACGCATACTACGGGACAGGGTCCACCCACCTAGGAAGGAGTGCAGACTGAACAGATGCCACTCTGTGGATCAGTTTGTACAGTATTTATCAGCCGTGGAGGAGGGGTTGATTTTGTTCTGCTGTGGGGAAAAGACAAAAAAGACAGGCCCAAGCAGGGTGATGCCAACTTTTGTACTCAGACTGGCAAGGAAACTTTCCCCCACGCATTCGCCAGCAGGCTTAGGAAGCCATTCCATGCTCCTTGTCCATGGAGTAGCAGCCAGGGACACTCCCATCCGATACTCCTGGATGCTCTTTTGGGTTTGTTTGTTAATTTATTCAGAGAGCCCCTCCCTCAGACAGCAGAGTTATATTCTGGGTTTTGTAAAATGTTCTGCATCTGAGCATTCCCAGTGTTTGGTTTTTGTATTGTTTCTTTTAAATGCGTTTTGAAATTTGTGTTTTAGGTGTTGAGGTGCAGGAGGAGGAGCCAGGTTATGAAAATAGTTTCCTACAAGCCGTTCATCTAAAAATGAAAACATATTCTCTTTAAAAATGCATTTCAGGAAATAAATCTGAGAGTGGAGTAAAGGCTGTTTTCTCATGAGATCAAAATGTGAGATTTCTATATGCATGTTTTATGCGTTCAAAATACAATTAAGTAATCCACTATCTAGGAACAATTGTCCAGACCTAAGAGTTAAGTGTCTTGGGAGTTAGATGCAGGGTTTTTTGAGCTTTATTCAAAGGGAGGGAAGAAAGTTAAAATCCGTAGATTACTTTGTAGAATCAAAGTGGTAATACAAAATGAGAATCACTAAAAAAACCTCAGTGGTATTTGGGTTTTCAATTGTTCCATATGTATTTTTGGATTACTTCTATTTCATTGAAGAGTGAGATTGGGATATTGGTAGGTATCACATTGAATTTGGATATAACCTTTGGCAGTATTGCCATTTTAATGGTGTTATTCCTCCCAATCCATGAGCATGGGTGGTTTCCCACTTCCTTAGTTCTGCTTTCATTTTCTTTTTCAGGTTTTGAAAATTTCTTTCATAGAGGTCCTTCTTAACTCCTAGATATTTTATTTCTTGTGTGGCTTTTAAAAAGGGGTTGCTTTCCTAATATCACCCGCAATCTTAACATTATTGGAATACAGGAAAGCCATTGATTCCTGAGGGTGAATTTTATACTTGGCTAGTTTGCCAAAGTTTCAGATGAGCTCAATAATTTGGGAGTGGAGTCCATGTGGTTCTTTAAATACAGGATCATATCATCTGCAAAGAGGGAGAGTTTTATTTCATCTTTCCCTATTTGGAGACCTTTAAGTTTGCATCTTGTATTATTGCCCCAGCTAGCATTCTAATATTAAGTTGAAGAGTAGTGGATAGAGCAGACTTTTTATCTCATTCCTGAATTTATAAGAAATGGCTTTAAATTTTCACCATTAAGTATAATGCTAGCTCTGGGTTTGCCAATCCATAGCAGAAAGAACAGCACTGGAGAACTATCAGTTCCAAATTTCAAACTCTACTAAAAAGCCATAGTAAAACAACAGCTTGTTACTGGCACAAGAACAGACCTGAGGATCAATGGAATAAGACTGAAGACTCAGAAATAAACCCACTGACCTATAGCCACCTAATCTTTGACAAGGGGGCTAAAAATTAGAATGGAAGAAAGACAGCCTTTTGAGTAAATGGTGTTGACAAAATTGCTTCAACACCTGTAGAAAACTAAAGCTAGATCTGTATATAATACCCTGCAGGAGAATCAACTCCAAATAGATCAAACACCACAAAATAAAAGAAGACACCATGAAAACATTACCTGAAGGAATAGGAGAAACTCTAGGGCTTTTTAGCACAAGCCGAAATTTTCTTAAGAGAGAACTGGAAACAAAAGAAATCAAAGAAAGTTTGGAAAATTGGGATTGCATGAAACATCAGAGCTTCTGCAAGGCAAAGGTCATAGCTAACAAGATCAATAGAAAGCCCACGTTCTGGGAGAATATCTTCACGAGTCATAAAACGGATGAGGTCTTATATCTAAACTATACTTAGGACTCAAAAAATTAGATCACCTGACAACAAATCCTCAAAGAAACAACTACTCGATAACTAAGTGGGCTAAAGACTTAAAGAGAGACTTCTCTGAAGAGGAAATAAAAATGGTCATTAGACTCATGAAGAAATGCTCAACTTTTCTAGGCATAAAAAGGGGAGCCTGGCATAATATATGACAAGCACTAAGGGTAAACAACTACCAATAGTGAATATGGTCCCAAGCCAAACTCTCCTTTACATTTAAAGGATATATAAAAATATTTCATGACAAAGAAAACTTGAAACAATGTATCTCCACCAAATAAGCAGGGTAGAAGTTAATTAAATATACCCTATATAGAGAAGATCAAGAAGAACAGGATCTGGTTATATAAAATGCTCCCTACCAGAGAAAAAGGTAAATATATTAACAGTAGATGAGGCACAGCTCCTAACAGCAGGGCTATAACATAACATATTTCTCAGTCTTAACTTTCAATATCAATGGAATTAAATTACCAATTAGAAAACAGATCAGATACTAGTATCAAAAAACAAGACACATCCATCCAGTGTCCACAAGAGATACATTTTATTGACAAAAACAAACGTACTCAAACTGAAAGGCTGGAAATAAAATTTTCAAGTAAATGGACTCCATAAACAGGCCATAGTAGAATTACTAAAATAAGATAAAATAGAATTCAAATTAAAATTAGTAGGAATAGACATTACATGTTGAGAAAGGCAACTCTCAATTAGGAGGATATAACAAGTGTAAATATCAATGCCCTGATTCCTGGACCACCCTACATCATCAACCAAATACTACACAACCTAAAAACACATCTCAACCCATCATTGTCATCCATCAATTGGTTATACTGGAAAAACTCAACCAATAAACTGAAGACCTAAATAACTACATTGACCACCTACCCCTAACAGACATCTATAGAACATACATTCAGTATCAGTATATACATTCTTCACAGCAGGTCATGGAAGATTCTCCAAAATAGAACCTATCCCATGTCACACAGAAATTCTGTCCAAATTGAAAGAAAATTAATTGAATTCACATATCTTTTCAGACCACAACAGAATAAACTTAGAATTAAACAGCTAAAGCAAAAAAAAAAAAAAAAAAAAAAAAAAAAAGGTCAAACCCATGAAGAGTGAACAACACACTGCTTTATGACCAGTGGGGCACTGAAGAGATTAGAATAGAAATCTGAAAGTTTCTGGAATTTAACAAAAATGAACACACAAAATACCAGCTCCTCAGGGACATATTAAATGCAATACTTAGTGGAAAATTTACAGCTTTGAATGCCTACATCAAGCAATTGGGGAAATCTCAAATCAAGATTTCATTTGATTTTAATTACGGTCTGCTATTAGGACACCCACAGACACCAAAATCAGAGGATGCTAATTCTTCTGATAAAATGCATAATAATTTTTCATAATTAATATAACATGAAGACTTTAATATTAATAACATTAAAAATACTTGTATTCACATTATATAATATATTGAAATCCTTTAGTTTCATCAATTTTTAGAATATTTATAACTAAATGTAAATTGTTTGTAAATAGTTATTTGATGATGTATAAAAATGAGAAAAAAATTCGCATACATATTACTACAAATGCAAACAGATTCACCTAGTTATTTATGATCCTTCATTTGTTGGTTTCATTCATGCATGGATAACATGCAAAGAAGTGAAAATTCCAAACTTGGGCTAAAGAGATTTTATAAATTAAATTGTTTTGTCCCATTCTTTCTCCTTCTCTTCCATCCTTCCTTCCTTTCTTCTTTGCTTCCTCCTTCCTTCCCTCCATCCCTACCTCTCTCTTTCTCTCCTTCCTTTCTTCCTTTCTTCCTTCCTTCCTTTTCCTTCCTTCTTTCTTTCTTTTTTTCTTTCTTCCTTTTTCTTTCTTTCTCCTTTCGTCTAATATTCCTCTCTTCCTTTTACTCAGACTATTTCTTATGGCAATAGAAAAAATCTGAACTGTTGTACTGTAAGGTGTTATGAGTGATTATAAATATTAACTAGATTAATATTAATTTTAATAACCTATGTTATATCTTAAGACAAATTATACTAAAAGCAACTTCTCAAATGTTCCAAGATATGTAACAAATATTATTTTCATGATATTGTTTATTTCTTCAAACTAAAATAAGTATTTAGGCATAATATTGCTTGTGTGTGGGTTTTGTTCTTGTGATTTTAACTCAAGAACTATCCCTTAGTTGTTCTTGTTTTTTTCCTCAAGGGTATTGGTCTATCATTTGAGCCTCAATTCTATTTCTGGCTTTGTGTGTGTGTGTGTGTGTGTGTGTGTGTGTGTGTGTGTGTGTGTGTGTGTGTGTTGTAATGTGTGTGTGTGATTAATTGAGATATGTCTCACAAACTTTCTTGCCAAGGCTGACTTTGTACCCCAGCTTCCTGAGTAGCGAGGATTACAAGCTTGAGACACCCATATTTAGCACAGATTTAATATATCCAACAATAAAGTAAATTGTATTTTTTGAATTCTAGAGGTTCAGTTTAACAAATTAACATTTAGATATTTATTCATTTATTAAACCTGAATCTGCATTGTGAAAAATGTTTCATTTTTATGAAAAATTATGCACGCAAAGGTTTAAATGACAGAATCTTTAGACAAATTGCAATACTCTATCATTCAAAAGCAAAAAAGGGATTGTTAATCAAATTTCTCATATAAGCTAAAAGCAAAAGGCTCTGTCAGGCTGAATGAAGCAATTTTTCATTAAATTAAATATTATATACTGTGGTCACGTGATTTTCTATTCTTTTAAACCTAAACTTTTTTAGGTTTTGTAAATTCATACATTTTGTGAGTATATAAAAATCTTGATTACAAATCATGTATTTCTGAGTTTGTTTACTAAGTCATATCAGAGAAACACTGAATTTCATGTATTTTATGTCAACAGTGATTTTTAGAAATTGAATGAACCTCATTATAAGAAAACTAAAGCAGGATATTTAATCACTTATCCAATTATTCCTATAGACTTGAAGATAACTAATTTTTGAATGGTAGGAAATTCATATTATACCTACTCTCTAAAGAATAATTCTGATAAAGATTGTGATAGTATTTATTTTTCCTTCAACTTGAAGGAAAGAACCTCACTGTTGATGACAAATACTTGAATGGAAATGCCATAAAATTATGAAAAATTCAAGTCATTATGAGTTAGATGAAATAGTCATTTTTGAAGGTCACAAAATGAAACCTCTGGGAGCATCCTTATCCATTAAATAAAATGTATTTGTGCTCAAAATATTTCATTCATCTCTCCAGCAATGGTATAACCAAACCACCTCTATGCCAAATAGCATCTCTGGTATTTAGGAATAGAAGTTATCACAATTGTATAGAAAGATCTACCCATCAGTCTAGAAATTAAATCTGAAATAATAAAGGATTGGGATTAATAATTAGGTTTCACTATGTTGCCATAAAGAGGTGAAACCTTTCACGTGGACATAGTTATAGAGATTAGGTCACTGAGAACTTGTCATCAAAGAAGGTTTAAGATCAAAGTCCTTTTTTCCTCTTCCTTCGTTTACTTCTCTGTCTCCTTCTCCTTTTCCTTCTCCCTCTCCTTTTTCCCCACCTCCCCTTTCTCCTTTTCTCACTCCTATTCTTACTTTTCTTTACTTCCTCGCTTCCAGGAATACACATACTCCATCACATGTTCCTGATATGGGGTACTGTACCATCACCAACCAAAAGTAATGAGAAAAAGAAATGTAAATTGAAAGGTATAAAATCAGAAACCAAGATTAATCTTTCCTCCTTTGAAGTTAATTTTATAAAAATATTTGTCATATTAATAGGAGACTAACACAGCATGTTCTCATATATTATAAGGGATAAGATTTACTAGAAATAAATCTGGCCAACATTGTCCTAATGAAATAATTGATCAACTTAAGTATATTTGGACAAATCTACTTTAAAATATCAGATATTCTTCAATAAGAGGCAAAAAATGTGTTCAGAGGGAGAGTGGAGGAGAAACTAGAGCTAAACAAGCTCTCACATAGCAGTTTTACTGTTCCAGTGAACAGTCCTAGGTTAGAGAATCACACCAAGTGTCCCATTACAGTACAGAGAGTTTGTCCAGAGAGGGAAAATCCAGGCAAGGAGACAGATCAGAGCACTTGCTGGTAGCCATGGCTGTGCCAGCTGTGGCAGCAGTGGCAGTGGCCATAGGCGCCATACCTATAACAAAGAGTCCAGGACAAAGATGCCAGACACAGCGGGACAGCAGATTCTACTCAACATCAGTAAGAACTGACGGAAAAGGAACCAAGATTCTGATGTGAGTGGAACACTGACATCCTCACTCCTTCTCAGCGAACAGAGAAGGTAAGGCCACCCCACCCTGCCACCACCACCAGAGATCTCCATCTTTGATACTGACAAAGGCCCATTTGAACAGCTATCTCTAACTCAGGCCTTGGAAGAAAGCAAGATCCATTTAGGAGATCACAGGAACCTGACCTGACTTGCCACGCTCAGTTCCACCCAAGAGAAGTCACCCAGCCCAGGCAAAGAAGCCCTGCCCTTGGAGGAGTGACTTTCTTCACTTTGTAAACAGAGCCAGAGGCTGCCCCTCCCTACAGCAACCTTGACAATCAATTGAAATTCAGTAAACATAAATGCTGAGAATGGATCCAGACTGGGCTGTGTATCTCAGGAGCTAGCGCCTCAGGGAAAAGCAACTGTTGGCTGAGAGGCCTCAACCCTACCCAGAACCTAGCCTCATCACAGCATCTCAAAACTAGAAGAAACAGCCATCTCCCTCTTTTGTGATACTCAAAGCAGATCTCCTTCCCACTGAACTAGCCTGGGAGGAGGATCACAAAATTATGGGTAATGCCGAACATTTTTCTGCCTGCTCAAACAAACTGACTTAAGCAACTAATCAAGCCACAGGAAAAACAAACACCACAAGCAGACCAGAGACGCCACCAAGAGACTGGTTATGGACACAGGGGAGATAGAATATCTTCACATTCTACCCCCACAAAAATAATCAAAGAAGTCTTTTTGTACCTTTCTTTAATTTTAATTTTTTTTAAAAATAATGTTTTCAATTAATCTTTTTCTTCTCATCATTATTATTTTAGGTGTAAATGTGTGTGTGTGTGTGCTTTTTTATAAAATCTCTTCTAACCTTTTGGTCCTTATTATTTTATTCTTTTCTTTTTTTTCTCTTTCTTTTTTGTGAGACTTGTTATTAGGATCATCCCCAGATATTTACCCATCGTCGAATATTAGACATTATGCCCCGTTGTGTACAACTTAATCCAGAAATTTATTCCTCAGTTCACAAACTCTTACGCTAAAATTCTTTAAGAGCAGTATTATCTCTCTTTATACCTATATAATTTTCAAGTAACTAATTTAAAGAATTTTTAGTTTTTCATGTCTCCTTTTTTTCCCTCCCATCATCTCATCCTGTCCTTTTCGTCCCTCAATATCATCATTAAACACATAATTTTAAGTGTTTCACTTTTTAAATTTAAATTTTTGTATTTCCATTTTTTCTTTTTTTTTCTTAATCTTGCTTCTAGCATTCTGCCTAATCCATTTCCCTCTCTAAGATTAGGACTTGGTTAAATTCACTCTCCTTTTAACTCTCCACATCCCTCTAATCCTATTTTTGCCCACATTTCCACCTAAAATTAATAATTTGTGATTTGCCAAATTCTTCTTTGCTGTTCTTAGCACATTAAGCCATAGTTGTTTGATGTTGAATAAATTGTATCTGTTGAAAAATATTGTATCTGCAGACTTTTGTCTGTGCAACTACAGAACTTTGATGATACTTGCCTTAAAATTTTGTTCTAACAAAAAATTGGTGTGACTTTCATACCAACTGGGCAGAACAAACCGGAAAAACACAAGGAAAATTGCAAGTCCAGTTATCTGAACTCCCACTCAGGAAAATCATTTGACAGCATAGTTAATGTATAATCGAAAAGAGAGTTCCCAAACATCTCTACAAACACTACTGGTAAACATGGTGAATGAAAAGATTGAAAACCTGCAAAGGATTCAATGTGAGCGTGATAGGGAGAGAGAGGCAAACCAAAGATTAATACTGGAATCTCATGAGAGTGAGGAAGCTCCTCAAAGATTGATACAGGAATTGCATGAGCAGGATCAGAACAGTCAAAGAGAAATACAGGAATTGCATTAGCAGGCTGAAAAAAGTCAAAGAGAACTACAGGAAATGCATGAACATGAGGAAGCTAATCAAAGAGTAATACAGGACTTGGGAGAGCGGTATGACAAGAGACAAATATCAATAGAGGCATTCATGGAATCCATAAACAGAAAGCTGAAAGAATTCAGGGAGACCACAAAGGGAATGCTGAATGGAGCCCAACAGAAGGAATGGGAGTACAAGGAAACCATAACCAATCAAGTACGTGATTTGAGAATAAACACAACACCTAATTAAGGAGGTAAAGAAGTTCTTACAAGATCTAAAACAAAGCTCCAACAAAGAATTTGAAGTCATCAAAGCTGACCAATTAGAAGGAAAAGAAATTTAAAAAAACAAAGTAGAAAGTCTCGACAGTAGCTTATACCATGCAGAGGAGCAAATTTGAGGGATTGAGGACAGCCAGCTTATTACAGAGAAAGAACATACAACTATCCAAGACAAATCCAAGAAATATGATAGATCTATTCAACATTTTGAAGACACTCACAGAAGACTTAATCTGAGGATAATGGGGGTAGAGCAGCACCTAGAGACAGAATTTAGTGGTCTAGGAAATTTAGTTAACATGATCCTAGCAGAGAACTTCCCAAACATGCAAAAAGATAGGCCTATTCAGATACAAGAAAGTTTTAGAACCCCAAATAGACCAGACTAGAGAAGGATATCACACCATTACATTATAATCCACACAGGATCAATTCCAAGGAAAAAATCCTTAAAGCTGTCAAGTAGAAAAGATCAACTATTTACAAAGAAACCAATTAGAATCAGCTCAGATTTCTCAATCGAGACAATTAAATCAAGAAGAGCCTGGAATGATGTAGGCCATGTCCTAAGGAAAAACAACTATCAATCAATCATACTGTGCCCAGCTAAGCTCTCCTTCATAACTGAAGGTAAAATAAAAACGTTCCATAGCAAAGAAAAACTGAAACAATGGATCTCCAACAAACTGGCCCAATAAAAAATACTTAACGATGTGCTACACATAGAAAACCAACAAGACCACAATAAAGACCAAGAAACCGCACCCAAACTGAGAATCCAAGAACTATAGGAAGAATCCAATTGCTCCAGCCCCCAAGAAGTTGGATAGCATTGCAGGAACTCCCAAACACTTCTCAGTCCTAACTCTCAACATTAATGGACTTAACTCTCCAATTAAGTGACAGACTGTTTAGTTGGATTAAAAAGCAAGATCCTTCTATCTGCTGCCTTCAGGAGTCACACCTTGCTCATACAAACAAACACATTTTGAAAGTGAAAGTCTGGAACAAATTCTACCAAGCAAATGGTCCCCATAAAGAGGCTTGAATGGCAATCCTGATATCAGATAAAATAGACTTCAAATTACAATTAGTGAGAAGACATAAAGAAGGTCTCAACATACTAATTAAGGGATCTCCCCTTCAGGAGGATATTACAATTCTAAATCTCTATTTGGCAAACAACGGATCACCCAGATTTATCCAAGAAACACTACTTTCCCTCAGATCTCACATAGATCCAAAGACATAAATTGTTGAAATGTTTAAGTCACCACTATACCCACAAGATAGATCAAATCGGCAAAAACTCAACAGAGAAACTGCAGATCTAAACAACTGCATGGATCAACTAGATATAACAGACATGTACAGAATATTTCATCCAGCAGCATCAGAATACACGTTTTTCTCAGCATCACACGGAACAGTTTCCAAAATAGACCCCATTTTAGGTCATGAAGCAAACTTGTCCAAATTCAGAAACATTGAAGTTTTGCCATGCATTCTCTCACACCACAAGGGAATAAAATTAGAACTCAACACCAAAAGGCACCAATGAAAGTCCTGTAACACATGGAGGCTGAACAACATACTGTTGAATCACCAGTGTGTCATGGAAGAGATTAGTAAGTAAATTCAAATATTCATGATATTCAACAAAAATGAACACACAAATTACCAGCTCTTCTGGGATAGAGCAAAGGCAGTACTCAGATGGAAGTTGATAGCTCTGAGTTCCTACATCAACAAATTGGAGAGACCTTAAACCAACAATTTTATGAGATATCTGAACCTCCTTGAGAAAGAACAACAAGATAAACCCCAACCCAGTAGATGGAAAGAAATACTTAAAATTAAGTAGGAATTAAATGAATTAGAATTTTTAAAAAATCCATAGAAAGAATCCACAAAACAAAGAGTTGGTTCTTCGAAAAATTAACTAAATTGAAAGACTGTTAGCAAATCTTAACAGAAAAAGAAAACACACCCAAATAAATAAATTCAGAGATGAGAATGGAAACATCACCACAGAAACAAGATTCAGAACATTATAAGGGAATGCTTCTCAAACCTTTATATTAATAAGTGTGAGAACGTGGCATAAATGGACCTTTTCCTAGCAAATATGGACATGCCAAAAATGAGCCAAGATGAGATAAACCATCTTAACAGCCCCATATCAAGGATTGAAATAAAATCAGCAATAAGAGACCTTCTATCTAAGAAAATGCCAGCAACAGATGGATTTACAGCAGAATTCTACAAGTCCTTCAAAGCAGAGCTCAAACCAATAATCCTCCAACTCTTCAATGAAATTGAAAGGGAAAATTCACTACCGAACTCATTCTATGAAGCCATAATAACCCTTATTCCAAAAACAGGCAGGGACTCATCAAATAACAAGAACTATAGACTCATTTCTTTGATGAATATTAAGCAAAACTTCTCCACAAAATTTTGGCCAATTTACTTCAAAAATTCATCCAAAAAATCACGCATCTCGATCTAACATGTTTCATTTCAGGGATGCAAATCTGGTTCAATATACACAAATCAATTAATATAACTCATCACATCAAAAAACAGCAAGGATAAGAACCACATTGTTATCTCAACAGATGCAGAAAAAGCATTTGACAAGATCCATCAACCCCTTTATGATGATGGGTCTGAAAAAATTAGGAATCTAGGAAACATTACTCAATACAATAAAGGCTGTATATGACAAACCTACAGCCAGCATTATACTTAATGGTGGAAAAATAAAGCCATTTCCTCTTAACTTAGGAATGAGACAAGGATGTCCACTCTCTACTTCTCGTCAACTTAGTATTAGAATGCTTAGCTACCGCAATAAGACAAGATGCAAACATAAAGGGGTTCCAAATTGGGAAAGATGAAATAAAACCCTTTGCAGCTGACATGATTTTATTTATTTATTTATTTATTTATTTTTTTTTTTTTTTGTCGGCCGTGGGGCTTGAACTCTGGGCCTGGGCGCTGTCCCTCAGCTCTTCAGCTCAAGGCGAGCGCTCTACCACTTGAGCTACAGCGCCACTTCCGGTTTTCTGGTGGTTTATTGGAGATAGGAGTCTCACGGTCTCTCCTGCCCGGGCTGGCTTTGAACCGCGATCCTCAGATCTCAGCCTCCTGAGTAGCTAGGATTACAGGCGTGAGCCACCAGCGCCCGGCAGCTGACATGATTTTAAAGAATCACACGGACTCCACTTCCAAATTACTGAAGCTGATTCAAAACTTTGGCAAAGAAGCAGGGTATAAAATTCACCCTCAACAATCAATGGATTATCTGTATGAAAACAATGAGTAAAGCGTGGGTGAAATCAGGAAGGCAATTCATAATAGTGCACCAAAAATAAAATATGTAGAAATTTACATAATCAAAGAAGTTTAGGACCTTTATGATGAAACCTTTAAAAACCTGAAAAAGGAAATCAAAACAGAAATTAGGAAGTGGAAAAATCTCCCAAGCTCCTGGATTGGAAGGATCAACATCGTGAAAATGGCACTACCTGCCAAGGCTATCTACAAATTCAATGTGATACCTATCAATATTCCAACCTCATTATTCAACGAAATAGAAAAGGCAAACCAAAAATTCATATAGAACAATAAAAGACCCCGAATAGCTAAAACGATCCTCAACAGAAAGATTACTGCTGGAGGAATATCAATACCAAATTTCAAACACTACTACAAAGCTACAGTTATCAAAAGAGCTTGGTACTAACACAAGAACAGACCTCAGGACCAACGGAAGAGAACTGAAAACCCAGAAATGAACACACAGCCCTATAGCCACTTAATCCTCAATAAGGGAGCTAAAAAACTAGAATGGAAGAAAGACAGCCTCTTCAGTAAATGGTGCTGAAAAAATTGGTTAACTACTTGTAGAAAACTAAAGCTAGATCCTTATATATCACCCTGCAGCAGAATCAACTCCAAATGGATCAAAGACCTCGGGGTCAAAGCAGAAACTCTGAAAACATTACAGGAGAGAATATGAGCTACCCTAGGTCTCCTTGGCACAAGCCGAAATTTTCTTAATAGACACGGAGAAACACAACAATTCACATAAATGTTGGACAAATGGGATTGCATGAAATTGCAGAACTTCTGCATTGGCAAAGGACATAGCTATCAAGATCAATTGAAATCTCACGGATTGGGAGAAATACTTCACTAGCCATACAATGGACAAGGGTCTCATATCTAAAATATACCGGAGACAAAAAATTGAATCCCCCAACAACAAATCTTCAAAGAAACAACTGCCCAATAAATAAGTGAGCAAAAGTCTTTTTTTCTTTTTTTAAAATTTTTTTATTGTAAAAATACTGTACAGAGGGGTTACAGTTACATGAACAAGGTAATGAGTACATTTCTTTTTTTTTGTTATTATTTTCTTTCTTTTTTTTAATTGTGAGAATACCATACAGAGGAGTTACAATTACATGGGCAAGATAACGGTACATTTCTTATCAAGCATTGTTGCCTGCTCTTTTTTTTTCCCTTCCCATCCATTCCCATAATCCCCCAACCCCCCCAATCCGATTTTTACCTCCCCCACCCCGCCAAAGTTGTAAAGTTCGTTTTTCGACATAACCATTAATGCCTGTCCCCCACAGTATAACCCCTGCTTTCACTGTATTTGATGTTGGTATAATTTGTGGAGGGGAAGGACAAAAACAAATCGAGCTAAAGTCTTAAAGAGAAACTTCTCTGAAGAGGAAAGAAGGATTGCCAATAGACACATGAAGAAATACTCAACCTCCCTAGCCGTAAAAGAAATGCAAACCAACACAACATTTAGATACCACCTCACCCAGTTAGAATGGCTATAATCAAGAACTCTAATTTAAAGAACAGATGTTCCAGGGGATGTGGAGAGAAGGGAACCATACTGCATTGTTGGTGGGAGTGTAAACTGATTCAACCACTTTGGAAAGTAGTATGGAGGTTCCTCAAAAGACTCCACATAGAGCTCCCCTATGACCCAACAATCCCACTTTTGGGCATTTATGCAAATGTTCACAAACAAAGCTATAAGCACAACCATGTTTATTGCAGATTTATTTACCGAAGGTAATATATAGAACCAACCCAGATGCCCCTCAGTATATGAATGGATCAAGAAAATGTGGCATATATACAAAATGGAATTCTATGCCTCCATGAGAAAGAATGAAATTGCCCCATTTGTTAAGAAGTGGAAAGACTTGGAAAAAATAAATTAAGTGAAGTAAGCCAGGCCCAAAGAAATGTAGCTCCCATGGTATCCCTTATTTGCAGTAACTAATTTATGTCTGAGACCAAGATAAGGATTCAATTTTTCTTTCTTGCGATTGTTCCTAACATACCTATAAGATGATTTCTTTATTGCTTTGTATGTCCATTCCCCCCTGTATATCCCCTGCTTTCACTGTATTTGATGTTGGTATAATTTGTGGAGGTGAGGGAAAAAAGAGATTGTTTAAATAGGGATACAGGTGGACCCATTGCAACAATGAGATACACAAGATTTTATTTCAAAAATACAATGTACAACTTTCGCTGGGGGGGATGAGGGGGAGATGGGAAGTGTTGGGAAGGAGAAACAAAGGAGTAGGTAACAATGTTTGATAAGAAATGTACTTATTACCTTGCCCATGTAATTGTAACCCCTATGTAATGTACTTTCCCAATTGAAAAAAAAAAGGCAAAAGAATTTCCTGTATGATTTCTTATGAAAAGAAAGAAGAATACAATCTGCTCCTCAAGGAAATTGACCCATAACTGGCAGTACTGTCACATTCATAAATGATGTAAGAAGACTGAAGAACAAATTTCAACTCAAACGTCCTGATATAAAATTTACTTTGTCCCCTGTAAACAACCTTTCAATTCTATCTATGTCTTGCTCCCAAAATGATTCGTATTTTATTCTTATCATATTTTTTAATTAACTTTAAGTAGTTGAATGGAAATTGCAGTTTGACAAAGCAGTTTATGAACAGTATTTAGTGAGTTTTTTTCTTTTTTTTCTCCTGAGGTTTGAACTCTGGGTCTGAGCGCTGTCCCTGAGCTCCTTTGGATGAACACTAGAACTCTATCATTTGAGGTACAGCAACAATTTCAGATTTTTCTGAGATTTAATTGGAGATAAGAATCTCACAGACTTTCCTGCCAGGGTTGGCTTCAAATCAATCATCAGCCTATTGACTATCTAGAAAAATAAGTGTGAGCCTCTAGTGCCTGGCTTAAAACAATGCATCTTTTATTTTTTGGTTTATCCTGGGGCTTGAACTCAAGGCCTTGCCAATGTCCTTGAGATTCTTTTCCTCATGCTAGCACTCTACGACTTGTGTCATAGTACCAATTCCAGCTTTTTTTGTTTATGTAGTACTGAGGAATCAAACTCAGGGCTTCATACTTGCAAGGCAAACCGTCTACCAGTAAGAAACATTTCATGGCTAATACAATGCAACTTGAGGTTCATTATCCCTCATCCCTCTCAATCCTATTTCATCCCTCAATTTACATAATTATGTAGAATATTTACTGGCTCTCAATGTCATACATAGTCACTCAGACGCTATGTCACTGTGCCAATTTTAAAAAGCTCATATAATTAGTACATTTCTTATCAAGCATTGTAGCCTCCTCCTTTGTTTCCCCTCTCCATCCCTTCCCATCTTCCCCCCGACCCCCCACTCAATCCTCCCCGCCCCCCTCGCACGAAAGTTGTAAAGTTTGTTTTCGACATAACGACTTGTACATCTCATTGTAAGTAGAAAATGTAGTATAGGGCTGCGGAGATGGCTCAGTGGTAGAGCGCTTGCCTTGCATGCAGGAGGCCCTGGGGTCGATTCCTCAGCACCACATAATCAAAAAGAAAAAAGCCATAAATTGAGCTGTGGTTCAAGTGATAGAGCACTAGCCTTGAGCTGAAGAGCTGAGGGAGAGCGCCCAGGCCCAGAGTTCATGCCCCACTACGGGACCGCCCCGATCAAAAAAAAAGAAAATATAGTCTGTTTTATCCATTTTTCATATGTAATATAAGTGTTTCCTAAGTAAGTCCATGTAAATTTATTTCATGTTGTTTTGCATACATGTGTATAATTGTATTACATCCTCAATGAGCATCTCAACAATTTATTATATTGTATCATAAAAGGTTTTGCAATATCTATTCTTGTACATGTGTCTCACTTGACATAAGTTGAAATATATTTTGTATATAAAATTATGATTGAAAATGCTGGATCATAGAGGCAACTCTATGTATAATATCTAAAAGATTGCCAGTATGTTTAACAAACTGACTATCTCACTTTAAGTGCCAAGCACCAATGTATAAGGATTCCAATTTCTATATAGTGGTTGTGCAGGGCTATCTTATTGATGTTTCTATTTCCACTAATCTCTATGTATGCAGTGTCTAGGCATGATATGACCTTTTCATGTTCTTTGGTTGTTGGTATATTATAACAGACAGTTTTTTGATAACTTATTCAGGAAGGTTAAAGTTTTTCATTGGCATTAATATTTATAAGTTTTTGACAATTTCCAAAAACACCTGACCAGCACTCTTTGACTCATTGACAAAGGAATATAAACTTAAATATATTTCTCTGTCCAATATTAAAGCTGTTAGTGTAAAATTGTTAGGTTTGTAAAGGAAAGATTACACAGCTCAATGGGTTTATAAGGCACCAGATTGGATCCACATAATTATTGTCAAGGAATATTTAATAAGGAGTAAAACAAAATATTTGTGGAATGATATTCTCTTTAATAAGTGGTGATAGGTTAGCAAGTATTGGGGGAGAATTAAAAAATAAACATTGACTTAAACATAACAATTTATTCAAATATTAACTTCAAGCAGGATTAAAACATGGCATATAAAACAAAAAGAGTGATGTAAATGTAAATCAAAGAAATATGTCTTGACAATTTCGGAGATGAAGTATTCTTAACTTAGGCATTAAACTTATAGGAAAGGAAACTTGATATAATAGAACTCAATAAAAGTGTAAAATAAAATTTGGTCTGTGAAAGCTCATATACAAGTAGTGAATACAAATTGGGAGCAGAGGGCTTATGTATCTCATCCTAGCTACTTGGGAGGCTGTGATTTGAGTATTGCTATTCGAAGCCAGCCCACAAAATAAAGTCCCTGAGAATCTTATCTCTGATTAATTTACAAAAATCAGTAGTGAGGCATGACTCAAAGGGTAAATTGTTAACAAAATGCAACAATTCTCAGGGACCCTGAGTTCAAACCCCAGGACCATACATACATGTACAAAAGTGATAGTAGTAATACTAGTAGTGATGATGATGATGATGATGATGATGATGATGATGATGATGATGATGATGATGATGATGGTAATGATGATGATGATGAAGGGTACCCAGACTCAAGGATAAAATATTTGCAAATCCTATACCTGAAAAATACCTCAAATCGAGACTCTACTTAGGACTCTCAAAACCTAATGTTAAAAAAAAATTGAAACCAGCAAAATACATCTTGTGAAAAATCAGCACAAGAAAATCATCATTAGTCATCAAATAATTGCACATTAAAAGTAAAATGACATCATAAAATATAGATGAGAATTACTTCATGTAATACAATAATGACCATACTAAATGCTATCAAGAAACAGAGAAACTATGGATCATGGCAGGAATGTCAAATGGGAAAGCCACTTCTGAAAACATTGTGACAGGTTCCTAGAATATGAAATATGTAACCCATAGCATAGCACAGGAATTGAGCTCTTCAGGCTTTGTCTCACAGAAATAAAATGTAACGTTCACCCCAAAGCCAAAACACAGAGGATTATAGCAGCATTATTTCCTCTAAAAAATAGAAATCAATTCAGGCTTTCTTCAGGTGAATGGGAAAAGAATTGTGCTACATTCTCTAATAACAGAACCAAAAGGCAACTCTCATAAATGCAATACAATATTAAGGCATACAATAATTGGGAATAATCTATCATATATTTGAAGGCAATCTTAAAAACTTATTTATTGCATGATCTAGAAGTCAGAGAAAAAATGTGTTACCAGGATGAAACAGGTTTGGGATGGGACAAAGAGAAGAAGTGGGTTTAATTATAAAAGAATAGCATGAGACAGACTCATTTTTGGTAAAGAAACGTATCTGTAAATATAGTATATTCATATAGAGTTGATAACATTATATTGGACTTAATATGTGAACAAAATAATTAAAACAACTGAATGCTGCTTAAGGTACTTGTGAAATATTAATGTCTACTTGTGATGTCTTACAATAAATATTTAAAGAAACTGGGGAAAGTATTCAAGGGATATAACTGTGTTCTTATAACATCATAAAGATCCATACTAACCTCAATAGAATTTAATGATATCAAGAAAACAGAAGTCAATATTGAATGTTTACATTGAGAACTAGTCTGGGTCCAAGCTTGAGATGAAATATACCTTGCTAATTAGAAAGCAGAGACTTAGAAGATTGATATCAGGGCCAATTTTTACAAAAAAGTGATAAATTACCAAACCAAAGTAAGCTAGATATAGTGTAATTTCCCTGTTACTCACGTTTGTGGAAGCCATAGGTAAGAGATGATTGCTCAAGGGAGGCTTGGCCTGAAAAATAATATAAAGTGGTTAGAGCTTTGGCAACTTCAAGCACCAGTATTATCAAAGGAAAAAAAAGAAAACAGAAAAAGGAAAGGACAGAAAAGGCAACTATTTGCTCTTCATTCTTGTAGTTTCATGTCATTGGTACAATAATTGAGAATATTTTGTTTACTGTTTGAGGATTCAGGCCTCTCAAATATGAAAGCATTTATTTCAAATAATAATTGTATTACTATTATTTATTAACTTATTTTTAGGCCTTCTTGGAGATTGAACCCATAGCTTTGTATATATTAGTCTAGTTCTACAACTGAGCTGTACCCCAGCTCTCATATATAGTTTTGGAAATTGTTTATGAATTCTTCAGTAGTTAACTATTCTACTTTCTATCTTATCTTTTCTCTCCCTTTTCCTCTATGCATTTTAGTTTATGTGTTGAAAACTTTCCTCAATTTTATCTTCTAAACTTACAATGTTGCTGTTGAGTTTACAGGGAAGTCGGTTGTTATATGACATCTTTTAAAATTATATGCATATATATGTATTTCACATGTATGATTGATTCTTAGAGTTCATTTCAATAAGCATCACTTTATCTGGTCATATGCACATAGCTATTGAGCTATTGTGATCCTCTCCTAAGAATAGCTTCCATTGCTCTTGCCATATGAATGTTTAGAGTGCTGTTAATCATATCCAAGTGCAATTATATGTCATTTATTATCTGTTGCATTACCTTGTAGATTTATGGATATATCTAGTTATTAGAAATGAGGAAAGCCATGCAGCATATACTTAATTGGATGTGGCTTATTTCACTTAATATTATTGTTTCCCAGTCTTTCCATTTCTTCAGGAATGGGGTAATGGCATTTTTTCCAATGGAAGCGCCGAATTCCATCAATACAACAGAATTGAAGATCCAGAAATTAATCCACACCTATAGGTATATAATCTTTGATAAGGAAGGCAGAAACACAGGATGGAAGAAAAACAGCCTCTTAAAAATATGTGCTTGTAGAATTGGCTGAACACAGGCAACTGAAGTTATATCCTTATATATCCCCCTATACCAGAATCGATTCCAAATGGATCAAAGACCTCAATGTATGTCCAGATACCTTGAAAATGTTACAGGAAGAGTTAGGGGGAAACATGGGGACTCCTTGGCACAGGTCGAAACTTCCAAAGTAAGTCTGGATAAATGGGATTACATCAAACCAAATCAATCATTTGTCAGACTCAAAAGCCATGAAAAACAAAGATAGTGTAGCACAGATTTATTAGGGAACAAACCTACAAATGAGTGTCTCAGCCAATGCCTTTCTTCCTTTTCTAACTAGGTTATTTATAGTGGGTTTACATGAATATAAGAGTTTTCTGGTGAGGATTATTAAGAAAATAACTAATGCTAAAAGAGTGATAATATGTGAACTGAGTTGTAGCTGGAGAAAGGGAGGGACTAAGGCGTGGGGGGGGTTTAGTTCAAAGCTTTGGCTTGGTGCCAGTTTAGTAAGGGATAGCTGCAACAGGGAAGAGGGGTAAAAGAGGAGTGGTTATTAAAAAAAGCACTGGTCTGAAACCTCAAAATAAGGACCCCAGTCTGTGTGGACCAGTCTCTAACATGAGGTTCTTTTTAAATTAACAAGCACGATTTTAGATTTTTGCAAAGTGGGATGATACATAGTTACAGACGAAGTCTGATATGTCAGGTAATCCAGTCTGCTCTTTCACATGTTACCCAATAGCCAGGTTTCAACACAAATGACTACAATGAGATTGTCCAAATTATACTGTGACTTTTACCTGTCATGAATGAAAATTCTGTCTAATAATTTGTTTTCCAGATGTTTTCACAATATTTCTCATGATCTTTTCTACAATTTTGTCTTCATTATTGATGTGCATACTAATTTTTTTTGTTGTCTTGTGTGTATATGCCATTTTTGGGCTTGAACTCAATGTTTAATGGTCTCCCTTGTGTTTTTTGCTCATAGCTGATGACAGGCTATTCCTTGAGCCACATCCACACCTTCTGCCTCCTGCTGGATAATTGGAGATAAGTTTTCACATTTTGTCTGTTTGGACTGATATTGAGCTAAAATTTTCAGGTGTTAGCTTCCTGAGTTTCTAGGATTCTACACATGAACAACTAACACCAAGCTTTGCTATACCATTATTTTAATTATGTCTTAGAAGAATGTGGAAGTATATTTGTGTTAAGTGTGCAATTTTAAAATACAAGTTTGAATCTACTTGATATAATGTAACTGTTATCAATTTTAACAGTTAAATCAATGAATACTACACATTCCCAAAGAAATAAAATTGAAAAAAATGCATAATTATTTTTTAAACAAGTAATGGAACTATGAACTTCTTTCACTTTACAATTCATGTTTTAATTAGCAGACTTCCATGACTAAAAGTAAATATATTAATTTTATCCTACAAGAAGCAAAGTGATTATAGTTAAGAATAGATATTTCATCACAGCCAGAAGATAAGTTTTTGAGCATTCTCCCTATAAAGAAATGTTACATGCAGAAATTAATGGATATGGTGTGGCTTGATCATTAAACAATATATAAATGAATGGGATTATCACTCCATACTTCATAAATGTGTAAAAAATAATTATGTTGCAAGGCGCCAATGGCTCATGCTCGTAACCCTAGCTACTAAGGTGGCTGAGAGGTGAGAATCATTGTTCAAAGCCAGCCTAGGCAGGAAAGACCGTAAGACTCTTACTTCCAAATACCCACCAGAAAACTGGCTGTGGCTCAAGTGGAAGAGCACTAGTCTTGAGCTGAAGACCTGACGGATATCGTCCAGGTGAAGATTGCAAGCTCCATGACCGACAAAAATTAAAAATAAACAGTTACAAATAAACAAATATTTTGGCATAAATGTTAAAATATGTATAATAAAACTTTTAAATCCTCACTAGATATACTAGTTGTTATTGAATCAATTGTGTAAATCACATATTTCTCACTCAATTCATAACTGTATGTTTATATACTTATATGCCATAAGTATAATTAACTGATACGTGATAGGCAGTGTTGTTTTAGGAACCTCCCTTGGCTTTCTAACATTAATCCTTCTACCGTAAAATAAATATACCCTCCAAACTTGTAAGAGGTTTCATCTCATTGAAGCATAAAAGTATAAACCATAATAATTTTTTGGAACAACTGTAATATTTTACATGCATTTCACTTAGTTTAAGAACCAAAACATTAGCTGGGCACTGGTTGCTCACGCCTGTAATCCTAGCTACTCAGGAGACTGAGATCTGAGGATCGTGGTTCAAAGCCAGCCCAGGCAGGAAAGACCGTGAGACTCCTATCTCCAATAAACCACTAGAAAACCGGAAGTGGCGCTGTAGCTCAAGTGGTAGAGTGTTTGCCTTGAGCTGAGCTCTGCGCCCAGGCCCAGAGTTCAAGCCCCACCACCGACAAAAAAAAAAAAAGAACCAAAACATTCAAGTCATCTTAACCGTACAAGTTATAACAAAATGTTTTTGATCTTTTCAGTCTCTTAAGAGATGAAAACTTTCAATTATATATCTATTTTTTTTTCTGCCTAACATCCTATTCCTTAGGAAGATATTTTGTGTAACCTTGTGTTCCTGATTAGAAGACAGGAACAAAGGCAATAATGAAAATAGCCAAGAAAAATATTTGAAAACAATTATATAACAATCGCACACACTCCTGTTTTCACTGGTTTCAATGAGAATATACGTTAAAGTATCACGTTTTTGTTATCATTTAAAGAGCAATAATTAAACTTTAATTAGCAGTGAAGAAGGGAACAGAAAACTGAAGGCAGCTTCACTTTGAACAATCCAAAATAAGCAAAAGGGATTTATCTTGTTATTCTATGTAGTTGCCAAAATAATAGCAACACCCAAAGTCAAGAAAACACCTAAGTCAAAGCAGTAAATGTTTGTCTATAAAATAATGGTGAGGGTCTGACTCTTTCAAAGTCAGGTTTGGAAAAAAGAAAAGTGTATTTGCTTTAGTGTGAACGAAAAAAAATTTAAAAATCCTTTATTAATGTTTTACATATCTAGACTAGGACTTCTAATGTTGGAGAAGAGGAAAGGTATGAAAAAGTTCAAGATTGACTATGCCCCAAGATCATTCTTCTTTATCAGCTATAGCAATGCCTTGGTTACTCATAGTATCCTGCTTGTTTACATTTAGAAGCATTATTTGTTCCTGGGTCATACGCTGCAAACCCTTGAGTATTAATAAAGTAATTTCCTAAGAGATGAAAGTAGCTGTGTAAACAAATCTAAAATGTCAAAGACTTAGCATAGTGGAAACTATTTTCTAGCTATATCACAATCTGTAGGTGTAGATTTTGTTTCCCATTGTTCCATGGGACCCATTTTTGTTAACTTCTTTTTCACCATCTGGTGATCCTATAACATCCTATACCATCCTGGGATTGCTTATCTTTACGGGATTCTCTAATTTCTGTTGGAAAGTTAAGAAGGAGAGAAGATTGAGTTACTGTTTCCGTTTTACCTTATTTTTTTATTACCTTAGAAACTGTAAATCAAAATGACATAAATTATCTTTATAATAATAGGAGACAGATTTCGTTTCTATATTCTTACCGTAGCCTTCTATATAAATTTGGTACTTAGTGATCTCCAAATGTGAAAATGAAGATAGGGAGTTTCTTGTTTAAATATTATTTAGGAATTCAAGACTTCATTAATGCAAGGCCCTTAGTAGTATGTATATCATACATGTGTACAAAGCTGGTGGCAACTTTTTCTTATTCTCAGAAACTAGGACGTGTGGTATCCTTGTAGTTGCATCAGGAAAAGGTTGTAGTTGAGTGAGCTTACCACAACAAATCTGCTGTAAAATATTTCTACAAGATAATTGGCTTGAATAATCCATATTTATCATTTACATTTCTAAAGGACAGAAATCTAAAATAAGTCTCACTGGATTAAAATTGAGCCCCCTACAGAGCTAAAATATTTTTCAAGTGATTCTAGTGGAAAAAGCATTTATTTCCTGTTCTGCTTTCCAGAAACTTCAGAATCTGTGTTCTTGTCTTTTCCTTTATCTTGTAATGTAGCATCTTTACATCATTCTGATGATTCTTACCTAATGATGTCCCTTTCGAACTACAGCTTGGACTTTTGAGTATACTTTGCCCATCTGATAATTATTCAAATTTGTGTTCCTTGGGTAATGAAAGGTGATTATTTTACAACCTTATATATAAAAT
Organism: Dipodomys merriami; assembly: GCF_024711535.1. Lineage (NCBI taxonomy): Eukaryota > Metazoa > Chordata > Mammalia > Rodentia > Heteromyidae > Dipodomys > Dipodomys merriami. Next base: position 3,098,617 of record NW_027202571.1, on the reverse strand, counting down.
GTAAATCAACATTTTATGGATTAGATATTTCGGGACTATAGATATTTTGGGAAGGTATTTTACTGCCTACCACAATGAGTGTGTAAGCATTCTTTCCACAGGTTATAACCTGTTACCCTTTCATTAATTTTGAACAACATATTTTTTAATAAAATATAACTAGAAAAAATTGGGTTCCTGAAAGCATTTAATCCTGATTGTCATGTACTAGCAATCTTAAATGTCAGACAGCAGCTCCTGAAGCAGTTCTAGCACTATCACTTTTTGAATATTCTGCTTACAATCTTCTCTTTTCAAGAGCATTTGATTGTTGTTATTTTGGAATTATGGTTAATAGTTATGTGACTGCTATTTTTAAAGAATGCACTACCAATACTGGTTCTCGTCTTTTAACTTGTTTATGTGTAATCTATTTCTGAAAGAAACACAGCTATTTGAATTACATGAACTGCTTATTGAAATGTGGAGAGGAAAAGAAGAAAAAAGATGTCCCTGTGTATATGTCATATTGAAAATGTACCTAAAAGCTATTTATCTTAACATCATATATTTTTCATTTTGTTTGGATTCTTATAAAATTTAGCCTCTCAACTCACACAATGTTAATGCAGTCTTATTTTATGCCTACCAAAAGCAAAGAACAAATTACTATATATTTAAAATTTTTTAATTGTTAAAATTATTATTTATTAAAAAACAATATTTTAAAAAAATTAGCCAAGGCAAATTGTTTATTATATGTTTAGAGTCGTGTTCAGACTCTATTGTTGAAGCCAGAAAGGGGAAAAATCATGCTTTGCTTCTTCCTTGAGCCACTCTGATTTATTTCATCTATTTCTGAAAGAATGAAATTCTGGCTTTGAAGCCTTTTGCTTGATATCCACATGTGTCATTCTTTCTTTATTAAAAGGAGAATTTGGAGAAAGGATAAAAATTCTCAGTAGAAAAAGGAGAAGAGGAAAAGAGAAGTGAGAACTCTAGATATTTTGTTCTTCCTCATCTCAATCACAAGTTCTTGATAATGATTGTGGATGTTATATACAGTTCTCTAGAGTGATTAAATACATTTATAGAAAAAGTTAACCCCTCAAGTGATCACATAGAGAATGCTTATTTATTTAAAAAATGTAATAGCATCAAACAGGAAGTGTTATCTTTTTTTAGTACTTGTTTAGTATTTCTTAAATTCTGATGTGCTGTAGTCATACAAGAATGGTAAGAAATTAACATTAGTATCACATTCTAATATTCGCTTAATTCTTTCTGTGTTTGAGTTTTGCCTCATTTTACATGCTATATTCTTCCAGTATATAAGTTGAAAAAAGATTCCCTCTGGAAATATGCTATTTTTATAGCTAAGGGAAAAAAAGTTAGCTCTTAGACACAAACAATGGGATAGAAATCTTCCCCTAGAAATAGCCTTTCACCACTTCTGGTTCATTTTTGTAAGCCGAAGTAAGTCACATGACCAATCTTGACATTGCAGAGTAGAGGTAAATCTCACCTACAGGAAGCTGATGCAGGGCAGTCTAATATGCCAAAATATGCAACACTTGAGATAAAGAGGAAAAAGAAGAGAACTATAATACAATCAGTCATACTTGCCATCACATGTCTCTGCAGGAAGAAAGTATTATGTACCTTTGTTCCTAAAATTACTGAGATCTTCAAATCATGTCTTTTATGCTTCCACGTTACTGGAATTAGAGAACATCTTAATACAGAAGCAGCATAAAATCTCAAAGAATTCAATACTACATTTTGTTCTGCTAGGAGGTGAAACCATTTTATAGACAATAATTTATACTGGTAACTTTTTCGAGAACTGGATTTCGTTAATATATGTGACTATCCACCAGAATAAATGTATTCATTTATCTGCATTTTGTGCAGACAGCATATTCAAGTAGATGTGAGAGTTCGTCAGTAGCACTTTTTAAAATTGCAAAAAATGTGGACTGGGAGCCAATATACATATTTTTCCAACATCATCTTCCACATCCTCCTTCTACCTTCCTAGAAAATATACCTAATCAATTAAAAAGTCTTCGATTTTTGACTCTTGAAAGTGGAAGCAGAATGTTATGGAGGTCGGGGATGACTTTTTATGTTTTTTTATATAATAATATAACATGCAACATCCCTATGAGTCCTGCAGGTCTTCACACTGTACTTCTGTAGGGATGTGATAGGAATGTCAGCCTTACTGGACTTAGTATTGTTTTCCACTTCCTTTTCTACCACCAAGCCTAAATTATAGTACATAGTAATTGAATGAAAAAGTAATGCCATATTAATAAATTCATTTAGAGCTCTGGGAATGTGGCTTCATGGTACAGTGATTGCTTAGAATGCATGAAAAGCTGGCTTCAATTCCTCAGTACCACAAAAACAGAAAAGGAAGTGGTGCTGTGCTTCAAGTGGTAGAGTGCAAGCATTAAGCAAAATAAAAAGAGAAAAATCTCAGGAAGAGTTCCCTGGCCCTGAGTTCAAGCCCCAGGACTGGCAAAAAATGCATTTACCTAGTAAATGCCAAATAAAGAACCTATATTTGAATATATAATTGCTCCTTCCAATTATGACTTAACAATCGTTCTTAATTCATGTACTTTACCTATATTAGAAGGCTGTGTTGATTTTAAAAAAAGGTTTTGTTAGTAAGTCACAGCAATTAATGTCAGGAATGTGCTTAGATATCAGGTGAATATTAATCCTGGAAATTCAAAGATTCCAGGCTTTTGAGTGGTCACTGCTAATCACAATGTGTAGGGTAGTCTAAGTGAGAATTATAAATCTTTTTGGTCAGTTATTGCACCAAAAAGGCTCCAGCTAATTAATAGTTGTGATAGAAGTGAAGGAATAATCCAGATCGAAGAAATAAATGACAATTGTTACATTTTTTTAAAAAGAGGTAGCTGAATAAGAACAGCACCATGAACATGGTATTCAGGTAAGGAGTAAGTTTATTCTTCGTTCTGGCTGGCACCAGGCCATCTTGGTCTTCCACGCGGTGGGGAAAGGCCTGGGAAAGAGAGCTGGGAGATCTGGGAAAGAGAAAGAGCTGGGAAAGAGAGAGAGCTGGGAAAGTAAAAAGAGCTACAAAAGAGAAAAAAAGAGCTAGAAAAGAGAGCATCTGGGAAAGAGATGGGAAAGAGAGAGCTAGGAAAGAGAAGAGAAGGAAAGAGCTGAGAAAGAGCTAGAAAAGAGCAGAGAGAGGACGTCTGGGCCTGTGGTAGGCCTTATCTAGCGTATGGGCGCAGAAAGGTGTGGCCACATCAAATTCAGATGTGACCTCAGCGGATGCAGATGTGACCTCTTCCAGGTGTCCCAGTTGCCTAGGTAACGCAGGTACTGGGTGGAGATTTTGCTGAGAGAAGGGTGGAGTCTGTTAGGCATCCAGGAGTGGACCTTACAATAATAATAACTAAATTATACCAGAAACTGTTCTAGGGAACCATATTTGGTTATTGAAGAACTAGTTATCAACCAAGCTTATTCTTCATTACCTTTAGCATTCTATATCACTTAGGCTAATTCTTAATCTCTGTGTGATAAAGTGTATGTCATTCTATGTTGTTCTTTCCTATCTGATCTCCATTGCTTTCTAAAAATATCAGGCTTTCTATATTTCTTTACTAACAATTATTTATACTAAGTCCACCATCGCAGACATCAGAGGATGCTAAAGTAAGAGTCCAATAGCTCATGACTCATTAATTTAACAGCATGGGAAAGAAGACATATTAATTGCTACCTCAAATTTTCTGAAAAGCTGAAATGTCATCATTTGATTCAAATTTTCATTTTTTGTCTACAGTGTCATTAAGTGCACATAAATGCAAATATGAGCCGGGTGCTAGTAGCTTACGCCTGTCATCATAGCTACTCAAGAGGTTGAGACCAGAGGATTGTGGTTCAAAGCTAACCTGGTCAGGAAAGTACATGAGACACTTATCTCCAATTAGCCACCAGAAACCAGGAAGTGGTGCTATATCTAAAGTGGTAGAGCACACAATTTAAGCTCAAGAGCTGAGGAACAGTGCCCAGGATCAGAGTTCAAGCCCCACGACCAACAAAAAAAGTCAAATATGATTTTAGTTTCCCCAGAAGGAACTATGAAGTCAATAGTAATCTTCCCAAGCAGAAGAAAAGTTTCCAATATGATTCAGTGCACCTACTTTTGCTGAATTATTTAAGTTATGGCTTCTTTCCTGGATGTATTCTCTTCTTTTAAAAATTGTCAAATATTACCTTTATAATTAACTTCATCTAATATTTCTTTGTTCAAAAGAGAAGTCCATACAGTTGGTGTCACTTAGCTTTCTTACTATCTCAGTTCAAAGCCAACCCAGGCAGGAGAATCTGTCAAATTCTTATCTTTAATTAAACCCCCAAAATCTGGAAGTGGACTTTTGTCTCAAGCAGTTGTGTACTAACTTTGGGGGCAGGTGGGCAGGAAAGACAAATGTTCAGGGACAGGGTCTAGCCTCTGAGTTCAAGCCCCAGAAGCAGCTCAAACTAAACAAACAAACATGAAACAAAAAAAGCCAAATATTTTTTTGGACCATACTTAAAGCACTGGTTTGAAAAGAGGCTCCTTTTGCTGATCATACTCACTGGATCCTTATTGGAATCCTTATTGATATGGTGAACTGAGGACCAGAATAAAGGAATAGATATCTGACTTTTACAAGAGAATCATCTCAAGAGTTAAATATCCATGCATAAGACATTTTAAAACCTCCGTGTCTTTATTTCTTTGCAGAAGATTGTACAACAATGTTATTTCCATTTTTTCTATGCTTGCCTTCAAATGGCATATTGTTTCCTTTTGTAATACTCTCAACTAGAAGTTTACAGAAAGTTTTATGAGGAAAGAACACACTCGAAAAAGTCAGGGACAGTGATTCCTTCAAGCCTTGGATTATTTTCTTGTACAGTAAAAGGATCACACAAATTAAGTTGAACTTTGTCTTTTCCCTATGTTCAATTTCTCTCCTGGATTCAGTTTCTACTTCCTGTAAAAGTTCCTTCCAATTAGTTCCAGTAACAATCTACGGTGCTGCTCCAGGAAAAATGAATGTTTTCTGGCTTAATTGAAATAGCACAAAGACATCTTTGGGCATGAGGTAACACGTGTTTCAGAGACAACTTAGTAACGAGAAAATATGGAATTTAAATGATTTATAAAACATTATCCATGTTCATATGGCCATATAAGACTATGTTAAGTGAAATGAGCCCCAAAATAGGGACACGACTTGTTTTTTTTTTACTATTGTTTTTAACTGTATTTATTTTATTTTATTTTATTTTATTTGAGAACATACTGTACAGAGGGGTTACAATTACATGGGCAGGATAATGCATACATTTCTTACCAAGAATTGCAGCCTCCTCCTTTGCTGACCCTTCACCTCCCTTCCCAGCCTCCCCCCTCCCCCCCACCCAATCATACCCCACTCCCCCCCCACACCGACATTGTTAAGCTGGTTTTGACATGACATTTTGTACTTCTCATTGTTGCAACAGGTCCACCTGAATCTTTAAACGACTTGTTTGTCACCATCTCCTCCACATGTTATACTGACATCAAATATACTGGAAGCGGGGGTTACACGGTGGGGGAGGGACATACAAAGCAACAAAGAAATAATCTTATAAATACATTAGAAACACATGCATGAAAGAAACGAAAATATTAAAATACATATTTAAGGGTTCATTTTCCTAACATTACATTATCTGACCTTTATGGCAATACTTCCCAAGGCTATCTACAAATTCAACGCGATACCTATCAAAATTCCACCCTCATTCTTCAAGGAAATAGAAGAGGCAATCCAAAAATTCATATGGAACAATAAAAGACCCCAAATAGCAAAAACGCTCCTCAACGGAAAGGACACTGCTGGAGGAATATCAATACCAAATTTCAAACTCTATTATAAAGCCATAGTAATCAAAACAGCTTGGTATTGGCATAAGAACAGACCTCAGGACCAATGGAATAGAATTGAAAACCCAGAAATGAACCTACAGACCTATAGCCATCTAATCTTCGATAAGGAAGCTAAAACAATAGAATGGAAGAAAGACAGCCTCTTCAGTAAATGGTGCTGGCAAAATTGGTTAACTACATGTAGAAAACTAAAGCTAGATCCTTATATATCACCCTGCACCAGAATCAACTCCAAATGGATCAAAGACCTTGAACTCAAAGCATACACTCTGAAAACATTACAGGATGGAATAGGAGAAACCCTAGGTCTCCTTGTTTCAGGACGAAATTTTCTGAATAGAGACCCGGAAACACAACAAATCAAAGAAAGGTTGGACAAATGGGATTGCATAAGGTTGCAGAGCTTCTGCAGGGCAAATGACATAGCTAGCAAGATCAATAGAAAGCCCCCCGATTGGGAGAAGATCTTTACTAGCCATACAACGGACAAGGGTCTCATATCTAAAATATACTTGGAACTCAAAAAATTAAACCCCCCAACAACAAATCGGCAAAGAAACAACTGCCCAATAAATAAGTGGGTGAAAGACTTAAAGAGAAGCTTCTCTGAAGAAAAAAGAAGGATGGCCAATAAACACATGAAGAAATGTTCAACATCCCTAGCCATAAAAGAAATGCAAATCAAAACAACATTGAGATATCACCTCACTCCAGTTAGAATGGCAAAAATCAAGAACTCTAACAACAACAGATGCTGGAGGGGATGTGGACAGAAAGGAACCTTACTTCATTGTTGGTGGGAATGTAAACTTGTTCAACCACTTTGGAAAGCAGTATGGAGGTTCCTCAAAAGACTTCACATAGATCTCCCCTATGATCCAGCAATCCCACTTTTGGGCATTTACCCAAATGTTTACAAACAAGACCACACTAAAGGTACCAGCACAACTATGTTTATTGCAGCATTATTTACCATAGCTAAGATATGGAACCAACCCAGATGCCCCTCAGTAGATGAATGGATCAAGAAAATGTGGTATATATACACAATGGAATTCTATGCCTCCTTCAGAAAGAATGACATTTCCCCGTTTGTTAGGAAATGGAAAGGTTTGGAAAAAATTATATTAAGTGAAGTAAGCCAGGCCCAAAGAAACATAGGTCCCATAGTTAACTGTATTTTTTTTTTGTCTTTTCTTTTTTGGTACTGGGGATCGAACCCAGGTCGTTGCACTTGCTAGGCAAGCGCTTTGCCACTGAGCTACATCCCAGCCCTTTTACTTTTGTTTTTAATGTATCTAACATGTATTATGTGATTTTTTTTGTTTCTCTTCTATTTTCTTCCTCCATGGTATAACCCGTTTCCACTGTTTGATATCGGTTAACTGCATCGTGCATACGCATTTTTCTAATGTGGGGAGGGGAAGGGAAATAAAATGGTAAATCAAGGATACAACAGTATGACCTGTTGTAACAATGAGATGAACAAGACACTACGTTGAAAGGAACTTTACAACTTGGGGATAGGAGGGGAGAGTTGGGGTGTTGGGGAGAAAAGGGATGGCAGGGGAAAGACAAAAGAGGAGGTAACAATGCTCCTTAGATAATGTAGTCATTAACTTACTTATGTAACTCTAACCCCTTTGTCCACACTTTTCACAATAAAAAAATGAAAAAAAACATTATCCTGGAGTACATTAAGTTCAAATTTCCTAAGTGCTCTGTAAATTAAGACAAATTTTAAGTGGGAAGAAGGTTCTCGGAAACGTTTTTTTGGTCAGTGTTTGTGTTGTGCATTATTACCCAAGTGTACATAAGTTAACAGAAGGAGAAACAATAGGTATAGGAGAAAGAGAAGTTCTGTATTTAAGTATAATGTTTCAATACTCGATAGAAGACTCTGAAAATAAGACAACGTTGAAATAATAAAGCCAAGGCCAGTATGTAGATCTATGGGAGTGACATAGAGAAAGCATTACTACTAAGTGGAACATGAAGGGTGAGACCACTCTCTTTCTTCTACTAGCTCTAAATCATGATAGCTAATCATGCAGATTTGTAAAAAGTAGAATGGAAGAATAATTCTGGTTCCAATCAAGTCAGAGATAAGACCATGGACTTAACTGGAAAAAAGTCCATGTGTTGAGAAAGCAGGAATTATACTAGCAATAAACTAGTGGCTAAGATCACATTTCTTTTTTTCTTCTCTTTCTTTCTTTTTTTTGATGGTAGTGGGGCCTGACCTCCGGGCCTGGGCACTATCCCTCTATTCTTCAGCTCAAAACTTTTTCTATACCTTTGAGACTCACACCACTTCCAGTTTTCTTGTGGTTAATTAGAGATAAATGCCTCAGAAACTTTCCTACTCATGCTGGATTTGAACTGCAATCCTCAGATCTCAGCTTGCTAATTAGCTAGGATTACAGGTGTGAGCCACTTGAACCCTTCTTAGGATCACATAGAAATGTGAAAACAGTGTACACTCAGCATACGTAATGTGTATGTTCATTTATCTTTATATGAACTTGAGTTAAAAATCTGGGCTACAGCTGAGATTTTACACTCACAAAAATGGTTGTAGTTCAAAAGTTGATACCCCTGGAGAAATAAAACTTAAGAATGCAAAGGAGTCTGGGAAGTTCATTTTGCATCCAGCTTGGGCAAAACAGTCTTTGAGACACTATAATTAACCAGCCAAAAGATGCATTAGAAGAATGGCTCAAGTGATGGAGTACTAGTTATGAGCAAGATTGCTGAAGAAGAGCATGAGGTTTTTGCATACATATATACATACAAATACGCACATATACACAGAGGCACTTATATGATAAAACACACATTTGGAACAACTCTCAGATTCTGTACAAAAGTTAGAAAATATGTCCTAAGTAAGACTAAAATCAAGTGATAATTTTTAATACTAGAAAGGCTTCAAGTGAAATTTCCCCAAAAAGCTTGAGAATATTACATAGGTGGGAACAAAAATAGTAAGAAAATCAAGTCATCATTAATAAAGGGATCGGATCCAGGAAGAAATGAATCACAGACCCCTTCAGGTACATCTGAAAATGTTCATATCCTGTGTCAAATGTTAGAACATCTTTGAAAATAGTACATGAATAGTCTGAGCCATCAGTCTAGTGGAATATATTATTGGAGAAGTTCAGAATTTCTAGTCTGTATCTAGATTAAATAAACCAACAAACTATGGTAAGACAATGTGATACAAGCCAGGAATTCTATCACTCAGACTTAAACAGGTAATTAGAGAATGGAATGACATAGTGATACTTTCACTGGACTAGGTAGTATAATTTTATCTCAATAAAACAAACCAAGAAAGGAATAAAAAATAAGTCAGAAAGAAACACACAGTTGGAAGTTTGGGCTAATTTTGTCATTACGTTTTGAGAAGTCAAGTTTCCTATTGAACTGCAACTCATATATTTAAACTCAGTTGTGTTTAAATATCGTCTTCATTACAGAACATTACTAGATGCAAAAGTGAACATGATTCCCAACCAAGAATTTGAAAGAGCAATAATCATTCTGTTAGATTCCAAAGAAATGATGAAGGATTACAGAAGTTTAAACCTAGAGAAACAGGAAAGTTCATTTAATGTAGGACTTTGTAGACCTGGGTAAATAAGAATTGAGATTTAAAAATAAATATTTTTGTTTGTAATTTAATATTCTATTAGATACTATAAAATTGTTTTTAAGTAGAAGGTTTAATTTACAAATTCACAATGATTCTGGCATTCTATTTGCCTAAAATATTCGTCAAGTGAGGTATAATTAGAATTTAGTTAATAGTTAATTTCAACAGTTCATAAGTAACATGATAATGTGAATAATCTAGACAAAGTTGCCAACAAATTGATGCTATTAATTTATGAATTTAGCAAAAGAGCAATTTTTTGAGACTTTGCTGTAACATGGTATGAAGAGAGTAATTGTGTGACATCTTTTTTTTCTATACATAACACAGGAAGAAATTTCCTTAATTATGTACCTCTGTATACAATGAGAAAAATGTTAGGGTTAGGGTTTGTTTTTGTTTTGTTGTTTGCTTTGTCCTAGGGCTTAACTTCTAGGCCTGGGCACTGTCTCTGAGCCTGCTTTTGCTCAAGGCTACTGCTCTACCACTTGAACCTCAGTGCCACTTTTCGTGAGCAGTTTATTGGAGGTAAGAATCTAAGGAACCTTCCTTCCTGGGTGGAATTTGAACCAGGGTCTTCATATCTTAATATTCAGACATTCAGATCTCCTGAATGTCTATGATAGATAAAATATATAACTGTAAATAATATTTGCAAGTGTTCTGATCTCAAGAATAACACTGGAGCCAGGCGATCGTGGCTCATGCCTGTAATCCTAGCTGATCAGGAGGCTAAGATTTGAGGATCGCGGTTCAAAGCCAGCCCGAGCAGGAGTGACCGTAAGACACCTATCTCCAGTAAACCACCAGAAAACCGAAAGTGGTGCTGTGGCTCAAGTGATAGAGCGCTCGCCTTGAGCTGAATAGCTGAGGGACAGTGCCCAGGCCCAGAGTTCAAGCCCCAAGACCGAAAAAAAAAAAAAAAAATAACACTGGTGGAAAATGATGCAGCAAAGTTTAGTGTAGTGTTCTTTCTACAATACGAAGGGCATCATATTAGCAGAAGTGTAGTATTTTTTCACAATAATTATATGCTTGTCCTGTTGTGAAATTAAAGAATTTTAAGGTGCACATTACAAGTTGAAAATTGTTGAGCTAGGATGACTTTATGGCAGAAAACTTGGGATTGATGGTCATAGAAATAATGGCTTACTTTGATGAACAAATGTTTACTCTAGAGGAATTAATATAGATACTTCTTAGTTTTACCTTCTACAAGACTGTGGCTATTTTTTCTGTTGAATTTAAATATGTAATGCCACATTGAAAACTGCACCTATTGCAGAATTAAATAAAATGCAAACAGGTACTCTTTTGAATGTCTCTAGTATGGCATGTTCAGAATTTGAAAATGAGTAGTTAGTAATAATAGGAATGTTGAAGAACACATATACTCTGCCCTCTTAACAATTATTCAGTTTGAAAAGTTAAGAGTTTCCATAGAATGGAACTATTTCTGTTTTAGTATGAGACAATACTAAAATAATGTGTTTTGCAAAATAATGGCAAGTAAATTCTGAAAATATGGTATAGTTTCATAATATTCAAGATGATGACCCTCTGATAAAGGGGTAATTAATTCAAATTAGTAGCCAAAATGTTCATTTCTTAAAAAGGTAATACACATAAAATAATATTTACTATACCAATACAGTGAAATTATATTTTATGCAGCTCATTTTTAATATAATTTTATTATCAAGGTGTTATATAGAAGGGGTTGCAGTAATTGTAAGGTTTGAATACATAACATGTTGAACTTTTTACCCGCCCCTCATTTTTCTCACAGTTTTCCTTCACCCCTATACAGCTCATAAGTTGTAATGTAAATTTCCAACATGTTGTTTTTGAGTAATGCTATTGCATTGGTTTGGCCTTTGTTCTTTGTCTCGCCATTTCGTTGTGCGTCCTCCCTTGCCAAATTAAGATAAATGTATCTACAATACACAGGATACTGAAATCAAATATAACAGGGGATAAACCAAAGAGAAAACACAAAAGAAAAAAGAAATCACATAGTACATTAAAAACAACAACCACAAACAAAATTCTGTTCCCATATCCAGGAAGTCATTTTGCTCATCATCATCTTATATGGTTATAAAAACATAGTTATTGAGCAATTTTGCTCAACTGCTAAGACTATCCTAGACATTTCTAACTTATTACAAATGAGGAAACAACGGAATCTGTTTCTTTGTGTCTTGCTTATTTTACTTCATAGGATTTTTCCAAGTCTTTCCAGTGCATACATAAACCACATTTTGTCAATTCGTTCATCTACTGAGTGGCATATTGGTTTAAAACATGACTGCATATAACTATCACTTAGTGTCATTCAAAAATGAGAGATGCCACTTCCCCAGACATTCTAAAAGCATGATTTCTAAGTAAGATAGGATTTTTATGGTGGTACGAGTTTTGAGATATCTGGATGAGTCTCGTGTATATCTTGCACTGAATTAGGCAGGAAGATATCCAATATCATAGAGGATAAAAATGGTAGTGACAAAAATATTTCCCTTGAGAAAGATATAGAAGGCTGCCAGAAGTATAAAGTAGTTCAGATAATTTTGAAGAATTTAGAAATGCAAGCTTAAGTATGTCTCTTTAAATAACAATTATGTAAGTGGAAGGGCAAAAGAAGGGGAAAAGAAGAAAATGACTGACCACATATCATTGTCCCAAGATAGAGTATAAAAAGACATAATGTATAACTTTCAAGTTAAAGAGAGACCAATAGAATACATCCTACTTAATTTAGGTTCATGCAAAATAATTACTTGGCTTTTTCCTATTTAAATGCTCCAAAACAATTGAAGAATTATAGAAAAGTTATGTGATTGCCATTGCTTTAACCTGAACACTAACTGTGATGAGCCCTTTTTTCTCACTTTGCAGTTGGAAAATAGTCCCTGGTTGATGATGTTGTGGCTGATTAAAGTCAGAGTTAAGGGCTTGTACTTGTACAATTATCCCAGAATAGGTTAAAGCAGTTTTTTCCCCAAGATATCCAAGTACATTGTCTGAATTTGTACTTTGAACACACCCTCACACCTGAGCACATTATTTGAAATTATACTTCAGCATTTCTTGGCACATTCTATTTTGTGCCCTTGTCTTCTTTGCACATTCCTTTTGAGCTCATATTTGCTCTATTTCCATTTCATCTGTAAAAACTGATAGGAAAATTGTTCAACTACCACTTCTTCTTTGCACATGCCCTGTCTATGTATGAAGGTACAATGTCCATGTTAAGCAATAGTGTAGTACTAACTCTCTGAGGAGAAAAGTTCCACAATATGACCCTATGTCCACATTAGAGTGTGTAGAATTTAAAGCATTTTAAGACAAACCGTGATATTGGAATTAGAAGGCTCCTTATGGATATTTTCTTGGAGCTCATTAGTTTTCCCAAGAGAAATACCCACAAAATCTGGATTGATATTTTTAATGTTACCACTGTGCATGCATCCATATTAAAAATTTGCACAAATAAAGAAACAAAAATACTAAACCATAACAGGTAGATTGACTACATGCTTATATCAAATTATGGAATAGATTTTGGAAGCATTGCAAATTCCTAACCAGTATGAAATAACTTCCTCTCTCCCCATCACTACACACAAAAATTTAAGAGTGTGAACAGAATTATTTCAAGTAATATAGTATAAATGTTACTGCAATATCATGTGTATATCTAAAATTACCTTGAAAGTAATAGATTCTACATTCTATTGAAATATTAGTTATTCTATTCTAGGAAACTTTTGGAACAATAGACTGTATGTCTTTGAAATGAAAAAGGTAAAAAAATAGCATAAAAGTTTTAGAGTAAGTCTGTGTTCAGCAACATATAAATATATATATATATATATATATATTATATGTAGAAAGACATACATTTTTAGAGATTATTTGTCATCAGAAATATATACATATATATGAATTTATGTGTAGAACGATGTATATTATAGTGAAACAAAAATCTTAAAACATAATTAAAATTTAAAAAATACATCCAACCAAGCGCCAGGGACTCATGCCTATAATTTAAGCTGTTCTGGTAATGAGATCTTAGAATTGTGTTCGAAACTAGTTCAGACAGGAAAGTACTTGTTAGGGGGCTGGGAAGGTGGCTTAATGGTAGAGCCCTTGCCTTGCATACATGAAGCCCTGGGTAAGATTCCTCAGCACCACATAAGCAAAAAGAAAAAAAGCTGGAAGTGGCTCTGTATCTCAAGTGGTCGAGGGCTAGCCTTGAGCTGGAGAGCTGAGGGACAGCCCCCAGGCCCCACTACTGGACCCCCCCACTAAAGAAGTACTTGTTAGATTCTGATCTCCAATTAACCACTAAAAACCGGAATTACCTCTGTGCCTCAAGCTGTAGAATGCTGGCTTTGAGCATAAAAAGGCTTAGGAATAATGCCCAGGCCTTGCAAACAACAACAACAAAATATATCACATTAATTTCACAAAAGCACCATTTAACTGCTGTGAACATTTCTTAGAAACATGAATACATGCCCCTGGAAAATGTTAGGTAAAAAGTATAGAATATTTATGTTTATGTTAAAGACATGACTATTTAGTTTGTTTAAGATATTAAGGTAAGAATTAAGAATTAAGAATAATGATAATTTATTGGGACTGGTCTTTTATTCTATTTTACTATAGTAATAAAATGATATTTGTAATGATTGTATAAAAATACTCTTGTTTAGTATTTGAGTTATAATAAGTAATAAACACTTTTAATTGATTTCCAAAAAAATCATTTTCTTAATGGTATCAATCCTTTTGTAATTTCAAAACAATTAAAAAAATTAGTCCAGTGCTGGTTTGATCCAAGGCTATATTTGTTTTCTTGTTCTAGTTTTAATATGTTGGTAGAAATTAAAATTCCAAAAATTCATTGGATATTGATATTCAGGAACATCTTCATAGGTACTAATATTGGAGTCGCTTAAGTGGAATTGTTTTATTTCATTTGTTATTTTCACAAATAAATAAAGATGATTATGTATTTTGTTTCTTTTCATTGCTATTGGCTCTTACCTTGAGAATATTTTTTTTTCCTAGCAAAGTAGTGAAAAGCAATTGAATTGAGGAAGTAACATATGACTTTCATAGAATGCAGATGCATAGATTTGGGTCTTCTGTCATTTGCTAAAAGTGTCTTGCGGAAAAGGTTATCAATTACTTATATGTGATGCATAACTCCTAGATATTACAATTATCACATACACTTTTTGATTGAGTTATCTCTGTATGAACTAAAAAAAAACGGACCAAAAACACTCAAAATACACAAAATCATATATTTGTATTAAATGCTGTAGTTTACAAAGAATTTTTAGTCAATATTGAAAACATCTTTTTAGGTATTCTGCAATTTATGTGAAGTATTTTAACAATTGTTTTGTTTTTGCTGCCATGAAATTTACTTGCAATATTTAATCTCCTTTTATTGTATAGATTTAGTGCTTTGGAAGTAAATTATACAATAATAGGTTTTCCAAGCCTAATTTTCACAAACTTGCATTTCTTCAAATAGAAATGCTGTAAATTTTAGAACAGACATTAAAATAGATATAAAATTCACTTACAGGAATTTGTCCAGCATACATCCTCTATAGTGTGTCTTTTCAAATTTGTTTTTGGGGATTATTTCCAGGGTCTCACACATATTACTCAAGTGCACTGTCAATGAACTACATTCCCTGTCCAAACAAGATTTTTACTTCTCTTTACTACATACATAGAAGTGTAATGGCTGGATCATATACAATTCTCTTTGACCTTTTGAAGAATTGAAATCTTGCTTGCTAAAATGATTGAACTATTATACAAATCATTCTCCTATGTAGAGCTTATCATTTTCTCCACAAATGCATTACTATATTTTGTGTCATCTTTTTATATTAGGTTCAGACTAGTGAGTTTTCTTTGTCTTTTTTCTTAGATACTAAAGAGGAACTTATTTTATATGCTCCTTCTATTGACTATTAATTTGCATATGTTCTTCAAAGAAATATCTTATTCAGGAAAAAATTTATATAGAATTAGAAGATATAAAAATACTTAAGATTCAGAATCATTGTAGCATTAACATTGGAGCATTAACACATATGTTCCCTGTATCTGTTGGATATGTTTTCACTTCGGTTATAGGTTCCTTTGAATTATGAAATGCTATCACTTGATATAATCCAGTTTATTCTTGCTTATCTTTAGCCACTAATGCTTTCCATGTCAAAGTTTTAGAAACCTTTACTGATGTAATGTCATGAATTTTTATATTTATATTTTATAGGTTTTCACATCTCACATTTAGTTTGATAATCATTTTTTATTTTAAATTTTTGTGTAAGGATGGAGGTAGGACGTGTGCCTGAGGCTCATATCTGTTACCCTAGCTACTGAGGAGTCTGAGATCTGAGGATCACAGTTTAAAGCCAGCCGTGGCAGGAACGTCCATGAGACTTTTATATCCAATAAACCACTAGAAAACCAGATCTGGTGCTGTGACTCAAGTGGTAGGGCACGCGAGTTGAGCAGAAGAGCACACAGACAGCGCCTAAGCGCAGAGTTGAAGCCTCATGAATGACAAAAACAAAACAAAACAAAACAAAAAAGTATTGAGGTAGTAGTCTAAGATCATTCTTTAAATTTCAAGAGACAATAGTGCCAATACACCATTTAAGATTTTATTTTTATTTCATAAAGTTATAGGATAGTTTTCAAAATTTATTGACCATAAAACTAAGAATTTATTTTTGACAAATCTGTTACAATCTTCTATGTATCTGCTCTTATAGTAGAACTATTTTGTCTTCACTAGTAAACATGGTAATAAGATTCAAAGCTAGAATGAAGGCTGAAGCTACATCATTTTACATGATTGTTCTGACGGACCTGTATTCCTTGAATTTACATACAAGTTTATTGAGCAGGTGGAGCAATATTCTACAGAGATATCTAGATGTTTGATAGTCACTCATATTTTGTACCTTGTAAAAACACAAGACCCCAGATATTATATATCGAGAAATGTCTTTAGAGAATACTTGAAACAACTAAAATTAATTTAGGAATGAGTTAAGATTTAGATAATGCTGTAGCATAATAAATCTGAATGATAACAACTTGAGCTATACAACAGAGGAGAGTGAGAGGGGAAAGAATGATGGACCATGTAGGAGCTATATGACATTGCTATTGTGTTTCAAAAAACAGAAAGATTTCAGAGAAGAGAAGGAGAAGAGTAATTGTCCTAAGTCGTTTCTTTTTAATCCATCTAATAGTTTGGACCAAAAGTCAGTGAAAATGGAAAAATAAAATAAAAAATAGAGCATTGTATATACCTGTAACAATGTAAGGATATTGTAATAAGAATATGATAATTAATTCTCAAAGAAATAAGAGAAAGAGTAGCTAAACTCTAAAGGAAAAAAAATGAAGAGAGAAAAGAAGCAAAGTAAAACATTTATCAATAACAAACACAAGAGTTTGGAAGTGGAAAGGCAGTGGGAATATTCTAAGTAACTAAATATTGCTAGCGTGGATAGAATATGGATCACGTTTTATCATATATTATTTTGAAAAAACATACTAAGAATGAAATTTTCAAAGTCATGATTTAAAACACTATTTTGATTATAACTAGGCAGTATAGCTCAGTGGTAAAACATTGGCCTAGCATGTGTAAAGCAATGGTGTGACCTCCCAAACATTACAAAGTACACAGAAAGTGCACACACACAAAAACCATATAAACACACACATACACACCACATACACATATTTGGAATATAGATTTTATCATATTAAACAGAGGAAATTATAATAAATAGTAAAAGTATGTTATATGATATCATAATATTGCTTGTACTATTTAAAAGTTTAGTAGAAATAAAATAATCACAGTATGCTTGGATTTTAATAGCTTAAGTAAATTGAAAATTAATACAAGAAATGAGAACCTTTGCAAATAAGTTTTAAATAATAAACATTTTGAAACGTGTCCTTTTATTTTGAAAAAAGATTGATGTTACTTGTATTTTAACTCAAGATTTAGAATATGATAGCGAGGTGCTGTATATAACACTAGCGATGGCTATATCTCTAATCAGTTCACTATGAATAGTTTTATAATAAGGTCACAGAGTTTCTCAGTATCTCCCGAATTACAAACTCTATTTACACTTCCCACCATAGCTAGAAAATGGATTCCACAAATCAACATGCCGAGCTCAAACATATTTTAATTCAAGTAAAAATATTTCCAAAAAGTGACCAAGTAATGAAGCCTTTCTTAATAAAGTATGTGCTTCTTGAAAATACAGTAAGTATTTGTTACCTGGACAAATATGTTCATAAGTATAAGAAAATAAATTTATTTAACATCATTAACATTATAAAAATTAAGAAAACAATTTTTAAATAGTCACATGTTAAATATTATAAAAGCAAAATACATATCTGAATAATTTACATGTGTAAAAATCATGCAAAAATAAATAAACTAATTCTACAACTCTGAAAAAAATGAATTATCCTAAAGAAACAAATGAAAACATTTAAGCACAAATTATGAAATTTAGAAAATAAAATGAAGTGTACTCTTTAGTTGACTTAATTAAGTGTAAACCCTCTGTATATCAACCCATTGATCAATAGCAACAGCAAAAGTATCAGTGGTTCTTGTTTTGAGTGAACAAAAATATCGATGGAAGATATAACAATGTTCCTTCCCTAAGAAATGTATTCATTACCTCATTTATGTAACTTTAACTCCTTTGTACATTACCATTACAATAAAATTAATTGAAATTTAAAATAAACCTATATATATATATATATATATATATATATATATATATATATATATATCAATTAAGAATTCTTAGAAGCCATTGGTTAAAAACTTTCTAAAAAATCTTCCCTAAATATGCAAGGAATATACTTTGATGATACTATTTAAATACTTCAACTTTAGCAGAAAAGCAAAAAGTTTAAAAACTATTACAAAGTAAAGTAATAAATCAGAATATATTACTATTAATAATAATCATAAGACGAATTTATAGTGGTAGTCAAATAGGTAAGAAATGAGGCAATTTGCCATTCATTTGCACTTAATAAGTGTGAAAGAATTTTCTAGGACTTTTTAAATTATCATAAGTTTAATGAAGAAACATCATATGATAATCAGATAAAGCTGATATTAAAGAACAGATTGTACTAAGTTTTTGATTGTTCATGTATATACTTAATTTGGTTGTGGGAAATTGTGGGTATTTCAAGCTGGAGTATATTTTTCTTTCTAGGCCAGCGTCATATCAGTGGTTAATTTTAGGATAGGGATTTTCTTTCCACAAGAACATGCACCTGATCTGTCCTTTTAGCCTTCCCATCATCAATGGCATCTGACATGAACACCAACTTGTCTAGCCTGCTACCTTGACTGGCCTGGATCCGCAGTCCTTCCAATGTTAGTAACTAGATAGTTAAGGATGTTGGAAATGATCCAATGCACCCAGCTGTAGATTGAGAAGGAATTCCACTAAACTTTTGGCCTGGGTTCTATTCTCAAGCCTCCTAAGTAGGTAAGAGTATAGATGGGAACCCCTGGTACCAAGCAGTAACTATTTTTAAAGCAATTAGACATATATATATATATATATATATATATATATATATATATATATATAACTTAGGCTTGTGATTACCTCAGGAAATGAATAAAAGAGCAGTGAAGCATAGAGGACACCCAGAATTTTAACTAGGTACTCAGAGGCTGAATAAGCTTAGCTAGCAACTAGGGAGTCTGAGATCTGATGACCACTGTTCAAAGCCAGTCCAATCATGAAAATACAAGCGATTATCTAAAAATAAAAACAGAAGTGGCTGAAGTGGTAGACCACTATCCTTGGGCACAGAAGCTGAGGAATATTTCCCAGGCACTATCAAGCCTCAAGAATGATGAATGCATGCATGAGCACATGTACATATGAGTTTGCATACTCACATGCGTATGAACACACACACACAAATGAGTATTTCAATGTGAAGTTCTTTAATTTTTACCTTGCTGTACTTTATTTCCCTGTATTAGGTCACAAATTAACAAAATCAGCTAAGGACCTATTTACATAAAATTCATCATGTTCCTCTAAAATCTACTCTCATTTTGGAAGCCTGCTTTTATTTGACCCAAAAGTAAATTATTCAGGTAGTCAAGTCATCACTCTCAAGTCTACAGTATTAGATGATTGTTTAGGTTCCTCCTAGCAATATGATTTTGTGAAATCCTGCATCAAGTAATATATTTCTTTCACTAGAAGGGACGCTTCTGTCAAACAATTAATAATAGGGTTTTCTCCTCTTGGCATGCATCTGTAGTTATATTATCTTCATATATTTCATGATCTGTGTATGACAAAGACTACCGTGAAAGTAAAAACATCCTTCTCAGCGTTTAGCATTTGTATACCATTCATAGATATGAAGGTGTTTAAATGTTACTGAAATTGCTTTGGAATAAATAATGTTCACCCTATTTTGAGAAAGAAGAATTGGTTTCACAGCACTTTAGGTAAGAACTTGAGGGAAATAAACAAAAGGAAAAGTAAGGAACAAATCAATACATACATTCAAATGAAACAAAACAACACAAGAAAACACAAATTAATTCAGTACTCAAGAACCTGCAGGAAATGAAAAGATTTAAAAAAAATCAGCTATGACAAACTTTTGAAAATCCTGACTACATGGGAGTGCACTGTTGTGAGAACAGTGGCTAAAGCCCAGACTAGACAGAAAGATCTGTACATAATACCATGCACTTATTATTCTAAATTGCAGGAAGAATAACATAAAGTGGACTGTGGCCAAGATCATACACAAGTAGGAAGCCAGTTTCTATCTGAAAAATAATCTTGATAATTTAGGGCTGGGCACATGACAAAGTGGTAAGAACACCTATTTAGGGGGAACAAGACACTGAATTCAAACTGTAATATTAGGGGTATTAAAGATAAAAGCTATGATTTTAAATAATTGGAATAATTGTAACACTTGAGTATTTGAGTCGAGAAAAATCCATGAGAGAGACAGAATGAACCTACGTTCCAATGCTTTCTACTTAAGTGATAATTATTGGTACTTCAGACAAAACAGAGTTACCTTGCAAATGAGCATGGATGTACATTTGGGTGATGGAAATACTCTACTTATAATTGGAGTGGACGAAGGTGAGGAATTTCAGAGCAAGGGAATGCACCACCTATTTAACAATATAATCAATGAAAATTTTCCCCACCTCAAAAACGACCATCTTAACTACATCACAAAAGCTTATCGAACACCCAACAAGCAAGACCCCAGGAGAAACACTTCTAGACACATTATAGTAAAAATGATAGATCTGAATAATAAGGAAACAATCCTGCATGCAGCAAAAATGAAGAAGGAGCTATACTACAATGGGAAAAAAATAAGAATTACTGCAGATCTCTCCACACAAACAATGAATGCAAGAAAAGCCTGGGAAAGCACCATACGAGCCCTGAGAGCCAATAACTGCCAACCCAGACTGATCTACCCGGCATAGCTAGCATTCACATTTGATGGAGAACTGAAAACTTTTAATAGCAAAGAAAAACTAAATGAATACATAAAAATTAAGCCAGCATTACAAAGAATTCTAAGAGGGGGGACACAACCTGAAGAAAGCAGCCAGGAACTGGGGCCTGCCCCAAACAGGCGTTACTCAAAGTCAAACTGAGCAAGCACAGGAGGAAAGGAAAAAAGAAAAACTTAGGAAAAAGGCATGGCAGGGACAACAATGCATCTCTCTATACTTTCTCTTAATATAAATGGGCTGAATTCGCCAATTAAAAGAAAACGAACTGAGGACTGGATAAGAAAACAAGACCCATCCATCTGTTGCCTTCAGGAGACCCACCTCTCAGCCAAACATACAAACAAACTCAGAGTGAAGGGGTGGAAAAGGATCTACCAATCAAACGCCCCCAGTAAGAAAGCAGGTGTAGCTATCCTGATATCTGACAAAATAAACTTTTCATTAAAATCAGTACAGAAAGACAAGGACGGACACTACATATTAATAAAGGGAACAATCCAAGAGGAGGATATAACCATCATCAACTTATATGCCCCAAATATTGGTGCACCCAGATATGTCAAACAAATGCTCTCAAACTTACAGAATAAAATAGATCCCAATACGATAATACTAGGAGACTTTAACACACCACTCTCACCAAAGGACACGTCTACCAACCAGAGGATTGGCAAAGAAGCTACCGAATTAAGAGAGGCCATACTGCAAGCGGAATTAACTGACATCTACCGAGTATTTCACCCTAAAACAACACAGTACACATTCTTCTCAGCAGCTCACGGAACTTTCTCCAAAATAGACCATATCATAGTTCATGCAAGGAACTTAAGCAAATACAAAGGGATCGACATAATCCCCTGTATCCTATCTGACCACAGTTGAATCAAGCTAGCTCTCAATAACAAAGCATACCGCAGAAATTTCTCCAATACATGGAAATTGAACAGCACACTCCTTAACAATGCCTGGATAACAGAAGAGATCAGAGAAGAAATAAAGCATTTCCTACAACTCAATGAAAATGAAAACACCTCACAAAGAAACTTGTGGGACACAGCAAAAGCAGTCCTGAGGGGCAAATTTATTGCCCTCAGTGCCCACATCAAGAGAATGGAGACAGACCAAGTAAATAATCTCATGTTGCAATTAAAACAGCTAGAAAAACAGGAAAAAATGGGACCTAAAGCTACTAGAAGAAGCCAGATAACCAAATTAAAAGCAGAGATTAACCAATTAGAAAATCAGAAAACCATAACCAAAATAAACCAAACAAAAAGCTGGTTCTTTGAAAAAATAAACAAAATTGATGGCCCATTGGCTAGATTAATTAAAAAAAGAAGAGAGGAAACCCATATTAATAGGATTAGGGATGCCACGGGAAACATCACCACATGTACCCAAGATATCCAAACAATTCTAACAGACTACTTTCAAAAGCTATACTCTCTAAAGGAAGAAAATCGGGCAGAAATGGATGCATTTTTAGAGAAATACAAGTTGCCCAAACTGAGCAAAGAAGAAGTTAACCAATTAAATAAGCCAATATCCTATAATGAGATACAGGAAGCTATCAAAAGTCTTCCAACAAAAAAAAGCCCAGGACCAGATGGATTCACAACAGAATTCTATAAGACCTTCAAACAAGAACTAATACCCATACTCCTCAAGCTCTTCAGAGAAACAGAGAAGGAAGGAGCTATCCCAAACTCATTCTACGAAGCCAATATCACACTCATCCCCAAACCAGGCAAAGACCCAACCAAAAAGGAGAATTACAGGCCAATCTCCTTGATGAACACAGATGCAAAGATCCTTAACAAGATTCTAGCTAACAGAATCCAGAAACACATAAAAAAAATAATTCACTATGACCAGGTAGGCTTCATCCCAGAGACACAGGGATGGTTTAACATACGTAAGTCAATAAATGTAATCCAACATATCAACAGAGCCAAGGTCAAGAATCACATGATTATCGCTACAGATGCAGAAAAGGCCTTTGACAAAATTCAACATTCATTCATGCTAAAAGCTCTGGAGAAAATAGGAATAGAAGGAACATTTCTAAAAACAATAAAAGCCATTTATGACAGACCAATAGCCAATATTATACTTAATGGGGAAAAGCTACAACCAATTCTCCTAAAATCAGGAACAAGGCAAGGATGCCCACTGTCTCCGCTCCTCTTCAATATAGTCCTAGAACCCTTAGCCAGGGCAATAAGGCAAGAAAAAGACATTAAAGGGATCCGCATAGGAAAAGAAGAAGTTAAACTATCCCTTTTTGCAGACGACATGATACTATACCTCCAAGATCCCAAAAACTCCATCCCCAAACTCTTAGAAATCATAAATCACTTTGGCAAAATAGCAGGATACAAAATAAACCCACAAAAATCAGTCGCCTTCCTATACACTGATAATGTACAGGAAAGAGGGAAATAAAGGGAGCAACCCCATTCACAATAACCTCCCGAAAAATAAAATATTTAGGAATTAACCTAACCAAAGATGTAAAAGAACTATTTAATGAGAACTATAAAAAGTTAAAGAAAGAAATTGCAGAAGACACTAGGAAATGGAAAGACCTCCCATGCTCCTGGATAGGCCGACTTAATATAGTAAAGATGGTAATACTTCCAAAACTAATATACAAATTCAACGCAATTCCTATTAAAATCCCAATGACGTACATCTCTGAAATACAGAAAACAGTCCAAAAATTCATATGGAACAACAAAAGACCTAGAATAGCCAAAACAATTCTAGGGGATAAAGACAATATGGGAGGGCTATCCATGCCGAACTTCAAACTCTACTACAGAGCTATAATAACAAAGACAGCATGGTACTGGCACAAAAACAGACCCGAAGACCAATGGAACAGAATAGAAGATCCAGAAATAAATCCACAGGCCTACAGCCAGCTGATATTCGACAAAGGAGCCAAAGACATACAATGGAAGAAACACAGCCTCTTCAACCGCTGGTGCTGGGAAAACTGGGCAGCCACATGCAGAAAACTAAAAGTGGACCCCAGCCTATCACCATGCACCAACATCAACTCAAAATGGATTAAAGACCTTAACATTAAACCTGAATCTCTGAAACTACTGCAGGACAGAGTAGGAGAGACACTTGAACTAATAGGCACAGGAAGGAACTTCCTGAACAGAGTCCCAGGGTCACAACAAATTGGAGAGAGACTCGACAGGGACTACCTTAAAATAAAAAGCTTCTGCACAGATAAAGCTATCGCAACCAAGCTAGAAAGACAACCAACTAATTGGGAAAAAATATTTACCAGCAATATATCAGACAAGGGGTTAACATCCTGTATATACAGGGAACTCAAGAAACTAATCCCTCCCAAACCCAACAAACCAATTACTAAATGGGCAAGGGAACTAAAGAGGGACTTCTCAAATGAAGAAATAAAAATGGTAAAGAAACACATGAGGAAATGTTCATCATCCCTGGTGGTGAAGGAAATGCAAATAAAGACAACCCTGAGATACCACCTTACCCCAGTCAGAATGTCCCACATCCACAAATCAGCCAACGACAAATGCTGGAGGGGATGTGGAGAACGAGGAACGCTATTACACTGCTGGTGGGAATGTACACTCATACAACCACTTTGGAAAGCAGTCTTGAGGGTCCTTAGAAAGCTAAAGATTGACCTCCCTTACGACCCAGTCATACCACTTCTAGGCATCTACCCTGAACAACAGGAACCAATATACAAAGACACATGCACCTCCATGTTTATTGCAGCACTGTTCGCAATAGCTAGGATATGGAAACAACCTAGATGCCCCACCACAGATGAATGGATCCAAAAATTGTGGTATCTATACACAATGGAATATTATGCAGCCATTAGAAATGACAAAATAATGGCATTTGCAGGGAAATGGATGGAGCTAGAAGGAATCATGTTGAGCGAGGTAAGCCAAGAACGAAGAGACAAACAGTACATGGTCTCCCTGATAAGTGGATGATGAATCCAAAATGTTAGGTGATATGACAAAACTAACAGGACTTAAGAAACAAAGAACTCCCACTCATCTGGTTGAACCACTACTAAATATCCCCATGCTGCTGATCACATATATGGTATATAACATATGAGCACCGTTATATATTACAGACTGTGATAGACAATTTGCTCCAGGAAAGTTAGAATGAACTTGTGACTTTAAATGAGCATCACTATTCCACAATACTGTGAATTTCCGGAAATTAAGTAATCACTTAATCACGATCAAAAAAAAAAAAAAGAACCTTGGGGAAGGGAGGGAGGGAGGGGATGGTAGGGGGAAAACAATGGAGGGGGTAACAATGTTCAAGAAGAAGTGGAAGTGTACTCATTACCTCACTCATGTAACTGTAACCCTCTGTATAGTATCTCTACAATAAAAAAATTTAAAAAAAAAAAAGAAATACTCTACTTACACAGGTGTAAATTAAATAATTTTTTTGGGTAGATTGTAGTTATTGAACTAAGAGCTTGGGTGATGTCCCTGAGCTTTTTCTCTCAAGGCTACCACTTTATTACTTTGAGCCACAGTTCCAATTCTGAATTTCTGTTGGTTGTTTGGAGATAAGAGGCTCATGTACTTTCCTGCCCAGGATGGTTTTAAACCATGTTCATCAGATCTCAGCCTCCCGAGTAACCAGGATTCCAGGCATGAGCCATCGATGTTTTTAATAATTTAGTAAATTGTATAGTTACAGAAGTTATAAATTATCATTGTAACCTGTGTAATATATGTATGTGTGTATTTATCAATACATACGGATAGAAATAGTTTAACATATTTTTGTATCTACAGTACATATATGAAATCATCCTTCATTATAAAATAAAATGGAAACAAAAGTTAATGAGGAGGAAAACAAAAGGAATTGTTACATGTTTCTTTTTGTTGAATGAAATATGAATCAGTTTGGGAAAACCATCTCTACTTTAACAAAATGGATAATTGCTATTAATTCCAATCCATCTATTTACCCATATTGTACATCCTCGCACATGCGTGTCAAAATCAAACCACACTTTTTGTCTTTATTTAACTCACTTGTTATAATTTAGGAGCTAGATGAAGTAATCAAATAAAGATTAAAAGAATAGTAAGTGAGGCTATAAGTTAGAGCTGAAAAAGATTTTAAATATGATAATAGCTAATTAAAATGCATATTTCTTACTTTTACACTGTTTTTATGTCTCTCATTCCCACATTAGGAAAGTACATAGATCGTTTTCACTAAATTTATGTAATTATTAAAAATGTATTGAAAGAATATGGGCA
Organism: Dipodomys merriami; assembly: GCF_024711535.1. Lineage (NCBI taxonomy): Eukaryota > Metazoa > Chordata > Mammalia > Rodentia > Heteromyidae > Dipodomys > Dipodomys merriami. The sequence goes on along the minus strand of NW_027202571.1, from coordinate 3,072,026 downwards.
CAGTGTGGTTTTAGCTTATTGAGACCTGTATGGGGTAGTTTGTTTTTGAGGATTTGCAATACGTTGTGATGGAGATGAAGGGAAGGATGTGCTTATTCTAGAAAACTGGCTATAGGATTGCTCCCAGAAAGATAATGATGAATTCTTCTAAAAGGTTACAGTAAAATCACTTTCACAATCATCTTCATTACTGCACTATTCACCATAGCCAAGATGCCCTTTGGCAGAAGGATGATTGGAGAGAGTGTGTCATATATACACAATTGTATTGCACCTATCCATTATGAGGACTGTTACATTATTTGCAAAGAAATGGATAGATCTCAAAATATGTTAAGTAAATGAAGTCAGATCCAGACACACAAAGGACCCATGTTCTGTCTCGTATTTGGAAGCCAGAATTATATGCAAGTTAAACAACAATATTAACCAAAGCTTTCATTTTTCAGAGCAATATTTAAAAGGTGTAATTTCTTATAAAATTGAATTTTAATCCAAAAAATTGAATACCAAGAAACAATCACTTGGAAGATGTGAGGGGAAGTCAAATGGAAGGAATAAAAAGAGTTATGGAGTAACAGTGAAGACATTATATTCAATGGAAATAATATGAAACTAGAAAAAATTAAAGTGGGGTGAGGTTTGGAAGGGTAGGAAAAGTTATATAAAGATCCATTATACTTAAAAAACTCATTTATTGAATGGAAATTCCCGTGTACAACTAGTTAAGATAATAAAAACATGATTAAAAACAATGGAGACATTTGACCTTAAACTGCATTCTCTTAAGCCATGAGTCATTATAATAGTTTCCTCCTCAGAAATTTTCTTTGCAGGTATTTTCCTCATAGTGACAGAAAAGTGATCAATGCAATGCATATCAATACATCACATTGCACATATAAAATCACAGTAAAAATGCTTGATTTCATCACATGATAAAATAACAGGTAGAATGTGCCAAATGCTAATTGATTGTTTTTCCAAGTATTTTACCTATGGTATATAATTTAATCCTCACAATAATTGCATGAAGTGGAGCTCCTTACATTTTTAATTCTCAGATGATTATATTGAAGTCTTCAGAGTTGGAATTACTAGTACAACATTGCAGACATGGTGTTAGCCTGAGGTTCATCTCCCACTGTATCAATTATCCTCATTCTATTTTATGACTAAAATACCAGCACTTAGTCTACAAATTCTAGGAAAATTTCCCAGAATTATTGTGTAGACTCATAATATTTTACTTTATCTTAGAAAATAGGGAACTGTAATATGAATACTCAAAGTTCATAATCAATGCATACCTCCCTGGTGAAAAGAACTGCTAAAGTATAACATTCTTGATTTCTAGCTCAAAATAGTAGAAATCATATTTTAACCCTTCACTAAACACTGAACTGCCTGGGGACCCTATCTCTATTTAACACTGTCTTACTGAAAGAATGACCTCCATAATTCCTGATGGAAACAGACTGCAGGTCTTATGGACCAATCATTTCCACATTGTAGCTCAACTAAGTTGTTTACCATTAGAAGTATTTTGATTGCTTTTTATACCCAACATTTTGAGAGAAAGGTACTACTTTAAAATGCTATTAAAGCAAGACTGATATAAAAATCACCTTTGACCCTAGATAAATATTTTATCTTTCCTATAACCAAAAATGCACTCTGACCTATCATTAATGTTAGGAATGAGAGGTTTAAAATCATAGACATCAAGGCCTAAGTATGAATTAAAGACTCTCCATTTTGTGAATACTATTGGTTTAAAAAGACATGAAGGGCTGGGAAGGTGGCTTAGTGGTAGAGCGCTTGCCTTTCATGAATGAGGCCCTGGGTTCGATTCCTCAGCACCACAAAAGCAAAAAGAAAAAAGCTGGAAATGACGCTGTGGCTCAAGGGGTAGAGTGCTAGAATTGACCTGAAGAGCTAAGGGATAATGCCCAGAGTTCAGGCCCCACTACCGAACGCCCCCGCAAAAAAGACATCAATACTACCAAATTTTTCAAAATTTCTTATGATGCTGAAGATTCAATTATAAACTATTAACACTTGATAATAACTCATTTTCATGGGAGTAGAATACAAAACACAAGATTAATCCTAATCATTTTAAAAGACCTTTATTTATACTACAAATTCATTCTTATAACTACAAATAATCTAAAAATAACAAGCACAGTGAGACAAAAAATAATTTAACTGCTTCACCTACATTCAAAGGACTGTGCTAATAGAAAACAAAATTATGCTAATAATTAGGTTACCCAATTCACTTACATTCTTTTATTCTATTTCTTTTAGTTTCATAAAAACTGGCTTTTCATGAAATGATGCATGAAAATCCTATATACCCACTTACATTTTCAGATCTTAACAATATTTATTTCAGAAATGTCTTTAGCTGTATAGTCAATGAACTAAAATAATAGTAAAATATTTAAATGTTTTTCAGAAATTGCAAAACTCGCTCTGGGATGTTATTTATATTGTAAAAGATATTCGAAAAGCCTTATTTGTTAAAGTTGTGATAGTTACTCCCACAAAAGAACTATTAATGAAGAAACCTTTGTATGTACAAACTTCAAATGCATCCACAATCTGGAGGTGACACATGTTTTTGTTTTTGTTTTTGAAATATATATCTAACACGCATAGCCACAATACTGATTTTCAGTCAATATGATGGGATATTCAAACCTTAAAAATACGGATTTTATTATCTTAGTGTGAATAGATACGATCTTACAAAGAAAGTTATTTTTAACAGAAATCCGGAGTTTACCTACCTTGAGTTTCACAGAAATAACCAGAGAGTAATACTTATTTGTTCAAGTCGGTCAAAATCACTCCATGAGTATTTCTTAAAAATATAATCAATTTAAGAGGTCAAATACATATCTTGAACTGACAGTCATAACTTACTACCCAATTATATGTGTATCTTTTTACCTAACACATACTAAACGCTGAAAATGATCTCTTTTATCTAACTTAATGTTGTAATTGCTTTGATTATGATGATGTTATTAACAAATAAAATGTACAGAAGGGTGTTTCCACTGAAATGACAGGACAGAACACTGATAAATAAAAAACATTTTAAAAAACATTTTAACACAGCTCTTTTCAGCCTCACCCTGTTCATATTTGCAAGCAACATTGCAACAGCACACACACACACACACACACACACACACACACACACACACACACACTTAAACACATATGTGTGCACATGTACACATATACACGCATGCCAAATTCAGAGTTTATTGTACAAAAAAGTTCAAATAAAATATTAGTGATTAGGACAAATTATAATTTGTCTTATTACAAAATAATACATATTCCAGTCACCAGGGTTGTTACATTTTACCTGCCCCTCCACATGTGACCACTTATTTTATTTTAGGTAATTAATTAACTAATTCATTCCTTCATTAGTTAAATACTAATACTAGAGCTTGAACTCAAGGCCTAGCTCTGTCCCAGAATTTGTTATTTTTTTGTTTTAGTTTTCTCAAGGCTAGCATTTTACTGCTTGTAAGACAGCTCCATTTCTAGCTTTTGCTGGTTACTTTCAAACCAGAATCTAATGGACTATTTTTCTTGGTCTGGTTTCAAACCACAAACATCAGATTTCATCTTTCTGATTAGCTAGGAATAATGACATGAACCACCAGTGTGGCTCCTACTTTTTCCTATACTTATCTATTGCATATACTTAGATAGCAATTAAATATTGAGAGTATAGAAGCAAGATGTACACTGATTATACTCTTCTCTCAGAAATTCAAGTTAGTAATGTAAATTTCTTCTTAAGATCATACACAAAAATACTTAAGAAGAAATCTGATGATGATGATGATGTGTGTGTGTGTGTGTGTGTGTGTGTGTGTGTGTGTGTGTGTGTGTGTGTGTGTGTGCTGCAATATGTTTCACATATAAGCACTGTGCAGGGGTGTCCAGCCATTCAGATTTATCACATAAATACCTGCCGTGAGCTACTAACTCATGGACAATGTCTAAGTGTCCGCTCTAGGCTTCCTGATGAAGAGGGGTATACTCATCCTCATCCCTAGTATTCATGAGTGGCCTTTTTGGAAAGTAGTGTCCGCACTGCAGTAAGCTACAAGAAAAACACTCTACCACTTATCACCTTCCCAGCCCAAGGATTAAGATTCTTGTCTGTAATTTAGTCAAAGCTATGTCTCTTTATGTAGGTGACTAAAAATGTATGTGCTAATTTCAAGTAAATACATAAATTCTATTTCCATCTCTTTTAACAAATAAAACAATAAAACTGCTTTATAAATAGATCAGAAGCATTGATTTTGTGGATAGCTAGGTCATTGCACATCTGTATCTCTCTTCCTCTCTCTCTTTCATGATTTTCATAGACAATATGGTTGCTCCATAATTGTCCTAATTTATTTTGCTTTTATATTTTTGGTTGCATCAGTTCACTTTCTGCTCTATCATTTCCCATATCAGCACCACATAAACAGAACCACAGAAGTGATTCTGTGGTTCAAGTGGTAGAGCGCTTGCTTTGATTTGAAGAGCTCAAGGACAGTGCCAAAGCCCAGAGTTCAGGCCCCACAAGTAATTTTTTTTTAAAAAAAGAATCTAAATCCTTGATAACTCTAGGAACAAATATGACTGAAATCAGTTGAATCACACTTTTCCTGCACAATGAAAGAAAAGGTCCAGGCTAGGAAAGCTGCTAGAGAAGGCAGGCAGATTGTACCTGTGAAAAAAAAACTTTGAGGAAAATGGTATTGAGGATTACTTACTGGTGATCCACTTGCATTGGAAACATGATGCTGAGCTATTACTTGCTGATTCTGAAATATTGCTTCGATCATTATATTCTCCAAGAAGAAAAAATGAAATTTAATTGATATCAAAGGAATACTAATACATTTTGACTTCTCATTAAGCATCTTCAATCATCAAAATCACTTGAAAACAGTAGATAGGCCAACTTTTTTAGATGAAAACAAGTGTCTTTAAAAAAACAAGGAATTTAAATAGTCATGCAAAGAACTTCTATTTTACTACTGTATTATACATTTTTTTCCTAATGTTGGGTACCAATAAATAATGGATCTATTAGAAAGCTCTTAAAGCTCATATATTGAATAGTAAGTTCTCTTACAATATATCATAGTATTTCCCAAATCATATACATAGAAGGCATTGTTTCCTATTTTCTCCTTCCTAGAATAAGCTGCACGTGAAGACACCACTGGTCCTCATTTTCAGTCTGTGCATTTGAATACGGAGGAAATCTTTCCTCTGATCTCTATCAATTCACTACTATCCAGTTAGAATAATTTAGAATAGTAAAAATGGAAAAAGAGAAAATAAATCATGGTGAAAAAACATATGCAGAAAATTCACCGGATTTTCTGACCATGTCAACCAACGTGAGCTACTGGGGAAATACATGGACACCTCATTCCCACTATTACTCAAAGTCTCTGGTTAGGCAATTCTGATGAAGACAAGGAACAAGATGAAAACGTGAGGAATGGTATCAATTGCAAGAAAATAATGGAGAAGAATCCATGCAAATTTCTTCTTTGGGATGCCGAAATTAATCGACTTACTAGAGTTCCGAGACTACTTTCCCAAAAGGCCACTTATATGTATACTAGGGATGAGGTAAGTATACCCCTCTTCATCGGGAAGCCTAGAGTGGACATTTAGACATTGTCCATGAGTTGGTAGCTCAAGGCAGATATTCATGCAATAACTCTGAATGGCTTGGCACCCCTGCACAGTGCTTATATGTGGAATAACACCAGAATGGATTCTTTCTTACTTCATCATGATGAAGATACCAATCCCCAAACTAAAGGTCTCTTGACACCCTTGCATCTTGCTGCTGGGAATAGAAATAGCAAAGATATGCTGTATCTCCTTCTGTTGAAACATTATATCAAACCGGGTCTGAAGAACAACTTGGAAGAAACTTCATTTGATATTGCCAAAAGGATAAGTATGTATCACTACCTCTTTGAAATTGTGGATGGCTCTACAAATTGTTCTCTTACGTAGAAGTTTGGTTAAGTTTCTTAAATTTCAAAAGTGCCAGTCCATCCTTTGTGTCCCTACAACAAATTTTCATATACAAAGCAACAGCAATATCTTAATTTAAAAATTCATGGATTCCATAGTATTATTCCACGTGAATTGCCAGACTTTGATATCAAAATGTATTCAAGAGTTGTTTGTATGCATCTATAATGATTGCTGCAGAGGTTGAGATTTTTTTTAATTTTAAGTTATGGTTGAAATGAATAGTATAGAAACTAAAGATATTCCTGGTGCTTGTCTAAAAAAAGTATCTATGTTTGTATAAAGTCCATAATATATTTCATTGTCTTCTATATATAATACGTTGAAGTCTACATTGATTTACAATATATAGGTTCATTCATAAATGTGTCCTTTCAGATTACATTCCATAAAGTAAAACTTTAAGATTCCTTTTTCCTAGGTCCTTATATTATTTGTTTTTTATTTTTTTATTTTATTTATTTTTTAACAATTACGATTTTTTTATTGTGAAAATACCATACAAAGGAGTTACAGTTACTTGGGCAAGATAATGAGTACATTTCTTATCAAGAATTGTTGCCTCTTCTTTGTTTCCTTCCCATCTCTTCCCATCTCGCACCCTCAACCCCTCACCTCCGTCTACTCTCCCCCTACTCCTTACCCCGGCCTCCCCTCCACCAGGCCAAAGTTGTAAAGTTCATTTTTCAACATAATGTCTTGTACATATCGTTGTTGCAAGGGTCCACCTGTATCCCTATTTAAATTATTTGTTTTTTTCCCTTCCCCTCCACAACTTATCCCAACATCAAATACAGTGAAACCAGGGGTTAGACTGTGGGGAAGGGACATAGAAAGCAACAAACAAATCATGTTATAAATGTGTTAGAAACAACAACATGAAAAAAAAACATTTTTATTCCACCTTCCCATCCCTTCCCATCCTTCCCCCTCCTTCCCACCCAGCCCTCCCTGCCCCCCTACAAAAGTTGTAAAGTTCATTTTCGACATAACAACTTGTACTTGTCATTGTTGCAACGGGTCCACCTGTATTCTTATTTAAAGGACTTGTTTTTCCCCTTCCCCTCTACAAATTATAACGACATCAAATACAGTGAAAGCAGGGGAGGGACATACAAAGCAACAAAGAAATAATCTTATAAATGCATTAGAAAAAATCACATGAAAGAAAAAGAATATTTGAATACATATCTTAGGGTTCATTTCCCTAACATCACCTTATCTGACCTTTTCTGCTTGACTCAGACATATAGTAGATATGGCAAATAAGGAACACCATGGGACCTATGTTTCTTTGGGCTTGGCTTACTTAATATAATTTTTTTCCAAGTCTTTCCATTTCCTAACAAATGGGGCAATGTCATTCTTTCTGATGGAGACAGTGAATTCTATTGTGTATATATACCACATTTTCTTGATCCGTTCTTCTAGTGAGGGGCATCTGGTTTGGTTCCATAAGGTAGTTATAGTAAATAATGCTGCAATAAACATAGTTGTGCTGGCAGCTTTAGTGTGGTCTTGTTTGTAAACATTTGGGTAAATGCCCAAAAGTGGGATTGCTCGGTAAGAGGGGAGCTCTATGTGGAGTCTTTTCAGGAACTTCCATACTACTTTCCAAAGTGGTTGAACAAGCTTACACTCCCATCAACATCCCCTCCAGCATCTGTTGTTGTTAGAGTTCTTGATTTTTGCCATTCTAACTGGGATGAGGTGGTATCTCAATGTTGTTTTGATTTGCATTTCTTTTATGGCTAGGGAGGTTGTGCATTCCCTCATGTGTCTATTGGCCATCCTTCTTTCTTCTTCAGAGAAGTTTCTCTTTAAGTCTTTAGCCCACTTATTTATTGGGCAGTTGTTTCTTTGAGGATTTGTTGTTGGGGGGGTTGATTTTTTGAGCTCCAAGTATATTTTAGATATGAGACCCTTGTCCATTGTATGGTTAGTGAAGATCTTCCCCCAATCTGTGGGATTTCTATTGATCTTGCTAGCTATGTCCTTTGCCATAGAGAAGCTCTGCAGCTTCATGCAATCCCATTTGTCCAAACCTTCTTTGATTTGTTGTGTTTCTGAATCTCTATTAAGAAAATTTTGGCCTGCGCCAAGGAGACCTAGGGTTTCTCCTATTCCATCCTGTAATGTTTTCAGAGTGTCTGCTTTGACGCCAAGGTCTTTGATCCATTTGGAGTTGCTTCTGGTGCACGGTGATATATAAGAATCTAGCTTTGGTTTTATACAAGTAGTTAACCAATTTTGCAAGCACCATTTACTGAAAAGACTTTCTTGCATTCTATCTTTTTAGCTCCCTTATCATTAGATGGCTATAGGTCTGTAGGTTCATTTCTGGGTTTTCAATTCTATTCCACTGGTCCTGAGGTCTGTTCTTGTGCTACTATCATGCTGTTTTGATTACTATGGCTTTATAATAGAGTTTGAAATTTGGTATTGATATTCCCCAGCAGTGTTCTTTCCATTGAGGAGCGTTTTAGCTATTCGGGGTCTTTTATTGTTCCATATGAATTTTTGGATTGCCTCTTCTATTTCCTTGAAGAATGAGGTTGGATTTTGATTGGCATCGCTTTGAATTTGTAGATAGCCTTGGGAAGTATTGCCATTTTCACGATGTTAACCTTTCTAATCCAGGATCATGGGCATTTTCGCCATTTTCTTAGTTCTGTTTTTATATCCTTTTTCAAGTTTTTACAGTTTTGATCATAAATGACCTTCACTACTTAGGTTAAGTTAATTCCTAGGTATTTTATTTTTTGTGGGGCTATTACAAATGGAGTTGTTTTCCTAATTTCAGCAACACTTTACTCATTATTGCCATACAGAAAAGCCATTGATTTGGGGGTTTAATTTTATACCCCGGTACTTTGCCAAAGTTTGGAATCAACTTCAGTAATTTGGGAGTGGAGTATATGGGATTCTTTAAATACAAGATCATGTCATCTGCAAAGAGGGAGAGTTTTATTTCTTTTTTCCCTATTTGGATCACTTTTATGTTTGCATCTTGTCTTAGTGCTGTAGATAGGAATTCTATTACTAGATTGAAGAGAAGTGGTGATAGTGGACATCCTTGTCTTGTTCCTGAGTTAAGAGGAATGACTTTAGATTTTCACCATTAAGTATAATGGTGCCTGTAGTTTTGTCATATATAGACTTTATTCTATTGAGGAATGTTCCATGGATTCCTTATTTTTCCAGAACCTTCATCAGAAAGGGGTTTTGGATCTAGTCAAATGCTTTTTCTGCATCTATTGAGATAACCATGTGGTTCTTACCCATGCTCCTGTTGATGTGATGAATTATATTAATTGATTTGCGAATATTGACCCAGCTTTGCATCCCTGAAATGAATGCTGTTAGATTGTGGTGTAGGATTTTCTGAAAACGATTGGCCAAAATTTTGAGAAGTTTTGCATCAATGTTCATCAAAGAAATGGGCCTATAGTTCTCTTTCTTTGATGAGTCCTTTCCTGATTTTGGGATGAGAGTTATGATGGCTTCATAGAATGTGTTGGGTAGTGAACTTTCTCTTTCAATTTCATTGAAGAGTTGGAGTAGTATTTGTGTGAGTTCTGCTTTTAAAGGCCTTGTAGAACTCTGCTCTAAACCAACTGGACCTGGACTTTTCTTAGCTGGGAGGTCTCTTATTGCTGTTTCTATTTCAATGCTTGAAATGGGCCTCTCAAGATGGTTTAACTAATCTTGGTTTAGTTTTGGCATGTCAATATTTGCTAGGAAAAGGTCCATTTCTGCCACGTTCTCAAACTTATTAGCATAAAGTTTTGTGAAATATTCCCTTATAATGTTCTGAATCTTGGTTGTTTCTGTGGTGATGTTTCTATTCTCATCTCTGAGATTTATTTGGGTGTGTTCTCTTCATTTTCTGATAAGATTTGCGAAGGGCCTGTCAATTTTGTTAATTTTTTCGAACAACCAAGTCTTTCTTTTGTTGATGTTTTCTATAGTTTTTTTGTATTCTAATTCATTTATTTCTGATTTAATTCTAATTAAAATGAATTAATTGAAATAATTATTTCTTTCCATCTATTACATTGGGGTATATCTTGCTGCTCTTTTTCAAGGATGTTCAGATGTCTCATTAAATTGTTACTTTCAGATCTCTCCAATTTGTTGATGTAAGATCTCAGAGCTATAAACTTGCCTCTAATACTGCCTTTGCTGTGTCCCAGAGGAGCTGGTAATTTGTGTGCTCATTTTTGTTGGATAGCATGAACATTTGAATTTCCTGTCTAATCTCTTCCATGACCCAATCATGATTCAGCAGTGTGTTGTTCAGGCTCCATGTGTTACAGGACTTTCTTTGGTGGCTTTTGGTGTTGAGTTCTAATTTTAATCCCTTGTGGTCAGAGAGAATGCACGGTATCACTTCAATGTTTCTGAATTTGGACAAGTTTGCATTGTGGCCTAAAACGTGGTCTATTTTAGAAACTGTTCATGTGCTGCTGAGAAAAATGTGTATTCTGATGCTGATGGGTGAAATATTCGGTAGATGTCTTTTAAATCTAGTTGATCTATGAAGTTGTTTAGATCTGGGTTTCTCTGTTGAGTTTTCGCCGAGTTGATCTATTTAGTGGGGAGAGTAGTGTGTTAAATCCACAACAATTAATGTCTTTGGACTCTATGGGATTTGAGGGAAAGTAGTGTTTCTTGGATAAATTTGGATGCTCCCTTGTTTGGCGAGTAGATATTTAAAATTGTAATATCCTCCTGAAGGAGAGATTCCTTAATTAGTATGTAGCAACTTTCTTTATGTCTTCTCATGAATTTTCATTGGAAGTCTATTTTATCTGATATTAGGATTGCAAATCCCGCCTGTTTATGGGGGCCGTTTGCTTGGTAGATTTTTTTTCCAACCTTTAACATTGAAAATGTGTTTGTTTTTACTGGCAGGATGTGACTCCTGAAGGCAGCATATAGAAGGATCTTGCTTTTTAGTCCTACTAGACAGTCTATGTCGATTAATTGGAGAATTAAGACCGTTAATGTTGAGAGATAGGACTGAGAGGTATTTGGGAGTTCCTGCCATGTTATCCACCTTGTTGGGGTCTACAAAAACTGGGTTCTTCCTATGGTTCTTGGATTCTCAGTTTGGGTGCAGTTTCTAGGCCTTTATTGTGGTCTTGTTGGTTTTCTATGTGTAAGACATCTTTAAGAATCTTTTGTAGGGCTGTTTTGGTAGAGATGTACTGTTTCAATTTTTCTTTGCTATGGAAGGTTTTTTTTTTGGCCTTCAGTTATGAAGGAGAGTTTAGGTGGATACAGTATTCTTGGTTGGTAGTTGTTTGTCTTTAGGGCATGGCATACATCATTCCAGTCTCTTCTTGCTTTGATTGTCTCTGCTGAGAAATCTGAGGTGATTCTACTTTGTTTCCTTTTATAGGTGATTGATCTTTTCTCCTTGACATGTTTAAGGACCTTTTCCTTGTTCTCAATTCATCCTATGTGGATTATAATGTGACGGTGGTATGTCCTATTCTTGTCTGGTCTATTTGTAGTTCTAAAAGCTTCTTGTATCTGAATAGGCCTATCTTTTTGCATGTTGGGAAGTTCTCTTGTAGGAGCCTGTTAAACAAATTTCCTAGACCATTAACTTCTGTTTCTAGGTGTTCCGCTACACCCATAGTCCTCAGATTAGGCCTTCTGATTGTGTCTTTCAAGTGTTGGATAGATCTATCATATTTCTTGGACTTGACTTGGATGGTTGTATGTTCTTTCTCTATAATATCTAGGCTGTCTTCATTCCCCGAGTTTCGATCTTCTGCATGGTCTAAACTGCTGTCAAGACTTTCTATTTTAAAATTTCTTTTCCTTCTAATTGGTCAGCTTTGATGGCTTCAAATTCTTTGTTGAAACTTTGTTTTTGATGTTGTATGAACTTTTTTACTTCCTTAATTTGGTGTTCAGTGTTTATTCTCAAATCACTTAGTTGAATATTTATGGTTTGCTTAAATTCCCTTTTCTTTGGTTGGGTTCCATTCAGTATTCCCTTATGGTCTCCCTGACTTTCTTCAGCTATTTGTTAATGGATTCCATGTATACCTTTAGTGATCATTGTGTATACTCTCAATTCCTGTATTACTCTTTGCTTAGCTTCCTCATGTTCACGCCATTCCTGTAGTTCTCTTTGAGTGTTCTCAGCCTGCTCATGCCATTCCTGCCTTTTGCTTTGAGTATTCTCAAGCTGTTCACCCAAATCCTGTATCAGTTTTTGAGTAGCTTCCTAAGCTCAGAATATTCCTGTATAAACCTTTGGTTTGCCTCCTCTCTCTCCCTATCACACTCATACAGAGTCCTTTGTAGGTTTTCAATCTTTTCCTGTATTGACCTTTTGTTTGCCTCCATTGAACTTTTGTTTGTCTCCTCTCTCTCTCTCTCTCTCTCTCTCTATCATGCTCATACAGACTCCTTTGTATATTTTCAATCTTTTCATTTATCATGTTTGCCAGCACTGTTTGTAGAGCTAATTGGGAACTCTCCTCTGGATTATTCATTATCTGTTCTGTCCCCTGATTATCATGAGTGGAAGTTGAGATACCCAGGACTTGCCATTTTTCCTGTCTTTTTCTGGCTTACTCAGCCTATTTGGGATGAAAATAACACCAGTTTAGTGCTAGAACACTAACTTAAGACAAGCATCAACCAAAGTCTGTATTTGCACAGTCAATAGTCTGCAGATACAATTTAGTTCAATAGGTACATCTATTCAACGTCAAACACCTATGTATTAATGGGCTAACAACCACAAATATGAATTTGACAAACCAGAAATTATTAGGGTCAGGGAGAGATATGGGTAAAAAATAGGAAGGCACAGGGAGAGTTAACTTAACTAAGTCCTAATCTCAAAGCAGGAAATAGGTGGGATAGGTTGAAAGTAGAGATAAAAGAAAAAGAAGAAAGAGCAAGGGGAAAAATAAGAGACCAGAAAAAATAGAAAAGTAAAAATTAAAAATATTATGCAGATTCAAAAACGAAATATTCAGAGAAGCACATGCATATAATGCAGAAGGGGAGGGATATAAAGGAGATGTGAAAAACTTAAAAATAAAAATACTTAAAATATTATATAGGTATAAAGAGGTAGTACTGCCATTAAGGAATTTAAGTCTAAGAGGTTTTGAACTGAATAATCAATTCTTGGATTAAATGTGTACACAATAAAGGATAAGGTCTAATATTCAACTGTGGGCATGTCTGAGGATGTGCAGAAAAACAATTAACTCACATAAAAGAGAATGAAAGAAAAGAAAAGGGGAAAAGAATAAGAAAAAAAGAAAAAAGATCAGAAATTCAATAGAGCAAAACAAAAAACAAAAAAAAATTAAAAGAAAAAAAAAGAAAGAAAAACGCATACACACATATACCTCTAAAAGAAAAATAATAAGAGGGAAAAATGTTACTAGGAAACATTTTATTTTAAAAAAGGTAAAAATTAAAAATTAAAAAAAAGTTTTAGAAAAAAAATTTTATAAAATGTACAAAAAAAGGAAAATAATAGTTCTTTATTTTGGGAGTGGTGGGGAAAATCCTGTATCTCCCTTGTGTCTATAAACAGCCTTTTGTTTGAGTCTCTGGTCCGCTTGTGGTGTTTGATTTTCCTGTGGCTTGGTTGGTTTCTTAAGTCAGTTTGGTTGAACACGCAGAAAAATGCTTTGCTTTACCCAGGATTTTGTGATCCTCCTCTCAGTTTAGTTCAATGGGAGGGATATGCTTTGATTATCACAAAAGAGGGAGATGGCTTTTTCCTCAAGTTTGGAGATGCTGTGATGAGGCTAGGTTCTGGGTAGAGTTGAGGCCTTTCAGCAAACAGTAGCTTTTCCTGGGAGCTATTTTGTGAGAAACTCACAGAGCCCAGCCTGGAGCCACTCTCTGGATTTATGTTTACTGAATTTCAATTGATTGTCAAGGCTGCTAAAGGGAGGGGCAGCCTCTGGCTCTGATTACCCAGTGAAGAAAGCCACTCCTGGGGCTTGCGCCTGAGTTGGATTACTTTTCCCTGGGTCGAGCTGATTCTGGCAGGTCACATAAGCAAAAAGAAAAAAGCCAGAAGTGGTGCTGTGGCTCAAGTGGTAGAGTGCTAGCCTTGAGCTGAAGAGCTGAGGGTCAGGGCCCAGGCCCAGAGTTCAGGCCCCACGACTGGACCCAAAAAAACCACAACAACAAAAAAATATAATTGTTCATTATACCTATAATTTCAAAAGTAGCTAAAGCCAAGAAGATGAAAAAGTTGTTCATATGCATGTTTACTTAATGTCCTGGCCTGTCTACCATACAACCAGGCAGGAACTTACACTAATGACTTTCTATCACCAAATATTTCCATAGCTCCTTGAGAAGTCTATATATTTCTCCTCGATATTAGGCCTTAAATGGGTAATGTTTTAATCAAAATGTTTCCTCTTGCCTCCAGGCTTTAAATTTACAAATGGTAAAGCTTTAGGTCTAACTCTACCAAAAACTGAGGTAGAAAGATTGGGATAATACTTTAAAACAGAGTTGCCTTTGATACACTAACCACACAGAACAATGCATAACAATTTCTTATATTATATCTACTTATATATTTTATATTTATATGTGCTGATCTTAAATTTCACACAGTGAATCTAACTAGAATTAATTTATAAATTGACAAATAAATTGAAATTTATTCCCATAAATAGATTGGAACATAAATAATTAGGTTTAGAATATATATTCGAATATAAAAAGTATCAATTCATTGTCTTTGGTATAAGCTTGTGATAGCTTCTAAGTGTTCTTGATCTTCTGAATTCACATAGTAAAAAAAAACAGTATTGTTTTCCTGTAATCTAGAAGAGATTTTACACTGCTGCTGTGTTTATTGTAATAACTCGCTGGTCCCAAAGTGTTTTTCTCCATATGATGCCTAAAAGCTATTATTCTTCTGCAGTACCCACGGGTCCGAGGATACCAGATCCCAGTAATCTGCATCATCAGATAACAATGGCAAGTCTTCTCACCTTGGCCCATGCAACATGCTAACAGAAAGTAATTGAAGTCCCATCTCAATTTCTCATTTCCTATAATATTTCAGGGCTCCAATTCCTTGCAGTAATTAGCAGTAAGCAATTGTGAAATGTAAGGCAACTTAAAATGAAAGAGGAAACCACAAGATATGAGAGAAAGTACTGTAGTTCAAACTTTCAATTTACAGATGACAAGCCCATATGAGTAAACAAAATCACAAATGTCACAAGACTTTTTTAATACCTCTCTCCTATTGATGAATGAAAGATTTCAGCCCAGCATAAGTAGGCCAAAAAAATTCCTGGAATGATAGGTCCATAATTGTTCTACCAAGGCTAGGAAACTTGACTTCGATGTCAAGTATAATTTAGAAAAATATTGAGAAGACCCTAGTGCTTCAAAACACTGGTACTTCAGTAAAACTTGGTTCTGTAGTATAAAAATGTTGTCATTCTCAAACCAATGTAACTTACATTTAATCTCCTGAAAGTATGTTCCTTTTCAAATAAACTTTTTAGAATCATATTCACCAAAATAACACATGACAAGTAGATGATAGTGATATTAAAAGTTTCTCAAGTGTAGGAATCAAGTTACAATAGAGTTGATTTATTTACCGAGCACTAATGCCAAATAAGTTCAACCATTCATTAAAGTGTGGAAATAGTATCTCCCACCATTTGCGTTGTTCAGTAGGTGCCTTCCAGAAATGTGTTAAATAGATCAGCCTCCCATATTTCAAACCCAAATATTAGCTAATAAAGTAAATTTCATCACATAAGAAGGTACATTTTAAAAAGTCACTAATAGTTGCCTTATCATGTGTTGCCTTATCATATATTTTCCCTATCTGTCTAACATAGTAATAAATATGACTGTAAGTCTTGAATATCGGTACTGATCAGAGATGTGACAAACATAAAATCTATCTTCTATTTCTATCATATTCCTCTAAGTAGTAAATTTTAGTTTTCTTCTTTTTCCAAAACTTATAGGTAGTAGAAAATATCATCCCATGTAAAATCAAATAATCACAGACCATTGCACAAAGCCATTTATAAAAACTGGTAGTTAGCTATAAATTCTAAGCAATTTTTAAACTTTCTTGTTGACTAAAGATTAATCTTCCAAAAAGATGAGAATAAAATCATGTTTAGGTGCTTCACGTCTCCAGTCTTGCAAATTGTTATTACAGATGAATGAATTATGGAAGTATATGCTGACATCAGTTCAAGTATATGCAGGATTGAAACTCCATGGAATATATATAAACGTTTCAAAGTATTAACAGACAATTTAACAGAATAACTATCAGGAAGTTGAAACCAGAAAGAAATAATAGTAAAGACATAGAATGAATGAAAAATGGAACAAGGGGCAAGTACAGCTACAATACTCAATGTACACATATAATAAAAGAAGTGGTAAATCTGAAATAAATCTTGAAGAAAGTGTTGGTTGAGAATGATAGAAGGAGTGACTCTGATCCAGGAGCATTGGACAATTAGATGGACATATTTAATTGTAACACAATTGCACAACCTATTGAACTTCAGTTAAAAACACAACTACAAACAAAAACACACAAAAAGCACAACCAAACAGCAATCTCTAGAAAGTATGTATATGACCTCACAAAATTTTAAGCAGTTAATGAAGGGCAGTCTTGGGAAAAGCAAACAAAGCTGTTCAAAGAGGGCAGTTTAAGGTAGGGGAGAATTTTGAACAGATTTAAATAGATTGTCTAAGGTTATAAATCACCTACATCTACTGCACATATTTTCTTCTGTGAGTATTTCTTTTTTTTTGGTCTGGTCATGGTGCCTGAACTCTGGGTCTGGGCGTTGTCCCTTAGCTCTTCAGCTCAAGGCTAGCGCTCTACCACTTGAGCCACAGCTCCACTTTCGGCTTTTTTCTTTTTGCTTATGTGGATATAAGGTATCAAACCCAGGGCCTCAGGCAGGCAAGGCAAGCGATCTACCACGGAGCCACTTTCCCAGCCCCCATTCTGTGAGTATTCTTTGTCTGAACTGTTTACTCCAGTCTTGAGCTGTGGCTTTATAGCTTATGAAGATAGAATGGAAGAATCAAGATCAAGAACCCATTACACCACTGGAGAGAAAACAGTACCCTATGGTTTCTCTCATCTCTCTTCACTACTCTTTTCTCATACTTTTAATAAAGTCAAGTGATTTTGAATTTTATTTCTTCTTTTTCAGAGAATTATTGTTTGGTAATTAAATGTCAATTCACAGATTTTGATGTCTTTTTTTTTAAAGAACTTTGAATTTAAATTCCACTACAACTTTGTTTCACACAGTGAGAGTATATTTCCTGGGTAAGGACAATTCTCAAGGGAACCTACAGGATTTACAGCAAGGTTTGTGAGGTTTGTTTGTTTAGTGTGAAAATGAGCCATATTCACCCACATTGTTCCCTCTCAGCTAAGTCTCCATGGATTTCTTTGCATTAAAGCCTATTTTCTCAGCCAATTTTAAATTTTCTTAATAGGCTAAGTTGTTAAAATGTTTGAACAATTAAAATTTACCTGTCAAAAATTTTTAACTCTTTTTAAATTCCTTTATCAGAATCATGAATTCACCAATCTTAATCCCACCTTTACCATCAAAAACAGTTAACATGTTGTTTTAATGATATAGTGTCCATGAAACTACTATTTTCCAGTGGGTTTGTATTGCGTATATTTGACCACATAAGCTGATGCTGAACAAAATGAATTCCAAGATATGGAAACAGATATTTATTTGCAGTTGGTTTTTTATGTACTATGTGATTTCTAGTTTCTTTGAGATTTTCCCCTATGGTTTATCCCCTGCTGTGTTTGATTTTGGTACCCTGTGTATTGTGTATACATTTACCTTAATAAGGAAGGGAACAGGAACAAAAACAATGGCGAGTCAAAGGACAAACAGCAAACCAATGCAATAGCAATTCTCACAAGACAATAAGTTGCAAATGTACATTACAACTTGGGAGGGTTATTAGGGTGAAAGAAAAACTTAGAAAATTGAGTGAAGGGATAACAAATTTGAAAAGTTATGTACTCACTACCTTACAATGGCTGTAACCACAGTGCACATCATTTTCACATTAAAATTTAAAAAAATAAGCTGATGAAATAAAATTTCACTGTTTTGGTATAGTAAATATTATTCTTTATGTAGTAACTTTTAAAAAATCAGTCTTATTGGCATCTAATTTGAATTAATTACCTCTTCTTTATCAAAGGGTCATCAACTTGAACGATATCCAACTAGAAAATTTTTTCACAATATTTTGAAAATAAAATAAATATAGTACTTTGTAATACTAAAACAGAAAACAGTTTAATTCTATGAAATCCCATAACTTTTAAAAGTAAATAAGTTGTTAAGAGGACAGAATGTATGTGTTCTTCAAAATTCTTATGACTAATAAACACTCATTTTCAAATTCTGAACCTGTTTGCATGTTATTTAATTCTGCAGTAGATGCAGTTTCCAATGGGGTGTTACAGACTGAAATGTGAACAGAAAAAGAGCCACATTCTGATATGGGATAAAACTATGAAGCATCTTATAATTAATTCTTCAAGATTAAGCAGTTGTTTATCAGATTAAGCTATTATTTCTATGACCATCAATCACAAAATTTATGCCATAAAGTCATCCTAGCGCACCAGTTTCCAACTTGTAGGGTGCACCTCAAAATTCCCTTAATTTACATCAAAAATAGCTTATGTCCATTGTGAAAATACACTGCACCTCTGCTAATGTGATGCCCAATATATTCTGAAAAGAACACCACTATAAACAGGGTTGTATCATTTTTCCTTCACTGGTATTCTTACAAATATTATTTATATTTATACTTTTTTAACTATCATAGATAATCAGGATGCGAAGATTGGAAGATTACAGTTCAAAGACTGTGAAGACTCAGCGTCTATGTTGAAGGGGCAGAATGATGCAGGCTCTGGCCTCAGGATTATCTGAGGACTGTGTTTGAGTATTAGGAAAGCTCTTGGCATTCCGGGCTAGAGAGGGAAAATGTTCTCTCTCCCTACCTCAAAACACATGTCACAGACTCCTGGGAGCTGAGGTAGTGGCTCTTCTGCTTGCTTAAGCATAGATGAACACCTGGTCAAGCGTTTTCCTGAGATTGGAGAAGTGGTTTGAGCTTGCTCTAAAATAGTTTAGATAATAATATTCCAAGACATTATCTCAAAAGTCAAGTAAAAATGTATCTGTTGAAATATTTGTGTGAATGTCTTCTGACCACATCTTGGCAAAGATCATGCTTGCTTGTTACAATTGGCGCCCAAACAGGGACCCTGCATTGTTGAATTCAGGAAAGGATATTCAGGAAAGTACTTTTAATTACAGGGTGATGGGACAAGTTAAATCTACTCTGTACTTACATATGCTTAATCATTTACTTGCTGCTTATGCTGTAAATATGTCTTCTTATGACATAGAAATGTGTATTAATGTAGTTAGGGAATGGAATCCTTGGTTCCCCGAGTAAAGAATAATGTAGAAAGAGCTGTTCGAGAGTGGGAAAAGATTCCTATTATATTTTTGTCCATTTGGGCTATTTTACATACCCTTTTTAAAGCTTTGAATGAGGAAAGATTAATAGCAGATGTAAAGAAAAGTTCCCCCCTTCTTTTGTAGATTTACAATTGGACTCTGAGGTTAAAGATGCAATAGATAAGGATGCATTGCAATTAACAGAGAAAAAACAAGAGCTAAAGGCTGAAAAGGAATAAACTGAAAGTATAAATAAAATGTCTGAGCAAATGGAATTGATTTTATCAAGATTACAACATATGGAGTTGGAAATTAGCAGAGTGAATAGAGAACCTGAGAAAGTGAAAGTAAAGCAGCCTTCGGCTCCTCAACTGGCTGATGCAATTTTTACAGCATCACTCCCTCCCAAAACAGAGGGCTCAGACAGTGAGTTTGATGATGAAATGCCTATTTTTTCTTATCCTGTAATTCAACCAACCCCTATGAATGGTATAGCTCAACCAGCCAGATATGAAAGTGTTGCTGTTTATGATATTGGTAAACTTAAGAAGGCAGTTGTATGGTCCTCAGTCTCATTATGTTAAGGAATTGCTTAATGGGCTTGCCCGACATTACAATAATTTTGCTCCCATGGATTGGAAGATGCTTTGTAGAGCCTTACTTAAGAAACCTAAACACCTACAATGGCAAATGTGGTTTACTGAGTTATGTACAAAAAGGGCTAGACAAAATGCACAGAGCAGTAATCCACACCTTCCCCATGTTAGGTGGAACAGAACAATATGCGGATGCTCATATAAAAGTAAACTCTCCTGAAGAAATCCATGAGCAGTTAAGAGACATAGGTATTGAGGCAT
Organism: Dipodomys merriami; assembly: GCF_024711535.1. Taxonomy (NCBI): domain Eukaryota; kingdom Metazoa; phylum Chordata; class Mammalia; order Rodentia; family Heteromyidae; genus Dipodomys; species Dipodomys merriami. The sequence goes on along the minus strand of NW_027202571.1, from coordinate 3,051,520 downwards.
GGGAAAGGATTCCACCGGTAGGAGAGCATTATGTCTCTTGGACTAAAGTAATTCAAAAACCTAGTAAACCCTATGTTGAATTTTTATCACGATTGAAATTGACCTTGGAACGTACTGTTGTGGGAGAGGCTGCATGGCAACAACTGCTGCGCGTGTTGGCTTATGAGAATACTAATGAGGACTGTAGATGAGCCCTATTGCCTATTAAAGAATCTGGGGATGTGAATACATATTTAAGGGCCTGCAAAGACTTTACATCTGAATCCAGGCCTATGCAGGTGTTTGCTGAAACTATGGCCACTACCTGGCATGCTATGCAAACAAACCCTCTAATCTAAAGTGTTTTGGATGTGGTCAAATGGGACATATAAAGAAAAATTTTAAAAAGGCTACTGATGTTAACAAGAGAAGACCTGGAATTTGCCCTAAGTGTGAAAAGGGGAAGCACTGAGCAAGGGAGTGTAGAGCGAAAAGAGACAATAAAGGAATTCCTATAAAATATGCTTACCCTATGCAGGGAAACTCTCCATCGGGCTAGCCCCGGAGTCCAGGATTAATAACCGAGGGCAGCCAACCATCTTTTCCCTCGTCCCTGCCACAGCCCACAGCACCGCAGTGGACATACCAGCCTTAAAAAATTTTATTTTGAAAGGTGGTGATAAGCCACAAAAAATTCCTACCAGAATTTATGGGCCTTTACCTGAAGCAACATTTGGCCTATTGACTGGTAGATCCAGTCTTAATTCAAAAGGAGTTTTAGTACATTTAGGAATTATTGATGCTGACTATATTGGGGAAATAAAAATTTTAATGTCAGCTTCTGCAGATAATTCCTTTAAAAAGGGAGAACGAATTGCTCAAATTTTGTTATTACCATAGATATCTATTGGAAAGTCATTTAAACCCCACATTGGGGGATTTGGAAGTATTAACCAACAAAAATGTGTTTGGACTACTCATATTACTAAAATGCACCTAAGATTAAGATTAATATTCAGGAAAAGATATTGACAGGACTAATAGATACTGGCTCAGATATTACAATTATTAACACTCATGAATGGCCTAATCATTTATTATATAAAATAATCTCCTGTAATATTAAAGGAGTTAACAATACTCTTGTAAATTTTATAGGACAAGCAGTGTTGTATGTTACTATAACCTCAGAAGATAGACAGCTGTCCTTAAACCTTATATTATGGAAGTTCCAGTTAACATAATTGGTAGAGATGTACTGGAACAATGGGGAGCTCATATTCAATTTTAACATTTTTAGATGGAGCCCATAATGATATTATGGAAATCTGAGGAACCTCTTTGGATTGAGTAATGGCCTTTATCGAAAGAAAAATTAGAAGCAGCTTATCAATTAGTTGAAGAACAGTTAACCAACGGACATATTGAGCCGTCTATGTCACCATGGAATTCTCCAATATTTGTTATTAAAAAGAAGTCAGGGAAATGGAGATTGCGGACTGATTTACGAAGAGTAAAGGCATCCATGTACCCTATGGGGGCTTTACAACCTGGTTTACCATCGCCTGCAATGCTTCCTAAAAATTGGCCAATAATAGTAATAGATTTACAAGATTGCTTTTTTACCATTCCTGTACATGTAAAAAATTGTAACAGGCCGGGCGCTGGTGGCTCACGCCTGTAATCCTAGCTACTCAGGAGGCTGAGATCTGAGGATCGCGGTTCAAAGCCAGCCCGGGCAGGAGAGACAGTGAGACTCCTATCTCCAATAAACCACCTGAAAACCAGAAGTGGCGCTGTAGCTCAAGTGGTAGAGTGCTCGCCTTGAGCTGAAGAGCTGAGGGACAGCGCCCAGGCCCAGAGTTCAAGCCCCACGACCGACAAAAAAAAAAAAAAATTGTAACAGACTTGCCTTTTCTTTACCACAAATAAATCATCAAGGCCCTTATCAGCGCTTCCAATGGAAGGTGTTGCCCCAAGGAATGATGAATTTTCCAACTATGTGTTATATGTTGATAAGATATATGTTGATAAGGCCTTAAAATCCGTTAGACAAAAATGGCCTCACATTTATATTTTTCATTATATGAATGATATTTTAGTTGCAGGACCAAATATGACAGAATTAGAAATGGTGTTACAGTGCTTACCCTCTATATTTAAAGAATTTGGATTAATAATAGCATCTGAAAAAATACAAAAAGACATGTTGGTAAAATATTTAGGATATGTTGTCTGTAGACAAACAGTCGCACCTCAAAAAATATCTTTATGACGTGATCAATTACATATGTTAAATGATTTTCAAAAGTTCCTATGAGATATTAATTGGATGGAACTGACCTTAAGAATTCCTACTTATCAATTACATAATTTGTTTTCATTGTTACAAGGGGAGCCTGATTTACATAGCAAAAGAACTTTAACTAAGGAAGCTGAAAGAGAAGTACAATTTGTAGAACAGAGAATAAAATAAATGGTTTTACATCGAGTAACGCTAAATCAACTCATAAATTTATATATTTTAGATACATGGAAACACCCAAAAGGAATTATAGGACAAAATGAGATACCATTAGAATGGATTTATACACTGCATAGATTTACAAAAAATATGCCTTATGAACAACAGTTGGCAATTATTATTCAACAGGCCAGGCAATGGGTATTCACCCTATCAGGGTATGATTTATTTGAAATTATCCTTCCTTTGCCAAAAGACCAAGTAAAATATTGATTAAACATGTCTGAAATGCTATAAATTACATTAGTAAATTTTACTGGGCAATTTTCCTATCATTTTCCCAAATGTAGATTGTGGAATTGCTTGCTTAAACAACAATTTGTATTTAATAATATAATTACCAAGGTCCCTATTTCCACTGCTCTTACTGTTTTTACAGATGGCTCCAAAACAAAAAGTGTTTATTGGACGACAAATAAATATTGGGCTCAAACAACTACTTTAGCATCAGTTCAACAAAATGAACTTTTTGCTATTATTAAGGTGTTACAAGATTTTGTGGGAGATGTTAATATTGTTACTGATTCTGCCTATGTTGTAGGGGTTGTGACTAATATAGTCACTGCTGTTCCTTATTCATCTAAACCCCAGCTAAACCAATTATTTAAACAATTACAAGCATTACTGCAACAACATAAGGCCAAAGTGCTAACTCACATTAGGGCTCACTCTTCGTTACCTGGGTACCTTGTATATGGCGATAATCAGGTTGATAAATTAGTTTTGCTTCTGCTAAACAAGATCATGCTCATTTACATACAAATGCTGGCCATTTACATATGCATTATAAAATACCTTATTCTCAAGGTAAACAAATTATAAAAAGGTGCCCTGTCTGCAGACCAATGCATTTGAGAGTTGTACCTGCTGGAGTAAATCCTCAGGATTACAACCTAAGGAGCTCTGGCAAATGGACATAATCCATGTACAAGCCTTTGGCCATTTTTCCTTTGTACATGTTACAATAGATACTTATTCCAAATTTGGGCTTTTGCCCTTATGGGAGATACTGTTAACCATGTAATAGAACACTTATTGGAAGTTTTTGCCATTATGGGAGTGCCTGCCAAATAAAGACTGATATTGGATCAGCCTATAAAAGTATCAAATTTAAAAGATTTTGTGAACTTTATGATGTGGTACATATTACCGGAATAGAATATAACTCCCAAGACAATCCATTATTGTACGAGTTCATTGCACACTAAAACAACAAATCAAAAAATTAAAAAGGAGGAAAAGGTTGGATGAAGGTATGGATATTTTGTGGTTTTCCATGCAAAATCCTAAAATAATTTTACATCAAGCTCTTTTTGTTCTTAACGTTTTTAACTTACCACAAGGAGATATTTTACCTAGAGCTGAGCGCCATTTTGAACAAATATATCACAAAAACCTTATTTAAATGCTCCCACATAGATTAAGATTACATTGAAAGCAGAATGGCAACTAGGAACATTACATAAGGGATGAGGATAGAGTTTTGTGTCTACACAGGATGGCAAACAATACTGTCTTCCTGCACAATGGATACAGACGCGGCCCAGTGAGGACAGCCCCATATCCTGCAAGGAATCGGCCACCAGTTGAGGAAGAAGAAATCCCCACTGCCCACCTGGGGGCAGGTAAAAAAGTTGACTGGAGAAGGACAGAAGATGTTACAATGCACTGGTAAACCTGTCATGGCTGAGAACTTGTTCTGGCCATGTGTGCCCTGCTTGCTGTAAACCCTGTCCATGCTAATGCTAATGTAAGTTATTGGGCCTTTGTTCCTAACCCTCCTTTATTGGAACCTGTTGTTTGGGGAGACATGGATATAACCATCTATAATGTTCCTGCTGTTTAATCTCTCCTTGGAATAATTTGACATTTTGCAATAAGGATGATGGTAGCTTTTTAAATTTTACTTACTATACTCATCCCTTGCCTGTTTGTCTGGGGCCTCCTCCATGTTTAGTTATGAATTGGCAACATTGGGTTTTACCTGGGAAACGCACTTCCAATTCTAGAACACAGCTGAAGCGATTAACTACTTGGTCCATAAATAGTAGCTGCGAAAGTGTCACCTTTGATGGCAAGTTATCCTTACCTATGTGTCCTGATTTTACTTATATTGATTTATAATATCAGCCTTTTGTGTGGCAAGAGTGTAGAGGGACATTTGGAAAAGTGTTCAATAATTTTATTAATTAGGGACTTTTTGGACAGTTTATTAACACATGTTCAGAATGGAATAGTACCAGATGTGATTTATCAAATGTTACTAGGATGCTGGAAGCCATTAATGGATCACTTACTGGAGATCGACTGATGGCCTAGGGAGATGGAGGCATTGCAGATGCATGCTGGGTTTCATGGCTGTACTCACTGCTTTTCAGACTCACCTTTGGAAGGTCAGAGCAGTGCTGAAACCCGTGATGCTATCAAATGGATCGTTTTCAGGGACGTCGAACTCTTCATCCACTTATAATTTTACTTTGTACAAATCTTATGATGTTACTGCTTGTATACCTCTGCCTTATGTATTTTTAGTGGGAAATTTTACATTTTCTCCTACTATTTCTTGTTTTAATTGTCGCCTGTATTCTTTTTTTTTATAATTTTATTTTATTTTATTTGTGAACATATTGTACAGAGGGGTTACAATTGCATGGGCAGGATAATGCGTATATTTCTTACCAAGCATTGCAGCCTCCTCCTTTGTTTACCCTTCACATCACTTCCCAGCCTCCCCTCCCCCCCATCCCAATCCTTCTCCTTCCCCTCTCTCCCCCCCCCCGCACCGACGTTGTAAAGCTCATTTTGGACATGACAACTTGTACTTCTCATTGTTGCAACAGGTCCACCTGTATCCTTAAAAAACTGGGTTTTCCCCATCTCCTCCACAAGTTATACTGACATCAAATATAGTGAAAGCAGGGGTTATACTGTGGGGGAGGGACATACAAAGCAACAAAGAGATAATCTTATTAATGCATTAGAAACACATGCATGAAAGAAAAAAACATTAAAATACATATCTAAGGGTTCATTTTCCTGACATCACATTATCTGACCTTTTCCGCTTGACTCATACATATACTAGATATTGCAAATAAGGGAAACCATGTGACCTATGTTTCTTTGGGCCTGGCTTACTTCACTTAATATAATTTTTTCCAAGTTTTTCCATTTCCTAACAAATGGGGCAATGTCATTCTTTCTGATGGAGCCATAGAATTCCATTGTGTATATATACCACATTTTCTTGATCCATTCATCTACTGAGGGGAATCTGGGTTGGTTCCATATCTTAGCTATGGTAAATAATGCTGTAACAAACATAGTTGTGCTGGTAGCTTTAGTGTGGTCTTGTTTGTAAACATTTGGGTAAATGCCCAAAAGTGGGATTGCTGGGTCATAGTTTGAGAACCTGGCAGAAATGGACATTTTCCTAGCTAATATCGACTTGCAGAAACTCAAACAAGATGAGATAAATCAAGTAACATGACCATACAAAGCATAGAAATAGAAAGAGCAATAAGAAACCTCCCATCTAAGAAAAGCCCAGGTTCAGATGGATTTAAAAAGGAATAATACAAGGCCTTCAAACCAGAGCTCACACGAATACTCCAAAAAATCTTCAATGAAATTGCCAGAGAAAGTTCACTACAGAAATCTTTCTATTAAGCCATCATAATCCTCATCCCAAAGCGAGGCAGGGACTCATCAAAGAAAGAGAACTATAAACCCATTTCTTTGATGAACATTGATGTAACACACCTCAACAAAATTTTGGCCAATCGACATCGACATTTCATCCAAAAACTCACACACAACAATCAATCAGTATTTATTTCAGTGATGAAAAGCTGGTTCAATATATGCAAATCAATTAATGTAACTCATCACATCAATAGGAGCAAGAATAAGAACCACATTGTTATCTCAATAGATGCAGGAAAAGCATTTGAAAAGATCCAACACCCCTTTATAATGAAGGCTCTGGGAAAACTATGAATCCAGGGAACATTCCTCAATACAATAAAGGCTGTATATGACAAGCCTACCGCCAGCATTATACTTAATGGTGAAAAACTGAAGCCATTTTCTCTTAACTTAGGAAGGAGACAAGGATGTCCACTCTGTCCACTTCTCTTCAATCTAGTATTAGAATGACTATCTACAGCAATAAGAAAAGATGCAAATAAAAAAGAGATCCAAATAGGGAAAGATGAAGTAAAATTCTCCCTCTTTGAGATGACATGATCTTGTATTTAAAGAATCCCATGGACCCACTCAGAAATTACTCATGATGATTCAAAACTTTGGCAAAGTAGCAGGGTACAAAATTAACTCTCAGAAATCAATGACTTTTCTGTATGCCAACAATGAGAAAAGCGTGGCTGAAATTAGAAAAGCAACTCCATTCATAATACCCCACAAAAAATAAATTACCTAGGATTTAACTTAATCAAAGAAGTGAAGGATCTTTATGATAAAAACTTTAAAAGGAAATCAAATCAGAACTTAGAAAGTGTTAAAAAAAAACTCCCATGCTCCTGGATTAGAAAGATCAACATCATGAAAATGGTAATACTTCCCAAGGCTATCTACAAATTCAATGTGATACCTATCAATATTCCAAACTCATTCTTCAAGGAAATAGAAGAAGCAATCCAAAAATTCATATGGAACAATAAAAGACCCCGAATAGCAAAAACAATCCTCAACAGAAACAACAGTGCTGAAGGAATATCAATACCAAATTTCAAACTGTACTACAAAACCATAGTAATCAAAATAGCTTGGTACTTGCACAAAAACAGACCTCAGGAGCAATGGAATAGAATTGAACACCCAGAAAATGAACACACAGACCTATAGCCACTTAATCTTGGAGAAAGGAGCTAAAAAATAGAATGGAAGAAAGACAGCTTCTTTAGTAGATTGTGTTGGCAAATTTGGTTAATCACTTGTAGAAAACTAAAGTTACATCCTTATATATCACCCTGCACCAGAATCAATTCCAAATGGATCAAAGACCTCGGAGTCAAATCAGACACCCTAAAAACATTACAGGACACAATAGGAGATACTCTAGATATCCTTGGAACAGGACTAAATTTTCTTAATAGAGACCCATAAACACAACAAATCAAAGAAAGGTTGGACAAATGGGATTGCATGAAATTGCAGTGCTTCTGCATGTCAAGGGACAAAGCTCGCAAGATCAATAGAAAGCCATTGGATTAGGAGAAGATCTTCACTAGCCATAAAAGGGACAAGGGTCTCATATCTAAAATATACCTGGAACTCAAAAAATTAAATCTCCCAACAACAAATCCTCAAAGAAACCACTGGCCAATAAATAAGTGGGCTAAAGACTTACAGAGAATCTTCTCCGAAGAGGAAAGTAGGATCGCCAATAGACACATGAAGAAATGCTCAGCCTCCCTAGACATAAAAGAAATGCAAACCCAAACAACACTGAAATACAACATCACTCTAGTTAGAATGACTATAATCAAGAACTCTAATAATAACAGATCCTGGACGGGATGTTGGTGAGATTGTAAACTTGTTCCACCACTTTGGAAAGTAGTATGGAGGTTCCTCCAAAGACTCTACATAGAGCTCCTTGATGACCCAGCAATCCCACTTTTGACATTTACCCAAGTGATCACAAACAAGAATATACTAAAACTACCAGCAAAACTATGTTCATTGCAGCATTATTTACCATAGCTAAGATATGGAACCAACCCAGATGCCCCTCAGTAGATGAATGGATCAAGAAAATCTGGTATATATACACAATGAAATTCTATGCCTCCATCAGAAATAATGGCATTTCCCCATTTTTTAGGAAATGGAAAGACTTGGAAAAAATTAAGTGAAGTAAGCCAGACCCAAAGAAATATAGGTCCCATGTTTTCCCTTATTTGCAATAACTAATTTATGTCTGAGACAAGCAGAAACGGTCACATATGTTGATGTTAGGCGAAATGAACCCCTTGGTAAGGACTCAAATTGTTTTTCTTTTCTTTTTTCTAGTGTATTTATAAGATGATTTCTCTGTTGTTTTTTATGTTCCTACTCCACGGTTTAACCCCTGTTTTCAGTATATTTGATGTTGGTATAATTTTGGGAGGGGAAGGGAAAAACAAATAGGGATACAGGGTGACCCATTGCATCAATGACATGTACAAGACATTATGTCGAAAACCAAACTTTATAACTTTGGCGTGGGGGGGGAGGTGCAAAGTGGGAAATGGGAAGGGATAGGAAGGGGGAACAAAGGAGGAGGCAACAATGATTGATAAGAAATGTAATCATTACCTTATTCATGTAATTGTAAACCCTCTGTGTGTATTTTTACAATAAAAATCATGAAATTATAAAGTAAAAATCCATGTCACTTTTTTTTTGTCGGTCATGGGGCTTGAACTCTGAGCCTTGACACTGTCCCACAGCTTTTCAGTTCAAGGATACCACTATATGACTTGAGCCACAGTACCATTTCTAGTTTTCAAGAGTTATATTGGAGATAAGAGTCTCACAGACTTTTCTGCCCAGGCTGGCTTTGAACCACTATCCTCAGATCTCAGACTTTTGTGTAGCTAGGATTACAGGCATGAGTCAACAAAGCGCAGATCCAAGACAATTTTTAAAAAACAAGCTTATTGAAACTTCTGGCTTTTTCCAAGAAACAATCTTACTTTATCAGCATTAGTTCATAACTATGAGTTACTTTTAGATGTAACTGTGAGTTTTTCAATAGAATCAAATATAAGTTTTATTATTACTAAGTATCTCACAAAAATCCACTCAATTATTACATACTATATTACTCACTATTATTGTTAGAGTGTATATTACATATAGTGGAAAATGAACGATTTCATATAAATTAGTAGATGTTATTTTAGCATTATAAATTCACATCTGTGATTTTAAACGAAGGAATGAAAATTGTTCATGTTAAAATGAAATATGAATGTGTAGTGTGTCCCAACTGAACCTAAAATTCTGAGTTCATACAGACAAAATTATTTTCTTTCCACTAAAGACTTTGAAGTAACACTATTAGAAATAGTGAGGCAAGAGGAGGAAGAATTAAAATCATGTCAAACAATGTCTCTGTTATTCTGCTAACCCCTCCTCTTTGATGACCTGCCAATTCCCAGTTGTCACAAAGCTTCAAGTGTCTCTCTTAGAATTCTATTTGGATGAGTTCTCAATCACTGATTCTTTTTGTACTTTCTGTTATATGAAACAAAATATAGACACTAAAACAATTTATATACAATGCACACATATGTTGAAGTCACCACAACTGAAAAAACAATGAACAAAGTAGAACTCCCCCAGGAACAAAAACATGTTGTGTCCAGTTTTTTTGAAAGCACAAATAACTCAAATACATGTTAACTTGGAGTAGAGCCAAAAAATACGGTTGTGTTATTTGTAATTAAATTCATCTAGATGAACCTAATATAGCAAATCTCTTGAATGGATAAAATTGTTTAAAACAAATGTGACTGTATGAGAATTGAGATCTGCACAAAATTAAAAGAATAAAATAACAAAATCATGACATATTTTAAAAATTCAGAAATGCAATGAATAAGCCCAATAATATCCATATTGAAAACTGATTCCTACTGATTTAACAAGAAAAAAATATGCAAGTATACAATCTGAGCAGTGTACATGAGTCTACATAATTTTAAACTACTCCAAATTACACTTTGTAGAAGACTGAATGTGGGTTATCTAAAGGAAAACTTCAACACATGATATAAATGAATTAAAAATCTCATGAAAAGAGAGAAGTAGTTACTGGAAAATACTAGTTTAATAAAAGGTGGTCAAAATTTTCTAGTACTGAAAAAATTGCACACATATTTAGTTAGATCCAGAAAAAGACCCAAGTTACTTGAGCTGATTTGAAACTTTGGCAAAGTAGCAGGATACATCTGTAACATTTCTATGGATGCTGACTCTGGCAAGGAATTCATTTCCTTTTTGATCTGGCAAATAAATATATGAAAGAACATAACTTCTACAACTAAATATCAAGACCTAACTAAACATATAACAAGAAAAGGCATCATGTAAGCCCTATTGCAACTGGGGTAAAATTGAGATACCACTTCACCCCAATTAGAATGGCTATAATCAAGAACTCTAGTAACAACAGATGCTGGACGGGATGTGGACACAAGGGAAACTTACTACATTGTTGGTGGTAGTGTAAACTTGTTCAACCACTTTGGAAAGCAGTATGGAGGGTCCTCAAAAGACTCCACATAGAGCTCCCCTATAACCCAGCAATTCCACTTTTGGGCATTTACCCAAATGATCACAAACAAGACCACACTAAAGCTACCGACCGGCACGACTATGTTCATTGCAGCCTTATTTACCATAGCTAGGATATGGAACCAACCCAGATGTCCCTCAGTAGATGAATGGATCAAGAAAATGTGGTATATATACACAATGGAATTTTATGCCTCCATCAGAAAGAATGGCATTGCACATTTGTTAGGAAATGGAAAAACTTGGAAAAAATGATAGCAAGTGAAGTAAGTCAGGCCCAAAGAAACATATGTCCTATAGTTTCCCTTATTTGCGATAACTAGTATATGTCTGAGTCAAGCAGAAAAGGTCAGATTAGTTGATGTTAGGGAAATGAACCCTAAGATATATATTCAAATGTTTTTTTTTTCTTTCATGCGATTGTTTTTTAACACATTTATAAGATGATTTCTCTGTTGCTTTGTATGTCCCTCGCCACTGTATAACCCCTGCTTTCACAGTATTTGATGTCGGTATAATTTGTGGAGGGGAAGGGAAAAAATAAATCGTTTAAATAGGGATACAGGTGGACCCATTTCAACAATGAGATGTAAAAGTCGTTATGTCGAAAACGAACTTTACAAATTTGGTGGGGGGAGGATGAATGGGATGTGGGAGGAGGATGGGAAGGGATGGGAAGGTGAAACAAAGGAGGAGGCTACAATGTTTGATAAGAAATGCATTCATTATTTGCCCATGTAATTGTAACCCCTCTGTATAGTATTTTCACAATAAAAAAGATAAATCAGTCATACTGATTCTGTATTTATTGTAAATGTTGATTTTTTAATTAATTATTACCTTTAGTTTGCTATTTTTAAGACATTGTGTTAAATGATGTATAAATTGGTAACTAATTTTGGATGCTTTTGTTCTGAGTGTAATGTCTCACTCCAGTTCCTAACCCGTGAAATGATGTTGATTACAAAAAAATTCTAATAGCTACTGTTTATAATACACAAAATCTCATAAGCATGACACCATAAGCATTGGTTAACATTTGGATATCAGGGTCTCATGACTGATGAGGCCTATCTGCATGAATATCATTGTACCTAGATTCCTCAGCCTAAATTTAGCCACTGTTTAAAAATGTTTATATCTTTGTCACCTATGAGAAATTAAGTCTGAATATAAAGCCTAAGGAAAATGATAAAGTAAGAATTTAGCTTTTCTTGATATAAAATAACATTATGCATCATAGAGTAACTCACTGGTTTAAAGTCAACCTATTTCTCCAAAACATTCTAAGTATTTCCTTGAAATGTGTATTATTCTCTTGAAAGGAATGGGGAATATGAGAAGAGAACTAACCAAGCATTGCCTTCAAATATACATAATTTGGATGTACCGCTACAATTCGCTTTAAGCATTTCTGATAAAAAATGTTTAAATAATTGATTTTCTGGTCAGATATAATATATCCTAGTTTCATATACTAAACTACATTCAGAAAAAAAGTGGCATCTCTATAATATGTGATGCCCAATTCTTAGGTATTTCATCCTGCCTCCATTTAATGAATGTGATTGTTTAAATCCTTCGTAATTTATTAATTAAAATCGATCAGTGTCCTATAATATAATTGTGTATGGTTTTATACTAGAATGATTCAAGGAGTGCCCATTCAATCAGGACAAACATCACATTCCATTGGTATTCATATGGATAGGAATGAGTTTCTTAGGCTCTCCTGTCATTTGAAGGTGGCAGGATCAGGATTCGAACTGTGGGCTCCAGCTCCCACCACTTAAACCTGAGGATAGGGAACTCACCTGTCTGTCCAAGAACATCAGCAAGACCAGTGATAAGGCAGACACAAGTGTCTCTCAGCATTCCTCCTTGAAACTTATAAGGCTGTGATAGGAGGATCATGGTCAAAGTCACCCTAGGCAGAAAAGTCATTGAGCCCCCTTTCCTACTTCAATGCCAACAAACCAGAATTCGGGCCGTATGGCTCCAGTTGTAGAGGGCTAGCCTTAAGCAAAAGCAGCTCATCGACTGTGCCCAGATCCTTAGTTCAAGATCTGGGACTGGTAACAAATAGACATACAGAACAATCTGTGCAGCCATCCAGCTAAAGCAGGTCACCCTCAGGAGCCTTTATTTACATTTTATACTGAGGCCAATGCAGGAACGAGCACAAACCAGGCAGGGAAAGAGAAGATGAGGTTTCTTGGAAGTAATCAATATTCAGAAAATTAAACTTGGGAACATAAAATGGTAGCATACTTATGTAAAAACTACCATTACAAAAAATGATGAAGGGGATGGGAATGTGGATTCCTGAGAGTTATTGCCTACCATGCAAAAAGTCCTGGGTTCGATTCCTCAGTAGCACATACACAGAAAAAGCCAGAATTGGTTCTGTGGCTCAAGTAGTATAGAGCTACAGAGAGTGCCAAGACCTTGTGTTCAACCCAAGAACTGGCAAAGAGATAGCTAGGTAGATAGGTACGTAGGTAGATACATAGACACATAGAAACATAGATACATAGATACAAATACATAGATACATAGATAGATACATAGAAAGATGATAGATGAATCTGGTTTTGGATGTCAGGAGGAAAGAAGGGCTTTCGTAACTGTTTTCTACCTTCAAATACAGTGTTACCCTGGAGTTCTTCCTGCTAACAAGGCTAGGGCTCAGATCCTGAGAACTTCATTTGAACCCAGGATGGGTCAATAATGTTTCTTTCCTGCTTCTATAGCTGGAGAACTCTAAGAACATTTAGAGTGCAAGTACTTATCACCAACAGAAACACAGGAAATTCTTGAACTTCTGATATTTCAGCAGTGGAAGTCCGAGTGTCATAGACTTTCCTGCCCTGGCTGGCTTCACCCTGTGATACTGAGACCTCTGCTAGGATGACATGTGTGAAGTACTGGTGCTCTGCTAGGTTCATAACTGTAATGACATTGACAATACAAGTCAGGGATTATCACAAAGGGTTTGGGGAGCATATTAAGCCTTTCAACAATGGACCTTTCAGAACCCTGTAGGACACAATGTTGTAATGCTAGAGTCTGAAAGTCTGGGCATATGGATTTGCTACACTTGAACCTGGAGCTCTGACTCCAATTCTGGTGTACATCAGCATTCATTTCCAGAGAATGTTCTCCTAATCAGCAAATAGGAAAAGTAAGTTGATTGACCCTCACTTTTTTCCAGTTGTGTGTCTCGAACTCAAACCTGGGCACTGTCCCTGAGCCCTTCAGTTCAAGGTGAACACTCTACCACTTGAGTCATAGTGCCACATGTGGTCTTTTTGTGGTTCATTGGAGATAAGATTCTAATAGGCTTTCCTTGCCTAGGCTGTATTTGAACTGTGGTCTTCAGATCTCAGCCTCCTGAGAAGCTAGGTATCCAGTTGTGAGCCACCAGCATCTGGCCTATTGTTTCTCACAGTCCTGGGGCTTGAACTTAGGGTATGGGTACTGTCTCTGAGCTTCTTTTTCTCAAGGCTAGCGCTCTACCACTTGAACCACTCCACAGCTTCTAGGTTTTTCTGAGTATGTGGCACTGAGGATTCAAACCCTGTCATTCATGCATGCTGAGCAAGCTCTATACCACTAAGCAACATTCCCAGCCCCACCCTTAAAATTTTATCCCGCAACTTGCCTATCCTCAAGAAAAGGCTTCTGAGTGTAAATCATCTAAAGAAATCCCTTAGGAAGTTGTCAAAAGATAAATAAGAAAAAGCTCACACTTGGGAGAGACTCTAAACGTGATGACTGTGACTAATGCCTCCATTTAATCATGTATCATGTTTCAACACTTAAGAAAGTATTAATGAAAAACGAGTCAATGACCTAATTTATTTTGTATAATTTTCTAATAAGTTTACAAAACATAATAAATATTATGTGTATAATAATACTAAATACAATAAACTATAAAATGTATAAAATAAAATAAATACAAAATCAATTAAAATAATAATATGTAATAAACATACACATGTAAATATATAATATATTACACATATATAGAAATATTTTTTCCATTGCAGGTCCTTCATTCAGAACTCTAGCCTGAATTTCTTTTCCTCCAGGACACTGAGCTTTTCGTTCACCCATGGTGCAAAAGAGTTACCTGGAATGTGAGATCAAATTCCAGCAATGATGTAAATACTGCCTCCAGTTCTAAGACAGTGACTAAATTTTTTAAAATCAAGCAGTTATGCTTATTCAGTTTCATACTGAGCATTAAGAAAAAGCAGTGTAGAATTTTGTACATCTATTCAGATATTTTTCCCTTACCCCCAAAAGGCTTCTCTGAGCATGACTTTTTTCATTTTTTTATTGTAAAAATATTATACAGATGGGTTCCATTAAATGAGCAAGGCACATTTCCTATTGAACATTGTTGCCTCCTCCTTTGTTTTCCCCATACCATCCCTTCCCTCCCATCTCCACATCTACTCCCCCTGCCGATCTCATTGACTTAATTTTTTATTTTTGGCTTTGCACAGGGTTTGATCTCAAGTAGTGGCAACTCTGATCTTTCCCTCACATTGCGACACGTTTACCAAGACCCTGAGTTCAAATTCCAGGCTAGGAAAGAAAACTCGCAGAAATTCCAAACCAGGGAGCTTTATTTTTTATTTAGTTAAATGATTAATTAATTATTTAATTTAATCTTTATTTTGCCAACACAGGGGTTGAACTCAGGTCGTGCAACTCTGCCTCAGCTTCGATCGCCCTAGGCTGGAGTACAACCTCTGGACCCATAGCCGATCTTGGGATCCTAGGCCCAGAGGGCTTGCATGAAGAAAAAAAAAAGTAGGATACCACAAAAAGTGGCGAGCTGCATAGGGCTGGGGGTTTACATTTTTTATCTTTACATGATGACCATCCTGGTTCTGAATGACAGAGCTGCAATTGGACCTGACCAGCCATTGCTGAAGGCTGGTGAGCTATCAGGGAAACCATAGGCCTACCTGTCAACATAGGCCCTGGGTTCAAATCCCGGTCCTGACACCTACCAATGGCAGGAGATCACAAGAGACTAATTCCTGTGCATAGGAATACCTATTGAAAGAGTACTTCATGCTTCAGTGTAGTCTAAAAATGGATGCAATAATCCTATCATATGGATTGATCTTAATTAATAGTTTATTGAACATGAAAAGAATAATATTCCATCAGTGGCAGTATAATAAATGCCTAAGAGTTGGTAGGAACATAGTAGGTTTGATTCAATCATAGACAAACAGATCTGGTGCTCCTTTCCAATATGTATTTATTTGTATACCACCATCTGCCTATCCATGTATCACTGTTTTGGCCAAAACTGGGGCTGGATCTCAGCACTTGGGAACCCCTGACAGCTTCATTGGCTAGAGGCTGCTGTGCTCACACTCATCCATTCATGAATTGGGCCTGCTAGGCCCTGACTTGAGATCCAAGCACTGCCAAAAATATAATCTTGGAGTAAGAAGCCGAGTATGACACATGTTTTCCTTTTCTGGGAGAGTCCTGAGTGTCAGGCATGATGGATATCATATCTACAAATCTGGATGCTGTGATAAGATGTAAACAATGTAATAATGGTAGTGGTGTCATCAGAGTCAATAAAATAATTGCTAAATAAATGAATAAAACCAGAAATAAAATGAATAACTCCACCAATCACAATATGTACTGAATATCTGTATGGAAGTATAATTCCTGTTTTTAAAATGGATATAAAGAGTATGTTTTCCCAGCCTGAAGCTTGAATTCAGACATAGGGAACAGGCCTGAATTGCTTGTCTTCAAGCATGGTCAGATTCCTTTCTCTCACAGTGCTGCATATTTACCCAGGACTTGAGTTCAAATACCAGGCCTGGCAGAAAAAATGGCACGAATTGCAAAACAGGGGGCTAATTTTTTTTAATGGCGGGTTATTGTGGAAGCGATTGTCCTGCCTGACAACATAGGTTGTGAGGTCTGGAGAAGCAAAAGTTGAGGAGGTGACACCTCCACAAATTGAGCATCTCAGAGGAAGGAGGCATGACCCCTTTGCAGGGATCACCACACAGCAGCTCAGTGGCAGACAGAGCTGGAACCACAGGCCTCCTGCCCCATTAGCTGCCACCAGAGCAGGCGTGGGGATGGGAAGTGGGACAGAGGGCATCTGAGAACAAAATCTGCTTCATCCATGACCTGCATGATGACGTGGACTTCCATAGTCCAGCTGATGAGCACCGCCATTGATGCAGCCAGCTGTTGGCACACATCTGCACTGTCTTGGAGTCCCTCATGGCGTGTAAAGAGCAGATGTTCATCCTGGATGAACTGTGTCTGGAGAAAGCCAAGCGCGTGTGCTGGCTCTCCCAGGAGAAGATGGAGAAAAGAGAGCTGGGGGAGCTGCTGTCCCTTCTTGCAGGGGAAGGAGTGGATAGAAGGCTCCAGATGCTGGCACAGGATGAGCCCCCACCACTGCAGCTGCTTCAGATGCCTCAGGCTCTGGGGTGGGCAAAATGAGGGAGGAGCAGAAAGGTTTTGAAGAATTGCAACTTCAAGACAGCTTGGAAACTGCCATAGGCAAGGTCTGGGTTCCCGACCCTGTAGATGACTGCCCTATGGATCACATCCTGCAGCAGATGCCCCACATCCGGAGCCACCTACAGCTGGCAGGCTTGGTCAAGGAGCGTTCCCTTTCTTTCTTCTGTAGACTGATGTGGATGATGACTCTATGTGACATACTGATTCTCAAAAGCCACGTCAGCCACCAGAAATAAGTGGCCAGGCAGCCTTTGCTCAGGCCTCCATCTGCCGTGTGATGGGAAGGGTAAACTGAAGGTCAGGTAGGGCAGAGGCTGCCGGGAAGTGGCCCAAATTCAAGGAACATCTAATAGCCCATTGGTGGCCAGGGAAGAGACCCATATTGTGCTTATCTCAAACAATAAATTGTTTTCAAAGGAAAGAAAAGCCTCCAACAAAGATTTGTTTTTCCATTCCTCTGGCTTGAACTCAGGGCCTGGCCACTGTCCCTGAGCTCTTTTTGGTTAAAGCTGGCAGTCTACCAGTTGAGTGTTTTCTGATAGTTCATCGAAGATAAGAGTCTCACACACTTACCTGCCCAAGCTGGCTTGGCACCATGATCCTCCAGATCGCAGCTTCCTGAGTATCTAGGATGACAGGTATGAGCCCCCAGTGCCCAGCTTGTGATGACTTTTGAAGGCATTTTGTCAAGTCTATGAAAGGAGTCCCAAAGGGCCTGGATAGACCATGACCCAATCAAGGAGCTGGGATGGGGGAAGGCTCATCTTCTAGCCATTCTGTTCTCCAAAATTAAAGATGCCAGTTGGTGTTGTATGCATCAAATACCTAGGCCAACAGCCATCAGGCTTAGTGGGGAATAGGTAGAGAATACCCAAAGATTGCAGTGTAGAAATCTCTGATTTTGCATGCATGTGGTGTGTGTGTGTGTGTGTGTGTGTGTGTGTGTGTGTGTGTGTGTGTGTGTGTGTGTGTGTGTGTGTGTGTGTGTGTGTGTGTGTGAACTCAGGGCTTAGGCTCTATCCCTGAGTTTTCTTGGTCAAGCCTAGTACTCTGCCACTTGAGCCACAGTCCTACTTGCTTTATGATGGTTAATTGTAGGTAGGAGTCTCAAGGACTTTCCTGTCCAAGAGTAAACACAACTCACAGGTACAATCCCCATGGTGGGCAACTCCTGCCCCCTGCTGGCCAGACGTGGAACATGAGAGGCCGTGACATTGTCCTCTAGATTTCAATTGGGGGAAATGATCAGGGCCAAGCTGACTTTTGCTCACCATGGGTGCTGATGCCAGAGCAGGTCTGTTCCACCCTAGGCTAAGAGAGCGCCAGGAGTCCCGGATCCCAGGGGCACAAGGAAGGGAGAGGTCAGCTCCAGGCTGAGCTAAGAGCCTTTGTCCACAGACACCCCAACTTGGCCTTCCTGATCACCATAAGACCGGTCAAAGAACAACCCCCAAAAAACAAAATTGGAGCTGTGGGTAAAAGTGCTAGAGCTCTAGCATTGAACCAAAGAGATCAGGGACAGAGCCCCCAAGCTTTGAGTTCAAGACCCCCAGCTGACCCTCCCCCATAAAACACAGGTTGGCTAAAGTAAAGTTGTAGGATTTGTGAAGTGTTTCTGAAGAATGGTGATACTAAAGAAATCACCCTAATTTTAATGACAGCTGAAATTGTGACATACAGCTATGTGCTGAGTCCTTCACAAGGTGCTGTTTGCTGGGGCCTTCCCACATGGAGTTTTGTGCTGAGTCCTCAAAAAGGTGCTGTTTTCTGAGTCATCCCAAAGGGTGCTATGTGCTGAGTCCCTGAGAAGAGTGGGCCATGCTGGCTTTTTTAAAGGGTGCTGTGTGCTGAGTCCCTTACACAACGTACTATATGATGAGCCCTTCAAAGGGTGCAGTGTGCTAATTCACCCCAAAGGGTGCTGCTATGTGCTGAGCCTTTGAGAAGTGAGGGAGGAGGTGAATTTTTCAAGTGCTTTGTGCCAAGACCTTAAAATAGGGTGCTCTGTACTGTCCTGCAAATAGTGCTCTGGGCTGAGACCTTTGACAGTGTGGTATGTACTGAGTCCTTCCACACTGTGGCATGTGCTGAGACTTTCAAATTGTGCTATCTGCTAAGTTTTTTGAAGGGTGCTATGCACTGAGTGCTTTACACAGGGTGCAATGTACTCAGTCCTTCAAAGGGGGCTGTGTGTGTCTTAACACAGGATGCTATGTATTGAGTCCCTGGGAAACAGTGCTGTGTGCTTGAGTTTTTCAAAGCATGCCATGTGCTGAGTCCTTTACACTGTGGGCTATGGATTCCCTCATTCAAAGGATGCTGTGTGCTGAGTACTCTAGACAGTATACTATATACTGAGTCATTCAAAGGGAGCTGTGTACTGAGTCCTTTACACAGGGTGCTTTGGGCTGTTTTTTGAAGTGTGCTGTGTGCTGAGTCAACTCAAAGGGTGTTATGTTCTGATTCCTTGAGAGGCAGTTATCCCCAACAAGCACACACACACAAACACACACACACACACACACACACACACACACACACACACACACACGGGTCACTGTACACCTGCTTGGTGTGTAGAGTGGAGGGGGAAGGAAGAGAGTCTCCTCCCGTGGTGGGGCTGAGGGGAGATTCGATCCCCCGGGCAGGTACTGGGGTTAGGGAGGAGTGATGAGCTGATGTGAGGCTACAATTGCGTGGCCTGGAAGCCTTAGGGCCCAGTCAGGGCTGGGCTTGCAGCAGGGTTGGGGGCGGGGGCAAAGGGGAAGGGAGCATGGCAAGGGGAGGAGGGGTAGGACCCAGGGCACACTGTGTTCACAGCGGGGGGGAGTGCACTCCGTGGGGGCAAGGCAACCCAGGAGAGGCGTGAGGGCAGAGAGAGAGAGAGAGAGAGAGAGAGACAGAGACAGAGACAGAGACAGAGACAGAGACAGAGACAGAGACAGAGAGAGAGAGAGAGAGAGAGCAGATCGAAGAGAGCACACACACAAAGGCAAGCAGCTTTATGGGCTGGCGACATCCCAAATCTTAGCGCAGGTCCTGGCGGGAAGCACAGAGCATGTGGAGCCTGTGCAGCAGGACATTGCCACAGGCAGCTACTCGGAGGTGTGGTGGCCATGGCAGGCCTGAGTCTGAGGTCCCTGCCCAGGGAGTATGGTGGTGGAGGTGGCTGAGGCGGGGGCAGTGTTGGCTGATGAGGAGGAGCAGAGGCCATGTGCAGCCCCCTCCATGCTTCGCAGATGCGAGCCTGCCCACTCCCTGCAGCATCGCGTTTCAAACATGGTGTTTTTGGCTCAGACCCATGGTGCCTCTTGAAGTCGCCCAGCAGAGATGGCAAGCCCCTGGCTTGCTTGCAGACCCTAGTAGGTCTCAGATCCCGGTCCTTGGACTCTGGGCCTGCATGCCTCTGGAGCCTCTGCCTACAGCTTCTCCCAGTAGCACACATGAGTGGCTGCCCCATGGGCCTGCACCCTGCGAACCCTCCTGCAAAAAGACCATCTCCTGCTGACATGGACTCACCCCTCCTTCCTCCCCTCTCCTGTCCTGCTATTGTGTGCCCCACTCCCCACAGCCTATCATGTCCCTGCCACAAATGTACCCCAGGGTTGGAGAGTGGGAGTGGGTGTTGACCCAGGGATCCCACCCCCACACAAGTAACCGGTGTACCAGGAAATGGGGTAATGCAGGAATGGGTGAGGAGGGGTTGCCACAGAGCTCTTGGCCTGGAACAGTGGGAGCCACACAGCTGCGCATCTGCACCCTTCCTCTCCCTGGTGGGAACATGGTGGCTTTAGTCAGAGGTGGGGAGCAGCACCTCCACACCTGCCTTCTTGGGTCTTTTGCTTTTTGCTGGGGGTGGTGGGTGTTGGATGCAAAAGATAGGCCATCCTTGCTGTGTGAGCCCTTGTCTTCTGTGCTCGGCCACCCTTTCACCTGAGGAGGGTCCCGGAAAAGCCCACTAGTTATGTGAGGGCACTTGGAGTCAGATAGAAGGTGAATATCTGGGAAGAACACACCCCCTCTGACACACATATACCTGACTTGTGCCCCCCACATCAGCTGTCAACAGTTCTCACAGGGTGATCACATTTCAGAGCTCTCCCAGCATCTGCTGGCTCACAGTTCATCTGCTCTCCTAGTCCTTCACAAGAATCCCCCAAGTCACCCAGAAGCATCTAGGCTGGAAGTAGGGAGTCTGTCCATGTATGTAGCCTTTAGGACCCCATGAATTTCCCAACACTGCCCCTACCTCAGATCAGAAACCTCTCTGGGACACTGTGACCACCCTGCTTGCTTTTAGTCCTGGCTCTGAGGATCCACCTATCTCAGGACACCTTCACACAGAATCCTGGCCTGGGATTTTGGTGAATGGTGAGTAAATGCTGGTTTTTCCCAAGGGAAAGTGTCTGGCCCTTGAGAAAGGGAGAGGCAGAGTGGTTCTGCGTTATTAGAGCGGTGGTCCTTTGGGTGGGAGCCACTAGTTTGACAAGGGAATCACTGTGCTCCAGCTTGTATCTTGTCCCAGAGGAGAAACCAACAAATTCAGGAGAGACACTGCTGGGTCTATTTGTGTGTTCGTCTCTGTGTGTGTGTGCGTATGCATGAGAGAGAGAGAGAGAGCGGGATGGAGGGAGAGGGAGAGACAGAGAGGGAGAGAGAGAGGGAGAGAGAGAAGCAGAGAGAGATCATCTTTCTCCTTATACCTGTCTGTGCTCAGGTTGAGTGATCAGTTGGCAAATTACAGGTGCTGCATGGAGGAGTCTTCTGTCACAGGTCTGGATTTATGTGTGTGTGCCCGTGTGTGTGTGTGTGTGTGTGTGTGTGTGTGTGTGTGTGTGTGTGTGTGTGTGTTCGGAGAACAGGGAGAACAATGAAAACATTTAAGTCAATGTGTCTAAAAAGAGCAAAAGCATTTTATATGTATGTGTGTGTGTGTATTCTAATTTTTTCATCAATGCCAAGTATGAGTCCAGCCATAATTTTTGTTTTCTCCTTGAACGTTTCATGGCTCCTTTGGAGAAATTTTCAGTAGACGATCCTTTCCACCTATCTCTTCCCTATTTCCTATAGCCCACAGTAGCTGCTGGGCCTGTGTGGGTCTCCCCTAGGAGGCCTGTGTGAATTGCAGACCAGAGTGGACACCTGTCCTTCTGTCTTCAGCCAGAAGGCTCATGAGGCAAGTGTGAATGCAGCCATACTCTTCTAGCCAGACAGTCTGCTCTCGTGTGTATATTTGGAGCTAATTCAAGGGTTGGGAATGTGTCTGCCAAACATGATTAAGGAAGTAAATGCGGGGGGGGGGAGGTCAGGGGCTGTGAGGCTAGCAGGGTCTGGAGAGTAGTGAACGGTGTGATATGGCACATGCTTCACCACGACCAAGGAAGAGAAGGCAACCTTACCAGGGCATTGACTGTATCTGTGGGAATCTGGGCAGGGTGCTCTGGGCCCCCACTGGTGACATGGATTCCCTCCCGGGGCATTGTACCAGTGGTCAATCATCTCTGGGTTCCTGCAAACTTCAATCTGTGTCCCACCTGGGCGATTTCCAGCTGGGTAGTGGTAGGTACTTGCATTCCCCCTGTGGAGCCTGCTCGGTATCAGGCCGTGGAAGTTAGCAAGGGCTCTCTGAATGCCAGTTCCTTTTCATTTTATTTTAATTTTTATTTTTTGTGTACATACTGTACAGAGGGGTTACCATTACATAGGCAAGATAATGAGAACATTTCTTATCAAGCATTGCAGCCTCCTCCTTTCTTTAACCTTCACATCACTTCCCAGCCTCATCCCACCCCTCCACCCAACCCCACGGCTCCCGCACCAAAGTTGTAAAGTTCGTTTTCGACATGACAACTTCTACTTCTCATGGTTGCAACAGGTCCACCTGTATCCTTTAACGACTTGTTTTTCTCCATCTCCTCGACAAATTGCACCGACCTCAAATATAGTGAAAGCAAGGGTTATACTGTGGGGGAGGGACACACAAAGCAATAAAAAAATAAATTTATAAATGAGTTAGAAACAAAGGCACGAAAGAAAAAAAACATTAAAATACATATCTAAGGGTTCATTTTCCTAACATCACATTTTCTGCTTGACTCATACATGTACTAGATATTGCAAATAAGGGAAACCATGGGACCTATGTTTATTTAGGCTTTGCTTACTTCACTTAATATAATTTTTTCCAAGCCTTTCCATTTCCTAACAAATGGGGAAATGTCATTCTTCCTGATGGATATATAGAATTCCATTGTGTATATATACCATATTTTCTTGATCCATTCATCTACTAAGGGGCATCTAGGTTGGTTCCATATCTTAGCTATGGTAAATATGCTACAATAAACATAGTTGTGTTGGTAGCTTTAGTGTGGTCTTGTTTGTAAACATTTGGGTAAATGCCCAAAAGTGGGATTTCTGGGTCATAGGGGAGCTCTATGTGAAGTCTTTTGAGGAACGTCCATACTGCTTTCCAAAGTGGTTGAACAAGTTTACATTCCCACCAACAACGCAGTAAGGTGCCCTTCTGTCCACATCCCCTCCAGCATTTGTTGTTATTAGAGTTCTTGATTTTTGCCATTCTAACTGGTGTGAGGTGATATCTCAATGTTGTTTTGATTTGCATTTTTTTATGGCTGGGGAGGTTGAACATTTCTTCATGTGTCTATTGGCTATCCTTCTTTCTTCTTCAGAGAAGTTTCTCTTAAAGTCTTTAGCCCACTTATATATTGGGCAGTTGTTTCTTTGAGGATTTGTTGTTGGGGGATTTAATTTTTTGAGTTCCAAGTATATTATAGAAATGAGACCCTTGTCCGTTGTGTGGATAGTGAAGATCTTCTCCCTATCTGTGGGATTTCTATTGATCTTGTAAGCTATGTCCTTTGCCATGCAGAAGCTCTGCAACTTCATGCAATCCCATTTGTCCGAAATTTCTTTCATTTGTTCTGTTTTGGGGTCTCTATTAAGAATATTTTGGCCTGAGCCAAGGAGACCTAGGGTTTCTCCTATTCCATCCTGTAATGTTTTCAGAGTGTCTGCTTTGACTTCGAGGTCTTTGGTCCACTTGGAGTTGATTCTGGTGCAGGGTGATATATAAGGATCTAGCTTTAGTTTTCTACAAGTAGTTAACCAATTTTGCCAGCACCATTTACTGAAGAGGCTGTCAGTCTTCCATTCTATTATTGTAGCTCCCTTATCGAAGATTAGTTGGCTATAGGTCTGTAGGTTCATTTCTGGGTTTTCAATTCTATTCCATTGCTCCTGAGGTCTGTTCTCATGCCAGTACCAAGCTGTTTTGATTATTATGGCTTTATAGTAGAATTTGAAATTTGGTATTGATATTACACCAGCGGTGTTCTTTGCATTGAGGAGCATTTTTGCTATTCTGTGTCTTTTATTTTTCCAAATGAATTTTTGGATTGCCCCTTCTTTTTCCTTTAAGAATGAGGTTGGAATTTTATAGGTATTGCATTGAATTTGTAGAGAGCCTTGGGAAGTATTGCCATTTTCAGGATGTTAATCTTTCCAATCCAGGAGCATGGGAGGTTTTGCCATTTTCTAAGTTCTGTGTTGATTTCCTTTTTCAAGATTGTAAAGTTTTCATCATAGAGGTCCTTCACTTCTTTGGGTAAGTTAATTCCTTGGTATTTTATTTTTTGAGGGGCTATTACAAATGGAGTTACTTTCCTAATTTCAGCCACACTTTTCTCATTGTGGGCATACAGAAAATCCATTGGTTTTGGGGGGTCAATTTTATACCCTGCTACTTTGCCAAAGTTTTGAATCAGGTTGAGTAATTTGGGAGTGGAGTCTATGGGGTTCTTTAAATACACGATCATGTCATCTGCAAAAAAGGGTGAGATTTATTTCTTCTTTCCCTCTTTGGATCCCCTTTATGTTTGCATCTTGTCTTATTGCTGTAGGTAGTCATTCTAATACTAAATTGAAGAGAAGTGGAAAGAGTATACATCCTTCTCTTGTTTCTGAGTTAAAAGGAAATGGCTTTAGTTTTTCACCATTAAGTATAATGCTGGCTGTAGGTTTGTCTTATACAGCCTTTATTGTATTGAGGAATGTTCCATGGATTCCTAATTTTTCCAATACCTTCATCATAAAGGGGTGTTGGATTTTGTGGAATGCATTTTCTTTATCTATTGAGATAAGCATGTGGTTCTTATCCTTTTCCTGTTGATATGTTGAATAATATTAATTGATTTGTGTATATTGAACCAGCTGTGCATCCCTGAAATGAATCCTGTTTGATCGTGGTGTATGAGTTTTTGGATGAATTGTTGGAGTCGATTGGCCAAAATTTTGTTGAGAAATTTTGCATCAATGTTAATCAAAGAAATGGGTCTATAGTTCTCTTTCTTTGATGAGTCCCTGCCTGGTTTTTTGATGAGGGTTATGATAGCTTCATAGAATGTGTGTGGTAGTGAACTTTCTCTTTCAATTTCATTGAAGTGTTGGAGTAGTATTGGTGTGAGCTCTATTTGAAGGCCTTGCAGAATTCCGCTGTAAAACCATCTGTTCCTGAACTTTTCTTAGCTGTTAGGTCTCTTATTGCTGTTTCTATTTGAATGCTTGATATTGGCCTGTTAAGATGGTTTAACTCATCTTGGTTTAGTTTTGGCATGTCAATATTTGCTAGGAAAATGTCCATTTCTGTCAAGTTCTCAAACTTATTAGCATAAAGTTTTGAGAAGTATTCCCTTAAAATGTTCTGAATCTTGGTTGTTTTCATGGTGATGTTTCCATTCTCATCTATGAGTTTATTTATTTGGGTGTGTTCTCTTTTTTTTCTGATAAGATTTGCTAAGGGTCTGTCAATTTTGTTAATTTTTTCGAATAACCAAATTTGTTTTGTTGATTCTTTCTATAGTTTTTGTGGATTCTTTTTTTTTTTTTAATTGTATTTTATTTTATTTGAGAACATACTGTACAGGGGGGCTACAATTACATGGGCAGGATAATGCATACATTTCTTACCAAGCATTGCAGCCTCCTCCTTTGTTTACCCTTCACTTCCCTTCCCCGCCTCCCCCCTCCCCCCACCCAATTTTACCCCCCTCCCCCCACCCAATTATACCCCCCTCCCCCCCCCCACACCGACATTGTAAAGCTGGTTTTGACATGACATTTTTTACGTCTCATTGTTGCAACAGGTCTACCTGAATCCTTAAACGACTTGTTTGTCCCCATCTCCTCCACATGTTATACTGACATCAAATATAGTGAAAGCGGGGGTTACACTGTGGGGGAGGGACATACAAAGCAACAAAGAAATAATCT
The DNA here is from genome assembly GCF_024711535.1 of Dipodomys merriami. Lineage (NCBI taxonomy): Eukaryota > Metazoa > Chordata > Mammalia > Rodentia > Heteromyidae > Dipodomys > Dipodomys merriami. The sequence continues at coordinate 3,024,885 of NW_027202571.1, read as the reverse complement.
TATAAATGCGTTAGAAACACATGCATGAAAGAAACGAAAACATTAAAATACATATTTAAGGGTTCATTTTCCTAACATCACATTATCTGACCTTTTCCGCTTGACTCATACCTATACTAGATATTGCAAATAAGGGAAACCATGGGAACTATGCTTCTTTGGGCCTGGCTTACTTTACTTAATATAATTTTTTCCAAACCTTTCCATTTCCTAACAAATGGGGAAATGTCATTCTTTCTGATGGAGGCATAGAATTCTAATTCATTTAATTCTGATTTAATTTTCATTATTTCTTTCCGTCTAATTGATTGGGGTTTATCTTGCTGCTCTTTTTTAAGGAGTTTCAGATGTGTCATTAAATTGTTGGTTTCATATCTCTCCAATTTGTTGATGTAGGAGCTCAGAGCTATAAACTTGCCTCTGAGTACTTCCTTTGCTATGTCCCAGAGGAGCTGGTAATTTGTGTGCTCATTTTTGTTGAATGGCATGAACATTTGAATTTCCTTTCTAATCTCTTCCATGACCCACTCCTGATTCAGCAGTGTGTTGTTCAGCCTCCATTTGTTACCAGACTTTCTTTGGTGGCTTTTGGTGTTGAGTTCTAATTTTATTCCCTTGTGGTCAGAGAGAATGCAAGGTATACCTTCAATGTTTCTGAATTTGGACAAGTTTGCTTTGTGGCCTAAAATGTGGTCTATTTTAGAAAATGTTCCATGTGATGCTGAGAAAAATGTGTATTATGATGTTGTTGGGTGAAATATTCGGTAGATGTCTGTTAAATCTAGTTGATCTTTGCAGGTGTTTAGATCTGCTTTTTCTCAGTTGAGTTTTTGCCAAGTTGATCTATCTAGTGGGGGAGAGTGGTGTGTTAAAATCCCCAACAATTAATGTCTTTGGATCTATGTGGGATTTGAGGGAAAGTAGTGTTTCTTGGATAAATTCGGGTGCTCCATTGTTTGGAGAATAGATATTTAGAATTGTAATATTCTCCTGAAGGACAGATCCTTTAATTAGTATGTAGCGACCTTCTTTATCTATTCTCACGAATTTTAATTTGAAGTCTATTTTATCTGATATTAGGATTGCAACACCTGTCTGTTTATGGGGGCCGTTTGCTGGGTAGATTTTTCTCCAGCATTTAACATTGAAATTGTGTTTGCTTTTATGGGCAAGATGTGACTCCTGAAAACAGCAGATAGAAGGATCTTGTTTTTAATCAAACTAGACAGTCTATGTCGCTTAATTGGAGAGTTAAGTCCGTTAATGTTAAGATATAGGACTGTGAGGTATTTGGGAGTTCCTGCCATGTTATCCACCTTCTTGGGCGTTGCAAAAACTGGGTTCTTCCTATGGTTCTTGGATTCAGAATTCCTTTGTGGTCTCCCTGACTTCCTTCAGCTCTTTGTTAATGGGTTCCATGAATGTCTTTAGTGATCTTTGTGTATTCTCTTCCTGCTCTCTCAATTCCTGTATTACTCTTTGATTAGCTTCCTCCTGTTCATACCATTCTTATAGTTCTCTTTGAGTGTTGTCAGACTGTTCACTCCATTCCTGCCTTTCTCTTTGAGTATTCTCAAGGTGCTCACGCAAATCCTGTATCAGTTTTTGAGTAGGTTCCTCTCGCTCATGTTATTTCTGTATAAACCTTTGGATTGCCTCTTCTCTCTCTGTAGCACGCTCATACAGAAATCTTTTGTAGGTTTTCAATCTTTTCCTGAATTGATGTATTGTTTTTCTCCTCTCTCCCTATCACGCTCATACAGAGTTCTTTGTATGTTTTCAATGTTTTCATTTATCATGTTTGTCAGCAGTGTTTGTAGAGCTATTTGGGAACTCTCCTCTGGATTATTCATTATCTGTTCTGTCCCCTGATTATCATGAGTGGGAGTGGAGATACCCGTACTTGCCATTTTTCTTGTGGTTTTCCAGCTTACTCTGCCCATTTGGGATGAAAATAACACCAGTTTTGTGCTAGAACACTAACTTAAGGCAAGCATCAACCAAAGGATGAATTTGCACAATCAATAGTCTGCAGATACAATCTAGTTCAACAGGTACCTCTATTCAACATCAAACAACTATATATTAATGGGCTATGAACCGCAAAGAAGAATTTGGTAAACCAGAAATTATTAGGTTTAGGGAGAATTGTGGGTAAAAAATAGGAATAGTGTGATGTGGGAAGGTACAGGGAGAGTGAACTAAGTCCTAGTCTCAAAGCAGGAAATTGGTTGGATAGGATGAAAGTAGAGAGAGAGAAAACAAGAAGAAAGGGAAAGGAATAAAACAGAGACCAGAAAAAATAGAAAAATAAAAGTTAATAATATGCAGAATTGAGAACAAATTATTCAAAGAGCATGAATATAATGAGAGAAAGGGAGGGATATAAAGGAGATCTGAAAAACTTAAAAATAAAAATACTTAAAATATTATATAGGTATAAAGAGGTAGTACTGCTATTAAGGAATTTAAGTCTCAGAGGTTTTGAATTGAGTAATAAATTTGTGGATTAAGTGTGTACACAATGGGGGATAGGGTCTAAGAGTCAACTACGGGTTTATGTGAGGATGTGCAGAACAACAATTAAGTCCCATAAAGAAGAACAAAAGAGAGAAAAAGGTGAGAATGATAAGGAAGAAAGAAAAAAAAAAGACCAGAAGTTCAGTCGAGCTAAGCAAAAAACAAAAAGAAAAAAAAATTTGTAAAAACAGAGAAAAAAGAAAGAAAAACGCACACACACATGTATCACTAAAATAAAGATTATAAGGGGAAAAAATGTTTCTAGAAAACAATTTTTTTCAAAAAAGGTAAAAATTAAAAAAAATTTTAGAAAAGAAAAACAATTTTTGTAAAAGGTATAAAAAAGAAGAAGAAAAAAAAAGTTCTTTGATTTTTTTGGGAGGGTTGTGAAAAATCCTGTATCTCCCTTGTGTCTGTTATCAGCCTCTGGTTGCAGTCTCTGGTCTGCTTGTGGTGCTGCGGCTCGGTTGGTTTCTTAAGTCAGTTTGTTTGGACAGGCAGAAAAATGCTCTGCTTTACACAGGATTTTGCTATCCTCCTCCCAGGTTAGTTCAATGGGAGGGGGTCTGCTTTCATTATCACAAAAGAGGGAGATGGCTTTTTCCTCAAGTTTGGAGATGCTGTGATGAGGCTTGGTTCTGGCCTTTCAGCAAACAGTAGCTTTTCCCGGGGGCTAGTTTGTGAGAAACTCACACAGCCCAGCCTGGAGCCACTCTCAGAGTTTCTGTTTACTGATATCGAGGCTGCTAAAGGTAGGTGGAGCCTCTGGCTCTGATTACCCAGTGAAGAAAGCCACTCCTAGGGTGGCACCCGAACTGGCTGACTTTTCCCTGGGTGGAGCTGAGTCTGGCAGTTCACGCCGTTAAGTTCTTGTGACCTGCTAAATGACTCCTTTTATTCCAAGGCCTGAGTTGGAGCTAGCAGTTCCACCGAGCTTTGTTGGTATCCAAGATGGAGATCTCTGGTACTGGGGGGGGAGGGGTGGCCTTCCCTCCTCTGGTCTCTGCCAAGAAGTGAAGACGTCAGGCTTCTACTCACACAGAGTCGTGGTTCCTGGGTCGTGTCTGGTCTGCGAACTACAGGATGAAGATGGCTGCTCCTTATCGGTTCTTGCTGGTGTTGAGTGGAATCCGCTCGCCGGCCGCATCTGGCTCTTTCATCCCGGACTGTCTCTCTTTCAGGTATGGCGGTAGGGCCACCGCCACAGCGGAAGCAGCGGCCCCTGCTGGCAAGAGCTCAGATCTGTCTCCTTGCCTGGATTTTCCCTCTGTGGCCTAACTCTCTGTCCTGTGAAGGCACACTTGGTGTGATTCTCTGGCTTTGGACTGTTCACTGGTACCCTAAAACTGATTTCTATGCGAGAGCTTGTTGAGCCTCGAGCTTCTCCTCTGCCATCTTCCAGGAACTCCTTTGAATGCCAGTTTCTGTTACCTGCTGTTGCTGTAGGCTGTCTAGAAGGAAAAGGGGAGAGCTGACTTTGGAACCCTTTGATTGGGACAAATTAAATACCATGTTCTCCAGGGTTTTATCTTGAAGCTGGCAATTTCCACTAACACCTGGGATTATGGGTCAAATTATACGGACCATTTCAGCCACCAACAATGACGTTCAAAGCACCACAGGCAGAATTCCCTAGCCAGATGGTCTCCTGCTATGAACATCATGCCTTGACTGCCTTTCTCTGGCAGCTGTTGATTCTATTCTTGCTCTCTCTAGGGTGACCACCACAGTTGAGGACATTGGGGGGAGCAGAGATTGTGATCTCACCATCCCCAGCCTGCCAACTGTGACCAGAGATGATTCCCAGCATCTGCACTGGACTCTTCGAGATTCAATAACCCGGGATCCTTTCTCTGCAACAAGAATCTTGAGGGCTGGATATGATAGAACATCCTGGCTAGCCCCAGGGGGAGAAGAGGAGGCCCCTTCACCCAGGCCTTCAGCTCAAGGCAACCTCGTTCACACCTGTGTGGGGTATTGAGTGCCACAGAGATGGTCAGCCGCTGGACAGAGATCTTTGAGAAGATAGGCATCCCAGAGGCCCCGGAATCCAGCAAGTACATCATGGCTCACTTCCTCGGAGCCAAAACAGTTAAGTGCAGTGGCACCAGGAGGGTGGGAAGAGGGAGGACAGAGAACTGTGGGAGAGCTACATCAGGCTTCCCGCCCCCAGGATGCTTACCTGTATCAGATGGGACTTTTCTGTAGTATTGTCGTAGGAAGATGCTCATTTGTTTATCCAAAAAACAGTTACAGTGTGAGCCAGGCTCCAGGGGGTCCATAGACAATGAAAGTTCCAGTGCTGGTTCCACAGTACATGAAGAAACCTTGGTTTGAGCTGGATGCTGATGCTTCATACCTGTCATCCTAGCTACTAAGAGGCTGAGATGGGAGGATAGAGGCTTAAGCCCGGGGCAGGAAAGCCTGTAAGACTGTTATGTCCAACTAACTAACAAAACGAAAACAGCAGAAGTGGATGTGTGGCTGAAGCTGTAGTCTGTTGGACTTGAGTAAAAAGGCTCAGGCACATCATCCAGGTTCTGAGTTCAAGGCTCAGGAGTGAGAGAAAGAAAGGAAAGAGAGAGAGGAGGGAATTACAGAGAGAGAAAAGGAATAAAGGAAGGAAGATGGAAGAACATGCAAGCCTTGGTTTGGAGTACCTGGATCAAGGAGCCAACCATTCACATCTCTGTGGGGAAAGTTTCAGAGCATAAAGGCAGTATGTAGGACCAAGCCACAGACCCCTCAGCAACTTCATGACATCCAGAAGCCTGGTGGTCACTGACTGCAGAGAGAAGCAGCCTTGGGCTCAGGGTGGGTCATCAGGTTTCAATCATCTCCGGCCCCAAGGAGTTTATTTTCTGGTCAGATAAGAAGGAAATGTCTAAGGGCTAGGGAGGTGTTGGGGTGATGGAGTGTCAAGAGGGGGGAGCAAGGGATAAAAAGGAAGATGAAGAGGGAGGATGATCCCTGTTCAGGTGTGTCAGGACCTCGCCTGTCAACCTAGACCATCACTGATAGAGCTTTTAACCCAGCCACATTGCAATTAAATGTCCTGGTGCCCGTTGACCACCTGGCTATCATCCACCGCAGGATGTCTGTGCAGTACGACTTTGGGGACTGGGATTTCGACGCTCAATCTGAAGTTCAGATCCCTGGTGTTCATTTCTCGACCACAGAAAGAGCTAAGCATGCCTCTGGCACAGGACAGACAGGGAATGAGGGCGGGAGTCGGGTTCAGTGGTGACCCAAGTCTTCCTCGAGTGGGCGTTAGGACCCTGTGATTGTCATTCTCAGATGCAGAGGTGGGTGTCTATGCTGGCTCAGCCTTTAGTCTAGATGGCAGGTCTGGGACTCAGAGAGGGTCAACTGAAGGTGGGGAAAGGTTGGGTAGAGGCTGGTGGGAAAACTAGAGGCACTAGGCTCTGAGCATTGTTGTTTCTTTGAGGATACTCACCACCTAGGAACATTCCTGGGATGGATGAGCCCTTTGCTCCTTTCCAAGAGAGGGACCCTTGGCCCAGAAATCCTTTCGTTCCCACATCTTGTGGTTGGATAACTAGAACTCACCTCACTGCTCAGTATTGAGGCAGTACAGTGAGAGATCCTAAGTCTTTCATAAGGTCAGGGGATCCTCAGTATGAGATTGTACTTGAATGTCCTAACTAGGTGCATGGTCAGTCCCATCTAAGACTGTCATGATGTAGGACATAGAATCTAAAGAATCAGAGCATGATGGGGCCTGTTCTGGGGTCTTGAGTATTATGTGTTAACTTCGAGCTCCCATGTTCCCAACTGCTTCTCTTTCTTGGGTGGGTAGAAAAAGCATGAATGGACCGCAGCCGGGGGCCATACCTGAGCGCTCACACAGAGAGTCCGGGACGAAGGAGCCAGACGCAGCGGACGAGCGGATTCTACTCAACACCAGCAAGAACCAACAAAGAGCGGACATCTTCATCCTGCAGCTTGCAGACCAGAGACGACCCAGGATCCAAGACGGCGTGAGTAGAAGCCCGACGTCCTCACTCCTTCTCAGGGATCAGAGGAGGGAAGGCCACCCCTCCCCCCCAGCACCGGTGATCTCCATCTTGGATACCGACAAAGCTCGGAGGAGCTGCCAGCTCCAACCCAGACCTTGGAATAAAACGAGTCATTTAGCAGGTCACAAGAACTTAATGGCAAAGTGACCTGCCACACTCGGCTCCATCCAGGGAAAAGTCACCCAGCTCAGGCGCCAGCCATTAGAGTAGCTTCCCTCACTGGGTAACCAGAACCAGAGGCTGCCCCTCCCTCTAGCAGCCTCAAAAATCAATTGAAAAACAGAATCCCTGAGAACGGCTCCAGGCTGGGCTCTGGGAGATTTTTTTTTGCACAAAACAGCCCCAGGAAAAAGCTACTGATTGTTGAAAGGCCTCAACTCTACCCAGAACCTAGCCTCACCACTGCATCCCCCTCTTTTGTGATTCTCAAAGCAGATCACCCTCCTAGAAAACTAACCTGGGAGGGGATCTCAAAATCTTGGGTAAAGCAGAGCATTTTTCTGCCTCTTCCAACAAACCGACTTAAGAAACCAATCAAGCCACAGGACCTCAAGCTGACCAGAGACTCCAACAAAAGGCTGGTTACAGACAAAAGGGAGATACAGGATTCTTCCCACCCCTCCCCCCCCAAAAAAAAATCAAAGGACAGTTTTTTCTTTTTTTTCTTCTTCTATTCTTTTTTTTGTTTGTTTTTTGTTTTTTGTTACCCTATATATCTATAAATTTTTTTTCTCTTTTAAAACTTTTATTAATGTTTAATTTTTGCCTCTTCTGAAAAAATAATTGATTTCCAGTAACTTTTTTTTTCTCCTCTTATAATTTTTATTTTAGGAATATGTGAATGAGCGTTTTCCTTTCTTTTCTTATCTTCTTTCTCGTTTTCTTTCCTTCATAATTATCTTTCTGTTTTTTGTCTAGCTCTACTGAACTTCTGATCTTTTCTTCTCCCTTTCCCATCCTTAAAGTTTTTCACATCTCCTCTATGTCCCTCCCTTTCTCACAACATATTCACATTCCTCTCTAAATAGATGGTCTTTTAATCTCTACAATAACATTAATTTTTACGTTTCTATTTTTTTTCTGGTCTCTTTTCATTCCCCTTTCCGTCTCTTCCTTTTCTCTCTCTCTCTACTTGCATCCTACCCAACCCATTTCCTGCATCGTGATTAGGACATAGTTAACTCTCCCTGTGCCTCCCCACACCAATCTATTCCTATTTTTAACCCACATCTCTCCCTAATCCTAATAATTTCTGGTTTTCCAAATTCTTTTCTGCGGTTCGAAATCCTTTAAAATACAGTTGTTTGATGTTGAATAGATATATCTGTTGAACTACATTGTATCTGTAGACTATTGACTGTACAAATGCAAACTTTGGTTGATGGTTGCCTTAAGATAGTGTTCTAGCACAAAACTGGTGCTATCTTCATCTCAAATGGGCAGAGTAAGCCGGAAAAACACAAGAAAAATGGCAAATTCAGGTATCTCAATTCCCAATCTTGATAATCAGGGGTCAGATCAGAAAATGAACAACCCAGAGGAGAGTTCCCAAATAGCTCTACAAACACTGATAAATGAGAAGTTTGACAACTTACAAAGGACTCTGTATGAGCGTGATAGGGAGAGAGAGGAGGCATCCCAGAAGTTTATACAGGAATATCATAATCGTGAGGAAGCTACTCAAAAACTGATACAGGACTTGCGTGAACAACTTGAGAATACTCAAAGAGAAAGGGAGGAATGGCGTGAGCAGGCTGAGAACACTCAAAGAGAACTGCAGGAATCCCACGAACGTGAGGAAGCTAAACAAAAGGAATACAGGAATTGAGAGACCAGGTAGAGAACACACAAAGATCACTAAAGGCATCCATAGAATCCATTAACAAAGAGCTGAAGGAAGTCAGGGAGACCACAAAGGGAATGCTGAATGGAACCCAACAGAAGGAATGGGAGTCCAAAGAAACCATATCAAATCAACTAAGTGATTTGAGGACAAACACTGAACACCACATTAAGGAAGTAAAGAGATTCATACAAGACCTAAAACAGAGCTTCAACAAAAACTTGAAGCCGTCAAAGCTGACCAATTAGAAGGAAAAGAGATTAAAAACAAAGTAGAGAATCTTGACAGCAGGTTAGACCATGCAGAAGATCGAATCTCAGGGATTGAAGACAGCCTAGATATTATAGAGAAAAAAACATACAACTATCCAAGACAAGTCCAAGAAATATGATAGATCTATCCAACACCTGGAAGACACCATCAGAAGGCCTAACTTAAGGATAATGGGTCTAGAGGAATACCTAGAAACAGCAGTTAATGGTCTAGGAAATTTGTTTAACAGGATCCTAGCAGAGAACTTCCCAAACATGCAAAAAGATAGGCCTATTCAGATACAAGAAGCCTTTAGAATCCCAAATAGACCAGACCAGAATAGGACATCCCACTGTCACATTATAATCCATACAGTATCAACTCAGAACAAGGAAAAGACCCTTAAAGCTGTCAGGGAGAAAAGGGTAATCACCTATAAAGGGAAACCAATTAGAATCACCTCAGATTTCTCAGGATAGACAATCAAAGCAAGAAGAGTCTGGAATGACCTATGCCATGCCTTAAAAACAAACAACTATCAACCAAGAATACTTTACCCAGCTAAACTCTCCTTCATAGCTGAAGGCCAAATAAAAACCTTCCACAGCAAAGAAAAATTGAAACAATATATCTCCACGAAACCAGCCCTACAAAAGATTCTTAAAGATGTCCTACACATAGAAAACCAACAAGACCACAATAAAGGCCCACAAACTGCACCCAAACTGAGAATCCAAGAACCATAGGAAGAACCCAGTTTTCGCAGCTCCCAAGAAGGTAGATAACATGGCAGGAACTCCCAAATACCTCTCAGTCCTATCTCTTAACGTAAACGGACTTAACTCTCCAATTAAGCGACATAGACTGTCTAGTTGGATTAAAAAACAAGACCCTTCTATCTGCTGCCTGTAGGAGTCACATCTTGCCCGTAAAAACAAACACATTTTCAATGTTAAAGGCTGGAACAAAATCTACCAAGCAAACGGCCCTCATAAACAGGCTGGAGTTGCAATCCTAATATCAGATAAAATACACTTCAAATTAAAAATCGTGAGAAGAGATAAAGAAGATTGCTACATACTAATTAAAGGATCTCTCCTTCAGGAGGATATTACAATTCTAAATATCTATTCGCCAAACAATGGAGCACCCAAATTTATCAAAGAAACACTACTTTCCCTCAAATCCCATATAGATGCAAAGACATTAATTGTTGGGGATTTTAACACAACACTCTCCCCACTAGAGAGATCAACTCGGCAAAAACTCAACAGAGAATCCACAGATCTAAACAGCTGCATAGATCAACTAGACTTAACAGACATATACCGAACATTTCACCCAGCAGCATCAGAATACACGTTCTTCTCAGCAACACATGGAACATTTTCTAAAATAGACCACATTCTAGGCCACAAAGCAAACTTGTCTAAATTCAGAAACATTGAAGTTATACCCTGCATTCTCTCTGACCACAACGGAATAAAATTAGAACTCAACACCAAAAGCCACCAAAGAAAGTCCGGTATCACATGGAGGCTAAACAACACACTGCTGAATCAAGAGTGGGTCATGGAAGAGATTAGAAAGGAAATTCAAATGTTCATGCTATTCAACAAAAATGAACACACAAATTACCAACTCCTCTGGGACACAGCAAAGGCAGTACTCAGAGGCAAGTTTATAGCTCTGAGCTCCTACATCAACAAATTGGAGAGATCTGAAACTAGCAATTTAATGACAAATCTAAACCTCCTTGAAAAAGAGCAGCAAGATAAACCCCAATCCATTAGACGGAAAGAAATAATGAAAATTAAATCAGAATTAAATGAATTAGAATCCAAAAAAACTATAGAAAGAATCAACAAAACAAAGTGTTGGTTCTTCGAAAAACTTAACAAAATTGACAGACCCTTAGCAAATCTTATCAGAAAAAGAAGAGAACACACCCAAATTAATAAACTCAGAGATGAGAATGGAAACATCACCACGGAAACAACCAAGATTCAGAACATTATAAGGGAATTCTTCTCAAAACTTTATGATAATAAGTTCGACAACTTGACAGAAATGGACCTCTTCCTAGCAAATATTGACATGCCAAAACTAAACCAAGATGAGTTAAACTATCTTAACAGGCCCATATCAAGCATTGAAATAGAAACAGCAATAAGAGACCTCCCAGCTAAGAAAAGTCCAGGACCAGATGGTTTTACAGCGGAATTTTACAAGGCCTTCAAAGCAGAGCTCACACCAATTCTCCTCCAAATCTTCAATGAAATTGAAAGAGAAAGCTCACTACCGAACACATTCTATGAAGCCATCATAACCCTCATCCCAAAACCAGGCAGGGACTCATCAAAGAAAGAGAACTATAGACCCATTTCTTTGATGAACATTGATGCAAAACTTCTCAACAAAATTTTGTCCAATCGACTTCAACAATTCATCCAAAAAATCATACACCACAATCAAACAAGATTCATTTCAGGGATGAAAGCTGGTTCAATATACGCAAATCAATTAATATTATTCATCACATCAACAGGAACAAGAACAAGAACCACATGGTTATCTCAATAGATGCAGAAAAAGCATTCGACAAGATCCAACACCCCTTTATGATGCAGGTTTTGGAAAAATTAGGAATCCATGGAACATTCCTCAATACAATAAAGGCTGTATATGACAAACCTACAGCCAGCATTATACTCAATGGTGAAAAACTAAAGCCATTTCTTCTTAACTCAGGAACAAGACAAGGATGTCCACTCTCTCCACTTCTCTTCAATCTAGTATTAGAATGCCTAGCTACAGCAATAAGACAAGATTCAGACATAAAGGGGATCCAAATAGGGAAAGAAGAAATAAAACTCTCCCTCTTTGCAGATGACATGATCTTGTATTTAAAGAATCCCATAGACTCCACTCCCAAATTATTCAAGCTGATTCAAAACTGTGACAAAGTAGCAGGTTATAAAATTAACCCCCCAAAATCAATGGCTTTTCTGTATGCCAACAATGAGAAAAATGTGGCTGAAATTAGGAAAGCAACTCCATTTGTAATAGCACCACAAAAAATAAAATACCTAGGAATTAACTTAACTAAAGAAGTGAACGACCTCTATGATGAAAACTTTAAAATCTTGAAAAAGGAAATCAACACAATACTTAAAAAATGGCAAAACCTCCCATGCTCCTGGATTGGCAAGATCAACATCGTGAAAATGGCAATACTTCCCAAGGCTCTCTACAAATTCAATGCAACACCTATCAAAATTCCACCCTCATTCTTCAAGGAAATAGAAGAGGCAATCCAAAAATTCATATGGAACAATAAAAGACCCCCAATAGCAAAAACACTTCTCAACGGAAAGAACACTGCTGGAGGAATATCAATACCAAATTTCAAATTCTACTATAAAGCCATAGTAATCAAAACAGCTTGGTATTGGCATAAGAACAGACCTCAGGACCAATGGAATAGAATTGAAAACCCAGAAATGAACCTACAGACCTATAGCCATCTAATCTTCGATAAGGAAGCTAAAACAATAGAATGGAAGAAAGACAGCCTCTTCAGTAAATGGTGCTGGCAAAATTGGTTAACTACATGTAGAAAACTAAAGCTAGATCCTTATATATCACCCTGCACCAGAATCAACTCCAAATGGATCAAAGACCTTGAACTCAAAGCAGATACTCTGAAAACATTACAGGATGGAATAGGAGAAACCCTAGGTCACCTTGGCTCAGGCCGAAATTTTCTGAATAGAGACCCGGAAACACAAGAAATCAAAGAAAGGTTGGAAAAATGGGATTGCATAAGGTTGCAGAGCTTCTGCAGGGCAAATGACATAGCTAGCAAGATCAATAGAAAGCCCACCGATTGGGAAAAGGTCTTTACTAGCCATACAACGGACAAGGGTCTCATATCTAAAATATACTTGGAACTCAAAAAATTAAACCACCCAACAACAAATCCTCAAAGAAACAACTGCCCAATAAATAAGTGGGCAAAAGACTTAAAGAGAACCTTCTCTGAAGAAGAAAGAAGGATAGCCAATAGACACATGAAGAAATGTTCAACATCCCTAGCCATAAAAGAAATGCAAATCAAAACAACATTGAGATATCACCTCACTCCAGTTAGAAGAGCAAAAATCAAGAACTCTAACAACAACAGATGCTGGAGGGGGTGTGGACAGAAAGGAACTTTACTTCATTGTTGGTGGGAATGTAAACTTGTTCAACCACTTTAGAAAGTAGTATGGAGGATCCTCAAAAGACTTCACATAGATCTCCCCTATGATCCAGCGATCGCACTTTTGGGCATTTTCCCAAATGTATACAAACAAGACCACACTAAAGCTACCAGCGCAACTATGTTTATTGCAGCATTATTTACCATAGCTAAGATATGGAACCAACCCAGAAGCCCCTCAGTAGATGAATGGATCAAGAAAATGTGGTATATATACACAATGGAATTCTATGCCTCCATCAGAAAGAATGACATTGCTCCATTTGTTAGGAAATGGAAAGGCTTGGAAAAAATTATATTAAGTGAAGTAAGCCAGGCCCAAAGAAACATAGGTCCCATGGTTTCCCTTATTTGCAATATCTAGTATAGGTATGAGTCAAGCGGAAAAGGTCAGATAATGTGATGTTAGGAAAACCAACCCCTAAATATGTATTTTAATGTTTTCGTTTCTTTCATGCAAGTGTTTCTAACGCATTTGTAAGATTATTTCTTTGTTGCTTTGTATGTCCCTCCCCCACAGTGTAACCCTCGCTTTCACTGTATTTGATGTCAGTATAACATGTGGATGAGATGGGGACATACAAGTCGTTTAAGGATTCAGGTGGACCTGTTGCAACAATGAGAATTACAAAATGTCATGTCAAAGCAAGCTTTACAATGTCGGTGTGAGGGGGGGGAGGGGGGTATGTTTGGGTGAGGGGGAGGGGGGAGACTGGGAAGGGAGGTGAAGTGTAAACAAAGGAGGAGGCTGCAATGCTTGGTAAGAAATGTATGCATTATCCTGCCAATGTAATTGTAACCCCTCTGTACAGTATGTTCTCAAATAAAATAAAATAAAATTTAAATAATAAAAAAAAAGAAAAATCATGAATCTAGGAACTGGGTCCTATCCCTTGGCTTTGATGCTGAAAGCTAGCACACTACCATTTGAGCCACAGCTCCACTTCCAACTTTTCTGGGGTGTTTAATTGGAGATAAAGTGTTCTCATGGACTTTGCTGTCAAGGGTGGCATGTAACTACAGTCCTCAGATCTCAGTCTCCTGAGGGGATACAATGACAACATGGAAAATATCTTTCACTGGATGCCAGTAGGTCATGGCTGTCATCCTAGGTACTCAGGATCTGAGATCTGAGGACCATATGTCAAAGCCAGCCGGGTCTGGAAAGACCCTGATACTCTTGTCATCAAGGAACTGACAGAAAACAGGAAGTGGTGCTGTGGCTCTAGTAGTTGAGTGCTTGCTTTGAGCTGAAGAGATCAGGGACAGCACCCAGGCCCAGAGTTCAAGCCCCACAACAGAAAAAATGGAAGAAAGTAAGACATCTTTGCCTGCAAAGGGTGTGGGATTTGGGGGCAGGTAGGCGGATGCTGTGGTTGGGACACTGGGTGCTGGCATCACTGTACATACATTTCTATGAACTCCCCAATTTTGCCCCAGTTTGAAGCCACAGCTTCAGGAGGACGTGGCCTGTAGCAGGCAGGGATTGGGTGAATGGGTGCAGGGGTGGGATTGTTGTGTCTGTATTGTCTCCATTGAAGGATGGATTTGGTTGTTGGGTGTCAGAGTCTGAAGTGAAGTTTTGCAAGAAGTTTATGGCCTGACGAATTGGGATTCCTCTGGGTATATAAAGGTGGCTGAAGCCGGGCGCCGCCGGTGCTCACAACTGTCATCCTAGCTACTCAAAAAGCTGTAAAGACCATGGTTCAAAGCCAGCTTGGGCAGGAAAGTCTGTGAGATTCGATGGCCAATGGACCACCAGAGAACAGGAAGTAGTGCTGTGGCTCAATTGGGGAGTACTCATCTTCAGCTGAAAAGCTGAGGGAGAGTACCATGGCCTAGAGGTCAAACCCCATGACCAACAACAAAATAAGAGGTGACTAAGTTTTCTTTATAGCAGTGTGTATGGTAGGAAATTCTATGCTGGGTTGTCAGACATTTCAGATACATGAGAGGCTCATTGTTTTGTCTACAGTGGGTCTGAAGTCGGGAGTGCCAGCTTCTTGAGGATAGGATGTGACCCTAATGGAGGGAGTTCATGGTTCCGTTCTCAGGGACTTCTGAAGCCTTGGCATATACGTGTGTGTGTGTGTGTGTGTGTGTGTGTGTGTGTGTGTGTGTCTGTGTCTGTGTGTCTGTGTGTCTGTGTGTCTGTGTCTGTGTGTGTCTGTCTGTCTGTGTCTACGTCTGTGTGTGTTTGGAGGTAGAAAAATTGGCCTTGAACTCAGGGCCTAGGTACTGTTGCTGAGTTTTGTTCTCAAAGCTAGTGCTCTGACTCTTGAGCCACAGCTCCACCTCTGGCTATTTGGTGGTTCACTGTAGATAAGAGCCTCACAGACTTTCCTGCATGAGCTGGCTTTGAACAGTGATCCTCAGATGTCCGCCTCCTAAGTAACTAGGATGACAGACAGGAGCCACTTGAGCTGGCTTTGTGTGTGTGTGTGTGTGTGTGTGTGTGTGTGTGTGTGTGTGTGTGTGTGTGTGTGTGTTTAGAAGTGGGTTGTAAAAAGGAGCACCTGAATCTTTGATAACTTCTAACCGCTGCCTTTGGGGGATGAATGGGCTTTATGGCTGAGGTCTGGGGGCCTGGAAGGGTGAGACTTGAAGGGGAGTCAGGACAGCTAAATTATAAGATGAAGGGATTTGTGTGCCCTGGAACTGTTCACTCCCTTGGGCCTGGTTGGTGACAGAGGGACATTGGGAGGACCTGGGGGTGGGGCCCACAGGGGGTGGCTCTCCAGGGCAACAAGGAACGTGGCCAGCTCTTAGTATGGATGTGAGCCCCGTTAGTATGGAGCATATTGGCATGGGTCAGACGCTGGGTCTTCTCATCATGATGTCTGATGGGAGAGGCCAACCCTATTTTAAATAGACCTGTGATCTTCAGATCTCAGCCTCCTGAGTATCTAGGATTATAGGCATGAGCCTCTGGCACTGGGCCTCTGATTATTTTCAGTATGTTAGGGTTTGAACTCAAGGCCTTAGGCTTTCCAGTCAGGTCTTCTACCACAGGAGCCAAGCCTTTCTGTGTTGGTCATTTCTGAGATAGAGACTCAATATATGCTCAGGCTGGGCTGGATTGCGTCCTCCTGTGACAGGAATTGGTCACCATGCCTGGTCCTCTGTAGTTGAGATGCTAGACATATAATGCCATGCTCAGTCAATGGTTAGATGGATTGTCCCAAACTCTTAATCCATGGCAGCTGATTCTTGACCACAGTTGAAGCTCTACATTGTGCCTAAACCATCTGACCTCAGTCTCCTCACAGGACAGTTGTGAGGAAAGAAGGGATCAATACAGGGGGATCTGTGGGGCAGAACCAGGCATTGCGGGAGTGGTCATCAGATATAGTTCTTGGCAATTATGTGAGCATATGACAGGAAGATACCTGGAAAGGGCTCAGATGGGGCCTATTATTTATCGCGATGCAAGTATGGGATTATGAAACAAAACATGGATCTCTTTCATCCTTACCCTATCCAATGAGGAAGGGGATCCTTCACTGTTGAGTTTTGTAGCTGGAGAAAATGAGGCACAGAGAAACTGGTGACCTACTCATGACCCCCAGCTGACAGGAAGCTCAGCCTGACTTCTCTGCCATGCTCCCTAGGAAAATGAGTGCTATTCAGTCCACTTCTTGTGGTGGGAAATCCACTTATTGTCAGTTGTGGGGCTTGAACTCTGGGCCTGGGCGCTGTCTCCAAGCTCCTCAGATAAAGGCTAGCACTCTACCACTTGAGCCATAGCACCACTTCCGGTTTTCTGGTGGTTCTTTGGAGATAAGAGTCTCACAGACATTACTGCCTGGGCTGGCTATGAACCATGATCCTCATATCTCAGCCTCCTGTGTAGTTACCATTATAGGCCTGTGCTACTGGCAGCTGGCTTAAGTGTATTTCTGACTTTCTCTCTCTCTCACTCTCTCACAGGAACTGGTTGAATGGGTGTTGGAGGAAGTGGCCCAGGGTCCCCATGTGGCTGTGACTCACAGTGTCCCTCTCATTCTGGAGGTGGGCTGTGGTTTAAGAGCTGTCTCGCTCAGCCTGTTGAACTAGCTCCTTGAGGTAAGCCCCTCTGTACCCGGGATAGACTGTGATGGTTATTCCTTGTCAGTCTGTCTGGTGAGACCTTCCCCACTACCCTCTGCTAAGACATTTAAAGGAAAGTGGATGAGGAAGTGTTCCATTGTCCAACCGCACAGCAAGATCCCAGGCCTCTGATCTTCACTGCCACCTATCTGGCCAGACCCTGATCATAAGAAAATGAATTCACTCTGTCTACTTCGCTTTGCTGGGGTGTGTTGTTTCGGGGAGGGGGGATCGGTGTGCAGAGGAAAGACCTGAGAACTAACATCTCCTGGGGAACATTTGTTCTTGTGACAGAGCCAAGTCATTGCTGTGGATAAGGAAGAAGCCGCCATCAGACTGACCCAGAACAATGCTAAAAGGTAGGTAGGCTTTTGAAATATCAAACCCACCCATGTCTGCTTCCCACTCACAACAAGGGGGGGTGCAGTGAGGGTGGCCCAGCACTGGCCGTAGGGGATGGTGGCGGTCTGTTGCCAGTGGCTCTCACCCATCATCCTGGCTACTCAGAAGGCTGAGAACTGATGGTTATGACTAAGAGCCAGCCCAAGCAGGAGAGTCTGAGGGATTCTAATCTCCCATAAACCACCTCTCCCTCCACAAAAAGGCAGATGTGGTGCTGTCGCTCAAGGGTTAGAGCCTCAGCCTTGAGTCAAAGAAGCTCAGGACATGAATCCAAGACCTAGGACTCACAAAAAAATACATGAATAGTGGGCACCTGTTATCTTACTACCAAAAAGGGTGGATTCAGTCTTCTCTCTGGTACTTGTAGCCAAAGGTAAGGGGCTTCCCTTGATGTT
This sequence comes from Dipodomys merriami, assembly GCF_024711535.1. Classification (NCBI taxonomy): domain Eukaryota; kingdom Metazoa; phylum Chordata; class Mammalia; order Rodentia; family Heteromyidae; genus Dipodomys; species Dipodomys merriami. The sequence continues at coordinate 3,007,080 of NW_027202571.1, read as the reverse complement.
CCACTAAACCTCTCCTTCTCTCTATTATCTCTCCCGGCTTCAGTTGTGAGATAGAATTCAGATCATCATACTTGGTGTGACCTTATGAACCCTATTATACCCACCTTCCTTGGGGTGGAGATCCTGGATGTACTCACCACTGGGAGAATGAAACAGCAGACTGATGTGGGTAGGTATCCCCGAAAATCATACTCAAACACATACACACACTCACCTAGCCAACTCAGACTAACCTTTTCCAAAGGCACTTTATCTCCTTGGATTAACTGACCTAGCAGAGGAACTTGATCCCCTGTAAATGATTATTTTAACTAGGGCTAGCTAGTTGACATGAGATAAACAAAAGCTCAAAAGAAAGGCCCTGGTGCCTGTCACCACGGGCTCAGGATCACACCTGACAACCTGGCTACTCGAAAGGCAGAGATCTGAGGATCAAAAATGAAGCCAGCCATAGGCAGAAAAGTCAGTGGGACTCTACTCTCCATGGAACCACCAAAAAGCCAGAAGTGGAGCTGTGGCTCAAGGGATAGAGTACCAGCCTTGAGCACAAAAACTCAGAGAGACAGCTCCCAGACCCTCAGTTCAAGCCCACACAAAGAAATGGCCCCATTTGTTGCCCCCAGATTGCCTGGGCCTCGAGTGCCTTGTCACGGAGTTAAATACAGCACCTGTCCTTCAGAAAGAAATTGGATGGTGGAAGCCAAGCCTTCCCTTTTGTGCGCTCTCAACCCACATCAACTGGAAGGCAGAGCATGACAATACCGGAAGCTTGCAGAGTGGAAATGGACCTCCTCTGCCAGGGTTTTTGGAGTGGGCTTCTTAGAGACAGCACTTGAAATGGGGTATTGCTTAACAAGGAGGATCTGACAAGAAGCACAGAGAGCAAAGATGCGGTAAATAAAGGACAACATAGCAGAGTGTATTCATTTCCAGCCAGGGCTGCTGGTGAGAAACTCGGTAAATATGTGCAAGACTGTGCCAAGACAGGTCCAAGGGGTCACAGAAGAACAGCTTTCCAAGGTTGGGATTGTGTCTTAGCAGTAGTGGGCTCGCGTGGCACACAAGAAACCCTAGTTTTGATTCCTAGGTTCCGCATACACAGATATAGCCAGAAGTCGCACCTTGCCTCAGGTGGAAGAGCGCTGGCCTCGAGCAAAAGTAACTTGGGGACAGCGCCTGGGCCACGAGGTCAAGCCCCAGGACTGTCAATATAAAACAGCATTCCACGGGACCTGGGTGACAGGTGGATGGCTATGCCCTGTAGCTCTTAGTAGATCAATCCATGCATTGTGTCTCCTTCTTTGACAGTGGGGATCTGGACACTCCTTCTGTCCTGAGCACTCCTGGACCCACTTATCAGCAACCCTCCCAACATTTTCTACCGGGATATGGAGCAGCTGGCCCCAGAAATTCTCAGGTACTTGTTGGGTTCTGCGGGGGGATACAGGGCAGGCTGCCGAACTCCTAGTGGGTCTGATCTGCCCCGGAAGACCAGGCCATCCAGAGGAGGTGGACGGGATCTTAGAGAGGGGTAGTTATATGAAGGGGGACCTTTAATACCCATGACCCTACCCCAATTCTGAGCTTCCATTTGCCATGCCTGAAGAAGGTAGAGGAGTAGGTGATAGTGTTTAGAGGAGAATGAGTTGGAAATTCTAAGGAATGAGAAACCATAAGTCCCACTCTGGTGGCTCACACCTGTCATCCTGGCTACTTGGGGGGCTGAGATCCAGAGGATCTTGTTTCCCAGCCCAGGCAGGAAAGTCCCATGAGAGTCTCATCTCCAATCTCCAACCAAAAGTGGTGCCATGGCTCAAGTGGCAGAGCACTGACCTTGAGCAAAAATCATCATCGGGGACAGTACCCAAGCCATGATTTCAAGCCCCTCAAACAAACAAACAAAAAAAGAACGCACCCCTTGCTTGCAAGAGATGGTGAAGGGGTGCGGTTGCTGTGGTTGGAAGAACAGGTGCTGGCCTCACTGTACAGACATTTCTAAGAACTCCCCAGGTTTGCCCCAGTGTGAAGTCACAGCAGGGTGTGCATTGCCTTACCAAGAACTCCAGAGGTTGTGTCCTATCTTACGTAAGGAGTGGACGAATGAGAGCAGGGGTGGGAGGGTAGTGTCAATTTTATTCTCTCCATCCAAGGAAGAATGGTTTTGGATGCTGGTGCCAAAGTCTGAAGTGAAGGGTTGCATGTGCTTTGTGGCCTGACAAGTTGGGTTTCCCCTGGGTCTAAGAAGGTGGCTGAAGCCAGGCGCTGCCCGTGGCTCACAAATGACATCCTAACTACTCAGGAGGCTGAGATCTGAGGATGACAGTTCAAAGCCCGCTTGGGCAGGAAAGTCTGAGAGACTTTATCTCCAGTGAACCACCAGAAAACCGGAAGTGATGCTATGGCTCCAGTGGTAGAGTGCACACCTTCAGCTGAAGAGCTGAGGGACTACACACAGGCCCAAAGTTCAAACCCCATGACCGACAACCAAAAATAAGGTGGCTGACTTTTCTTCAAAGCAGTGTGTACAGTAGGAAGTGCCATGCTAAATTATGAGCCATTCCAGATGTGTGAGAGACTCTGAGTTTTGTCTACATTTGATATGAGGACTGTAGAGCCGTCTTTCTGGGGATTAGGATGTTCAGGTGATCAGGGACTGCTGAGGCCTTGCCTTACCCTTGTGTGTGTGTGTGTGTGTGTGTGTGTGTGTGTGTGTGTGTGTGTGTGTGTGTGTGTGTGTTTGTGTGTGTGTGTGTGTGTGTATTTCCCTCATCTCTGTCCACTTCCAGGGTGCCTATCTGCCTCTTCCTGAACTCGGATGGTGCCCCTCCTCCATGGCAACCTTGCATTTAGCCCCATATCAGGGTCTACAATGAGTCCTAAATTGCCAGACACTTGCATATACCAGCTTTTCTTTGGGGCCCAAGTCTGGCTGTCCATATCTTTGGCCGCCTCCAGGGGATTCTGAATCACCTGCGTCAGCTGGCATATGTTCTCCCCTGCCTCTGGGGTGGCAGGGTCAGTCATGCGTTGTTCTGTCTTTTTCCTCTGGCTGCATGTCCCACTCCCAGCAGGCTGGCAGTGGAGTGGGAGAAGGTTGGTTTCCAGTGGCTCTGGCCAGATTGAGCTTGATAGCTTACTGAAGGCTGCCCAAGCAAGGATGATCTGGGGCTACATGGTGGCTTGGAAGTATTGTTCAGTATCAAGGAAAAGTCAAGGTACCTTATCACAGGCACGTCTATCTTCTGGGCCCAGCTGGGCCTCTCAGGTCCTTCTAGACAATTTCGGATGCCCAGAATACAGAGGCACAGACTTTAGATTCCAGGACCAGGTAACTGTGGGATAAGGGACTGGTATCTACCAGTACCTCAATGTACTGGGGGCATTAACCTTGACCTGGCTATGCCCCACTTGTGTAAGTTCACTTCTTAGCCCATGGCCACACACCAGTTACTTCTGCTGTGGAAGTGGCAGGATCAGAAATGAGATCTAGGATGACCAAAATCTGGATTTATGGCCGGATTGGGGTGGGGGGTGTCTTAAAAAAAAATCTTAGAGCTGGAACTCAGAGCTTGGCACTGTCCCTGAGCTTCCTTTGCTCAAAGCTAAAACTCTAACACTTGAACCACAACTCACCTTTCATCTTTTTTAGTAGTTTAGTAGACAGAAGTTTCTCACATATTTTCCTGCCTGGGATGGCTTTAAGTTGCCACCCTAAGAGCTCAGCCCCTTAAGTAGCTAGGATTGCTGGTATGAGCCATGGGCACCTGCTAAGGTGGTGTGTGTGTGTGTGTGTGTGTGTGTGTGTGTGTGTGTGTGTGTGTGTGTGTGTGTGTGTGTGTGTGTTTCCCAGGGCTTAATCTCAGAGCCTAGGTGCTATCCTTTAGCTTGTTTGCACAAGGTTGGTGCTGTACCACTTGAACTACAGTAGCTCACTTCCCATCTTTTTGGTGATTTATTGGAGATAAGAGTCTACCCAGGCTAGCTTTTAATCTTGATTGATCCTCCGGTTTCAGCCTTGAGTAGCCAGGATTATAGCCACTGGCATCCAGCTGCAAGGATATCTTTTCATACTCTCTTCTATTGTAACAGCTGTCTATTTGCCCTGGCCAAGATCTCTGACCTCCATAACAGCTCCCACCAGCCCCTGATTGTGTGGAGACCACAAAGGTCAAACTGATCCCATTTCTTTGTCCTCAGGGGAGGAGGTTATGTTTCGTCTGAAGCCTGGCTGTAGATAGGTGCTTAGCTGGGAGAGAGGTAGTCTGTTTTAGCCAAGAAGGTAAGTGTGGCCAAATGCTAATAGCTCATGTCTCATATTCCTAGCTCTTGGGAGTCTGAAATCTGAGGATTGCCATTCAGAGGAAGCACAGCAAGAAATGTCTGTGAGACTCTCCTCTCCCAAGAACCACCTGAAAGCTGGAAGAAAAGATGTGGCTCAAGTGGTAGAGAGCTAGCCCTGAATGAAAAAAGTGAGGGACAGAGCCTGGGCCCTGAGTTCAAGCCTAAGTACCAAGATGCATACTTGCTCATCCACACACAAACACACACCACACACACACAAACACACACACATACACACACATACAGAGGAAGGTAGTAATGATGAGCTGAGCTAGAACTGGGGGCAGTCCTGAGGCATAGTCACAGTAAACTCTCAAGCCAAATCAAGTGGTTTCTCACTAAGTCTTTCTTGGGCTGAGGGGTCTTGGCCATGGCAGTAAGTTCCATAGAACCTACCCCTCCTTCTGTGCATGGGGCCTTAGGACCAAGGGAAGGACACTAGGGATGATCGTTTGTAGTCGGCCCACGATTGCAGATCTTAATCTGCACCCAAGCACTGGTGAGGAAAGCAGGACTCCGAGCGCTGGGAGTCCTGGGATAGCGACTGCTACAAGCAGCATCCAGTTGCCTGTGGATTCCTAAGCCTACAAGGCTTTCATGAGCCCAACTCAACACCTGCCCAATGTGTGCCTGACAAATTCACACACTTGTGATACCCGGATGAGTGGACGTTACTTGGTGTGACATCTTGCACCTCCTGCCCCTCCTGGCCCAGAATCCTGGTCTGAGATGGCGATTTACTGCTCAGATCCACATTGCACCCATGACACATGCAATTCTGATGATCTCCATGCCCCAAGGCTCGATCTTTCTCTGGTACTGTGGCCAGCTCTGTAGGAGATGGCCTCCAAACAGGCTCCACTCAAGACTTGTAGAACACCTACACATTGGGAGAACCTCAGGGGCCCCATTGGAAACTACTTTGCCTAGAGCCACAGAGTGAGGTCCAATCAGACCAGGTGTTGGTCACGGGGCTTGAACTCTGGACCTGGGCTCTGTCCCAGCTCTTAAGCTTACCACTTGAGCTACAGAACTACGTCTGGTCCTCTGGAGGTTCCTTGGAGATCAGAGTCTCCCGGACTTTCCTGCCTAGGCTGGAATTGAACTGCGATCCTCACATCTCAACCTCCTGAGGAGGTAGGAGGACAGGTATGAGCCACCGGTGCCCAACTGATCTTGCCTTTCACCAGAGTAGACTAGGAGCTCCTGAAAGCTATTCTTTATTTTTCTGTGCCAGTATTGGGCTTGAACTCAGGGTCTGGTCTCTGGTCTCTTAACTTTTTCCCTCAAGGTTAGCACTCTACCACTTGAGCCCCAGCTCCATTTCTGGTTTTTTGTAGTTCATTTGCAAGAAGAGTCTCACTAACTTTCCTCTCCTGATCTGGCTTGACCCTCGATCTCTATCTCAGTCTACTGAGTAGCTAGGATTTACAGGGTTTGAGCCACTGGTGGCATTGGGCTAGAAGCTTTTCTTAAGCAAGAGTTCTTCCCTGCGCTTGCCCTGACTCCTCCATGCAATGGATGCCTGAGGGTTAGGAGCTGTGTAAAATAGGCTCCCAGCCACAGGAAATGGCTGGGGTCCCTGGTGTAAAGCCAAGCTAATCTTCCCCCTGGGCCCCATTCTAGGACCCCACCTTCTGCCCTGTGACTCAAGTATAAACCTTGACCCAGCCTTGAATGTCCTACCAGACTTTTTTGAAGCCACAGAGCCTTCATTCCAAAAACACCACCTGCTCTACAGCACACCTTAGGACCTTTGTCCATGCTGTACCTAATGCCTGAGGCTCTCTTTCGTGTATCCACATCTTAGAACTCCTGTAGAATTTTGGCACTGGATATATCACCTCCTGGAACAAGTCTTTGCTTCCCTTCTACCTCTTTTGTTATATTGAGTTGGTAGAGATGGAATTTTTGTAGGCTGACTGGCAAATGCTCTATCTTGGTGTGAGTGTGTGTGTGTGTGTGTGTGTGTGTGTGTGTGTGTGTGTGTGTGTGTGTGTGTGTGTGTGTGTGCCTCTCCTGGGTTTGAAATAATGGCCTGGATGCTATCCTATCCCTACGCTTTTGTGTTCAAGGCTAGCACTTTACTACTTGAACCACAGTTCTATTTCTGGCTTTGGGGGTGTTTAATTGGAGAAAATATTCTCATATAGACTTTCTTGCCTGCAATTGGGATCCTTAGAACTCAGCCTCCTGAGTAGCTTCCAAGGGTGAGCAATCAGCACCTGCTTTCTACCCTACCTCTTACATATAACCTCGGCCTTCCTCTGAGTCCCAGAAAAAATGTCTCACCAGGTTCACATCTTTTTGTGCCAGTCTTGTGGCTTGAAATCAGGGTCTGGGCAAGTTCCTGAGCTTCTTTTGCTCAAGGGTATCACTTAAGCCACTATGTGACTTTTGGCTTTTGCTGTTTCTGTGGTACTCAGGAATCGAACAGAGGATTTAGTGCATGCTAGGCAAGCACTCTACAACTAAGCCACATTCACAGCCCAAGGCTCACTTCTAACGGGAGTTATGAGGGTGGGATTTATTGGCATACCTCTTTCGGCATAGAAATCGCTATTTCATATCTTTACCAAGATTTGGGAGCAGCCTGTGACTAGGCAATGAGGAATGATAAATGAGTGATAGCCACTAGGCACCAGAGGTCTATGCTCACATCCTACAGAGGGATAGAGAATATGGTGCCAGAAACTTTGACAACTACTACAGTCTAGGAACTGTCGTCTCCCTGGAGGCAGTGGCCAGCTTCTAGTTGTCCCGATAGGACACCTCAGCCAGAACATCAAGCTTCAGTTATTAAATGACATACAAGGATGCTTTTTTCAAGTTGCTGGTTCACACTTAGTACTCTTCAGGGCTTGTCTCAGCTCGCCCAGATTGGGGGGCTGGACATTGGCAACCTGCTGAATGCCCATCATCCATACATCATCCATCCATACACAGAGACATGGAGTTATTGCCTCCTTTGGGGGGGGGGACAGTTCCGTGTTGTACTATCAGCCTAGGCCCTGTCCCTGAGCTCCTTTTGCTCAAGGGTATTGCTCTGCCCTTGAGCCACAGCCCCATTCATATTTTTTTTCCTATAATCTCTTAGAAATAAGAGGGTCGCAGACTTTCCTGCCCCGGTTGAATTCAAATTGTCATTTTCTACATCTCAGCCTCCTGAGGAGCTAGGATTACAGGCAGGAGCCGCTGACACCTGGGATTCTTTTCTTCTTGTTGTTCTTTTTATAATCATGACAATCTGAAAATCTTCACGGTGTTATTCCAATGGTTTGCATTCGAAGAAAACTACCCAGGCTTGGATTTCGAATGCCAGGACTTCCACCCACAAATGGAAGGAGATCCTGACAAACTCATTCCTATTCATGTGAATGCTAATGGAATGTTATAAAAGTAATAATTAAATTTGCAGTTAATTCATGATTCTATTTTAGAATGCCACGCAAAAATTATTGGATTTATATCTGCCATTCTAGCACCATGGTGTGATTTCCCCTAATGGAAGGATATTGAATAATTTTTAATTAATGCTTCTATAAGTATTCAACCAGGATACTTTATTAAATGGAGGCATAATTTCATAACTAATAATCGGCAATAATGTATATAATTAAATATCCTCACATTCCCTCTCTCTTTATGCATATATACATATCTACACATTTATCTATCGATCTATCGATCTATCTATCAGTCAATCAATCAATCAATCAATCTATCTATCTATCTATCTATCTATCTATCTATCTATCTATCTATCTATCTATCTATCTATCTATCTATCTATCTACCAATCTACACAATGGATCTGTTTATACTCTTGTCACTACTGGCACTACTGGGGCTCAGTGGTAGAGTGCTTGCCTAGTACATACAAAGCCTTGGGTTCAATCCTCACTACAATGTGCATAGAAAAATCCAGAAGTTGTGCTGTCGCTCAAGCAAAGGAGCACTAGCTTTGAGCATAAAAGCTTACGGACTGTGTCTAGACACTTACTCAACATCAAGGAATGGCACCAAAAAAAGATAGAATGTTCTGACTGCAACTATATAACGGTAACACTGCAAATACCTCATCACAGATCAAACCAGAAGTCTGATGCTGACAGCTACCATCTAACCTGACTTAGCCAGAGGTAAATGGCTGCAACCCAGCTCCACAGAACCAGATAGTGTTGGCTCCATCACCTTTGTCATACAAGATACTCGGGGGCTGACATCTGACACTGGTGGGTTTAAAACCCAGCCCTGATAGGAAGTCGGTGAAATTCTGAGCTGTGGCACACAGTGGTAGAGTTCTAGCCTTGAGCAAAAGATCATAGGACAGTACCCCCAAACTTTCACTGAAATTCCCATGGTTGACTCCACCTCCCCCCCAAAACCCATCCCTCTTTATCATTAGATGTGAACTTTATGTGGTTTGTTATGTTTCTGAAAGAATGGTGGTACTGAGGAAAGCACCCTAACACTGACAGCTTGTGGGATACAGCTATGTGATGAGTACTTCATGAGGTGTTGTGTGCTGAGTCCTTCACGAGGTAAATTCTTTCACTTGGTCCTTGTAAGGGCTCCAGAAGTCAGATGATTGTGCAGATGAGAATCTTGAGGCTCAGATATGTCCCAATGTCAGTACCAATTGTGTATGTACCTAACTCTAGTGAGTTGTCTCCTGAAGACAATTGTTTTGGTTTATTTTTCTTGGTCTTGAACCTTGAACTCAGGACCTAGCCACTGAACTTTCTCTGTTGGGCTCATGGCCAACACCCCACCATGGGGAGCCAAGAACCGTTTTGCAACAGAGTGTTACAGTCTAGGCATCTGTAGCTGATGTCTGTCATCCTACCTACTCAGGAAGCTGATATTTGACGACCTCGGTTCCAAACTATCCCAGACACAAAAGGTCCCATGAGACTATTATCTCCTATTCACCACTTAGAAACTTGAAGTGGAAGCTGGGTGCCAACAACTCGCATCATCATCCTAGCTACTCAGAAGCCTGAGAGGTGAGGATCACTTTCCAAAGCCAGCCTGGGCATGAAATTCCTTGAGAGGCTTCTCTCCAGTGAATTAACAAAAACCTGCAGGGGTGCTGTAGCTCAAGTGGTAGAGCTGAAGAGCGCAAGGACAGCACCCAGGCCTAGACTTCAATTCTTCTGACTTACAAGGAAAGAAAGAAAGAAACCTGAAGTGGATTGCTGGGAATGTGTCTTAGGGTAGAGTGCTTTGCATGTTTGAATCCCTGGGCTTGATTATTTAGTACCACATCACTAGAATAAAGCCTGAAGTGGCTCTGTGGCTAAAGTGGTAGAGTGCTATCTTTGTACAGGAGAAGCTCAGGTACAGTGTTCAGGTCCTGAGTTCAAGCTCCAGGACAAGTGTATGCACACACACATTCATGCACACACACACACACACACACACACACACACACACACACACACACACACACACACACACACACAGAGAGAGAGAGAGAGAGAGAGAGAGATACAAGAAGTGATGTTGTGACACCAAATGGTAAATCATTGAGCTTCTGTTCTGAGCTCATGGTCAGCACCCAAGCCCTGTGTTCAACCCCAAAACCTAGCCACCCAGGGACCAACTAGGAGAGGTCAAAAGTTTTAAAACTTGATGAGCTTCACCAGCTCTAGATGACAAGAAGCAGTGTGATATTACACATATTCTTAGATTTAGCAAGCTTCCAGAAACTAGGAAGGTACCGTTGCCAATCATGAATCATTTTATAAGGTTCAGCTCCCTTGTTGTCTGCCAGAAGGACCCTTGAATTTATTGTAGCAAGTTATTTCAATACTGGAACATAGTCTAACAAAGACAGGATAAGTGCAGGGAACTTGGCCCTCCACAGGAGGAGGCACAAATGGAGGCTTCCTGTTAAAATAGCGCTGAGGAGAGAGATAGCTTGAGATTCAAAGGGGCCTTTTTTCTCCTAGGCTTCAGAGCCCACCCACACTCCTGCTCACTAATTGGCCCAGATGGAGTTGTTTGTTACACAGTTGTACAGGTGTGAGGATTTTGTCTGCTTGTTCCAACAATGAGGCAGACTTCCTCCAGCAGTACCTGGTGTCAAGAAAACCTCAGACTACACTGGTATCGGGGAGCCGCGGAACATGCACTGTCTTGAAAGCATTGTCTGTGCTATGAAATCATTTTATTCAAAGCAATTTTCCTAGCTTGGTGCCTTTCATCTTAGGGATTCTGGACCTTCACTGATAGAAATACATGCATACATATATTGGGAGACAGGGAGTTACTTTTTTTTGGCAGGTTCAAGGGTTGTATTATTAGCCTAAGCACATTCCCTGAGCTATTTTGCTCAAAGGTATCGCTCTGTCCTTGAGCCACAGCCACACCCATGGCATTTTTTTTATTTCTGGGATCCCACAGAAATAACAGTGCTGTCGACTTTCCTGTACTGGCTGAATTCAAACTGGCATTCTCTAACTGTCAGAGTTCTGAAGATCTAGGATTATAGGCAGGCACAAATGACACCTGGCTTTCTTTTCTCCTTGTTCTTTTTTCATTGTGACAAACTGAAATCTTCACAGTGTCATTCTAATGGTTTGCATTTTGAAGTAAACTACCCAGGCCTGGAGTTCGAATGCCAGGACTGCCTCCTACAAATGGAGGGAGATCTTGAGAAAATCTTCACTATTCATGTGAAGATTTAATGGAGTGTTATAAAAGTAATAATTATATTTGCAGTTAATTCATGATTCTCTTATACAATGCCACAGAAAATGTATTGGATTATGTCTTCCATTCTAGCACCACGGTGTGATAGTCCCAATTAAGGAATACTGACTACATTTACATTAATGCTTCAATAAGTATTCAACCATGATACTTCATTAAATGGAGGTAAAATTTAATAATAATTCATAATATATATAATTTAATATCCTCACATAGTCTCTCTCTCATATATAGCAAACTACACATCTATCTATCTTTATATCAATCTCAATCTCTATATCTATATCTATATCTATATCTATCAACCACTACTATGGCTTGTTCTCAGGTCCTCAGAACTGGCTGGCAGCTCAGTTTGCAAAGGGCTTATTTTTTACACTGACCTTTTCATGAATTGGGCATTGTGGGCTGTGAATTCAAGTCCAAGCATGGCCAAAATTTTATATGTGGAGTCAGAAGTACATTTTGACACATTTTTTCCTTCTCTGTGAAAGTCCTGGCTCTCAATATGATGTATAGTATAACCCATATATAAATGTATCCATGTGATAAGATGTAATAAATGAAATAAATGTTATATATGTAATAATACTAAATAAAATAAAAAATAAGGTTAATAAATGTCATAGGGAATAAACCCATGTATGTAAATAGATCTCATATATGAATATTATTTATCAGTGCTGGGGCTTGAATTCGGGCCCTGGAAACTGGGCTGAAATTGTTGTATTCAATGATAGTGAGCTTCCTCTGCCCCACAGTGACACAGAATTGCCCAGGCCCTGAGTTCAAATTCCAGGCCTTCCAGAAAAATGGTGCAAATTCCAAGCCAGGGCCTTAATTTTTTTTGGCTAGGCCTGGAGCTTGAACTCAGCTCGTGGCAACTCTGCCTCAACTTCTATCATCCTAGGCTGGGGTGCAGCCTCTGAACCAACAGCCCATCCTAAGATCCTATGACCCGAGTTCAAATCTTGGGACTCGCAAAAAAAAAAAAAAGGAGAAGTGCTGGGAATGTGGGTCAGTAATAGAGTACTTAGCTTGCATGCACAAGGCCCTGGGTTTGATTCCTCAGCACCACATAAGCAGAAAAAAAGAAAAGGTAGTGCTATGGCTCAAATGGTAGAGTGATAGTCATGAGCTGAAGGGTTGATGGACAGCACCCAGATTCAGATTTCTGGGCCCAATACCGAAAAAAAGAAGAAGAACAAAGAGCGCGGGGGGGTGGGGGGAAAGGAGAAGGATACAACTGAGAAGTTCCAGAAGGCGGTTTTACATAATTCATTCCTTTGCATTGCAACCATCCTGGGTCTAAATGACAGGGCCCAAAAAATGTACATGACCTTGTACTACTGAAGTTTGGTGGACTATCATGGAAGCCATAGCGAAAACCAGCAACCTAGGCCCGGGGTGCGAATCTCAGGACTGCCACCTACAAATGGTGGGAGATCCTAAGAAATACATTCCGATACACATCCATACGAATGGAATGTTGTAAAGTAACAATTACATTTGTAGTGTATGATTATATTATAAAATTATGCACCAACGTTGTAAAGCTAGTTTTCGATGTGACAACTTGTACTTCTCATTGTTGCAACAGGTCCACCTGTATATTTAAATGACTTGTTTTTCCCATCTCCTCCACAAGTTATACTGACATCAAATATAGTGAAAACAGGGGTTGTACTGTGGGGGTGGGACATACAAAGCAACAAAGAGATAATCTTATAAATGTGTTAGAAACACATGCATGAAAGAAAAAAAAAAACATTAAAATACATCTCTAAGGGTTCATTTTCCTAATATCATATTATCTGACCTTTTCTGCTTGACTCATACATGTACTAGATATTGCAAATAAGGGAAAGCATGGGACCTATGTTACTTTGGGCCTGGCTTACTTCACTTAATATAATTTTTTCCAAGCCTTTCCATTTCCTAACAAATGGGGCAATGTCATTCTTTCTGATGGAGGCATAGAATTCCATCGTGTATATATACCACATTTTCTTGATCCATTCATCTACTGAGGGGCATCTGGGTTGGTTCTATATCTCAGCTACGGTAAATAATGCTGCAATAAACATAGTTGTGCTGGTAGCTTTAGTTTGGCCTTGTTTGTAAACATTTGGGTAAATGCCCGAAAGTGGGATTGCTGGGTCATAAGGGAGCTCTATGTGAAGACATTTGAGAAACTTCCATACTGCTTTCCAAAGTTGTTGAACAAGTTTACATTCCCACCAACAATGAAGTAAGGTTCCTTTCTTTCCACATCCCCTCCAGCATCTGTTGTTGTTAGAGTTCTTGATTTTTGCTGTTCTAACTGGAGGAGGGGGTATCTCAATGGTGTTTTGATTTGCATTTCTTTTATGGCTAGGGATGTTGAGCATTTCTTCATTTGTCTATTGGCCATCTTTCTTTCTTCTTCTGACAAGTTTCTCTTCAAGTCTTTCGCCCACTTATTTATTGGGCAGTTGTTTCTTTGAGGATTTGTTGTTGGGGGATTTAATTTTTTGAGTTCCGAATATATTTTAGATATGAGACCGTTGTCTGTTGTATGGCTAGTGAAGATCTTCTCCCAATCCGTGGGCTTTCTATTGATCTTGCTAGCTATGTCCGTTGCCATGCAGAAGCTCTGCAACTTCATGCAATCCCATTTTTCCAACCTTTCTTTGATTTGTTGGGTTTCCGAGTCTCTATTCAGCAAAACCTCTTTGCAGATGACATGATCTTGTATTTAAAGAATCCCATAGACTCCACTCCCAAATTACTCAAGCTGATTCAAAACTTTGGCAAAGTAGCAGGGTAAAAAATTTACCCCCCAAAATCAATGGCTTTTCTGTATGCCAACAATGAGAAAAGTGGGGCTGAAATTAGGAAAGCAACTCCATTTGTAATAACCCCACAAAAAATAAAATACTTAGGAATTAACCAAAGAAGTGAAGGACCTCTATGATGAAAACTTTAAAATCTTGAAAAAGGAAATCAAAACAGAACTTAGAAAATGGCAAAACCTCCTATGCTCCTGGATTGGAAAGATTAACATCGTGGAAATGGCCATATTTCCCAAGGCTATCTACAAATTAAACGCAATACTTCTCAAAATTCCAACCTCATTCTTCAAGGAAATAGAAGAGGCAATCCAAAAATTCATATGGAACAATAAAAGACCCCGAATAGCAAAAACGCTCCTCAACGGAAAGAACACTGCTGGAAGAATATCAATACCAAATTTCAAACTCTACTATAAAGCCATACTAATCAAAACAGCTTGGTATTGGCATAAGAACAGACCTCAGGACCAATGGAATAGAATTGAAAACCCAGAAATGAACCTACAGACCTATAATCTACAGACCATCTAATCTTCGATAAGGAAGCTAAAACAATAGAATGGAAGAAAGACAGTCTCTTCAGTAAATGATGCTGGCAAAATTGGTTAACTACTTGTAGAAAACTAAAGCTAGATCCTTATATATCACCCTGCACCATAATAAACTCCAAAATGGATCAAAGACCTCGAAGTCAAAGCAGACACTCTGAAAACCTTACAGGATGGAATAAAAGAGTTTATCTACCTGCTGGATTTAGTTCCCCGCTGTGTCTGATTGTCTCCCGGGCTGAGGGAGGCTGGGGAATGGGCGAGCACCGCACTTACCATTCCTAGGACCCCTTCTGTCTTTTGTGGGACAGACGAAGACCCAATATTGGGGTACAAAGAGGCCTTTTTCTCATGATCTTCAGAGCCTGCCCACACACATCCTCCCTAATTGCCCCGCATGAATTGTTTGTTACACAGCTGTACAGGAGTGAGGCTTTTTCTCTGTCTGTTCTAACAATGAGACAGACTTTCTCCAGCAGCCTGGGGTATGAAGAACCCCTCAGGCTATACTGGGAACATTGAGGGGAGCGAGGAAACATGCACCATCTTGAAAGTACTCTCTGTGCTATGAAATCTTTCTATTCAAAGCAAATTTCCTATCTGTGTGCCTTTCTTCATCGAGACTCTGGATGTTCACGGATACAAATACATTCACAGACACATGGAGCTACTGGCTCTTTTTTTGTGACAATTCCTGAGGCTTGAACTGTGAGCCTAGACATTTTCCCTGAGCTCCTTTTGCTCAAGGAAGCATTTTATTGTGTCTTAAACCATGATTATCCTAGGCTGGGTGCAGC
This sequence comes from Dipodomys merriami, assembly GCF_024711535.1. Lineage (NCBI taxonomy): Eukaryota > Metazoa > Chordata > Mammalia > Rodentia > Heteromyidae > Dipodomys > Dipodomys merriami. Next base: position 2,991,840 of record NW_027202571.1, on the reverse strand, counting down.
TTTTACCCCCACAGATGATTCAGGGATCCTAGGACCCAAGTTCAACTCCCAGCTATTGCAAAAAAAAAAACAAAAAACAAAAACAAAAAAACAAAAACCCCATCAAACCAACAAAAATGGAGGAGGACCAAACCAGGAAGTTTTATACAACAGTTTTACCTTTGTTTCCTTAGTACTGTGACCCTCCTGGATCTCAATTACTTGGCTTGAAAATTGTACATGACCTTGCATGGTCGAAGGCTGGAGGCTGTCAGTGAAGCCTGAGTCCAACCCAGACACCTAGTCCCTAAGTTCTATCCCGGGACTGCACACGGCTGAAGATCTAGGAAACTTGTTCCTATCTATAGGAATACAAATACAATGTTTGAAATGTACTAATTAAATTACTAATTAGCTAGTCGTTCCAGTATATGATTGTAAGCAATAAATATAGGTCATTGATTAATTAATACTTTATTAAGTCTCTTAATGTGATTAATTAATGGAGGTATAATTTTATAACAAATAATTGGTAATAATATAATATATAAAAATAAGATACAGACATCACTCAATAACTGGCCCGTACTGCGACCACGTGAGGCAGACCAGACTTGCCATGTGGTACTAATTGGATGAAGGACCCACTAAGTCCCCCATAGGAGGAGTGAGACAAAACCTGGGTGAGCTTCTACCTGATATTTTAGACCGAGTCCAACAGAGTGTTCACCGCAAGTCGCCAGCAGGGGACCTCCGAGATCATTTTGTAAAGCTACTGGTTTAGGAAGGGATGAATGCAGACCACCACACAGCCTGCGTGGGATTGAGAGAGTGTTCCCTGAGCACATGGGTGGTGGCCTCCCAGGATGTGGAACACAAAGCCCCAGGCCCAATCACTATCTTTACCTTTACAGGCTCAGACATCTGCAGGCTTTTACCCAGGCTCTGGCAGCCCAGGGCCAAGGAACCCCATGGCCATCAAGGAGAGGGACTTGTTTTAAATGCAGACAGGAGGTCCCCTTTAAGCGGGACTGTTCAAAACAATCCCCCCTGCCCTCCACCCACTGCCAACCAGCCCGGGGGGTCCAAACCACTCCCTACACCCTTCCGCAGGTGCCGGAAGGGATACCATTGGAAAAAGGATTGTCGATCCAAATTTGATTTAGATGGGAAGCCTTTAAACTAGGGGAAGTGCATCCTCCAGTCCCGTTAGCTCAAGGAAGAACCCCCTCTGCTGTAAGACCCAGGCAGCCTCATGGCAAGACGACCCAGGCTCATTGGACCATCCCCCTGAGGGAGGACTCCACCCTAAAATGAGTATTTTCATAGGTGTAAAGCAGTTTCACTGCCTAATTGACATGAGGGCAGATTGAACCATACTCAGGGAGGAGGAAGTTCCCTAGGACTGGAAGCTTGCACACGGGCCCCCGATATTGGGGGTAGGGGGCAAAACCCAGTCCAAAGTGCCGGTCGCCCTTATGAAATGGACTAGCCTATATGGTGAGCAGGGAAAGATATGCCCTTTACTGACAAAAATCCTCACCACCAATTTACTAGGCAAGACATGCTAAGACAAATGGATGCTGTGGTCACTACAGATCATCGAACATCCTATGATGATATCCTGGATGGAGTAGAATCACAAAGACTTAAACAGGATCTAGAGGGAGTTAAGAAAAAGAATTTTTTAACTTTCATAAGTACAGAGAAGAACATAAGGGACACACTTGGGTGCACCCCCAATCCTAAAGGCAATTGTCCTCCATGTACCTCCCATTAGGTGGAAACTGAGAAGCCCTATTTGGGTGGAGCAGTGGCCATTGACCAAACCTAAACTTGTAGCATGCCACCTTTTGTTGGAGGAACAGATAAAACTTGGGCACATACTCCCTTCTGTGAGTCCTTGGAACACACCTGTATTTGTTATCCAAAAAGCATCCGGGCTTGGTTTATGCTCCAAGATCTACATAAGGTAACTGAAAGGATAGAGCTAGTAGGAATTCCCTAAGAGGAATGCCCTGGACTCCCGCTTCAGAATATACCTTGGTTGTAATTGATATTAAAGATAGTTTTTTTTCAATCCCCTTGCATCTGGATGACTGCAAGAAATTTGCCTTCTCCATCCCTTCTCTTAATTTTTTCCCATCCTGATCGGGGGTTTGAATGGACGTTGCTGCCACAGGGAATGGCCAATAGCCTGGCCTTTTGCTAACAATACTTGGCCACACTTTCAGGGCCTGTGCTGGGTTCAGACACCTCCCTTGCTTATGCCTACATGGATGACATAATTCTGGGGCACCAAGACCTGGGCCGCCTGGAGGGACTTCTAGCCCAGGTTCTCACCATATTAAAAAGGGGGGTTTTAACATAGCCCTAAATAAAATTCAAATGGTACCTCCTTTTAAGGTGTTCCGATCCCACTTTACCTTGACTCAGGCCAGCCCCCTTAAGCCTTTGCTGGATATTCCAGCATCTCTGTCCCTAACCCAACTTCAAAGTCTTTTATGGGAAATCAATTGGCTATTTCCATGGGTTACCATCCCTAAAATAGTCTTGTGCCCTTATTCACCGGACTAAAAGACAGGACACCCCAAGAAGTTATTATAATTACAAGCAGCCATCAGGCAATATTTTTACAGTTCCAAAGATCCCTGGATGAACTTTCCCTGAAAAGGTATTCTATTCTTAAGCCCATTTCCCTCTCGTTGTTTGCAGGTGTTACATTGATTTCTGCAGTTTTAAGTCAAAGGAAGGGAGCCATTAGAGTGGGTTCACACTCCCCTGGGGGGCACATCTCAGGTGTACTCTCAGGCAGACCAACTTGCCGATTGCTATTGTCAAGGGAAGGACCCAATTCCAAAGGCCTTATGGCCTTGACCCTCACTCCATTGTTTTTCCTTTTCAGATGGCAGACCTTGAGTGCTCACTTGAGCCAATGCTCAACTTGCTCTCTCCCTGGAAGGGTTTCTACGTCAAATTGACTGCCATTATGGGTCATCTAAATGGACCGTCAGGTTATGGTGACTTTCCCTCATAATGCCTTCTCTATTTTCTCCTACACTTATTCCTGGTGCTTTCTCTGTTTTTACTGATGGAGGTAAAACAGGCTCTGCGTATGCAGCCTTTGAGGAGCAAAAAAAGACCCCAAGCCAACAAAGATTTCAACCTTGTCAAGGGTCAGCACAATAAAAAGAAATGTTTGCCGTAATTATGGTCCTTCGGGACATTCAAAAACCCCTTAATTTGTATTCTGATAGTTTATATGATTAACTTGCTCCCTCATATTCCCCAGGCACATATTAAGCTGGATGGAAACCCTATTTTCCCATTTTGGACACCCTTAAGGGCCTATTAGATGGATGGGGAGCCCCTATTCATATTCAATATTTGAGAGGGCATTCAAAACTTCCTTGGTTTTTATTCATGGGCAATAATTGGACAGACCAGTTAGCTACTGGTCCACAAGCTTTAATGTTACAAGAGGCCACCCGTTTACATGATTTAACCCACAATAATTGGAGAGGTTTTCAACATAGATTTCCTCAGATTCCTGTAAAGGACCTCAAAAGGATAGTACATACCCGTAAAACATGCCAGCCCTTCTTAAAAGTATCCCTGCTACAACCACCAGGGGTAAATCCCAGAGGCCTCAAACCCAATGTCCTCTGGAAAACTGATGTGACTCATTTTCCAGCCTTTGGTAAGCTTAAATATATATTTGTTTCTATAGATACCTATTCAGGAGCATGTTGGGCTACAGCACATGCAGGAGAAAGAACTAAACATACAGAAGCACATTTTCTTCAATGCTTTGCCACCTTGGGTCTACTAGCACAAGTTAAAGCTATAATGGACATTGTTTTGTTAGTAAAGCAGTGTCAGAGTTCTTTGACAGATGGCATGTTACTCATACAGGAAATCCTTATAATCTCCAAGGCCAAGCAATTATAGAAAGAAATGGGAGTTAACCCCCATATATAGTTACAGATAGCTTTGTTTACCATTAACACTTTAAATTTTTCAAAAGGGGCAATTGAATCCAGGTTTCAGAAGCACTGGGGACAACTAAATCCTAAGCCTCAAGTGAAAGTCAGGTGGAAGGACCCCCCTGACACAACAATGGAGCAGACCGGACCCCCTAGTTATCATGGGCAGGGGATTCAGATATGTTTTTCCCATAGGGGAGACAGCCCCCATTTGGATCCCAGCCAGGAACTTTAAGTTTTACCCATTTCTTCTATACAGGAAGAAGCCCAATGATAAACTAACCAACAAGGAAAGTAAAACGGCTATGCTGGTCGAGGCTTGTGTTTAAAAGAGGGAAAGCTAAAAAGATAATTACTATCCATCCCCAAGGGCAATCAGCCCTTGAGAAGCTCTTGCGTTCTTTAACAATTACAGATGGTGATACTCCAGCTGTTGGCTGTCCTGACCCTCCTAGTCCTGGCAATGGCCCTACGGAATCCACATCAACCTCAATGCGTGACCTGGGCAGTGATCAAATGGAGAAATCAACAGCACCAAAAGAGAAGCTGTCCCTTCGACCTGGTGGCCTGAGCTTCATTTTGACATCTTTGACCTGGCTAGAGGATCCTGGGATGTTGGAGATTGAGACCCCCTTTACCAAGGATGGCCTGAGTGTGGGGGCCCACGAGGATGCACTGTGCCTCATGTGTGGTACCCCCAATATCCAGGCTGTTCCCATGCTTTAAAGAGGTCAACCTTATAAGATAGTGACTTTATATATGTCCCAGAAGGAATCGAACTGCTTCAGACATTTCTAACTGTGGTGGGGCTGACGTTTATTAACTTTACTGAGGAGGGAAAAAGGATAACTAACTAACTAACTGGAAGATGAGCAGGATGTGGGCCTTGCGGTTATATCGAAAAGGATGGAGCCCAAGAGATCCAACGCATGGCTCTCCGTGTCTATCATGATAAGCTCAGTGCTGAAGATTACTCCATACTTTAGGTGAACCACGGAAAGAGGAGGTGCCAATTGGGCGAACCTCATAAGAGGTGCCCTGACCTGAACCTCAGCAAGAGGTGGGTTTGCCATTAAAACAAAAAGGAGGAATCTGTAGGGTACATGGAGAGCAAAGGTGGCGCTGAGAGGCAGTTGAGTGGGCAGAGTCGGAGTGTTTATGTTAAAATCTGACTGTGTACCACAACCAGGCAAAGTGATGTCTGTACTTGAATAGCTCGAAAGACAGCAGGGAAAGTATAGAAAGCTTAGGTGCATGATAGGGTGACCTCTACAGTGATTGGTTGGTTCCTTTTCTTCCCCTTCCATGCCACACGGTTTTTTGCTTTAAAAATTGTTTGCTGCATGGTGATAAACGAGTTCTTGTTTGACTTGACTCCCTGCTGCATCTGACTGTCTCCGGGACTACAGGAGGCTGGCGAATGGGCCAGCAGCACACTTACCTTTCCACGGACCCCATCCATCTTCCGCGGGACAGATGAAGATCAAACAGGTAGGAGGAGATCAAAGGAGGAAGCAACAATGCTCAATAGGAAATGTACTCATTACTTTGTTAATGTAACTGTAACCCCTCTGTACAACATTTTTACAATAAAAAACATACATAAATAATGTAGTGCTCAAAGAAGCACTTTGGGGGTAAGGGAAGGATATCTGAATAACTGTACAAAATTCTACATTTTTTTTTAATGTTCAGTATGGAACTGAATAAACATAAGTGCTTCCATTAAAAATTGTAAGTTACTGTCTTGGACTTGGAGCCAGTATTTCTTGCATTGAAGGGATTTGAGCTCATCGTCTGGGTAACTCTTTACTCTATTGGTGAAGGGGAAGCTCACTGTCCTTGAGGAAAAGAAATTCAAGCTAGAGTACCCAGGGCCTGCATTGAGGCCCTTCAATGTAAAAAATATTTCCATACATGTGTAAAATATGATATATATGTACATATGCATGCATATTATATATTGATTATTATAATTATTGATTTTATATGTATTTTATTCATTGTATAGTTTATTGTATTTAGTATTATTATACACATAATATTTATTATGTTTTGTACATCTAGTATAAAATTATACACAATAAATCAGGTCATTGACTTGTTATTCATTAATACTTTATTAAATGTTGAAACATGATAAATAATTAAATGGAGGCATTAGTCACTGTCATCACATGTTTACAGTCTCTCCCAAGTATGAGCTTTGTCTTACTTATCTTTTGACAACTTACTATAGGGATTCCTTTAGATGATTTATACTCAGAAGCCTTTTCTTGAGGATAGGCAAGTTGTGGGATAAAATTGTAAGGGTGGGGCTGTGAATGTGGCTTAGTGGTATAGAGCTTGCTGAGCATGCATGAATGCCAGGGTTTGAATCCTCAGTGCCACATACTCAGAAAAACCCAGAAGCTGTGGAGTGGCTGAAGTGGTAGAGTGCTAGCCTTGAGAAAAAGAAGCTCAGAGACAGTACCCAGGTCCTTAGATCAAGCCACAGGACTGGCAAAAACAATAGGCCAGTTGCTGGTGTGGAATTCTTGAAACCCTAGCTTCTCAGACCACAGTTCCAAGACAGCCTACACAAGGAAAGCCTGTTAGATTCTTATCTCCAATGAATCACCAAAAGACCTCACATGGCACTGTGGCTCAAGTGGTAGAGTGTTTGCCTTGAGCTGAAGGGTGCAGGGAGAGCACCCAGGCTTCAGTATGAAAAAAACAACTGGAAAAAGAGTGAGGGATAATCAAAGTACTTTTTCTATTTGCTAACTATGAGAAGATTTTCTGGAAAATGAACATTGATATACACCAGAGTTGGAGTCAGGGCTCAAGGTTCAAGTATAGCAGATCCATATGCCCAGCCTCTCAGACTCTAACATTATAACCTTGTGTCCTACTGGGTTCTGAAAGGTCCAATGTTGAAAGGCATAATATGCTCCCCAAGCCCTTTGTGATAAGCACTTGACTTATATTGTCAATGTCATTACAGTTCTGAAGCTAGCACAGCACCAGTAGCTCAGGCCCATCACTCTAGCTCAGGAGACTGAGGTCTCAGGATCACAGGGTGAAGCCAGCCAGGGCAGGAAAGTCTACGACACTCTGACTTCCACTTCTGAAAGGTCAGATGTTCAAGAGCTTCCTGTGTTTCCCTTGGTGATGAGAGGTTACTTGCACTCTAAATGTTCTTAGAGTTCTCAAGCTATAGAAACAGTAAAGAAATATTATTTTCCCATCCTGGGTTCAAATGAAGTTCTCAGGATCCAAGCCTTAGCCCTGTTAGCAGGAAGAACTCCAGTGTAACACTGAATTTGAAGGACAGAAAACAATTTCAAAAGCCGGGCTAGGTGAAGAGACCTAGGCCTGCAGGATTAGGAGGCAGAATGTACACACTCAACAGTGAAGTGAGCTGTAAAACCACTTTATTCATTCCAGGCATAGCCTGCAAAAGGAAACCTCAAACATTTGCTAGAGTTACAACAGGGTCAGGCTTTTCTCAGCCTCTTCAAACAATGACTAATTAACCTTTTTCCCTCAGGTGAAGGGAGCCTCAGTGTATCTTTACGTTAAGAATAGAGAGCCAGTTTCATGGGGGAGAGGGGAGGAACAGAGTAGAAAAACCCTACTCTCTGGTCTTAGGGAGTAGGTTTTTGACTCTCTGTCAGATTTGAAGGCCCTTCTTCTACTTCTTCCAGTCCATTCTCTTTCCTTCATTCTCCACATCATTAATGCAAATCCCCAGTCCAAGATCATGTGTACTTTCTGGGCCTTGTCATTTAGACCCAGGATGGTTACAATTCAAAGGAAAAAAGAGTAAAACCACCTTCTTGAACTTCTCAATTTTATCCTTTTCCTTATTATTTTTGCCAGCTCTGAGATTTGAACTCTGGTCCTAGGAACCCAGGGTTGGCTGTGGAAGAGTTGCCAAGACCTAAGTTCAAGCCCCGTGCTTGGCAAATAAGTAAGTAAGTAAATAAATAAATAATAAGGCTCTGGCGTGCAATTTGCATCATTGTTCTGGCAGGCCTGGGATTGAACTCAGAGTCTGGGTAACTCTGTAGCATTGTGGGTAAAGGGGAAGCTCACTGACTTTAAAGACAAGAAATTCAGACCAGTTCCCAGGGTTTGAATTAAAGCCTCAGCATAATATTCTTATATGAGATCTATTTACATACATGGGTTTAATGTGTATAAAGTTTATTACCCTTATTTATTATTACCCTTATTATTAATACCCTTATGTATTATACATATAACACTTCATTTATTACATCATTTCATCTAGATTATATTTGCATATGGATTATACATCGTACTTTCACAGAAAAGACAAAAATTTGTCAAATTGGCTTCTTCATGAATAAATATGTATGTGTGTGTGTGTGTGTGTGTGTGTATAGAGAGAGAGAGAAAGAGAGAGAGAAAGAAGGAATGTGAGGATATTCAATTATGTATATTATTACCAATAATTAGTTATTACATTATGCCACTATTTAATGAAGTATCATGGTAGAATACTTATAAAAACATTAATTAAAAATTAGTCAATATCCTTCCATTTCGGGAATCATATTATGGTGCTAGAATGGAAGACATAAATCCAATAATATTTGCGTGGCATTCTAAAATAGAATCATGCATTAACTGCAAATGTAATTATTTCTTTTATAACATTCCATTAGCATTCACAAAAATAGGAATGAGTTTGTCAAGATCTCCCTCCATTTGTGGGTAGCAGTCCTAGCATTTGATCTCCAGGACTGGGTAGTTTACTTCGAATGCAAACCATTGGAATGACACCTTGAAGATTTCAGATTGCCATGATTAAAAAAAGAACAAGAAGAAAAGAAACCCAGGTGTCAGCGGCTTCTGTCTGTAATCCTAGCTCCTCAGGAAGCTGAGATGTAGTGAATGCCAATTTGAATTCAGCCAGGGCAGGAAACTTGGCAACACTCTTATTTCTAAGAGATCACATGAAAAAAAAATAACTCCATGAGTGGGGCTGTAGCTCAAGTTGCAGAGTGCTTCCCCTGAGCAAAAGGAGCTAGGCTCATAGTTAAACCCCACAACTGTACCCCCCCTCAAAAAAAGGGAGCAGTAACTCCATGTCTCTGTGTATGGATGGATGATGTATGGATGATGGGCATTCAGCAGGTTGCCCATACCCAGCCACCCCAACCTGGGCAGGCTGGGACAAGCCCTCAGAGAGTACTAAGTATCAGCCGGCAGCTTGAACAAAGCATCCCTCTGTCATTTAATAACTGAATCCCCGAAGGCTTTGCCTGGGCTGGTGTGTGCAATGGATGCATTATGTTCTAGCTGAGGTGTCCCATTGGGACACCTAGCAGCCTGCCACTGCCTCCAGGAGTGATCCAAGTTTCTGGATCTATATTCTCCATCCCTCTGTGGGATGTGAGCCTAGGGTTCTAGGGCCTGGTGGCTCTCACTCATTCATCATTCCTCATTGCCGAGTCATTGACTGGTCCCAAATCTTAGCAAAGTTATGAAATAGTCAGCGATTTCTATGCCAAAGGGTAAGCCAATAAATCCCACCCTCATAACTCCTGTTACAAGTCTGCCTTGGGCTTCGAATATGGCTTAGTGGTAGAGTGATTACCTAGTATGCACGAAGCCCTGGGTTCAATTCCTCAGTACCACAGAAACAGAAAAAGCCAAACGTGGCACTGTGACTAGCCTTGAGCAAAAGAAGCTAAGGAACCTGCCCAGACCCTGAGTTCATGCCCCAACAATGGCAAAAAATAAAAGGGAGCCTGGTGAGACATATTCTTCTGGGACTCAGGAGGGCCAAGGTTAGAGGAAAGAGGTAGAGGGCAGGTGCTTGTGGCTGACCTCAGTAATCTCAGCTACTCAGGAGGCTAAATTCTGAAGATCACAATTACAAGCAGGAAAGCCTATATGAAACAATTTTGTCCAATTAAACACCCAAAAAGCCAGAAGTAGAGTTGGGATTCAAGGAGTAGAGTGCTAGCTTTGAGCACAAAAGCTCAGGGATAGTGTCCAGGCCATGAATTCAAACCCCAGGACTGGCACAGACACACAGACACACAGACACAGACACAGACACACACACACACACACACACATACACACACACACACACACACACAGACACACAGACACACACAGACACACAGACACACACACACACACACACACACACACACACACACACACACACACACACACACACCAAGATAGAGCATTTGCCAGTTAGCCTGCACAATTTCCATCTCTCGAGGGAAAAAGGAAGGGAAGACTTGCTCCAACCGGTGATATAACCAGTGCCAAAATTCCACAGAAGTTCTAAGGCAGGAAACAGGATAGAGAGCCTCATGCAGAAGGTACAACATGGGCAAAGGTCCTGTGGTGTGGTGTAGAGCAGGTGGTGTGGGTGGAATGGAGGTTCTGTGGCTTCAGACAAATCTGGCAGGACATGCGAGTCTGGGTCAAGGTTTGTACTTGAGTCACTGGTAGGGAAGAGGATGGGTTCCCAGAATGAGGCCCAGGGGGAAGATTAGCTTGACTTTTCACCATGAATCCCCGACATTTCTTGTGACTGGAAGCCTATTTTTCACAGCTCCTGACACTCAGGCATCCTTTGCATTGAAGAGTCAGGGCAAACGCAGGGAAGAACTCTTGCTTAAGAAAAGCTTCTAGCCCAATGTTAACAGCGGTTCAACTCCTGTAAATCCTAGCTACTCAGGAGACTGGGTTCAGAGATCGTGGGTCAAAGCCAGCTCAGAGGAGGAAACTTAGTGAGACTCTTCTTGCCAGTGAACTACCAAAAGCCAGAAATTGCTCTATGGCTCAAGTGGTAAAGTGCCAACCTCGAGGGAAAAAGTTAGGAGACCGGAGCCCAGCCCTGATTTCAAGGCCAGTTCTGGCAAAAAAAAAAAATAAAGAAAAGCTTTCAGGAGCTCCTAGTCCACTGTTGTGAAAGGCCAAGTCAGCTGGGCACTGGTGGCTCATGCCTGTCCTCCTAGCTCCTCAGGAGGCTGAGATGTGAGGGTCGCGGTTCAAAGCCAGCCCAGGCAGGAAAGTCTGGGAACTCTGAAACTCCAGAAACCTGGAAGTGGTCCTCTGGCTCAAGTGGTAAGCGGAAGCTAGGTGACAGCAACCCATGACCAACACCTGGCCTGCTTGGATCTCCTTTTGTGGCTCTAAGCAGAGTATTTTCCAGTGGGCCCCTGAGTTTCTCCCAATGTCTAGGTATCCTACAAGTCTTGAGAGAAGCCCATTTGGAGGCTTTTGCCTACAGATTGATCCACATTATCAGAGAAGTGTCCAGCCTTGAGGCATGGAGGTCATTGTCTGGCTCAACAGAATGAAATCTGTCAAGGGTGCAGTGTGGGTCTGAGCAGTAAATCAATGTCTCAGACCACGGTTCTGGGCCAGGAGGGGCAGAAGGTGGCATGGCAGGTAAAGCCTACTCACGTAGATATCACAAGAGTGCAAATCTGTCAGGCACACCTCCTGTGGGTGTTGACTTGGGCTCATGAAAGACTTGTGGGTTCAGGAATCCACAGCCGGCTGGCTGGTGCTTGTAGCATTCACTATCCCTGGAGTTCCAGGGCTCACCAGTGCTTGAGGTCCAATGAAGGTCTTCAGTCGTAGGCCGACTACAAAAGAGCATCCATAGTGACATTTCCCTTGGTCCTGTGGTCCTGTGCACGGATGGAGGGGCAGGTCCCATGGAACTTACTGCTATGGCCCAGACACAGTCAGAGGCTGCTGGTTGCTGATGTGTGCTCTAGTGCAAGTGGTAGAGCACCAACCTTGTGCAAACAAGCTAAAGGATACCACATAGGCTCTGAGTTCAAGCCTTGGTAGACACACGAACACACACATACACACACACTCATGCACAAAAAAGCACACACAACAACATCCTTAGCAGGTCCCAATGGTTCATACCAGCAATCCTACCTACTTACGATGTTGAGCTCTTAGGATGGCAGCTTGAAGCCAGCCCAGGCAGGAAAGTATGTGAGACACTTCTCTCCAGTAAACTACTAAAAAAGATGAAAAGTGAGCTGTGGTTCAAGTGGCATATGTTTAGCTTTGCACAAAGGAAGCTCAGGGAAAATGTCTAGACCCTGAGTTCCAGCTCTAAGATTCTTTTTACAGACATCCTTTGTCTCCACCTCACCCCCAATCAGGCCATAAATCCAGATTTCGGTCACCCTTGATCTCACTTCCACTCATACCACTTTCATAGCACTGCCACAAGTGGCTGGTGTGTGGCCAGCACTGGATTAAGAGAACTTTTAACAAGAGGAGCATAGCCAGGTCAAGGCTAATGCCCCAGAACATTGAGGTATTGGCCATACCAGTTTCTCATGCCCCAGTTCCCTGTATGTAGAATCTAAAGTCTGTGCCTCTGTATTCTGGGCATCCAGAATTGTCTAGAACGACCTGATAGGCCAAGCTGGGGCAGGAAGATAGACTTTCCTGCGAAAAGTTACGTTGACATTTCCTAGACACCAACGGATACTTCCAAGCCACTTTGGCCTCACCTCCCATGTATCCCCGGACCCTCCTTGCATGGGCAGCCTTCAGTCAGCTATCAAGCTCAAGTTGGCCAGAGCCACCAGAAACCCCCTTTCCTCCACTCCACTGCCAGCCTGACGAGAGGGACATGCAGCCAGAGGCCCAGCTGAGAAAAAGAACAGGTCATCGCATGACTAAGGACCCCCAGAGGTAGGGGAGAGCCTATGCCAGCCGGCCCTGCTGGCCCAGAATCCCCTGGAAGTACCCAAAGATTTGGACAGGCCAGACTTTGGTCTCAAAGTAAAGCTGAAATGCAGGCCTCTGGCAATTTAGGACTCAATGTTGACCTTGATAGGGGGCTAAAGGAAAAGGTCGGCATGGAAGAGGGGCACCATCTGAGGCAGAAAGAGTCAAACAGGGACCCAGGATGTGGACAGAGAAAGAAGAGGGAAACACACACACACACACACACACACACACACACACACACACACACACACACACACACACACACACACACACACACACACACACACACATAGCCCAAGGCCTCAGAAGTCCCTGAGCAACCTGAACTTCCCACCCCCAAGAAGATGGCACTACTATCCTCAGACCAACTGTAGACAAAATTCATGGCCTCTCACACATCTGGAATGGCTCATAACACAGCCTGGAATTTCCTAAATGTACACACCACTATGCAGAAATCTCAGCTACCTTATTTTTGGTTGTCTGTCATGGGGTTTGAACTCTGGGCCTGTGCACAATCCCTCAGCTCTTCAGCTGTAGGTGGGCCCTCTACCACTGGAGTCACAGTGCCACTTCTGGTTTTTTGGTGGTTCACTGGAGATAAAGTCTCACAGATTTTCCTTCCCAAGCTGGCTTTGAACCACGATCATCAATCAGATCTCAACCACCTGAGTATCTAGGATGACACAGTGTGAGCCACCAGTGGCGCCTGGCTTCAGCCACCTTCTTAGACCCAGGGGAAACCCATCTGGTCAGGCCACAAACCACATGCAACCCTTCAGTTCAGGCTTTGACACCAGCATCCAAAACCATTCTTCCATGGATGGAGAGCATATAATTGACCCTAATATCCCACCCCTGCTCCCATTCACCCATTCCCTGCCTGCCACAGGCCACAACCTATGGAGTTCTTGGTAAGGCACCACCCATCCTACTGTGGTTTCACACTGGGGCAAACCTGGGGAGTTCTTAGAAATGTCTGTACAGTGAGGCCAGCACCTGGTCTCCCAACCACAGCAACCTCACTACTTCAACATCTCTTGCAAGCAAGGAAGGGGTGTCTTTCTTTCTTCCTTCCTTTCTTTGATTTTTGGTTGCTGGGTTTGAACTCAGGGCTTCGGTACTGTCCCTGAATTCTAATTTTCCTTAAGGCCAGTGCTCTACCACTTGAGCCACAGTACAACTGCCAGTTGCAGATTGGAGATGAGGCTCTGGTGGGACTTTCCTGCCTGGTCTGGGAAATGAGATCCTCTGGATCTCAGCCTCCCGAGTGGCCAGGATGACAGGCATGGGATGACAGGTGTGTGAGCCACCAGCACATGGCTTAAGGTGTCTAGTCCTTCAGAATTTCCAGCTAGTCCTCCTCTAGACGCTACCACCTAAACACCCCTCTACCTCCCTCAGGGACAGCAAAGGAAGGCTCAGAATCTGGGTGGGGCCATGGGCATTAAAGGGCCCCCTCCACATCACTAGCCCTGTCTAAGCTACCATTTGCCTCCTATGGATGGCCTGGTCGTCCAGGGCAGATCAGACCCATTAGGAGTTCTGGGGCCTTCCCTGTATCCCCCTGCCCCAACCAACCAGTACCTGAGAATTTCTGGGGCCAGCTGTTCCATGTCCCAGTGGAAGATGTTGGGAGGGTTGCTGATAATGCGTCTCGGGGTGTCCAGGGCAGAAGGAGTGTCTAGCTCACTTCTGTCAAAGAAGGAAACACAAAGCATGCATGATCTATTAAGAGTTACAGGGCATAGCCATCCACTGGTCACCAAGGTCCCTTGTAGAGCTGTTTTATGTTGACAGCCCTTGGGGTTGGCCTTGGGGCCTGGGTGGTATCCCCGAGTTTCTTTGGCTCCAGGTGAGCACTTCCACCTGAGCCACGGTGCCAATTCTGACATTTTCTGTGTATGCAGGACCTAGGAATCAAACCGAAGGTTTCCTGCATGCTAGGCAAGCCCTCTACCTCTAAGACACAATCCCAGCCCTGCATAGCTGTTCTTCTGTGACCCATCGGGCCTGTCTCCAGACAGTCTCGCACATCTCTACCGTATTTCTCACCAACGGTCCTGGCTGGAAATGAACACGCTCTGCTATGTTGTCCATCATCTGCTGCAACTTTGCTCTCTGTGCTTCCTGTCAGCTCCTCCTTGTTAAGCAAGACCCTCTTTTCAAGTGATGCCTATAAGAAGCCCATTCTGATCACCTTGGCAGAGCTGGAACCTCTCTGCTCTGCAGGCTTCTGGCCTTATCACATGCTGCCTTCCGTCCAGTTTGGGTTGAGAATGCACAAAGGGGAAGGGCTCGCTTCCACCACCGGATTTCAGAAGGCACTGATACACCACCCAGGCACAGGTGTTTTACACACTCCGAGATAGGGCCCTCGAAGCTCAGGCAGTCTGTGGGCAAGAAGACGGGGCCATTTCCTTGTGTGGGGTTGAACTCAGGATCTGGGAGCTGTCTCTGAATTTTCGTGCTCAAGGTTGGGGCTCTACCACTTGAGCCAGAGCTCCACTTCAGGCTTTTTGGTGGTTCCATGGAAAGTAGAGTCTCACAGGCTTTCTAGCTTATGATTGGCTTCAAACTGTGATCCTCAGATCTCAGTCTCCTGAGTAGCTAGGATGACAGTGTGAGCCTTAGCCCCGGGTGACGGGCAACAAAGGCTTTTATTTTTTTGCTCCCGTTTCAACTAGCAAGCCCAAGTTAAAATAATCAGTTTCAGGGGATCAAGATCCTCTCCTAGGTCAGTTAATCCAAGGAGATAAAGGGTCTTTGGAAAAGGCTAGTCTGAGTAAGCCTAGTGGTGTGTGTGGGGGTGTGGGTGTGGGTATGTGGGAGTTTGTCGGGGATACCTACCCCCATCTCTCTGGTACCTCATCTTTCCAGCAGGGAGTGCATCCAGGATAGTCACCTCAAGGAAGGCAAATGGGGGAGGGTACCTAAGGTCACATCCAGGGGGATGATCCGAATTATGCCCTGCAACTGAACCTGGACAGATAAAGGAGAGAAAGAGAAGTTTTGGGGAACATCAAGGGAAGCCCCTTACCTTTGGCTACAGGAACCAGCGAGAAGACTGAATCCATCTGTCTTGGTCGTCAGATAAAAGGTATACACAGTTCATTTATTTTATTATTATTTTGTGAGTCCTAGGGCTTGGATTCAGGTTATCTCTGAGCTTCTTTTGTTCAAGGCTGAGGCTCTAACACTTGAGCCACAACACCAAATCTGCCTTTTTGTGTGTGTGGATTTTGAGGGGGAGGTTGTTCTTGGGAGATAAGAATCTCACGGACTCTCCTGCCCGGGTTGGCTCTGAGTCACGACCATCAGACCTCAGCTTCCCAAATAGCCATGATGATGGGCAGGAGCCACCAGCTCCTGACTGCCACCATCCATTTATAATCCCTTATGCCCAGGGCTGAGCCACCCACACTGCACCCCATAGTTGGGAGTGGGAAGCAGACATGAGTGTGTTTGATACTTTAACAGCCTACCTATCTTTGAGCATTGTTCTGGGTCAGTCTGATGGTGGCTTCCTCCTTATCCACAGCAATGACTGGGCTCTGTCACAAGAACAAACATCCCCCTAGAGGTTTCAGGTCTAGGGTCTTTCTTCTGCACTCCGCCCCCCTAACTGAAATGACACACACTAGCAAAGGATAGTAGACACTGAGTGTTTTCATTGTCTTATAACCAGGGTCTGACCAGATAGGTGAGGGTGAAGGTCAGAGGCCCAGGATAGTGCTGGGCAGGGGGACAATGCCTCCTCATCCAATTTCTTTCAATGGTCTTGCAGAGGGATTTGGGGAAGGACTCATGGGATGGACAATGCATAACCATCATGGTCCACCCAGTGCACAGAGGAGCTTACCTCATGAAGCTGGTTCAACAGGGTGATGGACACAGCTCCTGACCCACAGCCCACATCCAGAATGAAAGGACCACCTTGGGTTCCAGCCAGATAGGGATGCTGGGCCACCTCCTCCAACACCCATTCAACCAGTTCCTGTGTGAGAGAGAGACAGAGAGAGAAATAAGGCCAAAATTACACTTAATGCCGGGTGCCCGTGGCTCAGGCCTATAATCCTAACTACACAGGAGGCTGAGATATGAAGATCATGGTTCAGAGCTGGCCCAGGCAGGAATGTCTGTGAGACTCTTATCCTCAAAGAACCACCAGAAAACCGGAAGTGATTCTGTGGCTCATGTGGTAGAGCACTAGCCTTGATCTGAGGAGCTTGGGTACAGTGTCCTGGCCCAGAGTTCAAGCCCCACGACTGACAAGCAGTGGATTTCCCACCATAAGAAGTGGACTGCATAGCACCCACTGTCCTAGGGAGCATGGCAGAGAAGTCAGGCCAAGCTTCCTGTGCGCTGGGGGTCATGAGTAGATCACCTGGCTTCTCCATGCCTCATTTTCCCCAGCTGCAAAACTGAATAGAGTGAAGGATTCCCTTCATCATGGAGATTGGGTAATGATGAAAGAGAATCATGTTTTGTTTCATTATCCCACATCTATTGCATGATTAAGAGCAGACCCCATCTGCCACATTACCTCCTGCTGAGTCTCCCTGAGAGATCATGCCAGGCAAAGCATAAGCTTCATGGAAGCATTCCTGCAGAAGGGGGTGTTGGTTCAAGGCTTCCTATACACTTGGCTGCACCTTTATTGCCTCTACCTTTATTCTTACTATATTCTTCTTGGCTGTACTTTTGCTGTCTTTATTCTTGTTTTGGCTATTTTTCTATTGATCCGCGAACAGAGCATGTTGTTTCTTTCCAGTCCAATAGAGACGGCTTCTCTAAATAATAAAGACTAGGACCAAAGATTAGATGTGGACAATTCCCCAATCAATATATCATCTGATGGGACGCTGCCTCCAGAAACTCCTGCAAATTCAAAAGCAGTTTTGCGGCTCCCTCATAGTAAATATAGAAATATAAAATTTCCAGATATGTTACAATAGACAGAATTAATGGATTAAACTAAACCAGAAGGAGTTATCCCAAAAGCACAGAGAGTTATAGAAAAAGGGACCTCTGATAATAAAAGGAAAAGAAAGATTCCCACAACAGTTATGACTAAGTTTGGTCCAGCTTACATTATAGGGAATAGATGGTGGTTTCCCACCTCTTTCATTTGGAAATATGATGGCTGACTTATTAACTAGAGAAACCATCATGCTTTATTTGTAATTAGTCACCTTAATACTAATGACCAAAAACTTAGACTTATGCAAAAACATTGGAGCGAAATTGGATTTAAAGTTCAGCCAAAAGTTAAAAGGAAAGATTTGCTCACAGGCACCTGGAAAGGGCCTGATGTATTAATCACCTCGGGAAGAGGGTATACATGTGTGTTTCCACAGGATGCCGAGTCACCCATCTGGAATCTCAACCGACTCGTGTGCCCCTACAAAAATAAGAGAAACCCAGCAAAAAAAAAAAAAAAAAAAAAAAAAAAAAAAAAAAAAAAAAAAAAAACAGAAGATGCAAATGAAGAAAACGATGCAGAAACTCAAAAGTCTTCACCTTTCTCCTCAACAGGCAAAGACAACAAAAGAAGCTCAACCACCAACCTGGGAACAAATTAAGAAGCTCACCGATTCTGCGGAGGAGATTGTGGTTTCTACGGGAAAGACTAGCACTGTTGAAAATATGTTTCTTGCTATGCTTGCCATTATTGCTGTGCAGTCAGTCTCTGTTTCAGGAGAACAATACTGGGCATATGTACCTAATCCTCATCTTCTATATCCCGTGGGATGGGAGGGATGAAGATATAATACAAGTAATGACAAATAATAGTGACCTGCTAGGGGGTTTGGAGGACTATTCTAATTCTCATATGACTTCTCAAACAATTAATTATGAAGGAATGACAGATACCACTCCAATTTGTATAACGCTATCAGGAGAAAATCTCCCTGGGTGTTCGCCTATAAACTATAGAACTTTTTTTACTGATGCCCTTTTTCAATCCAATGATAAAAGTTCAAAAAAGATTGATGTGGGAAATTGGCATGATGATATTAGGCTTTCATACTTATAATGAATCCTTTTTCATTCCCAAGAGGTATATACATTTAGGTAACTGCCTACAAAAATATCATGACAAGGATCAGTTTGGGGATGCATTAATTACCTCAGCAAAATGGTGGGAATGTGGATTTCAAAAGGCCTCTTTTTTACAACCCCATTGGGCACCAGATAGTATTTTTGATTTTTCCATTGCTAACCCCGATTATGATTATGCCTCCTACTTAAAACATAATTCATCAAAGTATAATGGCTATGCTCCTGATATGCACGAGGAACCCCTGAAAAAATGGCTCACTCCAGGGTGGGTAGCTTCCATTTTGGTGAGTCACTCTCCCTTTCACAATAAAACGGGCATTCAGCTGGATTTGTTCAGACTTTTTGCAGCAAAAAACATGATTTTACTGAAAAAGCCCAAAGAAACTAAGAGAACTGCAATTGGGGTAAGAGCATGTGTGGGTTATCCTATGGGAATTTTAGCTGGAAAACTAGATAATTTAATCATTATTAAGCAAGGAAAATCTTATTATATTAGCTGTAAGGATTTTATTTTTACTAATTGTCTTACTTCTTCTCTGGGTAAAACATATTCTGTAATTTTTATTTTAAAAAGACCTTCGTATGTAATGTTACGTGTAGATCTATAAAATGACCCTTGGTTTAAAAATTCTGCTTTACAAATGTTGAAAACTCTGGATATTATGTTGCAGCCAAAACGCTTTGTTGCAGCCTTGATTTTAGGAATAAGTGCTTTAATAACAATAATTAGCTCTTTAGCGATTTCTACAGCAGCCTTAGTAAATGAAGTAAACACTGCTCATTTTGTTACTGATTTAAGCAAAAATGTTTCATTAGCCCTAGTAAAAAAATAAATTATAGATAAAAGTTAGAAATGAAAATAAATGCTCTGGAGGAAGTGGTTCTGTCTATAGGTCAGGAAGTTCAAAATTTAAAAACACAACTCTCAGTTAAATGTCAGGTTAGTTTTAAATATATCTGTGTTACTGCTCTAAAATATAACTTTTCTTTTAATTGGAATGCCACCAAAAATCATTTGTTAGGAGTTTGGATAGATAAAGATATCTCTAATGTTATGGAGGCTTTACTGGACAAAATTACAGCAGTTAGTAAAGCTCATTCAGATGTAAAAAATTTACAATCTTTGGCAGCGTTATTTAAGCATAACGTGGAGGCCCTCAATCCTCTGGATTGGATTCATATAATAATTATAATTGCCATTGTCAAATCAATTCACGCAATACTTATTCTTATATTTCCAGTCATTTTCTGGATGATCTTTAGATTTGTCTCTTCTGTGCACCAAGACATTCATGAGCTTCAAGTAAAAAATAAAAAAGGAAGAAATTCCATGTCACCTCCTGCTGAATCTGTGTGAGAGTTCACGCCAGACAAAGCATAAGCTTCATGGAAGCATGCCTGCAAGAAGGGGGTGTTGGTTCAAGGCTTCCTATACACTTGGCTGCACCTTTATTGCCTCTACCTTTATTCTAACGATATTCTTCTTGGCTGTACATTTGTTGCCTTTTTCTCATTTTGGCTATTTTTCTATTCATCCACGAACAGAGCATGTGAAGCCACTTCCCCTCGTGCCTGTCCTCTCTACTCTCCGCTCTCTCTCTAGCTCCACTTCTCTCGCGTGCCGCCTCACACCCTCTGCGCATGCGCACCTGCCCCTGTGAGACCCTGGCCACTGCTGCCTCCACAGTGAGGCCCCTGGGCCCTGCCTCCTCCTCCCCTTGGCCCAGTCCCCATTTCCCCTTGGCTCCGCCCCCTACCCTTGCCCACAAGAGCAGCCCTGACTGGGCCCTAAGGCTTCCAGGCCATGGGAATTACAGCCTCACCTCAGCTCAGCACTCCCCACCAACCCTAGCACTTGCTCAGGGGATCGAATCTCCCCTCAGCCCCACGACAAGAGGAGACTCTCCTCCAAGCCTCTCCACTCCACATATCAAACATGTGCACAGTGACACAGTGAGAGAGAGAGAGAGAGAGACAGAGACAGAGAGACAGAGAGACAGAGAGACAGAGAGACAGAGAGACAGACAGACAGACAGACAGACAGATAGACAGACAGAGACAGAGACAGAGACTGAGAGACTGAGAGACTGAGAGACTGAGAGACTGAGAGACTGAGAGAGATTGTTGGGGAAAACTACCTCTCAAGGACGCAGAACATAGCACCCTTTTGGATGACTCAGCACACAGCATACTTCAAAAAACATCTCAAAGCACCCTGAGTAAAAGACTCAGCACAATGTGCCCTTTGAAGGACTTAGCATATAATAGCCTTTGGGATGACTCAGCACACAGCACCCTTTGAAGGAGGGAATCCATAGCATGCAGTGTATAGGACTCAGTGCATGGCACACTTTGAAAAACTCAGCACGTAGCACTCTTTCCCAGGACTCAGCACATAGCATCCTGTGATAAGTCTCCATACACACCACCCTTTGAAGGGCTGAGTATGTAGCACCCTGTGTAAAACACTCAGTGCACAGCACCCTTTGAAAAACTCAGCACATAGCACAGTTTTGAAGGACTCAGCACATACCACCTTGTGGAAGAACTCAACACACACCAATATTTGAAAGACAGTACAGAGAACTGTCTACAGGACTCGGCATATAGCACTCACCTCATCCTCTCTTCTCAAGGATGCAGCACATTGCACCCATTGAGGTAACTCAGCACACAGCCCTCTTTGAAGCACTCAGCAAAAGTACCCTTTGTAAAGGACTGGGCCCACAGCACCCATTGAAAAAAATCACCTGTCCCTCCCTTCTCAAGGGGTCAGCACATAGCACCATTTGGTATGAATTAGCATACCACACTTTTGAAGGACTCAGCATAAAGTACATTGTGTAATGGACTCAGCACACAGCACCCTTTGAAAAATCCAGCACAGCCTACTCTTCTCAAGGACTCAGAACATAGCACCCTTTGGGATGACTCAGCACACAGAATGGTTTTTGAACACTCAGAAAAAACACCGTATGTGGGATAGACTCAGAAAACAGCACCCTGTGAAGGACTCAGCACATACCTGTATGTCACAAGTTCAGCTGTCATTAGAATTAGGGTGCTTTCTGCAGTATCATCATTATTCAGAAACACTTCACAAATCCTACTTGTTCACATTTAGCTAATGTGTGTTTTATGGGGGAAGGTCAGCTGGGGGTCTTGAACTAAAAACTTGGGGCCCCTGTCCCTGAACTCTTTGGTTCAATGCTAGAGCTCTACCACTTTGATTCACAGATCCAATTTTGGTTTGTTTTTTGGGGGTTGTTCTTTGACAGGCCTTATGGTAATCAGGAAGGCCAAGTTGGGGTGTCCATGGGCAAAGGCTCTTAGCTGGGCCTGGAGCTGACTTCTCACTTCCTTGTGCCCCTGGGAGCAGGGCCTCCTGGAGCTCTCTTGGCCTAGGGTGGAACAGATCTGTTGTGGAATCATCACTCAGGGTGAGCGAAAGTCAGGTTGTCCCTGGTCACTTCCCCAAATTGAACTCTAGAGGACGATAGTCCTCCATGATGGCAGAGGGAGGCATGTTCCACCTCTAGCCATCAGGAGGCAGGAGTTGTCCACCATAGGGATTGTATCAGTTGTATTTACTCTTGTTTCCCTGGGGATCCCATCATGCTTTGAAGCCACCGTGGACAGGAAAGTCCTTGAGACTTACCTACAATTAACCATCGAAAAGCAAGTGGGGCTGTGGCTCAAGTGGCAGAGCACTAGCCTTGAGCAAGAAAACTCAGGGATAGAGCCTTGGCCCTGAGTTCACACACACACACACACACACACACACACACATGCACACACACCACATGCATGCAAAATCAAAGATATCTACACTGAAATCTTTGGGTATTCTCTACCTTTTCCCTACTGAGTCTGGTGGTTATTGGCCTAGGTGTTTGATGCATCCAACACCGCATGGCATCTTTAATTTTGGGGAACAGAATGGCTAGAAGGTCAGCATTCCCCCACCCAGCTCCTTGACTGGGTCAAGGTCTATCCAGGCCCTTTAGGTCTCCTTTTACAGACTGGCCAAGATGCCTTCAAAAGGTATCAAATGCTGGACACTGATGGCTCATGCTTGTAATCTTAGCTAATCTGGAAGCTGAGATCTGGAGGATCACGGTTCAAAGCCAGCCTGAGCAGGAAAGTGTGTGAGACTCTTATCATCGATGAACCATCAGAAAACAAGAAGTGGCCCTGTGGTTCAAGTGGTAGAGTGCTAGCCATGAGAGAAAGAGCTCAGGGACAGTGACCAGGACCTGAGTTCAAGCTCCAGGACTGGAAGAACAAATCTTTATTGGAGGCTTGTTTTCCCTTTGAAAACAATTTCTTCTTTGTGATAAGCATAGCATGGGCCTCTTCCCTGGCCACCAATAGACCATTAGATGTCCCTTGAATATGGGTCACCTCCCAGCAGCCTTTGCCCTACCCGACTCGCAGTTTACCCTTCCCATGACCCAGCAGATGGAGGCTTGAGAAAAGGCCACCTGGCCATCTACTTATGGTGGCTGCTGAGGCTTTGGAGAATCATCATGTCACATAGTCATCATCTACATCAGTCTACAGAAGAAAGGGAAGGACCATTCCTCACCTGAGCCCGATAGCTGTGGGTGGCTCTGGATGTGGGGCAGCTGCGGCAGGATGTGCTTTGTGGGGGAGTCCTCTATGGGGTTGAGAATCTTGATCTCCCTTCTGGTAGTTTCCACACTGTGTTGAAGTGGCAATTCTTTAAAACCTTTCTGCTCCTCCCTCATTTCGCCCGCCCTGGAGCCTGGAGTCATTCAAAGCGGCGGCAGTGACAGGAGGCTCAGCTTGTGCTGGCATCTGGAGCCCGTTGTCCATGTCTTCCCCTGTGACGAGTGATAACGGCTCCCACAGCCGGCTCTCCATTTCTCCATCTTCTCCTAGGACAGATAGTACACATGCTCAGGTTTCTTCTGACACAGCTCAGCCAGAATGAACATCTGCTCTTTACATGCCATGAGGGACTCCTCAACAGTGTGATGTGTGCCGACAGCTGGCTGCATCTATGTTGAAGATCACCCGCTGGACTATGGAAGTCCATCTTATCAGGTAGGTCGTGAACAAAGTATATTTTCTTCTTGGACACCCACGTGTCCCACTTCCCATCCCCACACAGCTGTGGTGCCAGCTCATGTGATGGAGGGCCTGTGGCTCGAGCTTTCTCTGGCACTGAGCTGCCAGGTGAACCTGGTGCCTGCAGCAGGCCTGCCACTCCTGCTGCAGGAGTTTCCCCCTGTGGATTTCAGCCACTAAGAGTGCTCACAAATCCATGTCCCTCTCGGTTTGGGGAATGTCTCTATCCTGTGCAATGGTCACGTGGGGGGGAGTCGACTCCTCACCTTTTGCTTCTCCAGGGTTTTAGACTTCTGCTTCCCCAGGGAACGCCAGGAAGCTCAGCTGGGCCTGCAGCCACTCCTCCTGTGGTCTGATTACTTTCAGGCACTTGAGAGTGTGCTGCCACTTTGAGGGCACTACCTGGTCTCCCCAGTTGGTCGGGCTGTGCACTTTCTTCAGCTGCTCCAGGAGTTAGGTCTGCCTCTCTATGTGCTGTTGCAGGGCCTCCTTCTCGGAGCTCAGCCGCTAATTGGTGGAGATGTGGCACTCATAGATGGCTCTGAGCTCCTGCAGCGGGGCCAGGGACTGTCTTGCTGGTCCTGAGATGCTTGGCTTTCTTTCTCTCTCAGCCACTTCTTTCCATTCCTCTCTCTTCTCCTCTGTGTGGACCAGCTGTTCCCGCAGGTGTTTCTTCACCTGCTGCTCTGTGTCCAGGATGCTAGCGAGCTTCTTCTCCTCACTGCTCACCCTGTGGAGAGCCTCCCACAGCAGGGCCAGCTGTTTCTCCAGCTGTCTGTCACACACATATGCACATCATGGGGTCTCGGGGGTCTCCTGCCAATCCTTGGCCTTCTCCTCCAGTCTGCACAATTGTTCCTGCTGCTCTGCGTTCTGGAGATGTAACCTCTGGTTTTCCTGGACCTGGATGTGAAGTTATTCCTCCAGGTTTTTCAACTCCATCTGTGTGCAGTAGGCCTGGGCCTGCAACTGCCACTCAGCCTGAGATGGGCCATGGCTCTTCCAGTGTTCTCTAGGCTGAACACCTGCCTCGACCCTTGCTCCTTCTCCTCGGTCAGTTGGTTCACCCGCTGGGTCAGCTGCCGGGCCTCCTCCTTCCACGTGGACCTCTCAATGCTCAGGTCTTCTGTGAAGGTGTCTCTCTCTAGATTCGCTGTGCTCACCAGTCAGCTCACATTGTCTAGTAGTCTCTTCAGTTCCTCATGCCCCACCAGTGCTTGTTGGAACTTGCAGATTCCTTTCTCCCTGTTGTCCAGAGCACGTCTAGCTTCTCCTGTATCTTTGAGTTCACTTGCTCCAGGTCATCGAAGCTTCTCGCCTTCCTTGAGCAGAAGGGTCACCTCATGCAGCTGTTCAAAGAACATTTCAGTCTCATTCTGTGATCAGTAACCACAGAAGCCGACATCTCCAGCTCTGCCACGCACTGCTCTGCGGCCTGCAGGCAGCTGGTGAGAGCTTCGTGCTCCCTTTCTGTGTCATTGACCACCTGCTGCACGCAGGTGGGTGCACATTGTAAATTGCTTTCTGCAGAAACCAACCTCTGTATGGGTGCCTTGTGGATCTCTAGCTCCATTTTAGGTGCTGCATTCACCTGGGCTATCTTCTCCCTCTCTTTCTTCCATTGATCCTGCAAGTCGGACTTTTCCTGCTTCAGTGGTTGGATCTTGGCACAGAGGTGCCTGGTTTCTTCTTTTGCTGGGGTCCATAGTGGGCACCACGTGTCAGTAGCACCTCTGCAGATCCTTGGTGGTATCAGGACCATTGACACTCTGGAACCTCGTGGCTGTGACTGTGTCCAAAGGTAGGGGAGGCCCATGGTGGGCATCACCTTTGGCCGGACCCTCCATTGAATCTCGCTCCCCGATGGTGTTTGTCTTGGGGATCCTTCCCTTTTTCATGTTCTTTGTTTTCTTGAATGTTGCAGGTCTGTCAGGAGGATTCTTCTACCGGTGTTCTGGTGTTCATCCCCACAGCTTTCTCATGGTGTCTTGTTCTTTCAGACATCTGAGCGCTGGGATGGGAAATATGGGCTGGCCACGTTCCCAGGCTCTGGGAAATCCTCTCTTCTCCCACTCACTGATTAGGATGTCAATTTCGTACTCTACTCCAAAGTCGCCTGGAGTCTTTTGCTCACCGCTTTGCCACCTCTACCTTCCTCAATTGCTGGTAGTGGTGTCAACCAACAGAGGGAATCCTGGAGCTTCCGGGCAACATGGAATTTGGGTGTGGCCGCCATTCTTGTATCCCATTGTTCAGAAAGAACCATGAAAGAATGGGGGTGTGACCAGAATACTGTGATGCAGGCAGAATGGGCGGAGTCAAGATAAGAGCAGCTGCTTTCCAAGGAAACTCTGTCCAATCCTGCTGGGGACACGATGGTGACCTGCTTTAGCTGGATGGCTGCACAGATTGTTCTGTATGTCTGTTTGTTGCCAGTCCTGGACCTTTAACTCTGGATCTGGGCACAGTCTGTGAGCTGCTTTTGCTCAAGGCTAGCCCTCAACTTCTGGAGCCACACGACTCTACTTCTGACTTTGTTGGCACTGAAGTTGGACAGGGGTGACTTTGACCATGATCCTCCTATCACAGACTTGTAAGTAAGGAGAACTACTGAGAGCCATGGGTGCCTGCCTAATCATTGGTATTGCTGATGTTCTTGGACAGACCTGTGAGTTCCCTATCCTGAGGATTAAATGGTGGAAGCTGGAGCCCACAGTTTGAATCCTGTTCCTGCCACCTCCAAATGGCAGGAGATCCTAAGAAATCCATTCCTATCCATATGAATACCAATGGAATGTGATATATGTCATGATTGAATGGGCAGTTCTTGAACGATTCTAGGATAAAATAGTACACAATTATATCCTAGGACTCTGATCAATTTTAAACTAACACTTTATGAAGCATTTAAACAATCATATTCATTAAATGGAGACATAATGAAATATCTAAGAATTGGATGTCACATTGTATGAAGGTGCCATTTTTTTCTGCCAGGACTGGGATTGGAACTCATGGTCTGGGTAACTCTGTTGCACTGTGTGGGAAGGGGAAGCTCACCTCCGTGAAGTCAAGAAATTCAAGTTTGTTCCTTAGGCCTGAAATCGATCCCCAGCACTAGAAAACATCTTTTTCATGTATATTTTACATACATTATGTTTACATACATATGTTGACTCTTTATTGCATTCAGTGTAGTTATTCATTTTATTTTTTGTTTTATTTATGTATTGGCCATTTATTTTATTAAGTATTATGGCACATAGAACATTGATTACATTGATTACATAGGATATAGGTCTGCATATGTATTCCACTTCACACCTGACACCCAGGAATTTCACAGAAAAAGAAAATGTGTCACCATCAGCTTCTTACTCCATGATTCATTGTTTGGGAGTGTTGGTGTCTGAATTCAAAGCCTACAAGGCCAAATTCCTGAATGGGTGAGTGTCAGCACGCCATCCTGGGGCAAATTGAGCTGACAGGCAGTTCCCAGGGTCTGAGATCAAGCCCCTAGGGTTGACAAAATAAGAACAGATTGACATGTCGATGGTATTATGCTAATAAATATTTATCTTTATAGAGTGCCAGAGATGTCTACACATTATTCAGTTATATAGACTACATTTCTACCAATTCTTGGGTATTTATTATGCCTCTATGTAATTAATGGTATTGTTTTAATCCTTAATAAACTATTAAGTAAATCAAGGAACTGAAATTATTATATCCCTGTTTCATATTAAATAATGTTTCATATTAAATAAAATCAGTCTACTGAAATTATTATGTCTAATTTTATATGATTAGCATTCACGATTAGCTCATTCAACTGTGACATTGATAACATTCCATGGTTATTCCTATGGATGGGAACGAGTCTCTTAAGATCTTCCACTATTTGGAAGTGGCATGACTGGGATTCGAACTCTAGACCTATGTTCCTGTGCGGGACTATGGCTTCCTCAATAGCCTGCTAGCCTTCAGCAATGCAAGATGAAGTACCCTTTGGAGCCCTGTCATTCAGCTCCAGATGGTCATGGTGCAAAGGAAGAAAATGTAAAAATGCAATCATGCAACATTTTTTTCTTTGGTCGGTCATAGGGCTTGAACTCTGGGCCTGAGTACTATCCCTGTGCTCTTCAGCTTAAGGCGAACACTCTACCACTTGAGTCACAGTGTTACTTCTGGGTTTCTAGTGGTTTATTGGAGATAAGATTGTCACGGACTTTCTTTCCCGGGCTGGCTTTGAACTGTGATACTCAGATCTCAGCCTCCTGTGTAGCTTGGATTTCAGTTGTGAGCCACTGGCGCCCGGCTCTGCCACTTTTTTTCTGTGCATATTTTTCCCACTTGCAAAGCTTGGAGATCTAGGATCCCAGGATAGGCTGTGGCTCCAGTGGCTGCACCCCCGCCTAGGATGATAGAAGCTGAGGCAGAGTTGCCATGACCTGAGTTCAAGACCTTGCTTCGCAAAAAAAAAAAAAAAAAAAAAAAAAAAAAAAAAAAAAATTAGCTCCTTGGCTTGCAATTCACGCTGTTTGTTTTTCTACCAGGCTTTGGATTTGAACTCAGGGTCTGCGTAACTCTGTAGCACTGTGGACAAAGGGGAAGCTCACCAGGCTTGAAGACAAGAAAGTTGGGCCTGGTCCCTAGGCCTGAATTCAAGCCTCAGCCCTGGAAAACATACAATTTATATTTATTGTAAAGATAGTATTTGTATTTACCTATAGATGTTCAGTCCATATCCTGTTTATTGTGGTTATTGATTGTATTTTTGTTTTATTCAATTATTTACCATTTATTGACTGTGATGATATGCATTCCATTTATTATACTGATGGCATCCCATCACACAGCATCTAAATTTGTAGACGTGTTCTCCATCATGTCTGACACCCAGGACTCTCAGAGAAAATGAAAACAGGTGTAACACTTGACTTCTTATTCCACAATCCAATTGTTTGCAGTGCTGGAATCTGAACTCAGAGCCTAGCAGACCTAATTCAACACAGCAACCTCTAGCCAAGGAAGCTGCCAGACAGTTCCCAGACCCTGAGATTGAGCCACAAGGGTCGACAAAATAGGCATACATGGATAGAATTCCAGAGACATCTACTTAGGATTCAATGACATCAACTACATTCCTACCAACTCTTATGTATTATGCTGCCATTGAAGGAGTAGTATTGTTTTCATGCTTAATAAACCATTCATTAAGATCAATCAGCATCCTAGGATCATTGCGTCCCATTTTAGATTAGACCATTTTAGATTAGACCGATGCCCGCAGAAACTTATACAATCATGAATTACCAAACATTCCATCGTTATTCCTGTGGATAGGAACAAGTCTCTTGGGAAGTCTCCCCACTGGTAGGTGTCAGGACCAGGATTCAATATCAGGGCCTTCGATGACATATGGGCCTGTGGCTTCAGCAATAGCCCACTAGCCTTGGCCAATGAAAAGTGAAGTAAACTTTTAGCTTTGTCATTCAGACCCAGGTTGGTCACCATGCAAAGGAATAAAATGTAAAAAAATCCATCCCGTGGCTATTTTCCAGTGAGGTTTTATTTTTCTCATGCAAGGCTTCAGGGCCTAGGATCACAGGATCGGCTATGCTCCCATGGCAGCCAACCAGCCTAAAGTGATCGAAGCTGAGGCAGAGTTGCCATGAACTGAGTTCAAATCGCTTGGTTGGCAAAAAAATAAAATAAAATAAAAATAAAAAATAATAAACTACCCTAGCTCAGAATTAGCACCATTTTTTCTGCCACAGCTGGGATTCCAACTCAGATCTGGGTAACACTATAGCACAGTGGGTGAAGGGGAAGCTCACCATCCTTGAAGACTACAAGGTCAGATCTGCTTCCAGGGCCTGAATTGAAGCCCAGATCACCTTCAATCTGCAGACCACCAAGTTCGGACCCAGCATGGTCACCATGCAAAGGAAAATGAACATAAAAGCGCCAGGTGGAACTTCCTGCCACTTTTTTTTCCCCTTCACGGTTTTTTTTCCTGCAAGCCCTGGGGTCCAAGGATGCGATGATGAGTTGTAGGTCCAGAGGCTGCAGCCTAGGATGATTGGAACTGAAGCAGAGTTGCCACGACTTGAGTTCAAGCTCTGAGTCTGTTAAAAAAAATTGTGAAGGAAGCACCCTAGCTCCGAATTCACCCCATTTTACTGCCAGAGCTGGGATTTGAACTCAGGTCTGGGTAACTCTGTTGCACTGTGGGGGAAGGGGAAGATCACCATCCTTGAAGACTACAAGTTCAGGCCTGCTCTCAGTGCCTGAATTGAAGCCCCAACACTGACAAAAATCATGTGTCCACCTATTTTACACATAGGATCTCTATTTACATACTTGTGTGGAATGCATCATGCTTTCAATGTAGTTATTTATTTTATTGTGTGTCTTAGAGATGCATTTTGTATTTTATTGCATATGATGACAGATATAACTGTGCTGATATGGATGGCAACCTATTCCAATGTGTACAGAGTTGCCTATATAGCATACTGTGTCCTGGCTGAGACCCAGGACTTCACATCACAGGAAAACAGGTGCAACAATGGGCTTCTGAAAGAAGCATTCATGTTTTGGCAGAGTTGGGATTTGAACTCAAAGCCTAGCAGTCCCAATTGGTAAAATGGTCAAGGGGAGGACACTGGCCAGTGAACAACTGAGGAGTTAGGCCGTTCCCAGGACCTGACATTGAGCCCCAGGGAGAGCCAGGATAGGCATAAATTCATAATTGAAACAGGATCTGTATTAACATATTGGTGTAGACAGCATCTTGTGTTCGGTGCACTTCTCCTTAACTTGTGTCTAATTCATGGAGGTATTGTGTATTTTACTGAGTATGGTGACAGATATAACTGTGCTGACATGGATGGCAACCTGTTCCCATGGTTATAGAGTTGCCTATGCATTCATTCTCCATACTAGCTGAGACCAAGGACTTCCACATGAGAGGAAAACAGGTACAAAGACTGGCTTCTGACATCAGGATGAAACTTTTGTCAGTGCTGGGATTTGAACTCAAATCTGGGTAACCCCATTGCACTGTGGGGAAAGGGGAAGCTCACCATCCTTGAAAACTAGAATGTCAGGTCTGGTCCAGGGCCTGATTTGAAGCCCCAGCACTGGACAAAATAACAAGCCCACCTCTTTTAAACTTAGGATCTCTACTTCCATACTGGGGTGGTATGCATCTTGCATTCAAGGTAGTTTTTTTTTTATTTTGAGTCTTATTCATAGATGTATTGTGTATTTTATTGAGTATTGTAACAGGTATATCTGTGCTGCCCTGGATGACAACTGATTCCCATGAGTAGAGAGTTGCCTATGCATTCTCCATCGTAGCTGAGACCCAGAACTTGCACAGCACAGAAGAACAGGTGCAACGACTGGTTTCTCACATCAGGGTGAATTTTTGGCAGAGCTGGGATTCGAACTTGGGGGCTAGGAGGCCCAACTGCCCAATGGATCCATGTGAGCATACCAGCCTGTGAACCACTAAGGAGCTGGGCCTTTCCCAAGAACTGAGATCTAGCCCTAGGGAGGCCACAATAATCCTCAATGCATCATTGAAACTTGGGATGTCTATTCACATCCATGTGTGGACTTCCTCCTGCATTGAGGTTAGTTATCCTCTCCATTTTGTTTGTTATTCATGTATGTATTGTGTATGTTCTTGAGTATATGATGACAGGTATAACTGGGCTGGCATGGATGACAACCTATTCCTATGGCCACAGGGTGGCCCATGCATTCTACATCTTAGAGGAGACCCAGGACTCGCACAGGAAAGGAAAACAGGTGCAATGATTGGCTTCAGAAATCAGGATGAATCTTTTGGCACTGCTGGTATCTGATCTTGGAGCCTAGCAGGCCCAATAGGCGAATGGATCCACGTGAGCACACCAGCCTGTGAGCCACTAAGGATCTAGGCCATTCCCAGGACTTGAGATCGAGGCCCGGAGTGAGGGGGAGCACAATTGTCGTCCATTTATAAGCTGAAGATAGTATGCAAATAAGTACATATTTGAATAGAGTAGGAGACATGGCGACCTGTGATGGAATCCAATTTACCCTGTGACTACCAATTCTCAGATCTTCCCCAATGCCTCCATTTCTTGACTGTGATGATTATTGTCACACTTCATCAACTCTTCATAAAAAATAATGGATACCCCATGAGTCTTGCTTATCATTTCCTACTTGCATCCTGCAGGAACTACTCATTCAAGGATGAGATGATCACATTCCACACTTCCTAGGTCCAGAAGCGAGTACTTCAGGATCTTCCACCATTCCCACAATGTTGGGCGGCTGACCCGGATTCCAACCCATGGCCTCCGTTGCATGGTTGGCTGTGACTTCCCCGATAGCCAGCAGGTCTTCAGCCATGCCAGGTCACCTTCACTCTGTAGGCCGCCGGGTTCAGACCAACAGGGTCACTATGCAAAGGAAAATAAACGTACAAGCACGAGGTGGAAATTCCTGCTGCTTTTTTCCCCTTCTGGCCGTTTTTTGTTTTTGTTTTTGTTTTTGTTTTTTCCTAGGATCCAAGGATGGGCTGTGGGTCCAGAGGCTATATCCTAGGATAATTGCAGCAAAGGCAGTGTTGCCTCGACTTGAGTTCAAGGCCTGGGTTTGGCAAAAAAAAAACATAAATAAATAAAAAATTATGAATGAAGCACCCTCGCTCAGAATTCACGCCATTTTATTGCCAGAGTTGGGATTTGAATTCAGGTCTGGGTAAATTTGTTGCACTGTGGGGGAAGGGGAAGATCACCATCCTTGAAGACTACAAGGTCAGGCCTGCTCCCAGGGCCTGAACTGAAGCCCCAACACTGGCAAAAATCATATGCCCACCTATTTTACACATGGGATCTCTATTTACATACATGTGTGGAATGCCTCATGCTTTCAGTGTGTGTCTTAGTCAAGACTGCATTTTGTATTTTATTGAGTATGATGACAGATATAACTATACTGACATGGATGGCAACTGATTCCCATGTCCATGGAGTTGCCTATGCTTTCTCCATCCTAGCTGAGATCTAGGACTTTCACAGGACAGGAAAGTAGGTGGATCTATGGGCTTCTAATATCAGGATTCATGTTTCGGTACTGTTGTGATTTGAATTCAGAACCCAGCAGGCCAATTGGCGAAAGGGTCAAGGAGAGCTCACTGGCCTGTGAGCAACTGAGGAGCTAGGCTGTTCTCAGGACCTGACATGGAGCCCCAGGGAGGGCCAGGATAGGCATAGATTCATCCTTGAAACATAGGATCTATATTGACATATATGTGTGAACAGCATCTTGCATTCAGTGCACTCCTTTTCCTTATTTTCTGTCTAATTCATGGAGGTATTGTGCATTTTGCTGAGTATGGTGTCAGATATAACTGTGCTGACATGGATGATGACCTGTTCCCATGGTTATAGGGTTGCCTATGCATTCATTCTCTATCCTAGCTGAGACCCAGGACTTCCACATGAGAGGAAAACAGGTGCAATGACTGGCTTCTGACATCAGGATGAAACTTTTGTCAGTGCTGTCATTTGAACTTAGGTCTGGTTAACTCCATTACACTGTGGGGGAAGGGGAGCTCAACATCCTTGAAGACTAGAATGTCAAGCCTGGTCCAGGGCCTGATTTGAAGCCCCAGCACTGGACAAAATATAAAGCTCATCTCTTTTTTTTTTTTTTTTTTTGCCAGTCATGGTACCTGAACTCTGGGCCTGGGCACTGTCCCTCAGCTCTTCAGCTCAAGGCTAATGCTCTACCACTTGAGCCACAGCACCACTTCCAGCTTTTTCTGCTTATGTGGTGCTGAGGAATCGAACCCAGGGCCTCATGCATGCAAGGGCAAGCACTCTACCACTGAGCTACTTTCCCAGCCCCATAAAGCTCATCTCTTTTAAACATAAGATCTCTATTTACATACAGTTGTGGTATGCATCTTCCATTCAATGTAGTTTTTTTTATTTTGAGATTTATTCATGGATGTATTGTGTATTTTATTGAGTATGGTGACAGGTATATCTGTGCTGCCATGGATGACAACCTATTCCCATGGCTATAGAATTGCCTATATAGCATTCTCCATCCTCGCTTAGGTGCAGGACTTTCACAGGACAGGAAAACTGGTAGATTGATTGACTTCTCACATCAGGATGGATCTTTTGGCAGTACTGGGATTTGAACTCAGGGTCTAGCAGGCAAAATTGGTGAATGGGTCAAGGTGAGCACATCAGCCTGTGAGCCACTAAGGTGCTAGGGCATTCCCATAACTTGAGCTTGAGCCCAAGGGTGGGGCTGGTGCACCATATTCATCCATTCTTATGCTGAAACATGTGTGCTAATAAATACCTATTTGTATAGAGTCGGAGATGTGGCGAACTGTGTTGGAATCCTATTTACCATGTGAGTACCGATTCTTGGATCTTTCCCAATGCCTTGATTTCCTGAACGTAACTATTATTGTCATACTTCATGTAGTCCTAATTTAAAATAATCATTGTGCCAAAGGTCTTGTCTATCATTTCCTATGCGAATCATGCGTTAACTTCTCAACTCTTCCCTAGACCTGACTTCAAGCACCAGCCCAAAAAACATAACATTTATAGACATCTTAAATATTTGATTTATACTTACATCTATATATTAGTCTATACCGTGTTTGTTGGAGTGATTCATTATATTTTATTATTGATAGATTGATTTAGCATTTATTTTATGGGCTGTGAGTGCACCTATAATATTTATTACATTTATTCCAATCTATTCCATAGCATGTAGCTTTGCAGATATATTATGTACATCATACCTGACACCCAGTACTTGAAAAGGAAAACAGGTGTCACACATGGAATCTTACACCAGGAAGAAACTTTTGGCAATGATGGAAACTAGACTAAGGGCCAAGGAGGCCCAATTCATGAATGGGTGAGTGTCATCATGGCATCTGCTAGCCCATTCAACTGCCAATTGGATCCCAGTGTCTGGGATCAAGCCCCAGGTTTGGCCAAAATAGCAATAACTCTCTATGTAGATAATGGTATATAAATAAATATAAATTTAGATATTTAGATACTGTCAGAAATGTCTATCAGGTATTCAATGATATATACTACATTCCTATGGATTCTCAGGTCTTCAGTGAGGATTCCATTTAATCAATGGTATTCTTTTAATGCAAAATAAACTATGAATTTTAATCGATCTGTGTCCTGTGATTATTGGGTCTAATTTTATGCTAGACTGATTCATGAACTACTCATCCAACCATGACACTGATCACATTCCTTTGGTGCTCCTAGGGACAGGCAATAATTTTGTAGGCTCTCCAGCCCTTTGTAAGTGGCATAACTAGGATTCAAACTCAGGGCCTAGGTGTCCAGGTTGGCCTATGGCTTCGCTGACAGCCCGACAGACTTCAGCAATGCCAGATGAACTACAGGTTGCAGCCGTGTCACTTGGACACGGGAATGGTCACCATGAAAGGAAGGGAAACCCAAGAAACTGCTGACCATCCGCAGATCACAGTTTTTTTTGATGCCATTTTCATTTTGATTTCCTGTCAGCCCCCAAGGCCTAGGATCCAAGGATAGGCTGTGGGTCCAGAGGTTTCACCATCCCAGGCTAGGGTGATGTTAGCTGAGGCAGAGTTTCTACGACCTGAGTTCAAGCCCTGTGATTGACAAATAAATAAATAAATAAATAAATAAATAAATAAATAAATAAATAAATAAATAAATAAAACCTAAAAATATTAAAAGGACTAATGAAGCTCCCTTGCTTGGAATGTGTGTCTTTTATTTTCTGCTAGTCCTGAGGTTTGAACTCGGAGTCTGAGTAAATCTGGTGCACTGTGGGGAAAGGGGAAGTTTACCCTCCTGGAAGATAAGGAATTCAAGACAGTTCCCTAGGCCTGAATTCTAGCCCCAATCCTGGAGAACATAACATTTATAGTAATTTTTAGTATATGATTTATACTAACATCCATATGTTCAGTCCATATCGTGTTTGCTGGAGTGTTTCATTATATTTTAGTATTTATTTATTTACCAATTATTTTATTGATCCTGAGTACACCTATAATATTTATTACATTTATTCCAATCTATTCCATAACACGTAGCTTTGCAGACATACTAATACCATATACATTATACCTGACACCCAGAATTTGCACAGAAAAGGAAAACAGGTTTCACACTTGGAATCTTACTGAAAGATGAAATTTTTGGCAATGCTGGGACCTGAACTGAGGGCCAAAGAGGCTCAATTCATGAATGGGTGAGTGTCAGCATGGCAGCTTCTAGCCCATTCAGCTGACAAGTGAATCCCAGGACCTGGGATGGAGCCATAGGTTTGGCCAAAAGAGCAATACCTTTCTATGCAGACAGTGGTATACAGATAAATATATATTTAGGTATTTAGATACTGCCATTGATGTCTATCTGGTATTAAATGACATATACTGTGTTCCTACAGATTCTCAGGTTTTTAGTGAGGACTCCATTTAATGAATAGTATTCTTTTAATGCATAATAAACTATGAATTAAAATCAATTTGTGTCCTGTGATTATTAGGTCTAATTTTATGCTAGACTGATTGATGAACTACTCATCCAAACATACCATTGATCACATTCCTCTGGTGTTCCTAAGGACAGACAATAGTTTCTTAGGCTCTCCAGCCCTTTATACTGGCATGACCGGGATTCAAACTCAGGGCCTCGGTGTCCAGGTTGGCCTATGACTTCACTAACAGCCTGCCAGCCTTCAGCAATGCTAGGTGACATACAGGTTGCAGCCTTGTCATTTGGACCCAGGATGGTCACCATGCAAGTAAGGAAAACCAAGAAACCGCCATCCATCCACAGTTTGTTACTTTTTTTCACTGCCATTTTCATTTTGTTTCCTGTCAGCCCCCAAGGCCTGGGATCCCAAGATGGGCTATGGGTCCAGATACTGCACCATCCCAGCCTAGGGTGATATTTGTTGAGGCAGAGTTGCCACGACCTGAGTTCAATCCCTGTGCTTGGCAATAAATAAATGAATGAATGAATAAATAAATAAATGAAATAATTTTAAAATATTAAAAATAGTCGGGCACCAAAGGCTCACGCCTGTAATCTTAGCTACTCAGGAGGCTGAGATCTGAAAATCGCGGTTCAAAGCCAGCCCTAGCAGGAAAGTTCTTGAGACTCTTATCTCCATTAAACCTGAAGTAGTGAAGTAGCGCTTTGGCTCAAGTGATAGAGTGCTCGCCTTGAGCTGAAGAGCCCAAGGACAGCTTCCAAGGCCAGAGTTCAAGTCCCATGACATATATTTATAATATATATATATATATATATATATATATATATATATATATATATATATTACTAATGAAGCTCCCTGGTTTGGAATTCATGCCTTTTTTTTCTGCCAGGCCTGGGAATTAAACTCGGAGACTGGGTAACTCTAATGCACTGTTGGGGACAGAGAAACTTACCCGCTTTGAACACAAGCAATTCAGGCCAGTTCCCTAGGCCTGAATTCAATCCCCAGCCCTTTTAAAGTAATATTCATCCACATTTGAAATAATGATTAATATCTACATACTTATGCTTATTGCATATTGCTTTGAGTATATTTATTTTATTTTGTATTATTCATTCCTTCATTATTTTATTGAATATTATTATACTTATGTATTAAATTGATTACATCTTCGAGAACTATACAGACTTACATATGCATTATGTATCTTACTTCACACCCAGGACATTCACAGAAATTCTATAGTAGATCATCCCATGCATAGAAAAACAGAATGAATACATCAACCAAAGTCTAATTTATCCATAGGTACCCCAGTGGCTCACATCTGTAATCCCAGCTACTCAGAGGTGAGAAGTGGAAGATTAAGTTTCAAAGCCAATCCAAGCAGAAAAGCCTGAGAGATGTCATCTCCAATTAACTGGCCAAAAACCAGGTTACAGTACAGGGATGGCTGAATTGGTAGAAAAACAGCTATGAAAAACAAAGCCAAGAAAGAACAAGCTGAGTTAAAGTGCAGGGAGAGGGGTTTTGGGGCATAAAGGGGAGAGAACTCCTCCAAAAACAGAGAACAAACAATAGTACACAAATCCCACCTAATTTAGGGTACCAAACAAAGGGAAAAAAGATCAAGTTTGTGCAGTTGTATAACTTTTCATGATCACATATGTTCTTAGGTACACTTCAAAGCTATGTTTCTAGTAATATATATGTATATGTTAATAATGTATATGTTATGTATATATATTATTAATGTATATATATGTGAATAAACTAAGAAACCAGCCAATGAATAAATACTTCTGAATTAGTGCCTTAACCATGGCATTATAAATTATTTGTACTAAAAGTATATTCCAAGTTTCTTTCTTCAGAATCAATCTTTAAGACGTTTGTTCATGTGCCAGGCCCATGAGGCCCATGCCTATGATCCTAGTTACTCAGGAGGCAGAGATCTGAAGATGGTGGTTCAAGGCCTGCTCTGGCAGGAAAGGCCGTGAACCTCTTATCTCCATTAAACCACTAGAAAACTGGAAGTGGTGCTGTAGCTCAAGCAGTAGAGTGCACGCCTTTGGTTTGAAGAGCACAGGGATAACGCTCAAGCCAAGAGTTCAATCCCCGCCACTGAAGAAAGAAGTTTGTTCATACAAAATTCTAACATTCTAAGCTTTAGGAAACTTTTCTTCCAGGGTCTTATGCTCTTTAGGCAACTACTCCACTGTTGGGCTACATCCCAGTCCCAATGTTTTTGTTTTTAATTTTACAATCCAATTTATTCCCAAAATGCTTACAAGTACCTACTCTCCTCACACAAGTGAGTTTTTATCCAAAAACCCAACCTTTTGTGGTATGAAGACCCCCTAGTGTATTTCGTGGTAGGCACTGAGGAAAACTCACACAAATTGCAGACAGTTTATAATTACAGAAGTAACTCTGAATAGAAAAACATCAGTTGCCAAGTGCCGATGACTCAAGCCTGTAATCCTACCTACTCAGTAGGCTAAGATCTGAGGGTCAGGGTTAAAAGCGAGCCCAGGCAAGAAAGTCCATGAGACTCTTATCTCCAATAAACCACTAGAAAACCGGAAGTGGTGTTGAGGCTCAAGTGTTAGAGTGCTCGCCTTGATCTGAAGAGCGCAGGGACAGCGCCCAAGCCCAGAGTTCAAGCCCCAGGACCAACCAAAAAAAAAAAAGAAAGAAATAACATCAACTCTCCCAACCTTCTAGGGAGAAATAATGTCCTCATTTTCATTCTCACTCTTCATGGCAGATGGCCAAAATAGAAACACCAATGTGCTATGCTAAAATGTAAAAGTTTAAACCCCTTTTTTGAAAACTCTCATGTTTTAAAATCAAAATGTATCAAATAAAGGCAAAGTGAACTTTAAAAAAATAATAAAAATGCTAATGAAGCTCCCTGGCTTGGAATGTGTGACATTTTTTGTCTGCAAGGCCTGGAATTTGAACGTGGGGTCCGGGTAACTCTGTTGACTGTGGGGGAAAGGGAAGCTCACTGTGCTTGAAGACCAGAAAGTCAGGCCTGTTCCCTAGGCCTGAATTCAGGACCTAGCCTTGTAAAACGTACTCCTTATATACATTTTAAAGATAGGATTGAACTTCCATACAGATGTTCATTCTATATTATGTTTGGTGTGGTTCTTCATTGTATTTTTTGTTTTATTCATTTATTTGCCATTTATTTTATTGACTGTGATGATACCTAACCATGTATTACATCCTATCACATAGCATTTAGATTTGTAGACTTGTTATCCATCATGCCTGACATTCAGCACTCTCACAGAAAAGAAAAACAGATGTCACACTTGGCTTCTAACTCCAGGATGAAATTTTTGTCAGGAGTTGAGATCGAGCATCAGGGGTGACCAAAATAGCCATAGATGGATAGGCAGGTGGTAGTATACCAATAAATGTGTATTAGTACAGAGTGCCATAGCCATGTATCTAGTATTCAATGACATCTACTACATTCTTACCAAGTCTTTGGTATTTGTTATGCCTCAATTGTAGGAATATTATTCTTTTTGTGCCTAATTAACCACTAATTAAATTCAATATGTGTCCTAGAATTATTGTGTCTAATTTGAGACTAGACCACTGCACGGACTACTCATTCAATCTTGAGTTGGATACCATTCCATCTGAACTTCTATGAATGGGCAGGAGTCTCTTGGGATCTTCTGCCATTGGTAGGTGTCAGGACGGGGATTTGAACTCAGGCATTCTGTTGTGTGGTTGGCCTATGGCTTTTCTGACAGCCAGCCAGCCTTCAGCAATGACAGGTCACCTGTGTGTTGAAGCCATGTCATTCAGACCTATGATGGTCACCGTGCAAGGAACCAAAGCCAAGAAACCACCTACCATGTGCGGCTCGCGGCTTTTTTTTTTTTTTTGGTGCCATTTTCATTTTGTTTTCCTGTCAGACCTCGGGTCTTAGGATTGCAGCATCAGCTTTGGTTCCAGAGGCTGCACCCCAGGGTAGTGTGATAGAAGCTTAGGCAGAGCTGCCACGATCTGAGTTCAAGCCACATGCATGGCCAAAAAAAAAAAAAAAAAAAAAAAAAAAGGAAAAGAAAAAGAAAAAAGAAAAGAAAAAAGAAAAAATAAATAAATTACTTAACTCCCTGGTTTGCAATTCGTGGTATTTTTTTCTGCCAGGCCTGGAATTTGAACTCAAGGTCGGGGTAAATATGCAGCACTGTGGGGGAAGGGGAATCTCACCATGCTTGAAGACAGAAAGTCAGGCCTGTTCCCTAGGCCTGAATTCAAGCCTCAGTCCTGGAAAACATACTCTTTATATAGATTTTAAAGATAGGATTTATACTTCCATACAGATATTCAGTCCATATCATGTTTGATGTGGTTATTCATTTCATTTCTTGTTTTATTCATTTATTTACCATATATTTTATTGACTCTGATGATACCTATACCATTTATTACATTGTTTACATCATATCACATAGATGGGCAGATGGGCAGATGTGGTCTCCATCATGCCTGACACCCAGGAATCTCCCAGAAAAGGAAAACATGTGTCACACTCAGCTTCTTACTCCAAGATTAAATTTTTGGCAGTGCTGGGATCTGAAGTCAGTGCCTAGCAGGACCAATTCATGAATGGGTGAGTGTGAGCACGGCAGAAGCTAGACAATGAAACTGTCAGGTGGTTCCCACATACTGAGATCGAGTCCCAGGTTTGGCCAAAACAGCAATATATGAATAGCCAGACGGTGGTATACAAATGAATATATATTGGTAAAGAGTGCCAGAGCTGTCTATCTATAACTGAATGACCTCTACTACATTCCGACCAACTCTTAGGTATTTATTATACTGTCATTGAAGGAATATTATTCTTTCCATGCTTAATAAACTATTAATTAAGATCAATCAGGGGCTGGGAAGGTGGCTCAGTGGTAGAGTGCTCGCCTTGCATGCATGAGGCCTGAATTTGATTCCTCAGCACCACATAAGCAGAAAAAAGAAAAACCTGGAAGTGGTGCTGTGGCTCAATGGGTAGAGTGCTAACCTTGAGAGAAGAGCTGAAGGACATTGCTCAGGCCCAGATTTCAGGCTCCATGACTGGACGCCCCCCCCAAAAAAAAGATCCATCAGCATCCTAGGATTCTTGCATCCAATTTTAGACTTGACTGATGCACAAACTGCTCTCTCAATCGAGTCTCTTGTGATCTCCTGCCATTGGTAGTTGTCGGGACTGGGATTTGAAAATGAGGCCAATGTTGACAGGTCGGCCTATAGCTTTCCTGATAGTCCAGCAGCCTTCAGCTATGGCACATCAGGTCCACTTTGCAACTGAGTCACCGTGCAAAGAAAAAAAATGTAAAACCTCCATCCCTCTGCAGCTTGCGACTTTTTGTGCTGTCCCACTTTTTGTTTCGTCCTGCAAGCTCTCTGGGCCTAGGATCCCAGGACTGGCTGTGGGTCTGGAAGCTGGACCCCAGCCTAGGGTGATTAAAGCTGAGACAGAGTTTCCACGACCCGAGTTCAATCCCCATGGCTGGCAAAAGCAAAAAGAATAAATATAAAATTAATTAATTATTTAACTAAATAAAAAAAAATCTCCCTGGTTTGAAATATCTGCTAATTTTCTTTCCTAGCCTGGGATTTGAACTCAGGTTCTTTGTATATCTGTAGCAATGTCAGGGAAGGTTCAGAGTTGCCAATACTTGAGTTCAAACCCCATGCCAAGCCAAAAATAAAAAATTAAGTCACTGACCTTGGCACGGGGAGTAATTGTGGAGATTGGAGGGAAGGGATGGTAAGAGGAAAACAAAGGAGGAAGCAACAATGCTCAATAGGAAATGTACTCATTACCTTGTTCATGTAACTGTAACTCTCAGTACAACATTTTTACAATTAAAAATGTGCAAAAAAATGAAACAATATAATGCTTAGAGAAGCATTTTGGGCATAAGGGAAGGATGTCTAAATAGTTGTACAAAATTCTACACTGCTTTGCTTTTAATGCTCAGTATGGAACTGAATAAACATAACTGCTTCCATTAAAAAAAATCAAGTCACTGTCTTGGAACTGGGCCAGTATTTCTGCCATTGCTGGGATTTGATTGCATTGCCCAGTAACTCTTTTGCAACAAGGGTGAAGGTGAAGCTCACTGTACTTGAGGAAAAGAAATTCAGTCTAGAGTTCCCAGGAACTAAATGAAGGCCCTGCAATGGAAAAAATATTTCCATGCATGTGTAATATATGATATATACTTACATATGTATATTTATTACATATTATTATTTTTATTATTGATTTTGTATTTATTTGATTCACTTATTGTTTATTGTATTTAGTGTTATTGTACACATGTTTTACATGTTGTACATGTATTATAAAAATATACAAAATAAATTAGGACATTGACTCATTTTTCATTAATACTATATTATGTGTTGAAACAAAATACATAATTAAATGGAGGTATTTGTTACAGTCTTAACATGTTTAGACTCTGTCCCCAGTATGAGCCTTGTCTTACTTATCTTTGGCCATCTTCCTATAGGGATTTCTTTACATGATTTATACACAGAAGCAAATTGAGGGATAAAATTGCAAGGGTGGGGTTAAAATGTGGCTTAGTGGTAAAGAGCTTGCTCAGCATGCATGAATTCAATCCTTGGATTGAATTCTCAGAGCCACATACTCAGAAAAATCCAGAAGCTGTGGAGTGGCTCAAGTGGTACAGCGCTAGGCTTGAGAAAAAGAAGCTCAGAGACAGTACCCAGGCCCTAAGTTCAAGCCCCAGGACTGTCAAAAACAATAGGCTAGATGCCAGTGGCTCACTCCTGGAAACCTAGCTTCTCAGGAGGCTGAGATTTGAACACCACAGTTCAAAGACAGCCTACACAAGGAAAGCCTGTTAGACTCTTATCTCCAATGAACCACCAAAAGACCTCATATGGCGCTGTGGCTCAAGTGGTAGAGTGTTCACCTTGAACTGAAGGGCTCAGGGACAGTGCCCAGGCTTGATACAAGACACACAACTGGAAAAAAAGTGAGGATTAATGAAAGTACTTTTCCTATTTGCTAATTATGAGAACATTCTGTGGAAAATGAACACAGATGTAACCAGAATTGGAGTCAGAGCTCAAGGTTCAAGTGAACACATCCATATACCCAGCTTCTCTGACTCTAGCATTATAACTTTGTGTCCTACAGGGTTCTGAAAGGTCCAATGTTGAAAGGATTAGTATGATCCCCAAGCCCTTTGTGATAAGCAGTTGACTT
This sequence comes from Dipodomys merriami, assembly GCF_024711535.1. Classification (NCBI taxonomy): domain Eukaryota; kingdom Metazoa; phylum Chordata; class Mammalia; order Rodentia; family Heteromyidae; genus Dipodomys; species Dipodomys merriami. The sequence continues at coordinate 2,948,112 of NW_027202571.1, read as the reverse complement.
CTATTACAGTTCTGAAGCTAGCAGAGTACCAGTAGCTCAAGCCCATCACCCTAGCACAGGAGCCTGAGGTCTCAGTATCACAGGCTGAAGCCAGCCAGGGCAGGAAAGTCTATGACACTCTGACTTCCACTTCTGAAAGGTCAGATGTTCAAGAGCTTCCTGTGTTTCGCTTGGTGATGAGAAGTTACTCGCACTCTAAATTCTTGAGCTATAGAAGCAGGAAAGACACATCATTGACCCATCCTGGGTTCAAATGAAGTTCTCAGGATCCAAGTCTTAGCCCTGTTGGCAGGAAGAACTCCACTGAAACACTATATTTGGAGGACAGTAAACAGTTTCAAAAGCCGGGTTAGGTGAAGAGACCTAGGCCTGCAGGATTAGGAGGCAGAATGTACACACTCAACAGTGAAGTGAGCTGCAAAACCACTTCATTCATTCCAGGCACAGCCAGAAATAGGGGGAAACCTGAAATATTTGTTAGACTTACACTAGGGTCAGGGTTTTCTCAGCCTCTTCAACAATGACTAATTAACCTTCCTGCCTCAGGTGAACCGAGCTTCAAGCTATCATTAAGTTCATAATAGTGAGCCAGTTTAGTGGGGGAGAGGGCAGGAACAGTGTAGAAACACCATACTCTCTGGCCTTATGGAGTGGGTTTTTGACTCTCCGTCTGTCAGATTTGAAGGCCCTTCTTCTACCTCTTCCAGGCCATTCTCCTTCCTTCATTCTCCACATCATTAATGCAAATCCCCAGTCCAAGGAGAGGCAATGCCCTTTTTTACTGTCTCCAAGCACCTGAGTTAGAACCTGGCTGTGCCCTCTTGTCTCTGGGACCTTCGGCTGCCTGAGAAGTGGGACAGAGACTGTCTTCTTGCTCTGTGATTGTGTGAAGGCGATGCTGGTGTCCTGGCACACTGTAAAAGCCCTCATGACAGAATTGTTCCTTTCTTTCCTTCTAATGACCAAGATGAGCTTCATTTATCATCTATCTATGTATCTATGTAATTATGTATCTATGTATCTATCTATGTATCTATGTATCTATGTATGTATGTATGTATGTATGTATCTATCTATCTATCTATCTATCTATCTATCTATCTATCTATCTATCTATCTATCTATCTATCTATCTATCATCAATCTACCTACCTTAGCCAGCTAGCTATCTTTTTGCCAGTTCTTGGGTTGAACTCAAGGCCTGGGCACTGTCTATAGCACTCTACTACTTGAGCCACAGCATCAATTCTGGCTTTTTCTGTGTATGTGCTATTGAGAAATCAAACACAGGGCTTCTTGCATGTTAGGCACTCTCACTAATCCACATTCCCAGCCCCCTCATCTTTTCTTAATGGTAGTTTTTACTTAAGCATGCTTCCATTTCACGTTTAATTTTACGTTTAATTTTCTGAATACCAGTTACTACTATGAAACCTGATCTTCTCTTTCCCTGCCTCATTTGTGGCATTGGCCTCATAATAAAATGTAAATAAAGGCTGCTGAAAGCTTAAGTGTGCATCATATAAAGACAGAGGCCAGGAACCCTAGAAGAGAAAAGTGATGGGCCTGAAGTGAAGAGAATGATGTAGTATGCACAATGAACATATCTGAAGAATAAATCAGTAAATAAAAGCAGAAGCATTACATGTGCTCTGTTTACATTCAGGGAAGTAATTTACACACATAAGCAGGTAGGGCACTGAGGAGGTAGGGCCTCCTCTTTTTGAATTTTCTTTTTGGCCATGCCAGGGCTTAAACTCAGGGCACGATGCGTTCCTGAGCTGTTTTGCTCAAGGCAGAGGCTCTACCACCGCCACAGCTCCAGCCATCTGGTTGTTAATTGGACATAAGCACCTCCCAGGCTTTCCTGCCTGGTCTGGACTGAATCTCCCACTCAGCTTGTTCTCTTAAAGCTCGAGCTCTACCCTCTGGGCCACTGCTCCACTTCTGGTTTTCTGGTGGTTTATTGGAGATAAGAGTCTCACAGACTTTCCTGGTTGGGCTGGCTTTGGATGGCGATCTCCTGAGGAGGTTTCAAGCGGCTTTTCTCAGGGATTCACCGAGGAGCCTCTCCACACAAACCCTTAGTCTAAATCTCAGGAGGTACTAGAGAAAACAGAAACATGCAGTTGCTTCTAGTATTCTCCAGATACTTAAGGATGGAGACACAAAACACTCATAATTATTAGATCATTTTATAGGCAAAAGGAGCAATGCAGACAGTATGAGGATCGCTCCAGCTTCAGTCCTCTCATCTTGAGACAGTAAATTCATTTCAGCTCAATACTAAGTGACAGAACTGGCATGTCCTGTGGATATATGCTCCCAAATCCTGTGACACTCATTTCTCACTTTTGGCTTCAAATCTGTGACCAGAGAAGATGAGGAGAGAAAATCCTTCTCAGAGAAAGCAGCTATAAAGAATATTGGGGTAGTTTACTTATAAATTCAAACTATTGGAATGATCCTGTTAAGAAGTCAGATTGTGCAGATTAAAAAAATGAAGAAGAAAAGTAAGACAGGTGTCAGTGTAATCCCAGCTTCTTAAGAGGCTGAGATGTAGAGAATCTTAGTTTGAAACCAGCCAGCATAGGAAAGGACATGGCATTTTTATTTCTAAGAGATCCCAGAAAAACCCAGAAGTAAGGCTGTGACTCAAGGTTAATGCACTACCCTTGAGCAAAAGGAATTCAGGTGCAACGTCTAGGCTCAATGTTCAACCCCTGGACCTGCCCACCCCCAATAAAGCCTATACCTCCATGTCTTTTTGTATGTATGGGTGTATTCCTATAGGCAAATCTCCAGAGTAGATATGATGAATGGCACCAAGCAAGGATTTTTTTTCAATACAATGATTTCATAACACAGAGACTACTTTTATGACAATGTATGTTCCTGGGCTCCCTTCACTGTTCCCAGTGTAGCCTGAGGGTTTCTCTGCATCCCAGGCCTGCTGGAAGAAGTCTCTCTCATTGTTTGTACAGGCAGACAAAAGGCCTCAGTCCTGTACAGCTTTGTAATAACAACTCCATCTAGGCCAATTAGTTAGGATGAGTGTGGGGGGGCTCTGAAGGCCGGGAGAAAAAGGCCTCTTTGCACTACAAGCTATCTCTCTTCCCAGTGTTATGTTTTTACAGGAAGCCTTCATTTGTGCCACCTCCCGTGGCAGTCCAAGTTCCCTGCACTTATTCTGCCTTTGTGAGACTATATTCCGGTGCTCAGATACAGTGCTAAATATAATATATAATGAAATATATAATGAAATATTACATTGCCGGTGATGATAGGCCTATGATACCTCTCCTTGGTTTTCTAGAAGCTTGAGAAATCCAAGCACATGTCTTCCTGTCATCTAGAGCTGGTGAAGATCATCAGGTTCTGAAACTTTGACCTTTCCTAATTGGGCCTTGGGTGGGTAGGTTTGGGGGTTAAACACAGGGCCTGGGTGCTGACCATAAGTTCAGTGGAGAAGTCCAGTGATTTACCATTTTGTGTCAGAGCTTCACTTCTGGTCTATGTGTATGTGTGTCTGTGTGTCTGTGTATCTGTGTGTATATGTCCATGTGTGTGCACACATACAGTCGTGGAGCTTGAACTCAGCACTGTACCTAATTTCTCTTGTACAAGGATAGCCTTCTCTCACTTGAGCCACAGAACCACTTCATACTTTTTCTAGTGATGTGGTCCTGAATAATCAAGCCCAGGGTTTCATATATACAAAGCACTCTACCCCTAAGGCACATTCCCAGCCTTGTATTTCAGGTTTGTTAGATTGTTTCTGGTTTTTTTTTTTTTTTATGTTGTCGGTTGTAGGAGTTGAAGTCTGGGCTTGGGTGCTGTCCCTGAGCTCTTCAGCTCAAGTCTTGTGCTCTATCACTTGAGTCACAGCTCTACTTCAGGTTTTCTGGGGGTCCATTGGAGCTAAGTGTCTCAAGGACATTCCTGCCCAGGCTAGCCTTGAACCATGATCCTTAGTTCTTTTTTTTCTCCTTATTTAGAGAATACTTTATTAGTTTCTGTAATCAAACCCATGTAGATAAGACCTTACATATTTAATACAGTGCATTTACCCCTGTACAAATGGAAAAAAATTAAGTTTAACATTTCTAGACCAATATGGCTATTAATTTCTGTACAATGCCAACTCAACACGGTAAACTGGAATACTTTTTCCAAAGTTGACAGCACAGGTAAAGTTTCCAAAAATTCAAATTATATATATGTATATAGATATTTATATATATTTATATAAAAAGACCAATAATAGCAATATGTTATGCATCAATAGCAGCAACAGCTTTTCCAGCATTGAACCATGATCCTTAGTTCTCATCCTCCTGAGAACCTAGGATGATAGTCATGAGCCACAAGCACCGAGCTTCCACTTAATGTTTCTTAGTGGTGAATTGGAGATAATAGTCTCATGGCACTTTTTGTGTCTGGGATAGTTTAGAAACCAGATCCTCAGATCTCAGCTTGCTGAGAAGGCAGGATGACAGACCTCAGCTATCGACCCCTAGGCCATGGCACTCTGCTGCAAAGGGATCCTTGGCTCCACATGTGGAGTGTTAGCCTTGAGCCCAAGAGGTAAGGGTCAGAATCTAGGTCCTGAGATCAAGGTTCATGACTGAGAAAAAACAAAGCAAAACAATGGTCTGCAGGAGACAACTCACTAGTCTTCAGTAATACTTAATTTTGTCCCTTCTATGGGGATATATCTGAGCCTCAATATTCTTATCTGCGTAAGCATCTCAGTTGTGGAGCTCTTACAAGAACCAGATGAAAGAATGCACCCTGTGAAGGACACAGCACATGACACTGTTTGAAGGACTCAGCACACAGCATCATGTGAAAGACTCAGCACCCAGAACCCAAAGCAGGACTCAGCACACTGTAACCTGTGAAGGACTCAGCACATAGCACCCTGTGCATTACTCAGCACAGAGCACCCTATGAAGGACTCAGCAGATACCTCTATTCCACAAGCTGTCATTAAAATCAGCGTGCTTTCTTCAGTATCACCATTCTTTGAGGAACATTTCACAAACCACACAAGTTCACATCTAATGGTTTAGTGGGGTGTTTTTTTAGGGGGGGAGGTTACCCATGGGGCTTGAACTCAAATATAGGGATCCTTTTCTAATAACATTTGCTCAAGACTACAGCCCTACCACTTGGAACCACGTTTTGAAGAGTCTCACAGACTTCCTGCCAGGGCTGGGTTTTAAAGCCCATGAGCAGCTAGAATGACTGAAGTAAGCCAGCAGCGTCTGGTTCGGTGGAGCTGGGTTGCAGCGATTTACATCTGGATAAGTCAGGTTAGGTGGAAGCTGTCAGCACCAGACTCCTACCTTGCTCTGTGATGAGGTATTTGAAGTCTTGACCTTCTATAGTTGCAGTTAGAACAGTCTACCTTTTTTGGCGGCAGTCCTGGGCCTTTAGTAAGGGCTTAGACACTCTCCCCAAGCATTTGTGCTCCAGGCTAGTACACAATTGATTGAAAGAAAGCAGAACTTCCAGTTTTTCTTTGTATGTGGTACTGAGGAATGGAAGCCAGAGCTTCCTGCTTACTAGGCGAGCACTCAACCACCCAGTCCCAGGAGTGCATGAGGTATAAATAGAGATTGCTGTATATAAATATATATACAAAAAGAGATATGTGGTCTGGGAAGGTGACTCAGTGATAGAGCACTTGCCTTGCAAGCATGAGGCCCTGAGTTTGAGTCCTTAGCACCACATAAGCAGAAAAAAAGCCGGAAGTGGTGCTGTGGCTCAAGTGGTAGAGTGCTAGCCTTGAGCTGAAGGGCTGAGGGAGAGCGCCCAGGCCCAGACTTCAGGCCCACGACTGGACCCAAAAAAAAAAAAATAGACACAGTGGTATGCATATTATTAAATTATAGCTAATAGTACTACCAATTATTAGGTATTAAATGATTTCTCCATTTAATGATGGATCCCAGTTGAGCAATTAATAAAACATTAATTATTACTCAATATACTGTTATTGTTTATCATATATGTACATACATCCATACATAGGATTACATATTTTATAGAATTAGACGTCTATTTATAATTAATTTATGCATCATGTGTTACTACCAATTATTAGATATTTAACTTTGTCTCCATTTACTTTTCATTCTGTTAATGCTTAATAATATAGTAATTAAACATAATCCACATCCTATAATTATTTTGTCTAATATTATCTCAGAATGATTCACTACTAATTCAATCTGTTTGTCATTTATTATACTGACAATTCTTCCACCTATGACATTTTTACCTTTATGATATCCTATTACATAGCATATAGATTTGCATATGAATTATACATCCTACCTGGCACCGAACAATTTCATAGAAAGGGAAAATATGTATCACTCTCGGCTTCTTACACCAAGATTGCATTTTTGGCAGGGCTGGGATCTAAACTCAGGGCCTAGAAGGCTCAGTTCATGAATGTGTGACTGTCAGCACGGCAGCCTGTAGCCAATTCAGCTGCCAGGCAGTTCTCAGGCCATGAGACTGAGCCCCGTATGTTGACCCCATATTGCGCTTAGTGTAGTTATGCATTTTATTTGTTGTTTTATTCATTTATTTACCATTTATTTTATTGACTGGTATTACTCATAGAACATTTATTACATTTATTACATGGGATATAGATTTGCCTATGTAAGAAACTTCACACTGGACACCCAGACGCTCACAGAAAAGGAAAACATGTGTCACAAGTGCTTCTTACTCCACGATTCAATTTTTGTGAGTGCTGGCATCTGAACTCAAAGCCTACAAGGCCCAATTCATGAATGGGTAAGTGTCAGCACGGCCAGCCTGGGCCATATGGAGCTGACAAGCAGTTCCCAGCACCTGAGATCCAGCCCCAGGGGTTGACAAAATAAGAAAGATTGACATGCGGATGGTAGTACACAAATAAATATAGATCTGTATAGAGTGCCAGCGATGTTTATACATTCTTCAGTTAAATAGACTACATTTTTAACAATTCTTGGGTATTTATTATGCCCCCATGTAATTAATATTATTGTGTTCATCCTTAATGACTTATTAATTTAATTAACCAGTATCACAAAACTATTGTGTCCATGTAATTAATAGTATTCTTTAATGTGTCAAAATATTCATTAAAATCCATTGGCCTCCTAAAATCACTAATTTTATAGTAGTATCATTCAGGAACAATTAATTTAATCTTGACATTCATAATCTTCCATCAGTATTCCTATGAATAGGAATGAGACTCTTAGGATCTCCCACCATTGGTAGGGGTCGGGACCAGGTCTCGACCACAGGGCCTATGTTGCAGTGTTGACCTATGGCTTGCCTGGTAGCCCACCAGCCTTCAGCAATGTCAGGTTACAAAATTTTCAGCAATATCATTCAGACCTAAGATGGTCACCTTGCAAAAAAACAAATGTAAAACAGACAGCCATCTGCAAGTTGCCAGATTTTTATCTGTGTCATTTTATTTATATTTTTCCTGTAGATCTTTGGGGCCCAGGAACCCAGGTTCGGTTGTGGTTCCAGTGGTTGCACCCCAGCCTAGAGTGATCAAAGATGAGGCAGAGTTGCCACAACCTGAGTTCAAGCCCTGTGCTTGACAAACAAAAAATATATAAATAAATTCATTAAAAATATTTAAAAAATTATGAGGCTCCTTGGCTTGGAATTCACGCCATTTTTTCTGCCAGGCCTGGGATTTGAATTCAGAGTCTGAGTAAATCTGCAGCATTGTCGGGGAAGAGGAAGCTCACAGTGCTGGAAGACAAGAAAGTCAGGCCTGTTCCCAGGGCCTGAATTCAAGTCTTAGCACTCAAAAAATAATATTCATATACATTTTAAATACATGATTTATATTTGCATACACATGTTTACTTATATTGCAGTTAGTGTAGTTTTTCATTTTATTTTATTTTTATGTATTTCTTGTGTATTTTAGTGAGTATGATTACACATATAACATTTTTTACATCCTATTACATAGGACATAAATTTGCCTATGTATTATACATCATTCCTGAGACCCAGGAATTTTGACACCCATAAGGAAAACTAGTGGGACAATTGACTTCTTCCACCAGGATTAAGTTTTTGGCAGTTCTGTGATTTGAACTCCGGCCCTAGAAGGCCAACTTCTTGAATGGCTCAATGTTAGCACACCAGTCTGATGAAGTTGTCCGGCAAATTTGAGGACCTGAGATCAAACCCTAGGAGTGGCCAATATATAAAAAGAAAAATATGTAGATTGCAGTGTGTGTTTATTTACATATGAATATAGATCTATAAATAAATGTATACAGAGACAGACATTTATGTAGATTCTAGTGTATAACTCTATATAAAGTGATGTCTATATCTTATTTTTATATATTCTATTACTACCAATTATATATTCTATTACTACCAATTATTTGGTCTAAAATTATGCCTCCATTAATTAATCACAGTAGAAGACTTAATAAGTTATTAATTAAATTATTCAATAACATATATTTATGCGTACAATATTATACTAGAAAGTCTAGCTAAATAGTAATTCAATTTGTACATGTCAAACATACTATTAATGTTCCTATAGATAGGAACGAGTTTCCTAGGATCTTCAGCTGTGTGTAGGTGGCAGTACGAGGATCGAACTCACAGCCTAGGTATCTGGGTTGGGCTCAGGCTTCACCAACAATCCGTGAGCCTTTGGCCATGCAAGGTCACAAACAATTTTCAAGCCGAGACATTGAGACCCATGGTGGTCACAGTGCAAAGGAAACAGAGGTAAAACGGTTGTGTAAAACTTGCTGGATTTTTCCTCCTCCATTTTTGTTGGTTTGATGTATTTTTGCCAGTGCTGGGAATTGAATTGGGGTCCTGGGTTGACTGGATCATCTGTGGGTGTAAATGCGGCAAACCAGCCTAGAGTAATCATAGGTTAAGAAACAATACGGTGTTTCCTTGAGAAAAAGAAACTCAGGGATAGTGCCTAGGGTCACAGTTCAAGCCTCAGGACCTGCTACAAGAATAGAGCCAGTAACTCCATGTGTCTGTGTATGTATGCATGTATTTCTAGCAGTGAACATCTAGAGTTGCTATGAAGGAAGGTATGAATGGAATGATTTCATAGCACAGAGAATGCTTTCAAGACAGTGCATGTTCCAGGGCTCCCCTCACTGTTCCCAGTGTACCCTGAGGGCTTCTGTGCACCCCAGACTGCTGGAGGAAGTCTGTCTCAATGTTGGAACAGGCAGACAAAAGGTCTCACTCTTGAACATCTGTGTAACAAACAATTCATCCGTAGCAATTATTGAGTATGAGCAAAGAGTGAGGATGTGGGCAGACTCTGAAGGCAAGGAGGAAAAGGCCTCTTTATACCCCAAGCTATCTCTCCTCCCAGTGCTCTGTTTTGACAGGAAGCCTTCATTTGTGCTGCCTCTTGGGGCAGTCCAATTTTCCTGCACTCACCCTGTCCTTGTTAGACTATGTTCCAGTGTTGAAAAAAACGGCTACAATGAATTCAAGGGTCCTTCTGGCAGAAAACAAGTGAGCGTAACCTAATGAAAAGATTCCTAATTGGCAAAGGTGCCTCCCTAGTTTTCCGGATGCTTGCTAAATCTAAGCACTTGTGCAAAATCACAATGCTTCCTGTCATCTAGTGCTGGTGAAACTCATCAGGTTTTGAAACCTTTGCCCTCTCCTAGTTGGGCTCTGGGTGTTTATATTATGGGGTTTAACACAGGGTCAGGGTGCTGACCAAGAGCTCAGAGCAGAGGCTCTTTTCTTGACCATTTAGTGTCACAGCTTCACTTATGGTATCTGTGTGTGTGTGTGTGTGTGTGTGTGTGTGTGTGTGTGTGTGTGTGTGTGTGCGTGTGTGTATGTCTCTGTGTGTGTCTGTGTGTGTCTGTGTGTGTGTGTGCAAACACCAGTCCTGGAGCTTGAACTCAGTACCTCAGCTCTGTACCTGAGTTTCTCCTATACAAGGATAGTGCATTACCACTTGAGCCACAAAACCACTTCAGGCTTTTTTTTTCTAGGGATGTAGTACTGAGGATTCAAACCCAGGGCTTCATACATGCAAAGCACTCTACGCCTAAGACACATTTCCAGCACTCCACTTCAGGTTTCTTTCTTTCTCTTCTTGTAGTTGGAGGAGTTGAACTCTGGGACTGGGTGCTCAAGTCTAGCACTCTACCACTTGAGCTACAGAGCCCCTTCAGGCTTTCTGTTGGTTCACTGGAGATAAGCATCTCAAGGAATCTCCTGCCCAGGCTGGCTTTGGACTATGATCCTCAGCTCTCAGGATCCTGAGTAGCTAGGATGACAGGCATGAGTCACCGGTGCCCAGCTTCCACTTCAAGTTTTTAAGTGGTGAATAGGAGATAATATTCTCATGGGACCTTTTGTGTCTGGGATAGTTTGGAACCCAGATCATCAGCTTCCTGAAAAGGCAGGAGGACAGACCTCAGCTAAAGACACACTTTGCTCCAAAGGGGTCCTTAGCTACGAGGTAGAGCGCTAGCTATGAGTCCAAGAGGAAAGTCAGTGCTTAGGCTCTAAGTTGAATGTTCATGATGGAGAAAACTAAACCAAAACAAATTATTTCTTCCTTTATTTAAGTATCATGGTTAAATACATAATAAAGTATTTATTGAAAATTAGTCAATGTACTATGATTATTGTGTATAATTTTAATATAATCATACACTAAATACTAATGCAATTGTTACTTTTACAACATTCCATTCATATGGATGTCTATCGGAATATGTTTCTTACGATCTCCTGCCATTTGTAGGTAGCAGTCCCGGGATACGAACCCTGTACCTAGGTTGCTGGTTCAGGCTGTGGCTTCCCTGATAGCCCACCAAACTTCAACAATGCAAGGCCATGTACAGTTTTCGGGTCCTGTCATTTAGACACAGGATGGTCACAATGCAAAGGAAAAAAAAATGTAAAACTGCCTTCCAGAACTTCCCAGTTTTATACTTCTCCTTTTTTCTCCATCTTTTTTTTTTTTTGTCTGTTGTGGGGCCAGAAGTCTGGGTCTGGGTGCTGTACCTCAAATCTTCAGTTCAAGGCTATCGTTCTACCATTTGAGCCATAGCACCACTTCCAGCTTGCTTCTGCTTATGTGGTGCTGAGGAATCAAACAAAGGGCCTTATACATGCAAGGAAAGCACTCTACTATTGAACCACCTTCCCAGCCCTTCACCTTTTTTTTTTTCTTTTTGCCAGTCCCGAGATTTAAACTTGGGTCCTGGGATCTCAGGATGGGCTGTGGGTCCAGAGGTTGCACCCCAGCCTAGAGTTGATACAAGCTGAGTTCAAGCCCCGGGCCTGGCCAAAGAAAAATAAGGCCCTGGGTTGGAATTTGCACCATTTTTCTGGCAAGCCTGGGATTTGAACTCAGGGTCTGAGTAACTCTGTGGCACTGTGGGGGAGAGGAAACTCACCATCATTGAAAACAAGAAATTCAGACCAATTTCCAGGGCTGAATTCAAGCCACGGCACTGGAAAAAATAATATTCATGTATGAGATCTTTTAACATACATGGGTTTACCCCATATGACATTTATTACCCTTATTTATTTATTCTTTATTTTATTATTATTACATATATAATATTTATTTCATTTATTACATCATATCACATGGATATATTTGCATGTGGATTTTACATCATCCTGAGCCCCAGGACTTTTACAGAGAAGGAAAAAAATATGTCAAAAGTGGCTTCTTACTCCACCTATAAACTTTTGGCCATTCTGGGATATGAACTCACAGCCCACAATGCCCAATTCATTAAAGTGTCAGTTGTAGACAAAGACTTTGGCAAATTGAGCTGCCAGCCAGTTCTGAGGACGTGTGATCAATCCATAGTAGTGGCCTAGATATAGATTTAAATATAGATATAGATAGACAGACAGATAGATAGATAGATAGATAGATAGATAGATAGATAGATAGATAGTTAGATGTGTAGTTTGCTCTCCCTATATATATATGAGAGACAATATGAGGATATTGAATAATATATATATTGTGAATTATTAGTTATTAAATTAAGCCTCCATTTAATGAAGTATCATGGTTGAATACTTATTAAAACATTAGTGTAAAAGTACCCAGCATTCTTTAATTAGGAGAATCATACCATGGTGCTAGAATTAAAGACATAATCCAATACTTTTTGTGTGGCATTCTTTAAGAGAATCATGAAAAACTGTGCATTTAATTGTTACTTTTATAACATTCCATTAAGCACTCCCATGAATAGGAATTATTTTCTCAAGATCTCCCTCCATTTGTAGGTGTCAGTCCTGGCATTTGAACCCCAGGCCTGGGTAGTTTACTTCGAAATGCAAACCATTAGTATGACACTGTGAAGATTTCAGATTGTCATGATAAAACAAAGAACAACAAGAATAAAAGAAAGCCAAGTCTCAGAGGCTCATACTTATAATCGTAGCTCTTCAGGAGGCTGAGAGTTAGAGAATGGCAGCTTGAATTCAGTCGGGACAGGAAAGTTCAGGACACTGTTATTTCTAAGGGATCACAGGAATATAAAAACCCATGAGTGGGACTGAAACTCAAGGGCAGAGCACCACCCTTGAACAAAAGGAACTCTGGGAGAGTGCCTAGGCTCATAGTACAAGCCCTGGACCTGCCAAAAAAGAAAAAGCCAGTAAATTCATGTTTCCCCATGTGTGTATGCATTTATTTCTATTGGTGAAGATCCAGAGTCGCTATGTTGAAAGGCACTCAGCTAGGAAATTTGCTTTGAATAGAATGATTTCATAGCACAGAGAGTGCTTTCAAGACAGTGCCTATTCCGGGGCTTCCCTCACTGTTCCCAGTGTTGCCTGAGGGTTTCTGTGCACTCCAGGCTATTGGAGGAAATCTGCCTCATGGTCTGGACAGACAGACAAAAAGGCCTCATTCCTGTACAGCTGTGTAACAAACAACTCCATCTGAGCCAATTAGTGTGGATGAGTGTAGGCAGAATTTGAAGGCCAGGAGAAAAAGGCCTCTTTGTACTCTAAGCTATATTTCTCCCCAGGAAGCTTTCATTTGTGCCACCTCCTGTGGCAGGCCAAGTTCCCTGCACTTATCCTGTCTTTGTTAGATTATGTTCCAGTATTGAAATAACCTGCTACAATTAATTCATGGGTCCTTCTTGCAGATAATAAGGGAGCTGAACCTAGTGAAAAGATTCCTAATTGGCAATGGTGCCTCCCTAGGTCTCCAGAGGCTTGCTAATCTAAGTGTTTGTGCAAAATCCCAAAGTTTCCTGTCATCTAGGGCTGGTGAAGTGCATCAGATTTTGAAACCTTTGACCTATCCTAGTTGAGCCCTGGATGGCTAGGTTTCGGAGTTGAACACAGGGCTAGGGTGCTGACTATGAGCTCAGAAGAGAAGCTCAGTGCTTTACCACCATTTGGTGTCACAGCTTCACTTCCGGTATCTTCGTGTGTGTGTGTTTGTGTGTGTGTGTGTGTGTGTGTGTGTGTGTGTGTGTGTGTGTGTGTGTGTGTGCACACGCATACACTTGTCCTGGAACTTGACCTCAGGACCTGAGCATGGTTCCTGAGTTTCTCCTGTACAAAGATAGCACTCTACCACTTGAGCCACAGGGCCACTTCAGGCTTTTTTCTAGTGAAGTGGTAGTGAGGATTCAAATCCAGGGATTCATACATGCAAAGCAGTCTAACCCCTCCTCTTTAGGTTTCTTTCCTTCTTTTCTTTTCTTGTAAGTTGGAAGAGTTGAAGTCTAGGCCTGGGTGCTATCTATCCTAGAGCTCTTCAGCTAAAACCAAGCACTCTACCACTTAAGCTACAGCACCCCTTCAGGTTTTTGGAGGGTCACTGGAGAGAATTGTCCATCTCAAGGAATTTCCTGCCCAGGCTGGCTTTGGACCATGATCCTCAGCTCTCAGGCTCCTGAGTAGTTAGGATGAGAGGCGTTAGTTACTGGTGCCCAGCTTCCATTTCAAGTTTCTAAGTGGTGAATAGGAGATAATAGTCTCATGGGAACTTTTGTGTCTGGGATAGTTTGGAACCCAAATCCTCACATCTCAGTTTCTTGAGTAGGCAAGGTGACAGACCTCAGCTACAGACGTCTAGATCATAACTCTCTGTTGCAAGGAGCCACAGGGAATGCACTGAAAATTTGGGCGTACTGTTCTAAGATCTCTTGCTCAAGGCTAGATCTCTACTACTGTGAACCACAGCTCAGAGTTTCACAGATCAGCCCCCGAGTAGCTTGGATGACAGTGGTGAGTGAACCAGCAGCTTCTGGTTCCGTGGAGCTGGGTTGCAATGCTTTTTATCTCTGGCTAAGTCAGGTAAGATGGCAGCTGCAAGCACCAGACTCCTTGCTTGTTCTGTGATGAGGTATTTGCAATACTATCCTTATATTGTTACAGTCAGACCATTCTATTTTTTTTGGTGCTAATCCTGGGTCTTGAGAAAGGGTCTAGACACAGTCCCGAAGCTTTTATGCTCAAAGCGAGTGCTCAACTGCTTAAGCAACAGCACGACTTCTAGATTTTTCTGTGCACAAGGTAGTGAGGAATCGAGCCCAGGGCTTTGTACGTAGTAGGCAAGCAATCTACAAATGAGCTCCATGACTGACAAGTGTATAAACACATAAATATGTAGATTGGTAGATAGATAAATAGATGCATATGTATAAAACAAGAGAGAGATATCTGTATACTAGGAAATTGCATATAAAATTTTACTACTGATTATTGCTATTCAAATTATTCCTTCATTTTTTAAGTAACATGATTGAATAACTAATAAAGTATTAATTGAAAATTAGTCAATGTAGTATAACTGTTGTGTATAATTTTATATAATCCAAAATTTAATTGTTACTTTTTTTCTTTTAATTTAAATTGTGAAAATACTGTACAGAGGGTTTACAATTACATGGGCAAGATAATGGGTACATTTCTTATCAAGCATCGTAGCCTCTTCCTTTTTTGTTTCCCCCTCCTATCTTTTCCCATTCTCTCCCGGCCCCCCACCCCCCTACACAACCATCCCCCAATGCCCCCCACCCCCGCCACAGTTGTAAAGATCGTATTTTGAAATAACGACTTGTACATCTCATTGTTGCAATGGGTCCACTTGTATCCCTATTTAAATGATTTGATTTTTCCCTTCCCCTCCACAAAATACACCGACATCAAATATAGTGAAAGCAGGGGTTATACCATGGGGAACAACAAAGACATAATCTTATAAATGTGTTAGAAACAATCACATGAAAGAAAAAAAAACATTTGAATACATATCTTAGGGTTCATTTCCCTACCATCAACTTGTCTGACCTTTTCTGCTTGACTCAGACATATGCTAGTTATTGCAAGTAAGAGAAGCCATGGGACCTATGTTTCTTTGGGCATGGATTACTTCACTTAATATAATTTTTCCAAGTCTTTCAATTTCCTAACAAATGGGGCAATGTCATTCTTTCTGATAGAGGTATAGAATTCCATTGTGTATATATAACATATTTTCTTGATACATTCATCTACTAAGGGGCATCCGGGCTGGTTCCATATCTTAGCTATGGTAAATAATGTTGCAATAAACATAGTCGTGCAGGTAGCTTTAGTGTGGTCTTGTTTGTGAACATTTGAGTAAATGCCTAAAAGTGGGATTGCTGGGTCATAGGGAGGCTCTATGTGGAGTCTTTTGAGTAAACTCCATACTGCTTTCCAAAGTGGTTGAACAAGTTTACACTCCCACCAACAATGCAGTGAGGTTCCCTTCTGTACACATCCCCTCCAGCACCTGTTGTTATTATAGTTCTGGATTATAGCCTTTCTAACTGGGGTGAGGTGGTATCTCAATGTTGTTTCGATTTGCATTTCTTTAATTGCTAGGGAGGTTGAGCATTTCTTCATGTGTCTATTGGCCATCCTTCTTTCCTCTTCAGAGAAGTTTCTCTTAAAGTCTTTAGCCCACTTATTTATTGGGCAGTTGTTTCTTTGAAGATTTGTTTTTGGAGGATTTAATTTTTTGAGTTCCAGGTATATTTTAGATATGAGACCCTTGCCCATTGTATGGCTACTGAAGATTTACTCCCATTCCGTGGACTTTTGATTGATCTTACTAGCTATGTCCTTTGCCATGCAGAAGCTCTGCAATTCCATGCAATCCCATTTGTCCAACCTTTCTTTGATTTGTTGCGTTTCTGGGTCTCTATTAAGAAAATTTTGGTCTGTCCCAAGGAGAACTATGGTTTTTCCTATTATACCCTGTAATGTTTTCAGAGTGTCTGCTTTGACTCAGAGGTCTTTGATTTTTTTGGAGTTGATTCTGGTTCAGTGTGATATATAAGGATCTAGCTTTAGTTTTCTCCAAGTAGTTAACCAATTTTGCGAGCACTATTTACTGAAGAGGCTGTCTTTTTTCCATTCTATTTTTTTAGCTCCCTCATCGAAGATTAGATGGCAATAAGTCTGTAAGTTCATTTCTGGGTTTTCAATTCTATTCCATTGGTCCTGAGGTCTGTTCTTGTGCCAGTACTAAGCTGTTTTGATTACTATGGCTTTGTAGTAGAGTTTGAAATTTGGTATTGTTATTCCTCCAGCACTGTTCATTCTGTTGAGGATCGTTTTTGCTATTTGGGGTCATTTATTGTTCCATATAAATTTTTGGATTGCGTCTTGTATTTCCTTGAAGAATGAGTTTGGAATATTGATGGCTATCGCATTGAATTTGTAGATAGCCTTGGGAAGTATTGCCATTTTTATGATGTTGATCTTTCCAATCCAGGAGCATCAGAGTTTTTGCCACTTTCTAAATTCTGTTTTGATTTCCTTTTTCAGTTTTGTAAAGTTTTCATCATAGAGGTCCTTCACTTCTTTGGTTAATTCCTATGTATTTTATTTTTTGTGGGGCTATGGTGAATGGAGTTGCTTTCCTAATTTCAGCCACACTTTTCTCATTGTTGGCATACAGAAAAGCCAATGATTTTTGAGGGTTAATTTTATACCCTGCTACTTTGCCAAAGTTTTGAATCAGCTTGAGTAATCTGGGAGTGGAGTCTGTGGGATTCTTTAAATGCAAGATCATGTCATCTGCAAAGAGGGAGAGTTTTACTTCTTCTTTCCCACTTTGGATCCCCTTTATATTTACATCTTGTCTTATTCCTGTAGCTCGGTATTCTAATACTAGATTCAAAAGAAGAGGAGAGAGTGGACCTCCTTGTCTCGTTCCTGAGTTAAGAGGAAATGGCTTTAGTTTTTCACCATTAAATATAATGCTGGCTGTAGGTTTGTTATATACAGCCTTTATTGTATTGAGGAATGATCCATGGATTCCTAATTTTTCCAGAACCTTCAACATAAAGAGGTGTTAGATCTTGGCAAATGCTTTTTCTGCATCTATTGAGATAATCATGTGGTATCCTTGCTCCTTTTGATGTGACTAATTATATTAATTGATTTGCATATATTGAACCAGCTATGCATCCCTGAAATGAATCCTGTTTGATCGTGGTGTATGATTTTTTGGATGAATTATTGAAATCGATTGACCAAAATTTTGTAGAAATATGACATTTATTACCCTTACCTATTTAGTATTATTACAATATAACATTTCTTTTATTACATCATATCACATAGGATATATGTAAATATGGATTATACATCATTCTGAGACCATGGACTTTCACAGAAAAGGAAAACAATGTGCTAATATTGTCTTCTTACTGCATGAATAAATTTTTGGCCATTCTGGGATTTCAACTCACAGCCTAGAATGCCCAATTCATAAATGGGGTCACAGTCTTAGCAGACCAGTCTCTGGCAAACTGAGCTGGCAGGAAGTTCTGAGGACCTGTGATCAAGCCACAGGAGTGCCTGATACTTAGATAGATAGATAGATAGATAGATAGATAGATAGATAGATAGATAGATAGATAGATAGATAGATAGATAGATATAGATAGAGACATGCGTACATTGATATATATATATACACAAAGAGAGGCACTGTGAGGAAATTAAATTATATATATATATTATTACCAATTATTAGTTATTAAATTATGCCTCCATTTAATGAAATATCACTGTTGAATACTTATAAAAATATTAATTAAAAATTATTCAGTATCCTTAATCATACCATGGTGCTAGAATGGAAGACATAAATCCAAAATTTTTTGTGTGGCATTCTAAAATAGAATCATGAATCAATGGCATATTTATTACTTTTATAACATTCCATTAGCATTCACATGAACAGGAATGAGTTTGTCAGGATCTACCTCCATTTGTGGGTGGCAGTCCTAGAATTCGAACTCCAGGCCTGGGTAGTTTACTTTGAATGCAAACCATTGGAATGACGCATTGAAAATTTCAGACTGTTATGATTGAAAAAAGAACAACAAGAAGAAAGTAAGGTGCCAGTGGCTCCTGCCTATAACCCTAGCTCCTCAGGATGCTGAGATGTAGAAAATGTCAATTTAAATTCAGCTGGGGCGGGAAAGTCTAGGACACTCTTCTTTCTAAGAGATCACCGGAAAAATAAACATGAATGGGGCTGTGACTCGAGGGCAGAGCGCTACCCTTGAGAAAAAGGAACTCAAGAACAGCTAGGATCATAGTACAACAGTCTACATGCCCTCCCCCAAAAAGGCTGCAATAACTCCATGAATGGATCTCTGTATGGATGATGTGCATTCAGCAGGTTGCCCATGCCCAGCCGCCCCAACCTGGGCAAACTGGGACAAGCCCTCATAGAGTACTAAGTGTGAGCTGGCAGCTTGAACAAAGCACCCTCTGCCATTTAATAACTGAAGCCTTGAAGGCTTTGCCTGGGCTAGTGTGTGCAACGGGTGCATAATGTTCTGGCTGAGGCATCCCATTGGGACACTTTGCAGCCAGCCACTGCCTCCAGAGAGTCCACAGTCCCTAAGCTGTAGGAGTTGTCCAAGGTTCTCTCTCCATAGTCTCTATCCCTCTGTAGGATGTGAGCCTAGAGCTCTGGGGCCTGGTGGCTATCACTCATCTATCATTCCTCATTGCCAAGTCAAAGGCTAGTCCCAAATCTTGGCATAGACATGAAATAATCAGCGATTTCTATGCCAAAAGGGGTAAGTCAATAAATCCCACCCTCATAACTCCTGTTAGAAGTGAACCTTGGGCTGCGAATATGGCTTAGTGGTAGAATGCTTACATAGCTCGCACGAAGCCCTGAGTTCCATTCCTCAGTACCACAGAAACAGAAAAAGCCAAAAGTGGCACTGTGGCTTAAGTGAGAGAGTGCTAGCCTTGAGCAAAAGAAGCTTAGGAACATACCCAGACCCTGAGTTCAAGCCCCAAGACTGGCAAAAAGAAAAAAAAAAGTGAGTCTGGTGAGACATATTCTTCTGGGACACAGAGGAGGGCCGAGGTTATAGGTAAGAGGTAAGGTAGAAGGCAGGTGCTGCTGGCTCACCCCTGTAATCTTAGCTACTCAGGAGGCTGATATCTGAGGATCCCAATTACAAACAGAAAAGTCTGTATGAGACATTTTTCTCCAATTAAACAGCCAAAAACCGAGAATTAGAGCAGTGGTTCTAGTAGAAGAGTGTAGCCTTGAGCACAAAAGCTCAGGGATAGGACAATGTCCAGGCCATAAATTCAAACATCAGGACTGGCACGCACACACGCGCATGCTCACACCTGTGCATGCGCATGCGCGTACACATACACACACACACACACACACAACACACCAAGATAGAGCATTTGCCAGTCACCCTGCACAAAGTTCTGTCTATAGCAACTCAATATTTAAAAAAAAAAAAGAGGTAGAAGGGAAGGAACGACTTGCTCCAGGAGGTGATATAACCAATGGCAAAATTCCACAAGAGTTCTAAGGCGTGGAATGGGACAGAGAGTCTCAGCCAGAAGGTCCATCATGGATGGACAACGGTCCTTAGGTTTCGTATGGACCAAGTGGTGTAGGTAGAATGAAGGTTCTGTGGCTTCAGACATTCTGGCAGAACATTCAAGGCTGGGTCAAGGTTTGTTGAGACACAGGTAGGGAAAATGTTGGGGTACCAGAATGGGCCTGGGGGAAGATTAGCTTGGTTTTTCACCATGGACCCCAGCCATTTCCTGTGTCTGGAAGCTTATTTTTCACACCTCCTGACCCTCAGGCCTCCTTTGCATGGAGGATTCAAAGTAAACACAGGGAAGAATGCTTGCTTAAGAAAAGCTTCTAACACAATGCCAGAAGTGGCTCAACCGCTGTAAATCCTAGCTACTCAGAAGACTGAGATCAGAGATCATGGGTCAAGTCAGCTCAGGTGAGAAAAGTTAGTGAGACTCTTCTTGCCGATGAACTACCAAAAGCCAGAAATGGAGCTGTGGCTCAAATGGTAGAGTGCCAGCTTTGACAGAAAAAGTTAAGAGACCAGAGGCCAGACCCTGAGTTCAAGCCCAGCATTGACACCTAAAAAATAAAATAAAACTTTCAGGAACTCCTGAAATGTCAGATCAGCCAGGTGCTAGTGACTCACACCTCTCCTCCTAGTTCCTCAGGAAGCTGAGATATGAGGATCGTGGTTCAAAACCAACCCCAGGCAGGAATTCTGGGAGACTATGATCTAAAAGGAATGTCCTGAATACCGGAATTGGCCCTGTAACTCAAATGGTAAGCTGAAGAGCTGGGGGACAGCACCCAGGACCAGCGTTCAAGCCCCATGACCAACACCTGGCCTTCTTGGACCTCACTCTGTGAATCTAGGCAGAGTATATTCCAGTGGGCCCCTGAGGATCTCCCAATGTCTTGGTGTCTTACAAGTCTTCAGTGCAGCTTCTTCTGAGGCCTTTTCCTATAGAGCAGGCCACAGCATCAGAGAAGGATCGAGCCCTGGGGTACGGAGGTCATCGGTCGGGTCATCAGAACGGCATCTGTCATGGGTGCAGTGTGCATCAGACCATGCAATTGACGTCTCAGATCATAGTTCTGGGCCAGGAGGGGCAAGGGCTGCAAAATGGCACAGCAGATAACACCCACTCACATGAGTATCATAACAGTGTGAATCATCAGGCACACCTTGAGCGGATGTTGGGTTGGGCTCATGATAGACTTGTAGGCTCAGGAATCTAAAGCCAGCTGGCTGTTGTTGTAGCAGTGGCTATCTCTGGAGTCCCAGGGCTCAGAGCCCTGCTTTCCTCACCAGTGCTTGGGGGTATATGAAGGTCTGCAATCGTGAGCCGACTACAAAGGAGCATCCATAGTGTCCTTCCCTTGGTCCTGTGGCCCCATGCATGGATGGAGGGGCAGGTTCCATGGCACTAACTGCCATGGCCCAGAACCCTCAGCCCAAGAAGGATAGGGAGAAACTACTTGATTTGCCTTGAGAGTTTACTATGTCTATGCCTCAGGACTGCCCACAGTTCTAGCTCAGCTCATAATTACTACCTTCCTCTGTGTGTGTGTGTGTGTGTGTGTGTGTGTGTGTGTGTGTGTGTGTGTGCGTGTGCACACATCTTGGTACTAGGGCTTAAACTCAGGGCCTGAGCTCTGTCCCATAGTTTTTTGTTCAAGGCTAGCACTCTACCACTTGAGCCACAGCTTTTCTTCCAGCTTTCAGGTGATTATTTGCAAAATGGAGTCTCACAGACTTTTCTAGCTGGGCTGCCTCTGAATGGCAATCCTCACATCTCAGCCTCCTGAGGAGCTAGGAATATGAGAATATGAGCTATTAATATCTGGCCAAGCTTTCCTTCTTGGCTAAAACAAACTACCTTTCTCCAAGCTGAGCATCCATCTACAGCTACCCCTCCTACCCCAGGCTTCAGATGAAACAAAACCACACTTGATCTAGGCCAGGGCAAGTAGACAGCTGTTAGAACAGAAGAGAGGATGAAAAGACATCCTTGCAGCTGGGTGCCAGTGGTTCATGCCTATAATCCTAGCTATCCAAGGCTTACACCTGAGGATCAATCAAGATTCATAGCTAGCCTGGGCAGACTCTTATCTCCAATAAATCATCAAAAAGGTGGGAAGCAGAGCTACTGTAGTTCAAGTGGTACAGCAACATCCTTGTGCAAACAAGCTAAAGGATACCCACCTACTCTCTGAGTTCAAGCCCCACTACACACACACACACACACACACACACACACACACACACACACACACACACACACACACATATCCTTAGTAGGTGCCAAGTGGTCAAACAAGCAATCCTAGCTACTCAAGAAACTACACTCTTAGGATGGCAACTTGAAGCCAGCTTAGGCAGGAAAGTATGTGAGACTCTTCTCTCTACTAAACTACTAAAAAGATGAAAGGTGAGCTGTGATTCAAGTGGTAGAGTGTTAGCTTTGAGCAAAGGAAGCTCTGGGACAGTGCCTCGACCCTGAGTTCCAGCTCTAAGATTTTTTTTTTAATACACCCTTTGCCTCCACCCCACCCCCAATCAGGCCATAAATCCAGACTTCAGTCACCCTAGATCTCACTTCCATAGCACTGCCAGAAGTGGCTGGTGTGTAGCCAGCACTGTGTTAAGAAGTGAGCATACACAAGGAGAGCATAACCAGGTCAAGGCTAATGCCCCAGAAAATTAAGGAATTGTCCATACCACTCTCTCATTCCCAGTTCAATGGCCCTGGAATCTAAAGTCTGTGCCTCTGTATTCTGGGCATCTGGAAATGTCTATAAGGACCTGAGAGGCCCAGCTGGGGCCAGGAGAAAGACTTGCCTGTGATAAGGTATGCTGACATTTCCTAGACACCTATGGATACACTTCCAAGCCACCTTAGCCTCACCTCCCATGTAGCCCCGGATCCTATTTGCTTGGGTGGCCTTCAGTCAGCTATCAAGATCGAGTTGACCAGAGCCCCTGGCAGCCTGCTGGGAGGGCTGCACAGCCAAAAATCCAGCTGAGGAAAGGACAGGACATCCCATGACTAAGCCCCACCCCAAGACCCAGGGATACCTTAATTCCAGCTGGCCTTGCTGACCCAGAATCTCCAGGAGGCGGCCAATGATTTGTACAGGCCAGACTTGGGCTCCAATGAATATCTGGAATGCGGGTCTCTGGCAATTTAGGATTCATTGTAGACCCTGATAGGGGGCTAAAGGCAAGGTCGGCATGGAGGTGGGGCCCCATCAGAGGTCAGAAAGAGACAGACAAGCACCCAGAGAGGGGACAGAGAAAGACGAGGGAAAAATACACACACACACACACACATACACACACACACACACACACACACACACACACACACACACACACACACACACACACACACACACACCATGACACATACTGAACTAGACAGGACAGAGGCCCAGGAGCAAGATGGATGGGACACAATTAGAGGAGAACAGACAAAAAACATTCGTTGATAGATGGATAGGCATTCAGACAGGGAGACAAAGACAAAGACAGCCAGAGCAGTGAGAGAAAAAGCATTGTCCGACCAAACAGAAACAATTAGGTGGAGAGACAAACAGAGCAAGAGATGGCAGAGGTGTATGTCATGAAAGACTCAGAGAGCCCCAGAAAATTCAAGAAGGAGAGAGGGAAGTAAGATACCTTTTCTTGGTGACAGTGGGCCCAGTGGGCTCTGGGAATACAGCCAGGCAGATCCCCCAGAAACCATTTGAAGGCCACTACCTCCTCTCTATATCTCCCTAGGGTGGGGCTATGCTTCCGCCAGGTACACTGCCAGTCAGTGCCAACCTTGTTCGTGTAAGACCAAGCTCAGCTAGGAAGCTTAAGGAACCTGCAGCTAACACCTAAGGCTCATCTACCTGAACAGTCAAAAAGACATGACAGTCAACCAGAGTGACAACCATGATCAGCAGTCACACAGATTGGCAG
The DNA here is from genome assembly GCF_024711535.1 of Dipodomys merriami. Lineage (NCBI taxonomy): Eukaryota > Metazoa > Chordata > Mammalia > Rodentia > Heteromyidae > Dipodomys > Dipodomys merriami. Next base: position 2,924,233 of record NW_027202571.1, on the reverse strand, counting down.
ACACGTTGGCTGAGAAGATGTATTGGGGATGTGGCTCACAGGGCGGAAATTCAAAAGCAAGCACCTTTAGGCCCCTGGCAGAAAAGTCCCTCCTGCCCTAGTGGCTGGGACTTTTTCCCTTTGGTCCCCCCAGAAGCCTTGCCTGGTACTCTAGAGCCCCACCCTCCTGTGTCTCCTACATCAGGGCTTTCATTCCAAAGGCCTACCTCTTCAGTATTCTTGCATTCACCAGACTGCTGGTGTGTAGTGCATGGTCAATGCCATTTGAGCCAACCCTAAGCTCCTCTCAAGTGTTCTAAGAGGGCCTGTTCCCTATCTGTGCCTGGTGTCTAGACTAGAACATTCTCCCATGTACTCTACTAGGCTGCACATCCCATTTCAGCTTCCTGTTCCTGAACCGCATCTTTTCAGTGGGCCACCAGCTTCTCCCTTATAACGTATGTACGTGGCCTGGCACCGATGATTCGTGTCTGTAATACCCAGCTAGTGAGCAGGCTGAGATCTGAGCATCGTGGTTCAAATCCAGCCAGGGAATGAAGTTCACAAGTATTTCTTCTTCAATGAAGCACCAAGTATATATATTGGCATATATATATTCTAACACTTGAGTGATACCTCCCTCCACCTTTGGCATATATATATATGTATATATGTATATATGTATATATACATATATATATATATACATATATACATATATATGCCGCCAAAGGTGGAGGGAGGTATCACTCAAGTGTTAGAATGCCAGCCTTGAGCAAAAGAGCCCAGGGACAGCATCCAGACCCTCAGTTCAAGTCCAAGTACTAGCACATGTGCACACGTGCACATGAACTCATGAGAACATATGTGTTCATATCCAGACTTCCTGGCTGTGTTTACTCAGCTTAAAATCCTTTCTTGGCTCAGAAACCACGAACCACCTCCTGGTCTCATGATGCCTCATGTTTCTCCAGTTAAGGCTACTTGTTATGGGATTGATACATGCGCGGGAGCAGTAGGCAAGCACGGCATCACCATGAGGAAGAGTTTGAGAGGCCAGTGAAGAACTAACCATGGGGGTCTGTGCAGAATGAGGTGCTGAGACACACACACCCTGCCCAGAAATTAGAGATTGCCATTCCTGATTTCAGTCATTCATGGCCTCTCAGAGATGTGTCAGGCTTGGCTTCATACAATCCCATTCCATCCTAACACTAAGGACTCTTAGAGAAGGAGAGAAGTCCTCCAACATCTCTGGTGTGTAAACTCCTCCTTCCTTCCAAACGAGAACTGGTGCCTGGATCTCTCTATCATTTGCCTTTCCAGTTGGAGTGTTCCAATATGCTGGTCTTTCTCTTCCAGAAGGAACTAAGCCCCTATCCTAGACTGTCTGCTAAGGGGTTTCTTACAGAAGTGATTCAGTTGGCTTGCTAGCATGGAAGGAAACAGGTCTGGTTGGCTGAAGGAAGGACTCAAGGAGCAAGACCCTTTGTGTTAGCCCTTCTCAGTCCTGTTCAGGAGCCCATAGCTGGCCACAGGGCTCAGGTCACTGGAGGGGAAAGGCACATTCCTCATAGATCCCCACCCCTGACCTCCTACCACCGATGTAAAGGAATGCACCCACTTGACCTGGCCACTGAAAGGGGCCAATGTGCGGGGTGAGGGGAAGGGGGAGCTCATACAAACCAGGTCTGGGTGCCTTCTCTCCTCTGAACTGGGATTAGTGGTTAGTGCAGGTGCAGGCAACCTGCTCAAAATGCCATCTGACTCCCTAATTATGGAACCAAGAGAAGATCTAGGTCCACATTCATCTTGGAGTCTCTCCCTGTCAATATTTAGAGTCTCAAAGCTTTAGATCTCAGGAGAAACCTGAGTCCCCTACAGAGTTTCTATGGGAGAAAAGCCCTACCCAAGTCGGGTCCTAGCTTACTAATGTTGGGCAACCTCACTTTTCTATCATTCATCAGAGACAAAATGCATGAATGTGTGTGTGTACATATACTCGTGTGTATTTATAGTCTGCATGACCAAAGTCAAAAAAGTCCAGTACAGAAAAAGTGCATGTATAAATACATACACATATGGCAAATATATTGATGCGAATATACGTAGAGAGAGGAGAGAGGCGCATAGTCCCAGGACCCAGGCCCTGGTGTCATGCACATTTGGGGGGTTCCAGGAGTGGAGTGGAGTTCAAAGAAGTGGTAGTATGGAAAGACATTTGAACCTGCTCAGGCCTGCTACCCAAACTGTTACTCAGGAAGCTGACATGGAGAGGATCGCGGTTTGAATCCAGTCGGGGCTTCAAAGTACCTGTTCCATGAACCTTTCAAGTTTATCTTGTTTTCTAATTTTCTGACAGAACTGCAGGGAGGCTCCATCACTTGGTTTGCCCACCAGTCCCCAGGCCTTTGACAAGACCAACCTCTGACTCCCCGCATTAGGTCACCACCACCCCTGCTCCCTGCAGGACCCTCACTGGGGCTTGACCCTTGGGCGAGACCTGCACCACCCCTCCGTTCGATGGCCAGTACCGGCTCCTTGGGTGGGACTAACACCCGAGCTCTGCCCCTCTGTTCGGCTGCAGGCAGAGGTGCTTTGGGTGACACCTTCATCGGGGCTCTGCCCCTTGGCTCAGCCCCCAGTACTGGCAACCTGGAGAGACGGCCGGTGCGCTCTGCCCCTGAATCATTTGATGGTGGTGGTGCCTTGTGCGACATCAGCACTGGGGCTCCTCCCCTCAGACTGCCCACCAGTAGCGGCCCTTTTGACAACATCCACGCTTTGGCTCTGCCCATTCGTTCACACTCCTGCACTGCCCAGTAAATGAGACCTGCACAAGGGTTCTGCCCATTAGTTCGCCTGCCAGCACCAACACCAGCGCTTTTGAGGAGGTTCACACCTGGAATCTGCCCCTTCGGCTGCCTAGGGCGGGACCCGCATTAGGGATCTGCCCCTTATGTAGCCCGCTGGCACTGGGGCTCTGTTCCTAATATTGCCTGCCTGCACCCCCTGCCTGGGGCAGGACCTGCACCAGGGCTCTGCCCCTCAATTCACTCACAAGCAAAGGTGTCTTAGGAGGGACCGGCAACTACACCTGGGCTCCACCCCCTAGTTCAGCCTCCGGAATCCCCTGCCTTGGAGGAGACAGCATGGGGCTCCACCCCTTGGCTGGCACCTGATGACACTTGGGCTCCACGTATCCATTCTTGCCTGCAGGCACCAGCATCATTTGACAAGACCAGCCCCAGGGCTCCACCTCCTAGCTCACCTGCCAGCAGAGGTTCTTGGGGCGGTTTCTGCCATGGGACTCTCTCGCAGGAGTGCCTTGGGCAGCACACGAACTAGGGCCCCATCCCATCGGTTTGCCCACCAGTACCTGCACCTTGGGCAGGACTCACCCTTTAGGTCTCCCGCCATCCCCTGGATTCAGGGCAGAACAGATGCAGGGGCCTGACTAGGCCCACCCACTTCCTACTGCTCCCAACTGCATCACAGACTCGTGCCAGGGCCCTGCCCTTTCAGGCTTGCTGACATCTGTTTCCTGAGCCTGGTCCCACCCCATTTTTCCTGCTGCTGTTCTGATCCCATGTAAGACCCACAAACCAGTGCTTTGTTCCCAGTAGACCTTTTGCATCCCTGGTACCCCAGGTAAGACCTCCAGGCTGAGGACCCAGCAACACTTCCTCCTCCCCATGTCAGCCCATGAGAGTGGGACAGCTCCAGAAGTCATTTCCTGGAAAGCAGCAGATGGCCCTGCACCACAGGAAGTCATGCTGGGAACAGGCTGGGAAGCTGGAAGGTAAGACATTGGTGATCCATGGTACTACTGTCCTGCATGGCCTCTGAATCCCGTGGGCTTTCCTATCCAGACCCAGTGAGAACTGGTTCAGAGCCCTTGACAGAGGAATGAGGAGCTGAGCCAGCCAAGTGTGCTTTTGCACCCTTGGGAAGCGGGGCCCTCAGTAGAGATTTGTGGGTTGGGAGTAGAAGGGGGAACGGGGAACTGCACCTCGGAACTTTGCCCCAGGAAAGGCTGCTTTGGAAGGAGCAGGCCCCGAAGGGATGAGTTTGGAGCAAGCTCCAGGACTGGGAACTGACTCTTAATGGCCCATGGAGAATTTGCCATTCTGAGAGGGCCGGGCTGCCCAGGAGGGTTGGGATAAGTGGAAGGGGCATGAAACTTAGGACAGGGTCAGGCCAGGAATGGAGGAGGTGGGGCTGATGGGGGAAATGTAGGAGCAAGGAGTGAGCAGCTGGGGAGGGAGTCTTGGTGTTGTGCCTGCTGGGCCCTTAGACCCCTATGGTTAGGAGAAGCAGGAGAGGGACTGGCGGGGCAGGAGAGGCAGGAGCAGTCAGTGAGAAAGGGCTGGCCAAGCGGGGAAGAGGCAGGCAGGAATTCTGGGCTTTCTCAATGAGAACCAACCCGGGATGCCAGGGAGGGGCAGCAAATGGGGAGCAGGCCAACCCAGCAGTGTGGAAGGGGGAACTCGGGGCTGCTGCCATCTGCCTGGGGGTGCTAGGCCACCAGCAGGCTTTGCTACAACACATCCGACCATACCAGTGGGGCCACGGGGCACCAGCACCATCAGTGGGTGAGGCCTACCTCCTCCCAGCATAATATCCTGGGCAGGGGGAATGTAGGAGATAGGAAAGGCTGCCCTCAACCTGTGGGTCCCTTCTGACTCCTGAGGCCTCTCTAATTCAGACCCACTGTGGCTGACATGGCCCAGGAGCCAACAGAGAGCCTTGGCTCTGTGTGTGGTTGTGGCATTGAGAGGTCATTTCCTGAGGAAATGGGCGAGCCTGGGGGAGGGAACTCAAGACACATCTGGGAGCAGTGGACGGGGGAGCCTCCCAAGGGAATGCAGCCCAGCTTCTGGATTTCCCACACAGATCAGACTTGGTTGCATAGGGCTGGGTAGCCAAGAGGGAGCCAAGAAGGAGCTGGGGATGAGCATGGGGGGGGGGTTTGGGGAATCAGCTGGTGACCTCCCCAGGTGGGGTGAGGAAAGGCATCTCCAGAGGAAAGGGGTTGGGGGAGGCTGCGTGCACCTGCAGAGACCACAGCAGAAACAGGCCAGGAAGGAAGAGGGGGAAACGTGAGCCAGGTGCTTGGGCCTACCCCTGCCCCACCAGGGAGTCCATCTCTCCTAGTGAACTATCTCCCTGGAGTGGAGGGAGGGGTGGGATTACGCCTTTGGCTCCCTAGGTGGGGGAGGGGGCAGGGGCATGTCCCAGAAGCCTTATCCAGCCATGGAGAGGTCCTTCCTGAACGGGGAAGGTGGAGAGGGAGAGCACAGTGCAGAATCAAGCCGAGAAAGGAGCAATGGAGGATGCATGGTGTACAAGGAGCACCCTCTGACTCAGCAGTGGGTGGAGCAGGGAAGAGCTGGCGGTGGGGGGGGCATGGAGAGAGTTGTGAAAAGCCCCATCTGGTGCTGAGCACAGAAGTGCTGGAAGGCTGTTGTCCTAGGGGCAGGCACACTTATGGCCTAGACTGCTGGACGTGCAGGAACTGGGGCCTGGAGAAACAGGAAAGGGGGGAGCGGTTAGCATCCAGGCTCTGGGGCATGGGACAGGGGGTGGGAATGGCTGGAGAGCATGAGGCCCGTGGCGGCCATGGGAACAGAAGGCCAGGTGGACTCTAACTCCCACACGAGTCCTGGCACAAGGAGAGAAGGAGGGATGGGTTGGTCTGGCTCTGGAGCCAGTTCCGGGCCCAGCGTGATGGCTGGGGCATGCCCCTACATGCTGGGAGGGGAGGAGGCCTCTGGGGACAGATATAAATGAACTTTCCTGTCCATACCCAGAAGCCTTCAGGAGACAGAGGCCAGGGACGAGATTAAATCATCTACTTGAAAAGCATTTTGTAATATCCTATAGAATATGAAATTACAAACAAAAACATTATTTTAAATCTAAATTCTAATTTAACCAGGTCTACTAAGTCCTACATTAGATGAACTTTGCTATTTCTCCAGGCTTAAGCTTTTGTAATCCTTCATCATTTCTTTAGAATCCAACAGAATGATGCTTACTTTTTCAAATTTTTCGTTGGGAATCATGAGCCGTTTTACATCTGGGAATGTTCTGTAATGCAAAGAGCATTTAAAACACAACTGAGGATTATATATGAGTTGCATGTCAATAGGAAAGTTGACATCTCAAAACATAGTGACAAAATTAGCCCAAACTTCAAACTGTGTATTCCTTTCTTGTTGTTTGGTTTGTTTTATTGAGACAAAATTATGCTACCTGATCCAGGGAAGGTATTGCTATGTAATTCCGCTCTCTAATCTCCTGTCTTAGTCTCAGTGCTAGAATTTTTGTCTTGTATCACATTGTCCTACCATGGTTTGTTGGTTTATTTAATCTAGATACAGACTAGCAATTCTGAACTTCTCTGATGATGTTATCCATGAGACTGACTGCTCAGACTGTTTATGTACAGTTTTGAAAGATGTTCTAACATTTGACACAGGATATGAACATTTCCAGATGCACCTGCAGGGGTCTCTGATTCATTCCTCCATGGATCTGATCCCATTAATAATGATTACTTGACTCTCTTACTATCTCTAGTCCTTACCTATGTAATAGTCTCAAACATTTTTGAAGAAAATTCACTTGAATACTTTCTAATATTAAAAATTATCACTTGATTCTAGTCTTACTCAGGAAATATTTTCTATTGTTTTCTAACTTTTCTACATATTCTGAGAGTTGTTTCATTTGTGCATTTGTTTGTGCACATATAAGTGCCTCTGAGTGTATGTGTATATGTATGTTTGTATGTATGTATGCAAAAGCCTCAATCTCTTATTTAGCCATCTTGCTCATGACTGGTATTCCATCTCCTGAGCCCTTCTTCCAATTCAGCTTTTGCCTGGATAATTATAGGTAGTGTCTCAAAGCCTGTTCTTCTCAGGCTGGATATAAACTGAACTTCCCAGACTCCTTTACATTCTTAGGTTTTATTTCTCCAGGAGTATCAACTTTTAAACGACAAACATTTTTGTGAGTATAAAGTCTGAGCTGTAGCCCAAATTTTTAACTCAAGAATACATATAAAGATAGATGAACATACACATTACATATCCTATGTGTACACTGTTAAAAATGTGATCTTAAGCCTGGTGGCAGTGAGATCTGAGGATGGGGTTCAAAGCCAGCCCAGCTAGGAAAGTCCCAGAGACTCTTTTCACCAATTAACTACCAGAATCCTGAAATGGCACTGTGGCTCAAGTGGTAGAGCACTAGCCTTGAGCTGAATAGCAGAGGGACAGTTCCTAAGTCCAGAGTTTAAGCCCCACTACCATAAAAAAGAGAGAGAAAGGAAAAGAAAGAAAAAAAGAAAAAGAAAAGTGATCTTAGCCACCAGTTCATTGCTAGTATCATTCTTGCTCTCTCAACATGGCCTTTTTTTCCAGTTATGTCCATGCTCTTATATCTGACTTGCTAGGAACCGAAATTATACTTCCACTGTAATTTTCACTAATTTACATAATTAGCTACCATGATGAAAGAGATGAAAGAGCCTCATACGTCATGTTCTACTTAGTAGTAATGCTTTCTCTATATCACACTCATAGATCGACATATTGGCCTTGGCCTTATTGTTTCAAAGTTGTCTTATTTGCAGAGACTTCTATAGTGTTTTGAACCATTATACTTAAACACAGAACTTCTCTTTCTCCTATTATTCCTATTGTTTCTCCTAATGTTAACCTATGTACACTTGGGAAAGAATGAACAACACCCACACTCACAAAAAAATGTTTCTGAGAACCTTCTTCCCAATTAAAATTGGGCTTAATTTACAGAGCATTTAGGAAATTTATACTTAATGTACTCCAGGATAATGTTTTCTTTCATGTTTTTTATTGTGGGTTAGTTACATAAGTAAGCTAATGAGTACATTATCTAATGAGCATTGTTAGCTCCTCTTTTATTTGTCCCCTGCCATCCCTTTTCTCTCCCCCTCCCCAGCTCCTTCCTCCCCTCCCCAAGTTGTAAAGTTTGTTCTCTACATGGTGTCTTGTTCATCTTATTGTTACAATGGATCATACTTTATCCTTGTTTCAGCATTTTGATATTTCCCTTTCCATCCCCACATTAGGAAAATGTATGTGCAAGAAGCAGATCACCAAACTCAAATACAGTGAAAAAATACCGTGGAGGATGAAAATAGAACAGAAGCAAACAAACGACATAGTAGGGCTGGGAAGGTGGTTCAGTGGTATAGTGCTTGCCTTGCATGCATGAAGCCCTGGGTTTGATTCCTCAGAACCACAGAACCAAAAAGAAAAAAGCCGAAAGTGGTGCTGTGGCTCAAGTGGTACAATGCTAGCCTTGAGTTGGAAAGCTGAGGGACAGCGCCCAGGCCCAGAGTTGAGGACCCACCACGGGAACACCCCCCCACAAAAAAAAAGACATAGTACATGTTAGATACATTAAAAAATAGCAAGAAAGCAAAAAAAGTTGTGTCCCTATCTTGGGATTCATTTCAGTTAACATCATCTTCTATGGCGATATGGACATGGATAATTTTTATAAGCCATGTAAATGCCATATTTTCTCATTTCTAAGTTGTTTCTGAAACACATGTTACCTCATGTCCAAAGATGTACTTGTGCTATTTCCATGAAGCCAGAAAATATTCATTTTTACTGGGAGCAGCACCATAGATTGTTATTGGAAGTAGATGGAAGGAACTGTTATGGGCAGTGGTAAATGATTCCAAGACAGGAATTGAACATAGAGAAATGACAAAGTTCAAGATAATTTGTGCTCTTCTTTTTACTGAACAAGAAAAGAATCCAAGGCTGGAAGGAAAATCTGTCCCTGACTTTTTTGAGTGTGTTCTTTACTCATATAAAACTTTTCTGTAAACTTCTAGTTGAGAGTATTACAAAAAGAAACAATATGCCATTCGCAGGCCAGCATAGAAAAAAACGAAATAACTTTGTTTTAAAGTGTTCTACTGCAAAGAAAGAAAGACATGGAGGTTTTGAAATGTCTTATGCATGGATATTTCACTCCTGGCATGATTGTCTTGTTGCAGAAGTCCTTTATCCATTCCTTTAATCTGGTCCTGAGTTTGCCATAGCAATAAAGATTCCAAAAAGCAGGATGCAGCGTGTATGATCAGCAAAAAGAGCCTCTTCTCAAACAGTGTTAAACGATGGTCCCAAAGAAATATGTGGAGTTATTTTTTGTTTGTTTGTTTAGTTTGTGCTGGTTCTGGGGCTTGAACTCAGAGGCTGGACACTGTCCCTGAACAATTGTCTTTCCTGCCCACCTGACCCCAAAGCTGTACACTATTGCTTCAACAAAAACTCCACTTCTGTTTTTTTATTTGGTGTTTAATTAGAGATAAGAATTTGACAGACTTCTTTTGCCACGGTTGGCTTTGAACTGTGATAGTAAGAAAGCCAAGTGACATCAACTATATGGACTTCTCATTTGAGAAATATTAGATGAAGTTTATTATAAAGCTAATATTTGACAATTTTTAAAAGAAGAGAATATGTCCAACAAAGAAGCCATGACAAATAACAGCAAAAGTAGGTACACTGAATCATTTTGGAATTATTTTTTCTGCTTGGGAAGATTGCTATTGACTTTGTAGTTCTTTTGGGGGAAACTTAATGTCATATTTGCACTTTTGTTTATTGGTCGTGAGGCTTGGACTCTGATTCTGGGCAATGTCCCTCAGCTCTTCAGCTCCAGTTGAGTGTTTTACCACTTTAGCTACAACACCACTTCCGAGTTTCTGGTGGTTAATTGAATATAAGAGTCTCATGGACTTTGCTGACCAGGCTGGTTTGATCTACAATCCTCTTGTCTCAACCTCCTGAGTAGCTAGGATTACAGGCGTGAACCACCAACACCCGGCTCATATTTGCATTTATGTGCACTTAATGACACTATGTGGACAAAGAATGGAAATTTGAATCAAATGATGTGACATTGCAGGTTTTAAGAAAAATTGAGGTAGCAATAAATATGTCCTCCTTTTCCATGTTGTTACATTAATGACTCATGAGTTATGGGACTCTTACATTAGCATCCTCTGCTGTCTGCGAATATGGACTTAGTATCAATAATTGTTAATAGAGAAATAGAGAAAGACAGATTTTTAGAAAGCAAAGAAGATCCGGTATGAAAAAACAACATAGAAATAGATACAACTTATCCCACAGAGATTAAGAACTAGCCTAAGAGATTAGAATGCTAAAGGCAATGAAGAATAAGCATAGTTGATAACTAGTTCTTCAATAACCAAAACTGGTTCCCTAGAACATTTTCCAGTATAATTATTTATTATTATCATTTATTTCTTCCATCTGGACTTATTTCTTCACTTCTGTCAAAACTATTAATTAGCCTGTGTTTTTGGTGCCATAACTGAACAAAAAGTTTTCCAAATCTCACTTAGACTATCCTCATTGTTATTAGCAGTGACCATTCAGAAGCCTGGAATCTTCAAATTTCCAGGATTAATCCTCACCTGATATCTAAGCACATTCCTAACATTAACTGCCGTGACCTATTAGCAAACCTTTTTTTGTTTTGTTTTCAACACAGTATTCTAATATAGGTAAAGTATATGAATTAAGGACGATTGTTAGACATAGTTGGGAAGAACAATTATATATTTCAAGTATACTTTCTTTATTTGTCATTTACTAGCTAAATGACTTTTTTTTGCCAGTCCTGGGACTTGAACTCAGGACCATGGAACTGTCCCGGAGCTTTTCAGTTTTTTTGCTCAAGTCTAGCACTCTACAACTTGAGGTGCATCACCACTTCTTTTTCTGTTTATGTGGTACTGAGGAATTGAACCCAGGGTTTCATGCATGATAAGCAATCTCTGCCATGAAGCCACATTCTCATAGCCTTAAATGACTTTCTTAAGATGGCATTACTTTTTCATTCCATTATTTTAATTTAGACTGGATGGTAGAAAAGGAAGTGGAAACCAATGCTAAGTCCAGTAAGGTTGACATTCCTATCACATCACTAAGGAAGTACAGTGTTAAGAACTGCAGGACTCATAAGGCCGTTTCATGTAACATTATTATGGGGAAAAAAAAACATTTAACATTCATCTCCGACATCCAAAACATTCAAGGTCAAGAGCCAAACGATTTGTTTTTCCCCTTCCCCTCTACAAATTATGCTGACATCAAATACAGTGAAAGCAGGGGTTATACTCTGGACGAGGGACATACAAAACAACAAAGAAATAATCTTATAAATGTGTCAGAAACAATGGCATGAAAGTTAAAAAAAACATTTGAATACATATCTTAGGGTTCATTTCCCTAACATCAACTTATCTGAAATTTTTTGCTTGACTCAGACAAATACTAGTTGTTGCAAATAAGGGAAACCATGGGACCTATATTTCTTTGGGCCTGGCTTTCTTCACTTAATATAATTTTTTTCCAATTCTTTCCATTTCCTAACAAGTGCCATTCTTTCTGATAGAGGCATAGAATTCCATTGTGCATATATACCACGTTTTCTTGATGTTAGGGGAATGGACCCCAAGATAAGTATTTAAATGTTTTTTATTCCTTTCACACAATTGTTTCTAACATATTTATAAGTTGATTTCTATGTTGCTTTGTATGTCGCTCCCCCACAGCATAACCTTTGTTTTCACTGTATTTTATGTTGGTATAATTTGTGAAGGTGAAGGGCAAAATCAAATCGTTTAACTAGGGATACAGCTGGGCCCTTTGCAATAATGAGATGTACAAGTTGTTATGTCGAAAATGAACTTTACCACTTTGGTGTGGGGTGGTGGAAAGGATTGGGTGGGGGCTGGGGGAGGATGGGAAGGGATGGAAAGGGGAAACAAAGAAGGAGGCTACAATGCTTGATAAGAAATATACTCATTATCTTGCCCATGTCATTGTAACCCCTCTGTACAATATTTTCACAATATAAAAATAAAAAAGAGCCAAATATCTCAGCCTTTTATTGATTGAGTGTGATTCCAAGGAAGGAAGAAGGAGGATGTGGAAGTTAAAGGTGGGAAAATATGTATATTGGCTCCCTGTCCACATTTTTTGCATTTTTAAAAAGTGCTACTGATGAATTCGCAATACATATAATTGACTATGCTATCTGCACAAGATGCAGATAAATGAAGATATTTCTTCTGGTGGATAGTCACATATATTAACAAAATCCAGTTCTGGAAACAAAAGAGACTAGGTAAGAAAGTATAAAGTATTGTTCCTATCAAAACAAAAATATAATATTAAAATGATTACTCCAGTTTTCTTTGACATTTTATGCTGTCTCAGTATCAAAATGTTATCTAATTCTAGTAATATCCAAGCATAAAAGACATAATTTGAAGATATCAGTAGGTTTAGAAACAAAGGTACATAATACCTTCCTTCCTGCAAAGACATGTGATGGCAAGTATGATTGATTGTATTATAGTTCTCTTCTTTTTCTTCTTTATCTCAAGTGTTGAATACCTTGGCATATTATTCTGTCCTGCATCAGCTTCCTGTAGGTGAGATTTACCTCTACTCTGCAATGTCAAGATGGGTCATGTGACATACTTAAGCTTACAAAAATGAACCAGAAGTGGTCAAAGGTTATTTCTAGGGGAAGATTTCTATCCCCTTGTCTCTAAGAACTAACTTCTTTTTGCTTAGCTATAAAAATAGCATATATACAGAGGGAATCTTTTCAACTTATATACTGGGAGAATATAGCATGTGAAATTGAGGCAAAACTCAAACACAGCAAGAATTAAGCTAATATTAGAATATGATATTAAGATATTAGTTTCTCACCATTCTTGTATACCTTTATGATAGTTGACTACAGCACACCAAAATTTAACAAATACTAAATAAATACTAAACAGATAACACTTCCTGTTTGATGCTATTACATTTTTTAATAAATAAGCATTATCTATGTGATCACTTGTGAGGCTAACTTTTTTATAAATGTGTTTAATCGCTTTAGACTACTGTTTCTAATATCCACAATCATTATCCAGACCTTGTGATTGAGATGAGGAAGAACAAAATATCTAGATTTCACCTTCTCTTTTGCTCTTCTCCTTTTTCTAGTGTGAATTCTCATCCTTTCTCCAAATTCTCCTATTAATAAAGGAAGAATGTCACATTGTGGATATCAAGCAAAAGGCTTCAAAGCCAGAATTTCATTCTTTCAGAAATAGATGAAGTAAATCAGAGTGGCAAAAGGAAGAATAAAAACATGACTATTTTCCCTTTCTGGCTTCCGTCATAGAGTCTGAACATGACTCTAAATAACTAATACACCATTTGCATTGGCTAACTTTTTAAAAATATAGTTTTTTAAATAAATAAATTTTAAAAATTAAAAAGAATATTTCTAAAATAAATAGTAATTTGTCGTTTGCTTTTAGGAGGTATGAAATAAGACTGCATTAACATTGTGTGAGTTGAGAGGCTAAATTTTATGAGAATCTAAACATAATGAAAAATAGATGATTTTAAGATACATAGCTTTTAGATACATTTTTAATGTGACATACACACAGAGACATCTTTTTTCTTCTTTTCTTCTCCACACTGATTCAACTTCAACAAGCAGTTCATGTAATTCAAATAACTGTGTTTCTTTCAAAACTAGATTAGACCCAAAAATGTTAGAAGTAAATAACCAGTATTGGGTGGTGCGTTCTTTAAAAATAGCAGTCAAATAAATATTAACCATAATTCCAAAATAATAACAATCAAATGCTCTTGAAAAGAGATTTTAAAGCAAAGTGTATAAAAAGTGATAGTTCCAGAACTGTTTCAAGAGCTGCTCTTTAGCATTTAAGATTTCTTGTACATGACAATGTTTTAATCAGGATTAAATGCGTTCAGGAACTAAATTTTTTCTAGTTATATTTCATTGAAGAAATATGTTGTTCAAAATTAATGAAAGGATAACAGGTGATAGTAGAAAGAATGCTTACACACTCATTGTGGTAGGCAGTAAAATACCTTCCCAAAATATACATAGTCCCCATATATCTAGTCCCTCAAATGTAGATTTACATTTTATATATAATTTTGTAAAACAATCACCTTTCATTACCCAAGGAACACAAATTTGAGTAATTATCAGATGGGGAAAGTATAGTCAAATGGGTACTTAAAAGTCCCAGCTGTAGTTCAAAGGGACATTATTAGGTAAGAACCATCAGAAAGATGTAAAGATGCTACATTAGAAGATAAAGGAAAACCACCCAGATTCTGAAGTTTGTTGAAAGCAGAACAGGAAGTAAATGACTTTTCCACTAGAACCATCTGAAAAATATTTTAGCTCTGTAGACGGCTTGATTTTAATCTAGTGAGATTTCTTTTAGATTTCTGTCCTTTAGAAGTGTAAAATGAAAATATGCATTATTCAAGCCAATTAATTTGTAGAAATTTTTTGCAGGAGATTTGGTTTTGTAAACTAACTAAATTTCGGCCTTTTCCTAATGCAACTACAAGGACACCACATGTCCTAGTTTCTGAGAATAAGAAAAAGTTGCCACTGGCTTTGTACACGTGTATGATGTAAATACTACTAAGGTGTGGAGAGCTGCGGGAGCCATGACCAAAGATGGCGCGGCCGCAAAAGCAACATTGTAGCTCCTTGGTAAGATGGCGCTGGCTCCCGCCTTCCATCTTCCCGGTGACCAGTGCTCTCTGTAAAAACAACTCCTTATGTGGCTATGACTTGGCTCCTAGTTTGCTTCCGTGTTTTCAGCCCTATCGGTATATGCCACGTGGCGCTTCGGGATTGGCCATCCAGGAGGCTTATAACCAGAGCACGGGGGCGGAGGGAAAGGAGAAGCAGGAAGAACCAGGAAGAAGCGGGCAGGAGAGAAGTGGGAGAGAAGCTTGTTACAAGGTTCCTGAATAAACCGCATTGAGAAGAATCCCGGGTCGCATCTTCCTTGCTGGTCGAGGTGGTGGCGACACTAAGGGCCTTCATTAATGAAGTCTTGAAATTCTAAATAATATCTAAATAAGAAGCTCCCTAACTTTATTTTCACATTTTGGGATTACTAACTACCAAACTTATGTAGAAGGCTAGCATAAGAATATGGAAATGAAATCTGTCTCCTAATATCATAAAGAAAATTTATGTCATTTTGAGTTATAGTGTGTAATGTAATACAAAATATGATGACAGAAAGAAAAACTCAATTTCCTATTCTTCCTAACTTTCCAACAGAAATTAGAGAATCCAGTGAAGATATAGATTCCCAGGATGTCATAGAATGTTATAGGATCACTAGATGTTGAAAAAGAAGATAACAAAAATGGGTCCTCTCGAACAATGTGAAACAAAATCTACACCTACAGATTGTGATATAGCTAGAAAATAGTTTCCACTATGCTAAGTCTATGATATTTTATGTTTCTTTTCACTGCAACTTTCCTCACTTAGGAAAGGACTTTTTATTAATACTCAAGGGTTTGCAGTTATAACCCAGCAACTAATAAAGCTTCTAAATGTAAACAAGCATGATTCTAAGAGTAACCAAAGCTACTTGTGTTGCTATAGCTGATAAATAAAAATGATCTTGGGGAATAGTCAAACAATCTTGAACTTTTACATACCTTTCCTCTTCTCCAACATGAGAAATCCTAGTCAAGATATGTAAAACATTAATAAAGGAATTTTATACTTTTTATCATTCACACTAAATCAAATACACTTTTCCTCTTTGCAAGCCTGACTTTGAAAGAGTCAGAACCTCACAATTATTTTATAGCAAAACATTATTGCTTTGGCTTAGTTACTTTCCTGCTTTTGGGTGTTGCTCTCTATTATTTTGGCAACAACATAGAAAAACGGTATAAATTCATTATGCTTATGTTGGATTGTTCAGTCAAGCTGTTTTCAAACGAAGTTTTCTTTTCTCTTCTTCATTGCTAATTCAAGTTTAATTATTGCTCTTTGAATGATAATAAAAAGCATGAAACTTTAACGCATATTCTCATTGAAACCGGTGAAAACAGCAGTGTGTGCGATTGCTTTTTTAATTGTTTTCAAGTATTTTCCTTGGCTATTTTCATTATTGCTTTTGTTCCGGTCTTCTAATCAGGAACACAGGGTTACACAAAAACATCTTCCTAAGATATAAGGTGTTGGACAGAAAAAAAGATGTATAATTAAAGATTTTCATCTCTTAAGAGACGGAAAAGCTCAGAAGACATTTTGCTATTACTGGTATGGTTAAGATGACTTGAATGTTTTGGTTCTTAAACTAAGTGAAATGCATGTAAAATGTTGCACTTGTTCCAAACAATGATTATGTCTTATAATTTTCTGATCTAATGAGATGAAACTTTTTACAAAGTTTGAAGGCATATCGATTTTAGGGTACAAGGGTTAATGTTAGAAACCCTAGGGAGATTAATAAAACAGCACTGCCTATCTCTTATCAGTTAATTATACTTATGGCATATAAGTGTATAAACATACAAATATGAATTGAGTGAGAAATGTGTGATTTACACAATTGATTCAATGACAACTAAAACCAGAAAACACTGCTCTACATTTCTATAAACTATTATATCTAGTGAAGATTTGAATTTTTAGAATATTTTTTCTCTTTTTTTGTTATCTTAGTTTAATATTGTAGAGGGGTTACAATTACATGGGCAAGATAGTGAGTACATTTCTTATCATTGTAGCCTCCTCCTTTGTTTAACCTTCCCATCCCTTCGCATACTCCCTCCCTCCCAACCCAATCCTCCCCACCCCAAGTTGTAAAGTTTGTTTTCTACATGAAAACTTTTACTTCTCATTGTTGCAACAGGTCCATATGTATCCTTATTTAAACGACTTGTTTTTCCCCTTCCCCTCCACAAATTATACCGACATCAAATACAGTGAAAGCAGTGGTTATACTGTGGGGGAGGGACATACAAAGCAACAAAGAAATAATCTTATAATTGCGTTAGAAATAAATGCATGAAAGAAAAAAACATTTAAAATACATATCTTAGGGTTCATTTTCCTAATATCACCTTATCTGACCTTTTTTGCTTGACTCATACATATACTAGATATTGTAAATAAGGAAAATCATGGGACCTATGTTTCTTTGGGCTTGGCTTACTTCACTTAATATAATTTTTTCCAAGTCTTTCCATTTCCTAACAAATGGGGCAATGTCATTCTTTCTGATGGAGGCATAGAATTTCATTGTGTATATACACCACATTTTCTTGATCCATTCTTCTACTGAGGGGCATCTGGGTTGGTTTCATATCTTAGCTATGGTAAATAATGCTGCAATAAACATAGTTGTGCTGGTAGCTTTAGTGTGGTCTTGTTTGTAAACATTTGGTAAATGCCCAAAAGTGGGACTGCTGGGTCATAGGGGAGCTCTATGTGGAGTCATTTGAGGAACCTCCATAATACTTTCCAAAGAGTTTGGACAAGTTTAAACTCCCACCAACAATGCAGTAAGGTTCCCTTCTGTCCACATCCCCTCCAGCATCTGTTGTTAGAGTTCTTGATTTTTGCCATTCTAACTGGAGTGAGGTGGTATCTCAATGTTGTTTTGATTTGCATTTCTTTATGGCTAGGGAGGTTGAGCATTTCTTCATGTGTCTATTGGCCATCCTTCTTTCTTCCTCAGAGAAGTTTCTCTTTAAGTAATTAGCCCACTTATTTATTGGGCAGTTGTTTCTTTGAGGATTTGTTGTTGGGGGATTTAATTTTTTGAGTTCCAAGTATATTATAGAAATGAGACCCTTGTCCGTTGTATGGCTAGTGAAGATCTTCTCCCAATGTGTGGGCTTTCTATTAATCTTGCTAGCTATGTCCTTTGCCATGCAGAAGCTCTGCAACTTCATGCAATCCCATTTGTCCAACCTTTCTTTGATTTGTTGTGTTTCCGGGTCTCTATTAAGAAAATTTTGGCCTGAGCCAAGGAGACCTAGGGTTTCTCCTATTCCATCCTGTAATGTTTTTAGAGTGTCTGCTTTTACTCCGAGGTCTTTGATCCATTTGGAGTTGATTCTGGTCCACGGTGATATATAAGGATCCAGCTTTAGTTTTCTACAAGTAGTTAACCAATTTTGCCAGCACCATTTCCTGAAGAGGCTGTCTTTCTTCCATTCTATTTTGTTTGCTCCCTTATCAACTATTAGATGGCTATAGGTCTGTAGATTCATTTCTGGGTTTTCAATTCTATTCCATTGTTCCTGAGGTCTGTTTTTGTGCCAGTACCAAGCTGTTTTGCTTACTATGGCTTTATAGTAGAGTTTGAAATTTGGTATTGATATTCCTCCAGCAGTGTTTTTTCCGTTGAGGAGCGTTTATGCTATTCTGGGTCTTTTATTGTTCCATATGAATTTTTGGATTGCCTCTTCTATTTAAGAATGAGGTTGAAATTTTGATAGGCATCGCATTGAATTTGTAGATAGCCTTGGGAAATATTGCCATTTTCACGATGTTAATGTTTCCAATCCAGGTGCATGTCCACACTCTCCACTTCTATTCAACCTACTATTAGAATGCCCAGCTACAGCAATAAGACATGTTGCAGACGTAAAGGGGATCCAGATAGGGAAAGAAGAAATAAAACTCTCCCTCTTTGCAGATGACATGATCTTGCATTTAAAGTATCCCATAGACTACACTCCCAAATTACTCAAGCTGATTCAAAACTTTGCAAAGTAGCAGGTATAAAATTAACCCTCAAAAATCAATGGCTTTTCTGTATGCCAACAATGAGAAAAGTGTGGCTGAAATTAGGAAAGCAACTCCATTTGTAATAGCCCACAAAAAACAAAATTCCTAGGAATTAACTTAACCAAAGAAGTGAAGGACCTCTATGATGAAAACTTTAAAAACCTGAAAAAGGAAATTCAATTTTTTAGAATATATTTTAATATGTATGTCAAAATCTGTTTATTTTTAACTTTTTAAAATTTTTTTCGGTCATTGGGGCTTGCAATCTGGGCCTGGACACTGTCCCTCATCTCTTCAGCTCAAAACTAGTGCTCTCTGACTTGAGCAACTGCCAGTTTTCTGGTGGCTCATTGGAGATAAGAGTCTCATGGTCTTTCCTGTCTAGGCTGGCTTTGAACCATGATTCTCAGCTCTCAGCCTCCTTAGTAGCTAAGATTACAAGCATGAGCTGCTAGCACCTAGCTACACAAGTAGTTTTTACATATTTATGAAGTTCTTCAATGGTAATCCCATTCATGTATATGTTGTATAACATTTCTTTTTAGTGAGAATGCTCAAAACCTTATCTTCTGGCTCTGATGAAATATCTACTCTTAACTATAATTTTACATCTTGTGGTATACAATAAGTAGATTTATTTATAGTCATGGAAGTCTGCTAATTAAAGTTATATAAAACATGATTTGTAAAGTGAAAGGAATTCATGGTTCCATTACTTGTTTTAAGAAAAAAATTATTCCTTTTGTTTCCAATTATATTTCTTTGGGAATGTGGAATATTCATTGATTTAACTTAAAATTGATAACAGCTACATTATATCAAGTTGATTCAAACTTATATTTGAAAATTGCACACTTAACACAAATATGCTTCCACTTTCTTCTAACACATAATTAAAATAATGGTAAAGTAAAACTTGGTGTTTGCGGCTCATGTGTAGAATCCTAGAAACTCAGGAGGCTAAGACCTGAAGATTTGGGTTAAATGTCAGTCTAAATAGACAAGAAGCAGAAGGTGAAGATGTGGCTCAAGGAATAGATTGTCATCAGCCATGAACAAAAAAAATACAAGGGATACAATAAACATTGAGTTCAAGCCCTAGAAATGTCATACACACACAAGACAACTACAAAAAATATTATGAACATCAATACTGAAGACAAAATAGTAGAAAAGATCATGAGAAATGTTATGCAAACATCTGGAAGACAGAAATCATTTGACAGAATTTTGATTCATGAGAGGGAAAAGTCACAGTCTCATTTGTACAATGTCATTGTAGTCATTTCAATTGAAACCTGGCTATTGGGTAACATTTGAAAGAGCGGACTGGATTACCTGACATACCAGACATTGCCTGTGACTATGCACCATCCCAATTCTGTAAAAATCTAAAATCGTTCTTGTTAATTTAAAAAGAATCTCATGTTAGAGACTGTTTTGTTCACACAGACTGGGGTCCTTATTTTGAGGCTTAAGACCACTGCTTTTGTTTATAACAACTCCTGCTTTACACCTCTTCCTTTGTGCAGCTTTACATTACTTAGCTGGCACCAAACCAAGTCTTTGAACTACACCCCCCTGCCTTAATCTCGCCCTTTCTCCAGCTACAACTCATTCTACATGTTATCTGTGTTTTAGCATTAGTTGTTTTCTTACATCAGAAAACACTTGTATTCATGTAAAACCATAATAAATTACCTAGTTAGAAAATGCAGTAAGGGTTTAGCATTGGCTGAGACTCTCATCGGTAGGTTTGCTCCCTAATAAATCTGTGCAACACTATCTCTTTTTTCTTCATGGCTTTTGAGTCTGACAAATGATTGATTTGGTTTGATGTAATCTCATTTATCCAGGCTTACTTTGGAAGTTGTGACCTGTGCCAAGTAGCCCTCGGGTTTCCTCTAACTCTTCCTGTAACATTCTCAAGGTATCTGGACTTACATTGAGGTCTGCGATCCATTTGGCATAAATTCTGGTGCAGGGGGATATATAAGGATCTAACTTCAGTTTTCTGAGTAAAGCCAATTCTACCAGCACAATTTTTTGAAGAGGCTGTCTTTCATCCATCCTGTGTTTCTGGCTCCCTTATTAAAGATTATGTGCCTGTAGGAGTGGATTCATTTCTAGGTTTTCAATTCTCTTGTATTGATAGAATTCTGTGCTTCCATTTGAAAGAATGGCATTACACTATTCCTGAAGAAATGGAAAGACTGGAAAAAATGATATTAAGTGAAATAAGCCAGGTCCAATTGAATATATGCTGCATGGTTTTCCTCATTTGTAATAATTGCACCATGTCCATAAATCTACAATTTAATACAATAGATAGTAAAAGACAAATAATTACACTTGGACATGATTAACTAACAGCCCTCTAAGCATTCGCATGGCAAGAAGAAGGGAAGCTATTCTTAGGAGAGGATCACAATGGCTCAATACCTATGTGCATAGATGAGATAAATGTTGCTTATTGTAATGAACTCTAAGAATCAATCATACATGTGAATTACATATATATGTATATATTTTTAAAAGGTGTCATAAAACAACCGACTCCTCTGTAAACTCAGCAGCAAGATTCTACATATAGAAGATAAAATTGAGGAAAGTTTTCAACACATGAACTAAAATATGTAGGGGAAAAGGTGGGAGAGAAAAGATAAGATGAAAAGTAGAATAGCTAACTATTGAAGAATTCATAAACAATTTCCAAAACTGTACAAGAGAGCTGGAATACTGCTCAGTTGTAGAACTAGACTAATATGTACAAAGCCATGGGTTCAATCTCCAAGAATAATAAGTTAATAAATAGTAGTAATACAATAATTATTTGAAATAAATGCTTTCACATTAGAGAGGCCTGAATCCTCAAACAAATACTCTCAATTCTTGTACCTAATGACATGAAACTGCAAGTATGAAGAGGAAATAGTTTCCTTTTCTATCCTTTCCTTTCTGTTTTCTTCTTTTCTTTGTTCCTTTGGCACTACTGGTGCTTGAAGTTTCTAAGGATCTAACCACTTTAGATTATTTTTCAGGCCAAATCTCCATGAGCGATGATATCTACCTATGGCTTCCAAAAGTGTGAGATAACAGGGAATTTACACTATATCTAGCTTATTTTTTGGTAATTTTTCATGAATTTTGTCAAAACTGGCACTGATATCAGTCTTCTAAATCTGTCTTCTGATTAGCAAGGTATGATTCATCTGAAACTTGAACCTAGACTATTTTTCATTGTAAACATTCAATGTTGACTTCTGTTTTCTAGATATCATTAATGTCTACTGAGGTTAATATGGATCTTTATGATGTTATGATAACACAGATAAATCTATTGAATACTTTTTCCAATTTATTTATATATAGTATGACATCACAATTAGGACATTAATATTTCACAAATACTTCAGTTATTTTAATTACTTTGTGCACATATTAAGTCCAATATATTTTTATCAATTATATGAATATCCCATATCTACAGATACATTACTTTAATAATTAAACCCACTACTTCTCTTTGTCCCATCCCAAACCTGTTTCATCCTGGCAACCGACTTCTATACCATGCAGTAAATAAGCTTTTAAGATTACCTTCAAATCTATGGTAGATTATTCCCAGTTATTTTATGCCTTAATATCGTATTGTACTCACTCGAGTTGCGTTTGGGTTCTGTTATTAGAGAATGTAAAAAAATTCGTTTCCCATTTACCTGAAGAAAGCCTGAGTTGATTTCCATTTCTTTGACTAGAGGAAATAATGCTGCTATAATCCAGTGTTTTGGCCTTTGGGTGAATGTTACATTTTATTTCTATGAGCAAAGCCTGAAGAGCTCAATTCCTGTGCGATGGTGTGGGTGGTTGCATTTTTCATATTCTAGTAACCTGTCAAAATGTTTTCAGAATTAGCTTTGCAATTGGACATTTCTACCAGCATTCAGTTTGTTTCTTGATATCATTATTAAGGTCATTATTGTTTTATGTTAAGTAATTCTCATACACGTTTTGTGATGTCGTTTTATTTTAATGTGCATTTATTTGAGGATTGATGATGTTTTTCTTGTGTTTCTTTTACACAAGCTGTATTTTGCTGGTTTTGAATTGATGTTCTTTTTATTAGGTTTTGAGAGTTCTATGCACAGTCTAGATTTGAGGCATTCTTCAGTTATAAGATTTGCAAATATTTTATCCTTGACTATGAGTACCCTTCATCATCATCATCATCATCATCATCATCATCATCATCATCATCATCATCATCATCATCATCTTCAACACTATTAGAATTACTACCATTACTTTTGTACATGTATGTACGGTCTTGGGGCTTGAACTCAGGGTTCCTGAGATTTGTTGCATTTTGTTAACAATTAACCCTTTGAGTCATACCTCACATCTGTTTTTTGCTGATTAATCAGAGTTAAGATTCTCAGGGACTTTATTTTGTTGTCTGGCTTCAAACAGCAATACTCAAATCACAGCGTCCCAAGTAGCTAGGACAAAATTGATGAGCCCCTGCTCCCAAATTCTATTCACTAATTGTATATGAGCTTTCACAGACCAAATTATTTTACACTTTTATTGAGTTCGACTATGTCAAGTTTTCTTTTCCTATAATTTTAATGTGTAAGTTAAGAATGCTTCATCTCCAAAATTGTCAAGACATCATTCTTTGCTTTACGTTTACATCACTCCTTTTGTTTTATATGCATGTTTTAATCCTGCTTGAAGGTAATATTTCAATAAGTCAATTTTCACTCTTTAATTCTCCCCAATACTGTCTAACCTATCACCACTTATTAAAGAGAATTTCATTCCACAAATACTTAGTTTTACCCCTTATTGAATATTCCTTGATAATAATTATGTGGTTCTAATATGGTGCCTTACAGGCCCATTGAGCAGTGTAATCTTTCCTCTACAAACATAACATTTTACGCTAACAGGTTTAATATTCGACAGAGAAATATGTTCCAGTTTATTTTCCTTTGTCAATGAGTCAAAGAGTGCTGGTCAGGTGTTTTTAGAAATTGTCATAAACCTATAAATAAAACTGTAAAACTGGGTGCTGTTAGCTCATGCTTGTAATCCTAGCTGTATACAAGGTTGAGATCTGAGGATTGCGGAACAAGAATGTCCGAAAGACTCTTATGTCCAATTAACCACCAGAAAGCCAGAAGTGGCACAGTTGCACAATAGGTAGAGCCCTCACTTTGAGCTGAAGAGCTGAGGGACAGCACCTAGGCCCAGATTTCAAGCCCCATGAATGATCAAAAAAGTAGGGAGGCAATTTATATCTTTGTTCAATTGTATCCTCCAATCCACAAAAATGATATGTCCCCATTTATTCAGATTTTTATTTAGATTTTTTAATTTTGCTTTTAAATTCAGCATTGTATAATTTTCAATGACGGAGGGTGAATATCACTTTAATACATTTTGACAGTGTGTGGAGTTAGCACAAAGAAATTCACAGTAAACAGTTGAGAAGTAAGGGATAATGGGAATGGAGAAAGACAGAAACAGGTTAATCAGGCCCTTGATCAATATGTGAGTGTGTAAAATATTTCAATAAGATTTCTTTGTACAATTAATATACACCAATTAATAAATATCTTCCAAAGGCATTGGTATTCAATATGACATAAAGGATAAATACAGTTTCTGTGGTGAAATGAAAGATACAGATAAGATACAGACAAATGAAAATAATAATACACATATATCTATATACATGTACATACACATCTGTATATTCATATATATGTATACATATCTATAGGTATTTGTATATATACACATATTAAGTATGAATATATGTATATGTACACATAATGTGTATACATATACACTTATTTAAAGAGACGAATCAGAAATATTTTAAGAGCATATTAGTGACAATGAAAAATTTTAGCCATCCTGAATAAGTTATCAAAAAGTCCAAATACATATCTCTATAGTAATATAACAACAACAAAGGGAGACATGGAAAGATCATAACATACCTAGACATTGCATATATATAGAAATTAGGGGAAATAGAAACAACAATAAGATAGCTCTGCACAACCACTATGTAGAAATTGGAATCCTTATACATTGGTGCTTGACACTTAAAATGATATAGTCAGTTTGTTAAACATACTGGCGATCTTTAAGATAATACACAGAAAGTTGCCTCTATGATCCAGGATTTTGAATCATAATTTTATATACAAAATATGTTTCAACATATGTCCAATGAGACACATGTACAAGAATATACATAGCAAAACCTTTTACAATACCATATAATAAAATATTGAAATCCCCCATGTTATACCAATATACACATGCATATAAAACAATATGCTCTATCCATGAGAAAAATTTGCATGGACTTACTTTGGAAACAGTAATATTACATGGGTTAAATGGATAAAATAGACTATATTTTCTAATTACATGAGCTTTTTAATGTTGGCACATCTGTAGATGTAGAATATGAAATAATAGCTGCTCAAGGGGAGGGTAGGTTAAAATGATGACAGGAAGTGATTACTGATAAATATTGCAGTACTTTGAGAGAGTAGTGATATAAAATGTTCTAGAACTGAGGGTGATATTCTTACACCAACTCTTTAACATTCTAAGAATCATTGTATTTTATTGAAGAATTACAGAGTACTTTTGCATTAACCTTAGGAAAAATTTTAGAATAGTAGTCAGTGAATCTGAGTCATAATTTAGAATTTAAAAGCACAGAATTCTGTAATGTATAAGTTTAGTATGTTGATGAATAAGACTATCAAGAAAATATGATCTGTGATATATTCTCTGAGTGACTATACAAGATATTGTGAGTGAGTGAATATTCTAAAAAATTATGTAAATAGAGGGATGAGAGAGAATTGAGAGGGATGAGAGATAATGATCATCAAGATGCATTGTACTGACCATGGAATGTAGCTTAATGGTAGACTGCTTGCCTTGCATGTGTGAAACCCTGGGTTTGATTCCTCAGTACTACTTAAACAACAAAAAAAGATGGAATTGGCACTATGACACAAGTTGTAGAGTGTTAGCATGAGGAAAAGACGCACAAGGACATTGCCAAGTCTCTGAGTTCAAACCCCAGGGCTAGCCTAAAAATAAAAAAGATGCATTGTATTAAGCCAGGCACTAGCAGCTCACACCTGCTGTCCTAGATACTCAGGAGGCTGAGGATTGAGGTTTGAAGCCACCCCAGCCAGGAAAGTCTGTGAGATTCTTATCTCCAATTAAATCTCAGAAAAATCTGAAAGTGCTGCTGTGCCTCAAGTGGTAGAGTTCTAGCGTTCATTCAGAGGAGCTCAGGGACATCGTCCCGACCCAAAGTTCAAACCTCAGGAGAGAAAAAAATAAAAAAAAAACCTCAATAAACACTATTCATAAACTGCTTTGTCAAACAGCAATTTCCATAAAACCACTTCAAGTTAATTAAAAAATGTGATTAGAATAAAATACAAGCCATTTTGGGAACAAGACATAGAATTAAAAGGTTGTTTACAGGGGACAAAGTAAATTTTATATCATGCAGTTTGGGTTGAAATGTTCTTCAGTCTTCTTACATCATTTATTAAATTGACAATACTGCCAATAATAGGTCAATTTCCTTGAGGAACAGGGTGAATTCTGCTGTCTTTTCATAGCAAACAATAGTGGTGAATTGTTTGCCTCTTATTGAAGTATATCTAATATTTTAAAGTAGATTTGTCCTAATATAATATTAATTTAATCAATCATTTCATTAGGGCGATGTTGGTCAGATTATTTTTCCAGTAAATTTTATCCCTTATAATAAATGAAAGCAGGCTGTGTCAGTCTCCTAATAATATAACAAAATACTTTATATAATTAACATAAATGAAGGAAAGATTAATCTTGACTTCTGCTTTTATACATTTCAGTTTATGTTTCTTATCATCATTGCTTTGGTTTGGTGGTGGCACATTACCCCATGTCAGGAACATGTGATTGAGTATGTGTATTCACGGAAGACAGGAAGTAAAGAAGAGGAGGAATTGAAGTCAGGAAAGGGAGAAAGTGGAGGAGGGGAAGAGGGAGAGAGAGAAGGAGACAGAGAAGAAAAAGAAGGAAGAGGAAGAAAGGATATTGATCTTAGCATCCTTTTTGATCACTCTTTCTCAGTGACCAAATCTCTAAGACTGTGCCAACTTGAAAGGGTTCACCTCTTTATGGCAACATAGTGAAAGCTAATTATTAATCCCAATCCTTTATGATTTCAGATTTAATTTCTAGAGTGGTGCATAATATTTCTATACAATTGTGGTAACTACAACAGAATATTTAGGGACACCTAAATATTTACTTGAATTAAGCAGAGAAGCTATTTGGCATAGAGGTGGTTTGGTTTTACCATTGCTGGAGAGATGAATGAAATATTTTGAGTGCAAATACCTTTTATTTAACAGATAAAGAAGCTTCAAGAGATTTCATTTTTGACCTTCAAAAATGACTATTTCATCTAACTCATAATGACTTGAATTTTTCTTAATTTTATGGCATTTCCAATCAAGTATTTGTCCTCTATAGTGAGGTTCTTTCTTGCCAGTTGAAGGAAAAGTGAATGTTATCACGATCATTTATTTCTTAATTATTCTATAGAGAGCAGGTATATTATGAATTTCCTGCCATTCAAAAATAAGTTATATTCAAGTCTATTGGAATAATTGGATAAGTGATGGAATATTTTGCTTTAGTTATCTCATATTGAGATTAATTCAATTTATAAAAATAACTATTGACATAAAATACACAAAATTCAGTGTTTCTCTGAAATTACTTGTTATTCAAACCTCAGAAATACATGAATAATAACTGAGATTTTTATATACTCAAAAATTTTATGAATCTACATTTTTATGTCAAATATAGTTTAGGTTTAAAGGAAGAGAAAATCATGTGACCACAGTAGATAATATTTAATTCAATGTACAGAGCCTATTGCTGTTAGCTGACATGAATAAATTTGATTAACCATCCCTTTTTTCTTTTAAATAATAGAATATTTCAATTTGTCCAAAGATTCTGTCATTTCAACTCTTGAGTGTATATTTTTTTTAAAAAATGAAAACTATTTTTCAAATTGCAGGTTCAGGTTAATAACTATATAAATATCTAAATGTTAATTTGTTAATTTGAGCCCCTAGAATTCAAATAATATGAAATTTAATTTAGTCTTAGATATATTAAATCTGTGCTGAATATGGGAGTCTCAAGCTTGTAATCCTCGCTACTCAGTACGCTGGGGTTCAAAGCCCACACACATCACAACACACATACATACATCACACACAAATCACACACGCATTACAACACAGAAACTCACACACACACACACACACATACACACACATACACACACACATACACAAAGCCAAAAATGGAATTGTGACACAAATGATAGAGCAATATCTTTGAGGGGAAAAAAAAACCTAAGGGATCGTCTTGAGTTCAAATCACAAGAAACACACACAAAATATTATACCAAAATTCTTATTTTAGTTTGAAGAAATAAACAATATCATGAAAAGTAATATTTGTCATATATTTTGCAATGTTTGTGAAGTTGTTTTAGTATAATTTATCTTAAGATAAACATAGGTTATTAAAATTAATATTAAACTAGTTAATATATATAATTACTCACAACACCTTAGAGTACAACAGTTGGTATTTTTTCCATAGCCATAAGAAATATTCTGAGTAAAAGAAAGAAGGGAAGATTGGAAGAAGGAAAGAAAGAAAAAAGAAAGAAAGAATAAAAGAAAAGAAGGAAGAAAGGAAGGAAGGAAGGAAGGAAGGAAGGAAGGAAGGAAGGAAGGAAGAAAGAAAGAAAGAAAGAAAGAAAGGAGAGAAAGAGAGAGAGGTAGGGATGGAGGGAAGGAGGGTGGAAACAAAGAAGGAAGGAAGGAAGGAAGGAAGGAAGGAAGGAAGGAAGAAAAAAAGGAAGGAAGGAAAGAAGGGGGGAATGAAAGAACGAAGGAACAAAGGGAGGGAGAGAGAAAGGAAGGGACAAAACAATTTAATTTATAAAATCTGTTATTAGTCGAACATAAACTTCATGTAATTAACCCTTTAGTAAATTTAAGTTTGCAATTTTCACTTCTTCACATGTTCTCCATGCATGAATGAAACCAACAAATGAAGCATCATAAATAACCAGATGAATCTGTTTGCATCTGTAGTAATATGTATGCGAATATTTTTCTCATTTTCTATACATTGCAAACAATTTACACTTAGTTATAAATATTCTAAAAATTGGGGCTGGGAAGGTGGCTCAGTGGTAGAGCGCTTGCCTTGCATGCCTGAGGCCCTGGGTTCGATTCCTCAGCACCACATAAGCAAAAAGAAAAAAGCCGGAAGTGGCGCTGTGCCTCAAGTGGTAGAGTGCTAGCCTTGAGCTGAAGAGCTGAGGGACAGCGCCCAAGCCCAGAGTTCAGACTCCATGACCGGACCCCCCCCAAAAAAATCTAAAAATTGATGTAACCAAAGGATGTTGATATATTATATAGTGCGAATACTGTACTTATAATGCTATTAATATTACACTCTTCATGTTATATTAATTATAAAAATTTTATTACGTATTTTATCAGAGAAATTAGAATCCTCTGATTTTGGTGTCTGTGGGAGGCCTAATAGTAGAAAGTAATTACAATCAAAGGACATCTGTATTTGTTGGCTCAAATGAATATTTCTGAAAGCAATTAATTCATCGGAGATTGTTCAAATACATCAGAAGGACCTTAGAAAGGCTGTACATGGCTTTACATGGCTACATATGATGTGGTTCAAGAGCCACTAAACTATCATACTTCACCTTGCCATCACTATAATTATTCCCATTGTAAGAAGAATCATTCACAAAGTCACATGATATAAGCTTGTCCTTAAGTTATTATCGTCTATGAAAAAATATCCAAATGATACACTACACTGAGTTAAAGCAAAAGTTGCAAATTGTATTGGATGATGTAATTACTTTCAGTTGCACATGTTGAAATTCTATTTCCCTTTCTGGTAACATTAGAATCAGCCTTTCAGAGATGACACCACAATAATGATCCTGATAAAAGGAGCCAAATATAATTACTCGGCCATGTGGATGTCCAGCAAATAGATTAAGATGAATCAGAAAGTAGAACCCCATAAGACAAGGAATTGCTTTGAACAACCATTTTTATAATCAATGTTCAAGCTTCTAGAATATAGGTAATATATTTCTGATGGTTTTATGACACATACTTTGAAGAATTCACTTATAAAAGCCCAATGGCTGACAAAAAGCACAGTAGTTTGAGTTAAATATCACAAATTCTGATAAAAAAGGATTCATAATATTTTATTATTTGAAAATTATTCTCCAAGTCCCCAAGTTAAAAATATTTTTGAATGGGAATTAAATTGAAGTTCAACTCTAATCAACTATCATAATTAATTTTTCAAATATTTTTATTATCTTTAAGTAGTTGTACAAAGGAGTTGCCATTCACTAAACAGTTTATCATAATTAATTTTCCAAATATTTTTTATTATCTTTAAGTACTTGTACAAAGGAGTTGCCATTCATTGAAACAGTTTATGGATACAGTGCATCTTGATCAATGTCATCACTTTAAACATTCTCATCGACCCCCCCCCAATCAACAACAATCCTTATGTATCTCAATATTATGTTATCGAATTACTTGCCATTTAACAAAGCAGTTTATGTGTACAAGCACTTGGAATTGTGTTATCAATTCAACATCTTCACTCTCATTTAACACTATGCCTTCCTTTGTATATTTCAATTCTGGGAAGTAAACGATGGATTCTTGCCTGTATTCTATTCTTTTCACCTTCAATTTCCTACCCCTCTCAAATTGCCCTCCCCCCCCCCGTCCTCTCTTGCAGTACACATTTACCGGAAATTATTTTGTTGGGTTTTGATTAGTCTTCTAAGAAACATAGGGTATTTTCACTCTCCATGAACTCTGACACTTCAGATAATTCATTTGTACCTCCTTGCATACCATCCAGTGTGTTTACTTTTACATTAATAGGCACCTTGTACCTACCACAAATGAGGAAAATCATGCAGCCTAAGTTTTTCTGGGTCTGCTTTATTTCACTGAATATGATTATTTCTAAGTGTTTCATTTTCCTTAAGAATGGTGCTATATTATTCTTTCTTATGGATGAACAGAACTCCATTATGTATGTATATATGTATGCATATATGTATATATACATATGTATATATATGTATGTATGTATACATACATATATATATATATATATGC
Source organism: Dipodomys merriami (assembly GCF_024711535.1). Classification (NCBI taxonomy): domain Eukaryota; kingdom Metazoa; phylum Chordata; class Mammalia; order Rodentia; family Heteromyidae; genus Dipodomys; species Dipodomys merriami. The sequence goes on along the minus strand of NW_027202571.1, from coordinate 2,893,187 downwards.
ATACATACTTGTGATTAGGGATCAATAAAATTATATATATATATAACTTATATGTATATATAATACATATATACATATGTAATTCTTGATCTCTTTTTACAATGAGAGTCATCTGAGCTGATTCCATATGTTGGCTACAGAAAATAATGTAACATAAACATGTTTCTTCTGATAGCTTCAGTGTGGCCTTGTTTCTGCTCTATTGGATAAATGCTCTTAAGTGGAATAGCTGGATCATAGGTAGCTCTCTATTCGGTTCTGTTGGCAACTTCCATAGTGTTTTCCAAAGTGGTTGAACAAGATTACATTCCCACCAACAGTGTAATAGAGTTTCCTTTGGGCAACAACCCTATCAGTATCTGTGATTGTTCGTTTTTTCATGACATTGTAACAGGAGTGAGATGAATCTCAGTTGTGTTTGGATTTGCATTTCTTTTATGGAGAGAGATGTGTATATTTGTCATTCTTACGACTTCTAAGAAGTTATCTTTAAATCTTTATCCCATATATTAATTGGGTTCTTGTTTGTTTGAGGGTTTATTTTTGTTGGGTTTAACTTATTGATCTCTAACTATGGGTCTGATGCTTAGCTAGTAAAAATATTCTTCCATTCTGTTCTCTTTATATCCTGCTAGCTTTTCTTTTGCTATGAAGAAACAACTTCAGTAGGAAGCAATTCCATTGATCCAGAAAAAATAATATTACACCATTCATAAGGAAAGGGAAAGACTTGGAACAAACTTATAGAAAGAAACTTTAGAAAACAAAACTTATAGGAAGAAAGACTCAAATATATATAGGTTATCTGATTTCCCTCATTTGTTGTATTAGAATGTGCCTATAATTCTATAAGTAAACACACTTGGATGGTAAAAGAAAGAACATTACACTTAGACATCATAAATTACAAAAGATTCTAAACATTTATACAGTGAGCTCAAAGGAGGATGCTCTTTGGAGAGTATCACAAATTCTCAATAGCTATATGAATATTATCATATAAAATAATGTTCATCAAAATGACCTTCAAGAAATGATAATGAGGGTTCTTTTATTTTTTTGATTTTTCCTTCTGTCTTCTGAAGCTGGTTATTTTTTTGTACCTTTGGTCTTATATGTAAGTTTGAAAAGTGCAAGGGGGAACAGAAATGGTAGGACAAAGGGTGAACAAATGCAGCAGTGCTACTCAATAGACACTATATTAAAACTGAACTATACAACTTGGGGGCAGGGAGGTTGAAAGGGAAAACTGGGAGAAGATGAGGGAAGAGGTGACACTGTTCAAAAAGAAATGTATTCATTATCTGACTTATGTAATTGTATCCCTTCTGTACATCATTTTTACAAATTTAAAATGGACCTCATAAACAGGCCAGAGTAGCTATACTAGTATTAGATAAAATAAGCTTTATTGTGGTTTTTTTTTTTTTTTTTTTTTTTTTTTTTGTTGGTCGTGGGCTTGAACTCTGGGCCTGAGTGCTGTCCCTCAGCTTTTCAGCTCAAGGCGAGCGCTCTACCACTTGAGCTACAGCGCCACTTCCGGTTTTCTGGTGGTTTATTGGAGATAGGAGTTTCACGGTCTCTCTTGTCCGGGCTGGCTTTGAACCGCGATCCTCAGATCTCACCCTCCTGAGTAGCTAGGATTACAGGCGTGAGCCACCAGCGCCCGGCTAAAATAAGCTTTAAATTAAAAGTGGTATGAAAGTCAAAAGAGACAAAGAGGGACCTTAAATACTGATAAAGAAAAGTGTCTCCATCAGGGGGATATATGAATTCTGGGCTGGGAATGTGGCTCAGTGGTAGAGGACTTGCCTTGCATGCATGAGGCCCTGGGTTAGATTCCTCAGCACCACATAAGCAGAAAAAAACCAGAAGTGGTGCTGTGGCTCAAGTGGTAGATCACTCACTTTGAGATGAAGAGCTGAGGGATAGTGCCCAGGCCCAGAGTTCAGGACCCATGACCGGACCCAAAAAAACAACAACAAAAGAAGAATTCTAAACATCAATGCCCTGAATCCTAGAGCTCCTAAATTTTTCTACAAATACCACTTACCCTAAAATCATGCATACATCCAAACAGATTGTTGGTTGATTGAACACATCATTTTACTTCTGGACAGGCCATCCAGGTAAAAACTTAGCAAAAAAACTTTAGAGATAAGTAACTGCATTGACAAGCTATAAGTAACAGATATCTACAGATTGTTTAACCTACCAGCATCACAATATATATTCCTCTCAGCAACCCATGGAATGTTCTCCAAAATAGATCATATCTTAGATCACAAGGAAAATTTGTGAAATTCAAAAATAAAAATGAAATTTTCCTTGAATCCTGACAGACCACAACGGGACCAAATTAGATATCAACATCAAAAGGCATCACAAAAAATTCTGAAACTCACAGAGACTAAATAACACATTGTTAAATCATCAGTGAGTCACTGATGGGATATGGAGGGAAGTTCCAACGTTTATGGAATTAAGTGAAAGTGAACACACAAAACACTGCCTCCTCTGGGACACAACAACACAGGCAATACTCAGAGGAAAATTTATAGCTTTGAGTATGTGCCTCAACAAACTAGAACAATATTGAATCAACACTAATGATGCACCACTAGGTCCTTGAAAAACAGGAACAAACCAAACCAAAAACGGTAGACAGAAATAATACAAATTAGATTAAAGAAATACATGAATCAGAGTCTCAAAAAACATACAAATAATCATAATTGACTTTTATCTAATAGTAGCTCACAAATTTGCCCAATGAATGTCAGTGTAGCTATTTCCAGAGATAGACTCAACCGCTCAAACCAGTGAACAAAACAAACTACTAGGATTCTAAGAAACAAAGATTTGTTTGCCTTTAAATAGATTTACTCTGTTTTTTATTATTAAGGTGATTTAAGAGTGATTATAATTACATGAGTCAGGTAATGAGTACATTTCCTTTTATGGAATGTCTTCAGTTCCTTTACTTGTTCTCAGTCCTAAGCTACTGTCCCCACCCATGTGTTAAATCATTCACTTTCATCAATGTTCAATGAACTCCATTGCTGCCATTTGTCACCGATTTCCCTAAAGCTCTGTGCCCACCCTCCACCTTCTTGAAGACGTAAAATGAATATACCAGACATAAAGTAAAGAAGACAGAATCATCACAAACTATAAACAACAACAACAGACACAAAACAAAAAAGGAGTCTTCTGTTTCCAAATCTCATAGTTTGTTTCAGTTATGTAAATCATGTTATATAAATATAATTATTGATTATCATAAAGTCAATTCTAGGATTGAAGTGTGATAACTTATAAGTTTGCTTTCTATTTAGGTAATGCTTTTTATTTTAACATTAAATGTGTAACACAATTCAAGTCCTAGTGAAATCTGAAGGTTTAGATTTAAATTTAAATTTTCAAAATGTCTAATAGTTCCATTTTGGCAACTAAAATGAAAAACAGGAAAGTTTTATCCTCAAGAATTAAATAACTTCATGTATAAAAAAGTAAAATAAATGTAATATTAATTTAGTGGAAGTAATAAATCAAATACAATTGCAATGCATCAATTCCATAGGTTATGAGAACTATTGATAAAATTAATACAACTTGTTTTAACGAGATTACTTAACACATGAAACAAGTGATAATTTTCTTTTCTAGGTGAAGTGGATAAAGAAATTAAAGCCCAAAGATTCCAGTGTCTTGTGTGCTTAGTATGTGTCAATTTACACATATGCTTTGCTCATCTCAACGTTATTTGAAGATAACTGAGAACAAGACTAGAATGGAAAGAATCACTCAAATATTTACTTTTATTTTGTGACTAAATGTTTTTTATATCTCTTTATTTTATTTCAAAAATATGGTAAATTTATTTAAGTCACATCAATAATAATGAGAAATAATCAGCCCCTTGCTCTTTAAAAGACAATCAATAAGAAAGGAAACAACAAGCATAAAAATTGAACCTCATTTTGAAATGGTCTTTGTATATTGTGGTGCTTTGTAATTGTGGATTATGTGACTATCCCATGAATCTGGGCTAAAATCACTAGGGCTACTGGAAGAAAATTTCAAAATATAGTGCAGCTAACACAGCTGTGCAGTTGTTTGTTGGTTTCACTACAGTAGCAGCAGGGCATAAAATGTGCAAAGTAAGTAATTCTACTACTTTGTAGGCAAGAATGTGATGAAAAGTATACTTTTATCTTCTGAGATGAAATATGAAGACCACACTTTAAAAGCTTACTAAACGATCAGCCCTTTAAATAACAGTGCCATTTTTAAGGCACTCTAGATAATTCATGTCCTTCATCTCCCCACAACCATTACTGCCATTCACAAATCATTGCCAAGGTGAATTTGCAGTTCTTTTAGATATTTCAAATGGCTTAGGAGTAACATAAACAATAATTCCAGTTTTTGAGAAAATTTAATTTACAATCAGCAAACAAATCAGCTTCAACTCCATAGCATAACCTTTAGGAAAAATGAATTAAGGAATACGGCATGTACTTTGTAATTTAATATTAGACATTAGAGCAAAATGCCAGAAAAAGAATCTGCAAGAAATACACAGAAGTCTTTGATAAGATATTAAAGATTATCTAGGGACAAGTAATTTTACCTACATTTCCTATTATATGATAGCATATTTTTTATCTGCTAATCAGAGAAACTCAAAAAGATTTTTAAATATGATATGAAAAATGCATCGTCATGAATGAATGAAATCAGGAAGTAGATGGCTCAGGAGCTGGGTGGTTTGTTAAATATTCTCATTATTTTGAATGATCTGGTGATTTTGTATGTGTGGAATTATTAATGTATTTTATGACTGGGCAGGAAAGTTTGATTATTAGAACATTGTCTGATATCCAATGTAAGGAACCTAATCAGAGTGATAAATATGTGTGTGTTTGTGTGTTTCTGTGTGTGTGTGTGTGTGTGTGTGTGTGTGTCTGTGTGTCTGTGTGTTTGCCTGCAAGTCTGTGTTTAGAAGGAAGAATCTTATTATGCTCAGGGTATATATTTAATTCTATTAGTTATACTACATTAATGACAGCAGATAAAAGTAATTAACATTTTGCGACATATGTTTGTGTTCATATGATTGCATGAAAAAACTAAAAAGTTATGTTTGAGGTATGAGTTCTGTGAAAGGTCAGCTGAAATTATAAACATTTGGAATCATCCGAAAGATATCAATGGCAATCTTTTCAGTGTACATCAATTTTAGACAACACTTGCAAGAATATGTAATCTTATATGGAAATGCAATATTTATTGATTTTTTCCATAGCTACAGTATTCTATAAATTTGTAGGAAAAGCAGTTAAATTATGGAAACATAAAAGTAATGTGATTATTTATTGCATACAGTATTACACTTTGGTTTCATTGTCAAAATACCTTTATTTCAACTGTATAGGAAGGAAAACCCTAAATATTACAGTTCGTGCCATATTTCATTGGGAAGCTTTGTCTGTATCAATAAGTTTATTTCTTTTGGTTCTGCTTTCCTATTCATAACTCTGTTTCTCATACTATTCTTCTAAGGACTTTTTCTTTCTTCCCATTTAGGCTTCAACATACCTCATGCTCTGTTTGTTTGCTAAGAGTAGTCATTCTACCATTTGAACCATGTCTCCAGCCCAGAAATTTTTGTAGTTAATTGGCAATAGAACCTTATGAACTTTACTACCAGCCTGAAAACCATTATCCTCCAAGTCTCATCCTTCTTAATCACTAGGATTATAGAGAGGAGTCATGGACCCCAAGAAACAATGACTTTTCATGTCTTATAGATTCCACATGTTTGCTAATAATTGTAATAATAAACTACCATAGATTGGGTAGCGTTAACACTGTAAATACATTGTCTCTGAGTTTGTGGAACTAGAACTCCTAGGTCAGAGTTGGCTTCTTCTGAGTCCTCTTTCCTTGGCATATTCAAGGCCTTCTGCTTCTCTTGGAGGACACTTCGACTTAAATGCTACCTTTGAGATTCTGTTTCCAAATGCAGTCACTTTCTGAGGCAATGGGTTTTCGATCTTTAGTATGATGTCAGTGGGACAGTATTCAACACATAACAAATTACTTAATGGATAGAAGAAAATCTCTAATAAGAAATTATTTGGTTTGGACACAGAAGTTATGGTTGTACTTTTAAAACAATTAGCAAGAGAGGTAAAGGTTTTATTAGAGCTTGTAAAACCAGTATGAAGTCTTGACCTTAGTCATGCCAAATCCTTACTCTGGCACACACTTAAATTCCTAGCGGTACTGGAGGATTGAACCCAAAACACTGTACTTGTGAAACAGCATTTCTACTTCTGCCATATCTGCAGATTGTAATTGGATTGCTTATTTTGAGGTAGTATCACTATGCCTGGGCCTGACTGGACTGTGGTAATCTTAACACAAGTAAAAAGATTGAACCCAGCAAATGGTTAGAGATTCTGAAACTTCTTTTTGTGCTAGGCTTGCCTGGAACTGGAATCTCTAATCTGTTTCCCAAGTAGATAAGATTACAGATTTGAGCCACTTTATCCAGTAAAAGTATATTATTTGAAAATATCTTGATATTGCCTATATTTGTGATTAACATACATGACTAACCTTAAATTTCTCCCTCTTTTGTTTAATACTCTGAGTTGAAAACATTGGCTTACTTGATATACATGGCTTTGTTTTGGATGGAATTCCATAACAATCCAAAAAACTCTCCCAAAAGTTTATGTCAAAAATCATGGAAAAAAGGCTGCAGGTTGGAAAAAATTGATCCTTAAGTTATAAATGCAATATATTTATAGTGTTAGTCAATGCTTTCTTAAGTATGAGAAGAGTAGAAAGGCAGAAATGGAAAGATGTCAGATATAATTTTGATAACCTACTAAGTCTCTGTAGAAATTCTGTAGTTGTCACTTCATGTTAACTTCCTTTCTTAAAGCTTGCTTTATTATAACCCTGTGGGGTGGACTGATTGGTTACCCTCTCCAGGAAATGAGGCTGATTTTAGAAGGCTGATGGGGTGGTAAATAAGGAATGATGAGAATGAGCACAGATATTGTCACAGAATGAGCCAACCAGGTTCAACTGCTGAAAAGCAAAACAAATCTAAGTATCAAATCTGATGATCCACATTGGAAGATATAAAGATAGATACGTATACATATACATTTATTTGCATGCATGAAATAGTAAATCTCCATTTGAATATAGAGAAACTTGACCTGACAATTATTAAATTATATCAAACTGGTTTCAGGAAAGGTGCAGTAAAATAGCAATAGTTAGCATAGATTTTTTTAAAGGATGAAAATTCTTTCTTCATAATATACTTTACAAATACCCTTAGTATGTTTTAAGTTTTTTTACATTGTGGTAGGAACATCTGTACAATGCTGAGAATTGGAATTACACACAATATGCAACATGGGTAGGCACTGGTGGTTCAAGGATTTAATCTTAGCTAGTTAAGAGATTGAGATCTGAAGATTACAATTTGAAGCCAGCAAGAGTAGGAAAGTTCTTTTGAATCTTATCTCCAATTAACCATAGGGGCAAATGGAGGTCCAGTTCAAATTGTATGTCGATCATTGGCCTTGACCACAAAAGCACCATCCAGACCCTGAGTTTAAGCCCTAGGATCAAAAGAAACAAAAACACATAATACAACATGGAGTTAGATATTTTATAATGAGGCACATTTTTATGTACTCTACATTGTTAGAAAGACTAGACTTCTGTGTTAGCTTTATAACCTACCATAATAAGTGATATTGTCCATGTATTAAGCAGAAAGGCTTACTCAGATTTACAAGTTTGAAGATTTCAGTGTATGTTCAGTTGGTTTTATTGCTTTGGTGGCCTGTGACAAGACTATGTCAAGCTGGGGAGTATGTCAAAGAGAAATGTTTATGACCTAGAATGATTAAAATATAAAAGAAGAAAGTAGATGAGAGACTATGTTTTCATGGGTTTCACTCTGAAGAACTCAATCTCCAGAAGAACTATTCATGTATTCTCCACAGTCTGGGAGGGAATGGAAAGCCATTTTTCTTTCACACATAGGTCTTTCTGGGGCATACTAAAATCAAATGGCAACATCTTATTAGTCCATTATGATTTACAGAATAAGTTTCCTGGCATATATTTTCTTTTGTACTTCTTTTTGTGGGGGTGAGATAAATATTTTTTTTCCAGAAAGGCAACCTGGTTTTAATCACTATCCACCAAATTTATGCTGTCATATAATCAGAGAGTTTTTTTGAATAAATTAACACAATAGTAGGCTCATTTTATGCCAACACAAAATATAAACACTAATTACATTTTCACTGAACAACCACTCATAAAAAATCATGAAATAATAAAGTCCAAGTCCATGTCAATTTTTTTTTGTCAGTTGTGGGGCTTGAACTCTGGGCCGGTCACTGTCCTCAGCTCTTCAGCTCAAGGCTACCACTGTACCACTTAAGCCACAGTGTTGTTTCTGGTTTTTAGGTGGTTTATTAGAGACAATAATAATAATATTGGAGACTTTTCTGCCTAGGCTGGCTTTGAACCACTATCCTCAGATGTCAGATTCCTGAGTATCTAGGATTACAGGCATGAGCCACCAAATCTCAGATTCAAGTCAATTTTAAACAAGCAATCTTATTGAAACTTCTGGCTTTTTTCCAATAAAAAATTATTTTTTCAACATTAGTTTATAACTATGAGTTATTTTTACATGTAACTGGGAATTTTTTAATAGAAACAAATATAATTTTTACTATTACTAAGTATCTCACAAAAATCCAGTGTAATTGATTTTCTCCAAAGTCAATTATTTCATACTATCTCACATTATTATTATTACATTCTATATTGCATATCGTGTGAAGTGAAAATAGAAAATAGTTTGAACAATTTCATATAAATTAGTAGATGCTATTTTAGCATTATAAATTCACATCTGTGGTTTTAAATGAAGGAAAGAAGATTTTAGAGTTACAATCCAATAAGAATGTGTAGTGTGTCCCAAATAAACCAAAAATTCTGAGTTCATACAGACAAAATTATTACCACTGGAAATAATGAGGCAAGAGGAGGCAAAATTCAAATCACGTCAAACATTATCTGTTATTCTCCCTCATCTTCCACTAACAAGACCTCCCTGGTCCCAGTTGTCACAAAACTTCCAGTGTGTCTCTTAGAATTCTATGTGGAAAAGTTCTAAGTCACTGATTCTTTTTGTACTTTGTTTTATATGAGACAAAATTTAGACACAAAACAATTGAAATAAAATGCACACATATGTTGAAGTCACCACAGCTGGAAAAACAACCAAGAGATTGGAATTCCCCCAGGAACAAAAACATGTTATACCCAGTTTTTTAAAGTACAAAAACCTCAAATACATGTTAATTTGAGTAGAGTATAAGGATAACTGTCTCTCAGAAATAAGGTTGTGTTAATTTGTAATTAAATTCATCTAGATGAACGTAATATAGCAAATCCCTTGAATGGATCAAATTGTTTAAAACAAGAGTAACTGTATGTGAAGTAAGATCTGCACATATTTAAAAGAAAAAAATGCTACAGTATCAAATCACAAACAGCATGACATACTTGAAAACTTCAGAAATGCAATGAATAAGTCCAATAGTATCCATATTGAGAACTATCTACTGATTTAAAAAGAACAAAATGTGCAAATGATAGAATCTGAGGAGCGTACATGAGTGTACATAATTTAAAACTACTCTAAATTACAGTGTAGAAGACTGAATGTGGGTTACCTAAAGGAAACCATAAACACATGATATAAATGAAATAAAAAAATCTAATGCAAACAGAGAATAGAAGTAATTTCTGGAAAAAATATTATTTTAATAAGTGGTGGTCAAAATCTTTCTAGCACTGACAAAATTGCACACCTAATTGGTTATATCCAAAAAAGACCCAAGTTACTCGAGCTGATTTGAAACTTTGGCAAAGTAGCAGGATACAACTGTAACATTATTACGGATTTGACTCGTGCATGGAATTCATTTCCTCTTTGATCTGACAAATGAAGATATGAAAGAACATAACTTCTCCAACTACATATCAAGACCTAACTAAACATATAATCAGAAAAATTATCATGCAAGCCGTATTGCAAAAGGGCATATAAGAAAAATCAATCATACTAATTCTGTATTTATTTTAAATAATTTTTCCATAAATTATTTCCTTTAGCTTGCATTTTTAAAACATTGTGTTAAATAGTGTATAACTTTGTAACTAATTTTGGGTGCTTCCTTAAATTTTGTTCTGAGTATAATGTCTCACTTCAGTTCCTAACCCATGAAATGATGTTGATTACAAAACAAATGTTAGTAACCACTGTTTATAATACAGAGAATCTCATAAGCTTTATTTCAGTAAGCATAGGTTAACATTTTGATATCACGGTCTCATGACTGATGAGGCAGATCTGCATGAGTATAGTTGTACATAGGTTCCTCAGCCTAAATTTAATCACTGTTAAAAAATGTTTATATCTTTGTCACTCATCAGAGATTTAACCTGAGTATAAAGCCTAAGGAAAATGATAAGATAAGACTTTAGCTTTTCTGAATATAAAGTAAAGAAAAATGCAGCATAGAGTAACTCATTGGGTTAAAGTCAACCTATTTCCCCAAAACATTCTTATCATTTCCTTACAATGTGTATTATTCTCAAGAAGGGAAATGGGAATATGAGAAGAAGACTAACCAAGTATTGTCTTCGAATATAAATAATTTGGATTTACCTCTTTAGTTCATTATAGGTTTTTTGGATAAAAACTCTTTGATTAATTGATTTCCATGTCAGGTATAACATATCCTAGTTGCATATACCAAACTACATTCAGAAAATGGTATGTAGCGATTAAGTAATGAAAACCTATTCAATAGCAAAAAGTATATACTTATAGGGATAATATTTTGAAGAGTGTATTGAAAATATTCTAATATAATAATTAATTGGATTGAACAATTTCACATTGACAGCAACTAACTAGAATATTTTAATGGTAAATCGACAAGATTGTCTTTCTAAAGGAGCAAAACCAATTTCTCCTTTCACTTTATCAGGGAAAAAATTGAACAAAAATTGGAAATTAACATACAAATCGATAACAACTGGAATGAATTTTTGTCTTTTTATTAGCAAATATTAATTTCAAAAAGTATTTTATTATGTTATACACATAGGTCCATATAATGTAGCTTGCTAAATTTTATTCATTTTATTAATTTCATAATCCTATTTTTATACTTTTATTATGCCATCATACTAACATAAACTATTTGAAAATATATACTCCACAATATTTCTCTTTATCTCCTCTCTTACTTTTTTCTAAATTTAATCAGTTCCTTACTCATTCATTTTATTTTCTAGGTCTAGAGTCTGCATATGAGAAATCTAGTATTTGTTTTTCACAGTATGGTTTATTGCTTCAATATGAAAGTTTCCAGTTTTACCTATTTTCTTTAAGATGCTATAATTTCATTATTATGTCTGGCTAAAAAATATATCTTGTGTATATATGCATATATATTACAATTTCTTTATTTAATTAATGATTAAGGAACATGTAGCTTAATTCTGTAATTATTTATGTTTTTTATATGGGAGAAGGAAGAATGGAAATAATGAGGTTTGGACTGAGAAACATGCTCTTTAGGCAGGCACTCTAGTATTTGAAACATCATCTCAGCTGATTTTTTATAACTATTTCAATAATGTATTATATCTAAAAAATAAAATGTAATTACATTTGAAAAGGTGTTCTTTTTCAGTATCTATATTATTATCTATTACAGTGATACATTTAGCGTGTCATGTGAGTGTGGGGATGTATGTGAGCATGAAAATGCATGCATGTTTTTATATGTAGGTGACTCTAAGGAAACTGAATTTATGTGAGATATAGGATTCAAATAAAGGTTTCAGACCTGTAAGTTGCAAAATTGATGTATATGTCCAGTATGTGGAGTGTGATTTAAAGATCACATTTTTGTAGGTTTCATATCAAGTAAGTAGATGTTTCTAATCCAAAATCATAAGGAATAAAACAGCTACTCTGTTTCATAATCATCCAATCTTAGTACTCCAGACATTGTAATAAGTGGAAAAATTGCTTGAAAGTATGATGCGTCAGTAGCAAGCCTTTAGAAACTATACATTTTCCCCAAAATCTTCAGATGTACTCTTTGGATATTAATTACAAATCTATTTATAAACATATAAATATAATATAATCTTATATATGTAAATATATTTATATAAGGGAAATATAAATTAATTATATTTAAATGTGTACCATAAATATTCATTTATATTTAAATGTAATTCATCGCATCATATATGTGTGTATATATTGTTTTTTCTCTTCTTTGGTCAGTCATGGGGAGTCAACATCTAGTGCGTTGGGGTCCCTGGGTAAGGGTCACGAAATCACCAAAACACAGGGGATGCAGAGTGCAAACAGCAATTGCCACCGCATGCTGTGCTTTATTATTAGTGGGTATTTAAAGACAAGCAAGCAGGATCTTTGCCAAGATTTAGTCACACGACATTCACACAAAAAATTTCAACAGATAACTTTTTACTTAACTTATGAGACAATATCTTGGTATATTATTATCTGCACTATTTTAGAGCAAGCTCAAACCACTTTTCCAATCTCAGGAAAATGTTTGACCAGCTGTTCATCTATGTTTAAGCAAGCAGAAGAGCTGCTTCCTCAGCTCCCAGGAGTCTGTGACATGTGTTTTGAGATAGGGAGAGAGAACATTTTCCCTCTCTAGCCCGGCATGCCAAGAGCTTTCCTAATACTCAAACACAGTCCTCAGATAATCCTGAGGCTGGAGCCTGCATCATTCTGCCTCTTCAACATAGACCCTGATTCTTCACAATTTCCTTTTTTCTTTTGTTTTAAAAGTAAAGCTTTTCACAGGGTTATCATAGAAGCTTGCATTGGATTCATAAAAATGAAATATAACAGTACAAGTGTAACAAAATAATAACAATCATGATTCCCATAACACTAGTAGTATGTGAAATAGTTTGTAGTATTCCTTTCGGATCCAACCCTTCCAAATGTTTAATAAATGCATCAGTGATAGTAGAAGCGTCATCATTTGCAAATTGTTTACCAAAAATATCATGTATATTAAATTGTAACTAAGCAATCAATGGAGCAGCAGTAGAATTTCCAGATAAATACTGCGGTATTACATTCCAATCTTGAATAGATTCATTATATTTTACATTAGTAATGCAAAAGGTAGTAGAATTTCAATCACATTTTAACAGTAACTGTTTTTCCACAACCAATAACTTTTTCCTAATCATCCCACTGTCTGTTTAAGAATATCAATCGGTGTTTGTAATCGAGCATCAATTTCTACCTGTGAGACTCACAATTCATGTGACTCCCGGTGCCATTCTTCCACAAAGTGTTTAGTTTGTAAGGAAGTGTGTAGGGCAATTCCAGACACCGCAGCAACAATGGTAATAGCAATTAAGCTTAAAATCACCGCTACAATGGCTCCAATCATATGCTTTGTACGTTTTAGTAGTTTGGTAAAAAGTTCAATAACAACATTATCCAAAGGATTTTGGGACCATTCTCTTCCTAATTTAACAGGTAGCCAAATATGAGTTCTTTGTTGTAAAATCATAATACTATCACTGTCATTAAAATTAAGAGAGGAATTAACACAAGAATACAGGCGACAATTAAAACAAGAAATAGTAGGAGAAAATGTAAAATTTCCTACTAAAAATACATAAGGCAGAGGTACACAAGCAGTTACATCATAACATTTGTGCAAAATAAAATTATAAGTGGACGCAGAATTCGCTGTCCCCGTAAACAATCCATTTGATAGCTTCATGGGTTTCCGCTCCGCTACTACCTTCCAAAGATGAATCTGAACAGCAGTGGGTGCATCCATGAAAGTCCATCGAGCATCTGCAAATCCTCCTTCTCCCCAGGCCATCAATCGAGGCCAGTAAGCGATCCATTAATGGCATCCGACATCCTAGTAACATTAGGTAAATAACATGTAGTAATATTCCATTCTGAACATGGGTTAATAAACTGTCCAAAAGGTCCCCAATTAATAAAATTATTGAACGTTTTTCCAAGTGTTCCTCTACACTCAAGGCTGATATTTTAAATCAATATAAGTAAAATCAGGGCACATAGGTAAGGATAACTCGCCATCAAGTTGACACTTTCCCAGCTACTATTAATGGACCAAGTAGTTAATCACTGCAGCTGTGTTCTAGAATTGGAAGTGAGTTTCCCAGGTAAAACCAAATGTTGCCAATTTATAACTAAACATGGAAGAGGCCCCAGACAAACAGGCATGGAATGAGTATAGTAAGCAAAATTTAAAAAGCTACCATCATCCTTACTGTAAAATGTCAAATTATTCCAAGGAGGAGAAAAACAGCAGGAACAGTATAGACAGTTATATCCATGTCTCCCCAAACAACAGGTTCCAATGAAGGAGGGTTAGGAACTTACATTAGCATTAGCATGGACAGAGTTTACAGTAAACAGGGCACACATGGCCAGGAACAAGTTCTTGGCCATGACAGGTTTACAAGTGTGTTGTAACATCTTTTGTCCTTCCCCAGTCAACGTTTTTTACCTGTCCCCAGGTGGGCAGTGGGGATTGCTTCTTCCTCAACTGGCAGCCGATTCCTTGCAGGGTACAGGGCTGTCCTAACTGGCTGCATCTGTATCCATCTGGCAGGAAGCCAGTATTGTTTGCCATCCTGTGTAGACACAAAACCATATCATCGCCCCTTATGTAATAATGTTCCTTGTTGCCATTCTGTGTCCAATGTAATCTTAATCCATACAGGAATATTTAAATAAGGTTTTTCAAATATTTGTTCAAAATGGCGCTCAGCCCTAGTTAAAAATATCTCCTTGTGCTAAGTTTAAAAAGTTAAGAACAAAAAGAGCTTGATGTAAAATTATTTTAGTATTTTGCATGGAAAACCACAACATATCCATACCTTCATCCAACCTTTTCCTCCTTTTTAATTTTTTAATTTGTTGTTTTAGTGTGCCATGAACATGTTCAATAATGGCTTGTCCTTGGGGGTTATATTCTATTCCTGTAATATGTACCAAATCATAAAGTTCACAAAATCTTTTAAATTTGATACTTTTATAGGCTGGTGCATTATCAATCTTCATTTTGGTAGGCAATCCCATAATGGCAAAAGCTTCCAATAAGTGTTCTATTACATGGTTAACAGTTTCTCCCGTAAGGGCAGAAGCCCAAACAAATTTGGAATAAGTATCTATTGTAACATGTACAAAGGAAAAACAGCCAAAGGTTTGTATATGGGTTATATCCATTTGCCAGAGCTCATTATGTTATACTCCTCGAAGATTTACTCTAGCAGGTACAACTCTCAAATGCATTGGTCTGCAGATAGGACACCTTTTTATACTTTGTTTAGCTTGAGAATAAGGTATTTTATGATGCATATGTAAATGGACAGCATTTGTATGTAAATGAGCATGATCCTGTTCAGCAGAAACAAAACTAACTAATTTATCAAGCTGATTATTGCCATATACAAGGTACCCAGGTAACCAAGAATGAGCCCTAATGTGATTTACAAACATTTTGGCATTAAGTTGTTGCAGTAATGCTTGTAATTGTTTAAGTAATTGATTTAGCTGGGGTTTAGATGAATATGTAACAGCAGTGACTACATTAGTCACAACTCCTACAGCACAGGCAGAATCAGTAACAATATTAATATCTCCTGCAAAATCTTGCAACACCTTAATAACAGCAAAAAGTTCATTTTGTTGAACTGATGCTAAAGTAGTTGTCTGTAACCAATATTTATTTGTTGTCCAGTAAGCACTTTTTGTTTTGGAGCCATATGTAAAAATGGTAAGAGCAGTGGGAATGGGGTCTTGGTAATTATATCATTAATGACAAATTGTTGTTTATGCAAGCAATCCCACAATCTACCTTTGAGAAAATGGTAGCAAAATTGCCCAGTAAAATTTACTAATGCTATTTATAGCATTTCAGAAATGTTTAACAAATATTCTACTTGGTCTTTTGGCAAAGGAAAAATAATTTCAAATAAATCATACCCCGATAGGGTAAATACCCATTGCCTGGCCTGTTGAATAATAATTGCCAACTGTTGTTCATAAGGCATAATATTTTTTGTAAATCCATGCCTTGTATAAATGCATTCTAATGGTAGCTCATTTTGTCCTATAATTCCTGTTGGGTATTTTTATGTATCCAAAATATATAAATTTATGGGTTGATTCAGTATTACTCGATGTAAAAACATTACTTTTATTTTCTGTTTTACAAATTATAATTCTCTTTCAGCTTCCTTAAAGTTCTTTTCCTATGTAAATCAGGCTCCCCTTGTAACAATGAAAACAAATTATGTAATTTATAAGTAGGAATTCCTAAGGCCATTCGCTTCCAATTAATATCTCCTAATAGATTTTGAAAATCATTTAACGTATGTAATTGATCATATCGTAAAGACATTTTTTGAGGTGTCACTGTTTGTCTAGAAAAAACATATTCTAAATATTTTACCAGCGTATCTTTTTGTATTTTTTTCAGGTGCTATTATTAATCCAAAAATCTTTAAATATAGAGAGTAAGCACTGTAACACCAATTCTAATTCTGTCATATTTGGTCCTGCAAATAAATTATCATCCATATAACGAGAAATATAAATGTGAGGCCATATTTGTCTAACAGGTTTTAAGGCCTTATTAACATATATCTGACATATAGTTGGGGAATTCATCATTCCTTGGGGCAACACCTTCCATTGGAAGCGCTGATGAGGGACTTGTTGATTTATTTATTTATGGTAAAGAAAAGGCAAATCTTTTACAATCTTTTACATGTACAGGAATGGACAAAAGTTCTGAATAGACATGTTTTCCAATAGCCTGAAAATCGCCAATGGCTTTATAAAGTTATGTTTAATACCACTTCTATGCTGGCTTAATGCTTTCTGAACAGAAGTCCTTAGAGAAATGCAATTCAAAATTAATATGATACTACTTCATAATTATTATACTAATTAAAAAATCAGAGGAACCTGGTGTGATGGTAAAGGCTTGTAATTCCAAGCATTTGAGAGGTTGGAGTAAGGGGATTTGAGTCTAAGGCCAGTCTAGGGTACTACACATAGTAAAAACATGCCCTTTCAAAAAACTAAGAAGGTAATAATGTTGGTGAGAGTGTAGAAAAAAAGGAAATTTTCTACACTCTTGGTCAAAATACAGGTTAGTATTCTCCTTATAGAAAGTAGTATGTAGTTTTCTTAGAAATGCAAACTTGAAATATCATCTGATCCACCGATCATGTGATTATTTCTCTATGGGTAACTGATAAATATATCTGTAGTTCATTATTATTCACATTATTCACAACAACAGCCAAGATAAAAATCGAAGTTAAGTGTTCAAGTATAGACTAGTAAAGCAACTGTGGTGCATGCACAAATACATTTTTCTGTTTCATACTTAAAATAGCAAGAGACTTCTCCCATTAGCCACAACTTACAATAACATAAAAGATGTATTCATATCAAGAAAAATATTGTCTTCTTTATCTTTGTAAAACAACACACACACACGCACACTCACACACACACACAAACACAAACACACACACACACACACACACACACACACACACACACACACACACACACACACCTCAAATATTTAGGGACAATTTTTTAAAAAGTAAAGCAAAGTGGAATTGCTGGGGCATTTAGGTCACAATGTAGAAGATATTAGATATACAGGATGACCAAGTATAGAGTTGTAATGTCCAACATGAGGATACATATAGGGGACAACACTGGCCTTACATAGGAATGAAGATAAGTAAGTAGGAGTTGTTCTTCCTCGTAGGGGTTGCTCTTTCAGTTGTTCTTCCTTCAGTAATGGATAAGATGAACATAAGCCTTTAAGTATAACTGCCTGTTGCACCATTTGTCAGGAAATGAAAAGACTTGAAAATAATTATATTAAGTGAAATAACCTAGGCACAAAGAAACATAGGTCCCATGGTTTCCCTTATTTTTAATAACTAGTCTATATCTGAGACAAGCAGAAATGGTCAGATAAGTTGAGGTTAGGCGAAAAGTACATCAAGATAAGAACTCTTTCTTTATCTTTCTTGCTATTGTTTCTAACATATTTATAAGATATTTCTGTGCTGCTTTGTATGTCCCTCCCCCCCGATATAACCCCTGGTTTGCACTGTATTTGATGTAGGTATAATTTGTGGAGGGGAAGGAAAAAATTGTTTAAATAGGGATACAGGTGGACCCATTTCAACAATGAGATGTACAAGATGTTATGTCAAAAAACTAACTTTACAGCGTTGGCACTGGGCAGGGGGAGTGATAGGAAGGGATGGCAAGGGGGAAACAAAGGAGGAATCAATAGCGCTTGATAAGAAATGTACTCATTACCTTGCCCATGTAATTGTAACCCCTCTGTACGGTATTTTCACAATAAAAATATTAAGAAGATACATTATATTACACCTGATACAGTGGCTACATACTTCACTTTATTAGTTAAATAAATGTTATGCCTCCTCAAAAAAAGGAAATAATAACAAACAATATAGCAATAATGTATGCTCAACATAGAACAAAATGTCAAATTAAAATACAGGAAATTTTCCTTGAAGTAAACTAATTATTACAAATAAGGGAAACCTTGAGACCTATGTTCCTTTAAGTCTGGCTTACTTCAGTTAATATGATTTGTTCCAAGATCTTCCATTTCCTTACAGATAAGGTGGTATCATTGTTTCTGATGGAAGCATAGTATTCCATGTATGTGTATGTGTGTATGTATGTGTGTGTGTCACATTTTCTTGATCCATTCTTCTACTTAGGGGCATCTGAGTTGATTCCATATCTTAGCTATGGTAAATAATACTGTGATAAACATAATTGTGCTGGTAGCTTCAGTGTGGTCTTGTTTGTAGTCACATGGTTAAATCCCCAGAAGTGGAATTATTGAGTAAAAAGGGGAGCATTATTGTGCACATAAGGATAATCTTATTAGATGAGCAGAATAACTCAATAGCTATGTTCATATGACCATATAAGGTGAAATGAACTCCAAGACATGTTCTTTGTTGTTGTTGTTCTTAATGTACTACGTGATTTCTTTTCATCCTTTTGTGTTTTCCCCACCAATGGTTTATCCCCTGTAGTCATTGTATTTGATTTTGATACCCTGGGTATTAAAACTAGGGAACTAGGGAACTAGGGAAAGGAAAGGGAAAAAATAAAATGGTGAGACAAAGGACAAAGGGGGAACCTATGCAACAATGTACTCACAAGACAATATGTTGTAAATGATCTTGGGAGGGTTGTTGGCAGTGAAGAGGGAGAGACATTGGAGAAGGGGTAAAAAAGTTAGAAAAGAAATGAATTGATTACCTTACTTATGTAACTATAACCCCTCTGTACATTACCTTGACAATCAAATTTAAATAAAAATAAAATATATGAGAGCAGCAATACAGGAAATGAGAGTGGGAGAAGTACTGTAGTATAGTAGAGTAGAACAGCTGTGGAGAGCAATAATTTGACTTTACCATAGGAAGTAATAAACAAGCATACAGATTTTCAGCCTAATGTCAGTCACTGAAAAGGGAAAACAAAATGCACAATCAGCAAACCAATAGAGATAAAATAGAAAACTAAAAAATTAAGGTGAAGAGATGACTTGGACCAACAATAACAAATGACAAATGTTGTTTACATCACAATTTGTTAGAAATATAATTCAAATCACAGTTTAATAGTATATCATTTTAATAGTAGGTTACTTATTATTGATTTCTTAATATTCAATATTAAATATATAATTTTAATTTCAGCACCTACAGAAAAGAAGAAAATGAAACTAATTTTAACAATATATTATATGAATTGTAAAATTGAGAAGCATTAGAATTTTAACACATAATATGTCATTATTGTTTCATTTCTGTGAATTAATGTAATAATTCAAAGTGTATTCTGCACTTAGCAATCATCTTAACATCAAATAATAAATTATTGCACATGACTCTTGGTATTAGGTGGAACGGTTCAGAATTGTGGTAAAAATTCACCACACATTACATGAGGGTATGTCTCCTCTCATCTAGCTTATATTCTAGAAATTTGATTTCTACATGCATGTTAAATTCTTGTCTAGACACGAGGAGTATTTCAGATGATACTTAAAAGTCATATTCATTAATTAAATTTTTATTGTTTTGTACCAAATAAAGATTTATAGAGAGACTGAATTTCTGAGTAGATGATGGTGTATGTGTGCCAGATTATACGTATTAAGGCTTATTTTATATTTCTGACATTGTTTCTACAGTTGGATTTAATTTTCTATAAGAGGATAAATGTATTATATTGGATATATGAAAATAAACTCAATGTTTATTCCATTAATCCTTTGCCACTTTTCTAATCCCAATATAAATTATCCATGTGTTTTTAGTAATGAAAATAACAACAGATATAAGCCAGATAAATCCCTCTGTAGTAGACAAGTATTTTCACCTTTATTTTGATAGTTGATCCTCTTTTGCATTACAGAATATTCTTGGGAAAATGTGCTCCAGGCTGGCCACAACTGCAGAATATTATGGTTTGATCTATCATAAGAGAAGGAAGGAAGGGGAACCTTCTTTCCAAAATTTTGTTCGCAGGGATGTGATCTGTTTTATGGTGGTGAGTTGGAAATGAACATTTTTTACAGTCAACATTGAAAAGCCATCTTGATAGACCATTTCTGTAAGTGGTACAGTGGATTATTCCTGGATTTCCAAGGATGCCAGATTACCTCATTTTGAGACAATTTAAACAGGAATTTAGTCAGCTGTATTTGTATGTTTAGGAGAAAAACCCATTGACTCTAGGCCAGCGGATCACTGTGGCCCAGAGAAGCTAATATATCGAAGAGTAATCCTAGACCTCTAAAAATATAAAAAACAAACAAATAACTCCAGTAAGCACTGCCAGTCAAGGCTGCAATCACAGCCTATATGAAGTCAGGCAAAAAACAGAAGCTGAGAGTAATTTAGTTGATAAATAAGATATTTTTGATGAGGCAGACTGAAATGAGACTCCAGAGAGAGGTTCAGAAAGATTGATCAGAGAGATTAAAATTGGTCACACAAAGATTGGAAAATAGTATTCCTTGTAGGACAAATAAATCATAGAAGTCCTGTGCATGTAAGAACAAGAGAGCAGACCACATTCCAGAAATGCACATTTTCTTAGAAATCAGCTTCATGAATTGTCAATGGAAATCTCTGAATTCTTAAATACTTGATCACATGTGGGAGAAGGCCAATTGCTGAAGAAAAAGAAAATATCATCACTCTGTTAGGAGTTCCAATATCACATTGGGAAGTAATAAAGCACAGATTTGTAATAAAAAGAGAAAACAATTATTCCAAATGTGGGCTTCATTTGTTTTTATGTAAATGTTCTTGATTTAGGTGCTAGCAATTACCATACAATTGATCCAGTCCCACAGCTGAGTTGATATTGACACATGAAGGAAAAGAGAAAATTTACAAATGTCTGATGAAATGAGTCAACGATGAAGTGTTCTAATAGTGATATCTGAGGTTTAGACACAGATGAAGAGGTAGATTTTCTTTTATAAAAGTCTCCCATTTTTAGCCTGCTTCCTGTGGCTCACAGCTGTAATCCTAGCTACTAAGGAAGCTGAGATCTGAGGACTGTAGTTCAAAGCCCCCATGGGCAGGAAAGTCTCAGAGACTCATCTCCATTTAACCACCAGAAAAACAGAAATGTCACTGTGGCTCAAGAGGTAGAGCCCTTACCTTGAGTTGAAGAGCTCTAGGACAGTGCCCAAGCCCAGATTTCAAGCCCCTATAACAACAATAACAACAAATCTCCCTTTTCTTGGACTGCTTATGTGTTTTCCTAACATTCAATAAAGAAGCCATTTTATCACCCACTATATTTTAGTCCTATCCTAGCTGCTACAAATAGAATGATTTGGTATCTTAGGTCAAAAGATTCATATTTAGGGCTGGGAAGGTGGTTCAGTGGTAGAGGGCTTGCCTTATATGCATGAGGCCCTGGGTTGGATTACTCAGCACCACATAAGCAAAAAGAAAAAAGGTGGAAGTGGCGCTGTGGCTCAAGTAGTAGAGCGCTATCCTTGAGCTGAAGAGTTGAGGGACAGCGCTCAGGCCCAGAGTTCAGGACCCATGACCAGACCCTCCCCCTAAAAAAAGGTTCCTATTTGGGGAAAAAATACCAGCTGTGGTAACTTTTTTTCCAATCTTTGAACTCTGGGTCGGGGCCCAGGACATAGTTATGCTAGTAGCTTTCATGTGAGCTTGCTTGTTATTTATTGGATTACTGCCCAAGACAGGAATTACTGGGTCTTAAGGGAGATCTATGTTTAGTCTTTTGAGGAATGTCCGTACTGCATTCCTGAGTGGTTGAACAAGTTTAATTTCCCACCAACAATATAATAGAGTTCCCATTTGGCTACATCCCTGTCAGCATTCGCTATTGTCAGTTTTCTTGAAAATGGCCATTCTATCTGGGACAATGTAGAATCTGTCTTGTACTTGTAGATTTGTAGGCACCTTCTAGCTACCATAAATGAATGGATCTATGAAAACTATATTGCTCTGAGTGTGCATTCCTTTCTTTTAGTATAATTTTCCCAAGCCTTTCATTTTCCTTAAGACTGGTGAAAAGTCATCCTTTCTGTTGGGTAAATAGAATTCCATTGTGTGTGTTTGGGGTGTGTGTGTGTGTGTGTGTGTGTGTAAAATGGCCCATGATTTCATTTCTAAGCCTTTGGTTTCATCTGTAATTTTGTAATTTCTTATTACATTCAAATTGCTTTCTCTACTGCATTGAAAAATATTGGGATTTTGATGGGTATTGCATTGTCAATTGTTTGGGGGCAGTATTGCAGTTTTCACTATGTTAATTCTTCCAACCAGGAGCATTGAAAGACTTTCCATTTCCTTGAATCTCCTTAAATTTCCTATTTTAGTGTTGTAAAGTTTTCAGAGCAGAGGTCTTTCACATTTTTAGTTAAATTTATTAATTCCTAGTTTTGTTGTTGTTTTGTTTTTTATAGATTTGATTTTATTTTGAGGTTAATACATATGAGGTTGTTTTTTGGATTTCATCATGGATCTTCCCATTGTTGGTAACACAGAAAATCTACTGATTGTTGTGGGTTTTATACCCTGTTACATTGCTGAAGGTTAGCATCACCTTTACTAACGTGGGGGAGGAAGCTATAGTGTCCTTTAAATACAGGATCATTTCATCTGTAAAAAGGGATAGTTTTACTTCTTCCCTATTTGGATCCCCTTTATGTTTTCTCTTGCCTATTGCTCTTGCTAGAAAGTCCACTACTATATTGAAGAATAGTAGATAGAGTGGACAGCCTTTTCTCATTCCTGGTTTTAATGTCTTCATGCTTCCACCATTAAGTACACGCATATTATCTCTTATCATATACATACTCTATTATATTTAAGAAACTTCCATGCATTCCTAGCTTCTCAGACCTTTAATCATAAAGGGGTATTGGAGCTTGTTAAAAGCTATTTCTACACCCATATAGATGATCATGTGGTTCTTTTCCCTGCTTCTACTGATGGTGTGTGTTATATTTATTGACAAGTATATTGAATCCAATTGTATCCTAGGATGAATACTGTTTGATCATAGCATATGATTTTTTTGTTAGTTGCTGAAATTGGTTGGTGAGAAATTTATTGAGAAATTTGCATCAATGCTTATCAAGGAGTTGGGTTCATAGTTCTCTTTCTTTGATAAGTCCCTACCGATTTGGGAAAGAGTCTAATTCTAGCTTCATAGAATATGTTTAATAATTCCATTTCCCTTTCTATTCCATTGAAGAGTTAAATCTAAGTATTGTAAGTTTTTTTCAGCCCTTAATTTCATGATAAATCCATTGAGTACTAGATTTTTCTGGTATGGGAAATTTTTTATTGACATTTAATTTTCATTACTTCTTATGTATCACTTCTTGACTCAGCTCGGGTATAGGATAGCATCAATTTCTCAAGGATTCTCCACGTGATTGGCATACAGTTTTCAAAGTACTTTCTTATAATATTCCCAATTTTCCTTATTTATGTTGTGATGCCTCATTTTTTTCTCTAGTTTTCTCTATTATGTGAGTTCTCTTATTGGTTGTTCGGTGTTTTTTGTTATGAAGGTGATATACAGAGAGGTGCGTTACAGTTACATAAATAATGAGTACATTTTTTGTTACTGCTTCGTCATTTTTTCCTGCTTCCACCCACCCTGACATCCCATTCCCCCAACGTTGTAAACTTCATTTCTAACATAGTGTCTAGTGTATATCACTGTTGCTTTGTTTAATCTTTGTCCCAACATTTCTGTGTTTACCCTTCCCTTCCCCAAATCAGATTAACTTATATATAAGGCAAAGGGTACAGAAATCAAAAACAGTGACTTAAGGGAATAAACCAAAGGGGAAAACGTAAATAGAAATTATTAAAAACAGTTCACTATAAGGGACTCATATCTAAAATATACTGGGAACTCAAAAATGTAAATCCCCCAACAACAAAACCTCAAAGAAACAACTGCCCAATAAATAAGTGGGCGAAAGACTTGAAGAGAAACTTCTCTGAAGAAGAAAGAAGGATGGCCAATAGACACATGAAGAAATGCTCAACATCCCTAGCCATAAAAGAAATGCAAATTAAAACAACGTTGAGATACCACCTCACTCCAGTTAGAATGGCAAAAATCAAGAACTCTAACAACAGATGCTGGAGGGGATATGGACAGAAGGGAACCTTACTTCATTGTTGGTAGGAGTGTAAACTTGTTTAACCACTTTGGAAAGCAGTATGGAGGTTCCTCAAAAGACTTCACATAGAGCTCCCCTATGACCCAGCAGTCCCACTTTTGGGCATTTACCCAAATGTTTACAAACAAGACCACACTAAAGCTACCAGCACAACTATGTTTATTGCAGCATTATTTACCATAGCTAAGATATGGAACCAACCCAGATGCCCCTCAGTAGATGAATGGATCAAGAAAATGTGGTATATATACACAATGGAATTCTATGCATCCATCAGAAAGAATGACATTGCCCCATTTGTTAGGAAATGGAAAAACTTGGAACAAATTATATTAAGTGAAGTAATCCATGCCCAAAGAAACATAGGTCCCATGATTTCCCTTATTTGCAATATCTAGTATATGTATGAGTCAAGCAGAAAAGGTCAGATAATGTGCTGTTAGGAAAATGAAGCCTTAGATATGTATTTTAATGTTTTTTTTTTCTTTCATGCATTTGTTTCTAACACATTTATAAGATTATCTCTTTGTTGCTTTGTATGTCCCTCCCCCAGAGTATAACTCCTGCTTTCACTATATTTGATGTCAGTATAACCTGTGGAGGAGATGGGGAAAAACAAGTCATTTAAGGATACAGGTGGACCTGTTGCAACAATGAGAAGCACAAGTTGCATGTCAAAAACGAGCTTTATTAGGTGAGGGGGTTGGGGGTAGGCTGAGAAGGGATGTGAAGGGTAAACAAAGGAGGAGGCTGCAATGCTTGATAAGAAATGTACGCATTATCCTGCCCATGTAATTGTAACCCCTCTGTACACTATGTTCACAAAAAAATAAAATAAAATAAAAAGAAATTAGAACAAAAAATATATTGTATTCATTTCTTGGAGCTCATTTCAATAAGCATCATTTTTTATGGTGACATACATATAGCTATTAAGCTATTGTGATCTTTTCTAAGAATATCCTAGTCATATTCTAGTTTTTCCAAATGAATGAAAACATGTAGCCTATAATTTTTTAGGTCTGGCTTGTTTGACTTATTATGTTTTCCAAGTGATTCCATTTCCTTACTAATGGGGCAATGTCATTCTTTCTGACGGAAGCATAGAATTTTTATTGTGAATATATATAACATTTTCTTGATCGATTCATCTACACATGGGCATCTGTTTTGGTTCCATTTCTTAGCTATGGTAAATAATGCTACAATGGATATAGTTGGATTGTAGCTTTAGTGTGTCCTTGTTTGTGGTCATTTGGGTAAATGCCCAGAAATGGGTTTGCTGAGTTATAGGGGAACACTTTGGAGGAATCTCTATAATTCTTTATGGAGTTTTTGAACAAGTTTACATTTCCAACAATAGTGTAGTAATGTTCCTTTTTGGCTACATCCCCAACAGCCCAGGATCTGTTGTTATTAGTTTTCTTCATAATGGTCATTCTAACTGGGGTGTGGTGGAATCACAATGTTGCTTTGATTTGCATTTCTATGGCCAGAAATGTTGCATATTTCTTCATGTGTCTATTGGCCATTCATATTTCTGCTTCAGAGAGGTCTCTCTTTAAATATTTAGTCCACTTATTCAAAGGGTTGTTGTTTCTTTTGGGGGGTGTGTGTCCGATCGTGGGGCCTGATCTCTGGGCCTGGGCGCTGCCCCTTAGCTCTTCAGCTCAAGGCTAGCACTCTACCACTTGAGCCACAGCGCCACTTCTGGCTTTTTTCTTTTTGCTTATGTGGTGCTGAGCAATCGAAACCAGAGCCTCAGGCATTCAAGGCAAGCGCTCTACCACTGAGCCACCTTCCCAGCCCGAGGTTGTTGTTTCTTTGAGGATTTGTTTATTTTGGGGGGTTAACTTTTGGGAATCTTAATATATTTTATATATGAGGCCATTGACTGTTGCAGAGCAATTAACGATCTTCTCCCAATCTGTGGGCTTTCTATTTATCTCTCTCTATTAAGAGTTCTCTTCTTAGTCAGATTTGTCAAAGGTCTGTCAAGTATATTAATTTATGGAAAGAACCAACTCTATTTTGTTGCTCTTTTTATGCTTTATTTTGTCTTTATTTAGTTATTTCTGATTTAATTTTTTTGTTTGTTTCTGTCTACTGCTATGAGTTTGGGCTTATTCCTGTTTTCAAGAAATTTGAGGTATATAATTAATATACAGGCTTGAGATTTCCCCAATTGCTTGATGTAGGCACACAGAGCTATAAATTTTCCTCAAAGTACTGCATTTCTGTGTCCCAGAAGGCTTGGTATTTTGTGTGTTCAATTTGTTAAATTTCAGAAACTTTCAGATTTTCATGCTCATGTATTCAGTGCCCCATTGGTCATTCAGCAATGTGTTGTTCAGTCTTCATGGGTTTGAGAATTTTTTTTTTTACTTTAGCTGTTTAATTATGTTTATTCTGTTGTGTTCTGACAAGATTTGGGAATTTGATTATTTTTTTCAATTTAGATAAAATTTCTTTTTGTTTTGGGGGGGTCCGGTTGTGGGGCTTGAACTCTGGGCCTGGGGGCTGTCCTTCAGCTTTTCAGCTCAAGGCTAGTGCTTTACCACTTGAGCAACAGCACCACCAGCTTTTTTCTTTTGTTTATGTGGTGCTGAGGAATCGAACCCAGGGCCTCATGAATACAAGGCAAACACTCTACCACTGGATATGTTCTATTTTGGAGACTCTTCCATGAGCTGCTGAGAATAATTTATATTCTGACACTGAATGTATATTTTGTAGATATCTGTTAGGGCTAGGTGGTCAATGTAGTTATTTAGGTCTTCAGTTTCTTGGTTGAGTTTTGCTTAGATGACCTATCCATTGATAACAATGATGTGTTGAGATGTGTTTTTAGGTTAAGTAGTATTTGGTTGATGAAGTGGGGGTGCTCCATGATTCAGGGCATTGATATTTAGACTTGTTATATCCTCCTAATGGAGAGTTGCTTTTATCAATATATAATGTCTCTTCCTACTAATTTTAATTTGAATTCTATTTTATCTTATGTTAGTAATTCTGTGGCCTTTTTATGGTGTCCATTTGCTTGAAAATTTTCCTTCCAGCCTTTCAGTTTGAGTATGTGTTTGTTTTTGTCAATAAAATGTGTCTCTTGTAGATACTAGATAGATGCATCTTTTTTGATACTAATATTTAATCTATGTTTTCTAATTGGAAAATTATGTCCATTTATATTAAAGGTTAAGATTGTGAAATATCTGATAAGTCCTGCTATGTTATATACCTGCTGTTAGGACCTGTGCCTCACCTACTCTTAATATATTTACCTTGTTCTTGGGTAGGGAACATTTTATATAACCAGTTCATGTTCTTCTTGATCTTCTCTATGTGGGATATATTTGAATAACTTCTATCCTGCTTATTTGGTAGAGATACATTGTTTCAAGTTTTCTTTGTCAGGAAATATTTTTACATATCCTTTTAATGTAAAGGAGAGTTTGGCTTGGGACCATAATCATGGTTGGTAGTTGCTTGCTTTTAATGTTTGTCATATATCATGCTAGGCTCTCCTTTTGACCATATCAGATAAGAAACCTGTATTTATTCTGACTGTATATCCTTTATAAATAATCCGTCTTTTCTCCTGATAGATTTCAGAATCCTTTCTTTGATCTCTAATGATTCTCTAATAGATTATGTCGTGGTGGTGGTTTGTTCTGTTCTGGTATTCTCTGTTTGGTGTTCTAAAGGCTTCTCTTCTCTGAATGAGCCTATCTCTTTGGATATTTGGAATGATCTTTGCTAGAATTCTGTAATATGTTTCCCATCCATTTAGTTTCATGCTCTTCATCTTCTTGATACCTATCTCCCCCAATTTGATCTTCTGAGTCTTGAACTTTCAGCAAGATCATTTCTTATTTCTTGGATTTGTTCTAAATGATTATTTCTTCTTTCCTATTAGACCTATTCTGTCTGTGATTCCTGAGATAATCTTCTATATCATCTATTTCTGTGGAGACATTCTATTTGCTTTTTTATTTCCTTGTCTTATAATTGGCTATTTTTTAGGGCTTCTATCTCTTTATTAAAGCTTTTTTTAGATCTTGTATGGACTTTCTTTAAACTATTCTTTGGGTGGGGGGTTGGGGGATATGGGTTTTAGCTGTGTCTTCTCTCATATCGTTTAACTAGGTATCTATTTTTTTCCTTGGACACTCTTGCTTTTCCAGAATTTATTTTTCTTTCTGTTTGGAGTCTCCATGAATGATTTTTGCTAATCTTTGGTTGGGCTCATCTTGTTCACAAGTTTCCTTGTAGAGGTTTTGTATCTTTTCATTAACCATATTTTTCAGCAGTATTTGTAATGTATTTTGAAAACTATCTTCTAGGTCCTTGATTGTCTGTTCTAATGCCTTTTTATTTACTGTGTGAATTATATTACCTTGGCATCACTTTCCTCATATTTTTCTGATTTGTTCTGTCCATTTGGAAGATCTCTTGGCTTTCATTTGGGGGATCTATGATCTTAATAGGTGATTATCTATGTTCTTGGTTGATTTGCCAGGTGTTGCTTTGGTCTTCTGTTGTGATTGTTTTTCTGGAATTAGGTTTTTTTCTAGACCATTAAGTGCAGGAGAAGAGATCAGTTGTGGTGAGATGTTGTGCTGTTAATACTTGTGGTTCCAATGACAGTTCTGACTGTCCAGTGGTAAGGTGAATTGTGTCTGTGTTTAAATGTGACTGACTCTGTTTGTGATGTTTTCCCATGTAGACCTTTTATTTCCACACTGCAGTTGTGCTTTTGAGTATGTTGGCCAACACAGTCACAGCAGTTACCTTCCTGGCTGGGTAACTTTTCATAGATTTTTGTGTGCTTGTGAAGACAGTATAATATTTTCTTTTGGATTCTATATCTACATATAATTATAGCTGACTTGGTGTGACCCTCTAGAAGTGGAGTACCTGCTAGGACTCTAAATCTCTGTTTCATTAGAGAGAGCTAGCATAATTTTCTGTTGTTATTCTGCCATTGTTTTTCCTCTTCCTCAGGTTTATTTTTTATATTGTGGATTTTTTCACATAATTTAGGATTTGTGATGGTTGTATCAGGGTATTTTTGTTTTTCTGTTTGTGTTACTTTGAAGTAGTGATTTCAGGCATGTATGAAGAGACAGTAATAATATGAAATCTGAAGAGCCTAAGGCTTAAAGAGGCACAAGGAAGGGCTAGTAACTCCATTACACACACTAGCAACCATCTTGTGAGGTACGAATTATAAAAATAACCATGGGTTTGACCCAGAAATGACACAAAAAAGAAAAACAATACCCAGACAACTGAGACAAAAGCTATCCTTGGGAAAGCCACAGAAATTTTCTCCAGATGCGTTGACCAAACACTGGGTGGCCATGCAGGACACAGTGACCCAGTGGCCAGAGAAATCCTGTCAATAACATGTCAATAATAATATTAGCCAATGCATAGCTTAGTTTGCTTAAAATTTTAGCCAGTCATGTAAATTCTCAAGTAAAACTTCTTGAAAGTTTTTTGTTCAATACTATAAAAACTGTGCTGATTCTATGTTTGGGGCTTCTTAGCCTCACCAGTTACTGAGTGTGTGGAGGACCAAGCTTGAGCTTGCAAATAAACGACTCCTTTGTCATTTGAATTGGTTGTGGTCTCTGGTCGTATTCGGTGGGTCTTGAATCCAGGTACAACAGATAGGTGCACATCTGGGATCTCCCTCATAAGCCCACCCTGACACCTGATCAGGGAATAGCAAAGAACGGCTGATAAGTTAAGGCATTGCCCCTTTGTAAATATCTGGTATTTTTTGGGCGGTGGGTCCAGTCTTGGGGCCTGAACTCTGGGCTTGGGCACTGTCCCTCATCTCTTCAGCTCTACAACTTGAGCCACAGCGCCACTTCCAGCTTTTTTCTTTTTACTTATATGGTGCTGAGGAATCAAACCCAGGGCCTCATGCATGCAAGGCAAGTGCTCTACCACTGAGTCACCTTCCCAGCCCCATGTATGGTATTTTTGTAGCTTGCAGTTTGGGTGTTGGAGATGACAAGAAATCTTGGTGGATGCACTATAAAGCAGCCAACAGGACCAGTGGGAGACATCCTCCGGATGCCCTGGGGAAGTAAACTATCCACTAGTGCGGGCATTTGGGCCCACCTGTAGCCTGCCAGGTTCTGTTTGATAGTTTACAAGGTAGACTGTCCACTAGTGCAGACATTTGGGAGTTTTCCTCTCTGTAGTCCATCACTTTCTGTCTGACAGACTACCATGCACATACTGTTAATGTATCTTGTCTTAATGTCTGTGTGTCTGTCTGTATTGTGGCTTTCGTAGAACATTTCCTCTTTCACATTCATTCTGACGTGGATGCCTGGAAACTCTATTCGCCTCCATTTAAAATTGTTAGTCTTTGTTCTATTCCTTGTCCAACAATAATTACTTTCTCTCTCAGACGCTCTTATCTTCCTCCTCGAAGGGCGAAATTAGGCTTAGAAAGTTGGCCCACTTGAAGCAAAGAAGGAGTAGGGTAAGCCGGGCGCTGGTGGCTCACGCCTGTAATCCTAGCTACTCAGGAGGCTGAGATCTGAGGATCACGGTTCAAAGCCAGCCCGGGCAGGAGAGACAGTGAGACTCCTATCTCAAATAAACCACCAGAAAACCGGAAGTGGCGCTGTAGCTCAAGTGGTAGAGCACTCGCCTTGAGCTGAAGAGCTGAAGGACAGCGCCCAGGCCTGGAGTTCAAGCCCCACGACCGACAAAAAAAAAAAAAAAAAAAAAAAAAAAGAAGGAGTAGGGTAGTCTTTTACCAGATGACACTGCTGAAACATCAAGTGTCTCCCTCTACCCCTTTGGGATTGTAGACAGGCCAGTCAATCCACACTTTTCTCCTTGGGACACTCTGAGTTGTGGTTATATCCTAAATCCCCGAAAGCGCAAGTTGTTTCGTTTTGTGACATTTGTAATTGCCTTCCTCCTTTTTTCTTGTCTTGTATGTGGATTGATATATGCTGAAATGGGTCAGAACCAAAGTATATCTCTTACCTTTCTGACAGCTAATTTTAAAGATGATGAGAAAAGAGCTAACAATTTAGATGTTGAAGTTGAAAAAGAAAAATTACTTACTTTGTATAAGTCAGAGTGGCCTACTTTTGAGGTTGGTTGCCCCCCCCCAAGGAACTTTGGGTCTAAATACTATTTGGAAGGTTAAACGAAGGGTTTTTTTTTAAACAGATAGCACAGGGCACCCCGATCAGATTCCCTATACTTTAGTATGCAGAATTTGGTGTAGGAAACCCCAAAGTGTCTGTCACGCTTTCTACCCCTTTCTGTGGATAAAAACAAGATTTTAGCATCAATAAAAGATACGTCAACTACCCCCTCAGTCCCCTTATACCCCATTTTACAAGAAGGGAGTGAGGATCTTCTCTCATTAGACTCCGATCTCCCCCCATACCCTTCACTGCTGCCTCCTCCATCCCCCATGGAGCAAGGGGAGGCAGCTGGAGGCAAGGATCAAGAAGCCAGCAGCAACTTGGAAGGGCCAGCAGTAAGAACTCGTGGTCACATTCAGAGAGCTGCCAGCCTGAGACTCCCTGACACCACAGTGATTCTGCCGCTCAGAGAAATTGGACGACTGGATGAAACTGGAAACCGCCGACTTCACTATTGGCCCTTCTCAATGAGTGACTTATATAATTGGAAAACACAAAATGCAAAATTTTGAAATAATCCCAAAGATTTGATTTCTCTCCTAGATAGTGTAATGTTCATGCATCTGCCGACCAGGGATGATTGCCAGCAATTATTTTGGGTCTTATTCATCTCGAAAGAAAAATAAATGATTCAAACTGAGGCCAAGAAAGTAGTTCCCGGTGATGACGGGCAGCCTACTGCTAATCCTAATTTA
Organism: Dipodomys merriami; assembly: GCF_024711535.1. NCBI lineage: Eukaryota > Metazoa > Chordata > Mammalia > Rodentia > Heteromyidae > Dipodomys > Dipodomys merriami. The sequence continues at coordinate 2,860,310 of NW_027202571.1, read as the reverse complement.
ATCAATGCATCTTTTCCATTAACCAGGCTCCAAGCAATGGTTGGGACTACAACACGGCAGAAGTTAGGGGGAGATTATGGGTCTATCGCAAGATTCTAATGGTGGGTCTCAGGGCAGCAGCCTGCAATCATACCATTTTGGCTAAATTATACATGGTCTTACAAGGAAGGAAACCCTACAACGCCCAAATAGTCAAGGTCTATGCAGAGATCAGTGCACTTACTGCCAAGAAATAGGCATTAGGCCAAAGAATGTCCTAAGAAAAGGGAACTTTGAACAAAGCAGTGGCAGCTGCATAGAACCTGGACCCTAATGGTTAACAATCTTGCTAATAATGAATAGGGACCTCAGGGTTCAGTTCCTCTCCTTGAACCCAGGGTAACGCTAAAAGTGGAGGGGACTCCACTAAAATTTCTAATGGATAGCCAGGCTTAATACTTGGCTTTAATAAAGCCTCAAGGAAAAATCTCAAATAAAACCTCTTGGGTGAAACCAGTCATGGGGATTAAACAATACTCATGGACCACCAAAAGAAGAGTGAACCTGGGGATGGGACCAGTGTCCCACTCATTCTTGTTTGTTCCAGAAAGCCCTTATCCCTTTTGGGGAAGAGACTTGTTAATCAAGGTGGAGGCACAGATTCACTTCTATCCAGAGGCCCCCAGGTGGAGGATGCTCAAGGAAGACCAATACAAGTATTGACTCTCGACCTGGAAGATGAGTACCGGTTGCGCCAACCACCCCAGCCTCCTGAACAAGAAATCTATTGGCTGGAAAGATATCCAGAAGGTTGGGCAGAGACTGGTGGAGTGGGACTAGCGAAACATAAACCAGCTTTTCTTCATCGAGGTAAAACCAGGACCCAGTTAGAGTTCAGTACCCTATGTCCATGTGGCATGGATGGAATAACACCCCACATTAGGTCTCTGCTAGAACTGGGTATATTGTGACCCTGCCAGTCGGCGTGGAACACTCCTCTGCTACCGATCTGCAAGCCCAACTGTAATGAATATAGGCCAGTACAGGACTTAAGGGAAGTCAATAAAAGGGTAAAGGAAATTCACCTTACCGTACCCAAACCCTTCACTCTCCTGAGCACCCTGCCTCCAAATAAGCAGTAGTATACAGTATTAGATTTAAAAGATGCCTTTTTCAGCCTACCCTTGGCACCCAAAATTCAAGATCTCTTTGCCTTTGAGTGGACAGATGTCAAAGGAGGAATCAACAGACAACTGACCTGGACAGACTCATTCAAGGATTCAAAAACTCACCAGCACTCTTTAATGAAGCTCTGCATAAGGTCTTGGGTGAGTTTAGGGGAAGCCACCCTGGTCTGACTTTGTTGCAATATGTGAATGACTTTCTTATTGCCACTGAAACCGATAAAGAATGCATGCAAGGAACAGAAATGTATTCCAGACTTTGGGAAACCTTGGTTAATGAGCATCGGCCAAGAAAGCTCAAACCTGCAAATCAGAGGTAACTTACTGGGGTTATTTATTGAAAGGGGGCAGTCGTGGCTCATGAAAGCCAGAAAAGAAACTGTCCTTAAATTTCCAACACCCTGGTCACAGCACCAAGTAAGGGAGTTTTGGGGATCAGCCAGCTTTTGCTGTCTGTGGATTGTCGGGTTTATGGAGCTGGCTAAACCTCTTTACGAGGCTACCAAGGAGAAGCAACTGTCTCAATGGACAGAAGAACCTGAACGAGCCTTTGAACAGATAAAAACTGCCTTATTATCAGCTCCAGTGTTGGGACTCCCTGATGCCACTAAATCCTTTTACTTATATGTGAATGAACATAATGGGATGCAAAAGGAGTCCTAACCCAATATTTGGGCTATGGAGGAGACAAGTAGCTTACTTGTCAAACAAATTAGACTCTAACAGCAGGATGGCCATAATGTCTGAGAATCATAGCGGCTACTGCTCTGATGGTCAAAGACGCAGATAAGCTAACCATGGTAAAGGAACTTTATGTGACCACCCCCCACACACACACTATTGAGGGTTTGTTAAAACAACCACCAGATCGGTGGCTCAACAATGCCTGGTTAACCCATTACCAAGGACTGCTAATCAACCCTCTCAGAATCAATTTACAGGCTCCCTCGCCTCTCAACCCGGCGACACTGCTACCAGATCCGGACCTAAACATGCTGCTACATAACTGTCAGAGATCCTGGCCCAAGGCCATAACATCCAAGAGGACTTAAGGAGCCAGCTGTTGCCTGACGCTGAACTCATGTGGTTTACAGACGAAAGCAGCTTTGTTTATCAGAGACAGAGTTATGCTGGAGCGGCAGTAGTGACTGAGACTGATGTGGTCTGGGCTGAACCTCTACCAGTAGGCACATCAACTTGAGAGCCAAGTTAATAGCCCTGACCCAACTTCTAACACTGGGAAAGGACAAAAGACTAACTGTGTACACTGACAGTCAGTATGCATTTGCAATGGCTCATGTACACACAGTTATTTACAAAGAAAGAGGATTACTGTCAACTGAAGGAAAAATCATCAAAAATAAAGATGAAATCTTGACTTTAATTACTGTTGTTTGGCTTCCTAAGTTAGCCATTGTTCATTGCCCTGGACATAAAAAACCTAAAGATGCTGTGCGTAAAGGCAATAACCTGGCCAACAGAACAGCCTGGAAGTTGGCAATACAAAGGTAATCTATAATGATGATTAATCTCCCAGACTCTGGTACAAGAACTCTTCTGGACACTCCAATATACACCACTGAGGACATGAAATAGATTGATCAACTGCTGAAGGCACAATGCCTAAATGGTTGGTGAAGAGATTCTAGGAGCATCATTATCTTATCAAGTAGTTAGGGAGTAAAGTACTGCTTAAGTTGCATCAAAGCACCCACGTGGGTGCTAGGAAGATGCAAGATCTGGTGACAAATGCTGGATTTATGATCAAAAATAGTCATGCTAAAATTGTCAGGGACCGTAAGGCTTGTCAACTGACAAATGAAAGGAAGAACCAGACAGGAACAGGCAGTCAAATAAGAGGAGAGAGACCAAGAACTTACTAGAAAGTGGACTTCATGGAAATTAAACTTGGCAAGTATGGATATAAACATGCTAGTTTTCATAGATACCTTTTCAGGATGGGTAGAAGCCTTTCCTACAAAGCACGAAAAGTTACAGGTGGTGGCTAAGAAGTTACTAGAAGAGATCTTACCCAGGTTTGGCTTCCCTATTATGATAGGATCAGATAATGGACCAGCTTTCTTGTCCAAGGTAAGTCGGGGACTTGCAAGTACTCTTGGGGCAGATTGGAAATTGCATGGTACTTGTAGACCCCAAAGTTCAGTACAGATGGAAAGGATGCATAGAACTCTAACAGAGAGGCTGAACAAATTGACCATGGAGATCGGAGGTGACTGGGTAACTCTCCTTCCCTTTGCCTTATACAGTGTATGCAATTCCTCTTTTAAAATTGGTCTTTCCCCTTATGAAATTGTATTCGGAGTGCCCCTTCCCACAATTCTTAATTTGTCAGAACAGTTGCTTAGAGAAGATGATTACTCAGAAATTTTGTTCTCCTTACAGAGGGACTGAAGGCGCTGTACAAGTTGGGCCCTCCATCAATCCCACATCACTTCCACCCTGGAGACTGGGTCCTGGTGAAAAGACACCGACAGGAAAACCTGGAGCCGAGGTGGAAAGGAACTTATGTGATCATCTTGATGACTCCAACGGCCCTCAAAGTCGATGGGATCACTACATGGATCCACCATTCTCATGCAAGCCTGCAGAAACCATAGCAGATCTCGTTGAGGATCCAGTGTGCCAAGTCTTGTGCTCCAAAGAAAATCCTTTAAAGCTCAAATTGAACCGCAAAAGGACTTAGTCATGAATTGGATATTGGTGTATAACTTAAGTGGAAATTGTATTAGCATAGTAGTAAGTGCTGGCAATCTCCACTGCCCATATAATTGGACTTAGACTGTTAGCAATCAGGTAATGGGTAAACGTTTACCTTTGGCCATGAAAGAAGGACTGTCCCTATGGTTCCCCGACAAGCTTACATGTAACTTGTGTCAGCTTGCTGATGGTGTATGGGAAGGACATAGGCTTATGAAATGTAGATGGAGGCAATGGTATGTATGCCCAGGGGAAGGAAGGACTAGTAATTGTGGGAGGACAAGAGGACTTTTACTGTAAGAGCTGGGGCTGCAAAACAAGTACCTCAGGAAAATGGAAAGGAAAGGGAGGAGACCTTGTTATGTTTAACAAACCAGGACCAATGGGCATCCATTTTAATGGGATGTCTGTACGTAAACAAATTAGGGTCTCCCAGGAGTATGATGCCAGAGTGCAAGTTCAGTTCACACACAAGGGCAAACAAGCCCTAGGATGGGAATTAGGAAAGACCTGGGGACTAAGATTGTACAGATGGGGAGAGACACATGATGGCATTCTCATAACCCTACAAGCAATTGCCACAGCCAGTTATTCCCCTTCAGCAATGGGACCAAACACAGTTTTAAAACCAGTCTCTGCCATAAACCCAAAGTAGACAACAAGAAAGAGCCCTGGGCTATAGTGACCCCATCACTTGGGGAGAGCATCCCCTGGGCAGAGGATTCCTTACGGCAGCTGTTGGTTCAAACTTACAATGTGATCAATCAGACCCGTGCTGATATTACAAGCTCGCGTTGGATGTGTTCTGATATGAGACCTCCATTTTATGAGAGTATTGCATTGATACAGAATGTGACTAATGTTAAAACAAGTAAATCATGCAGGTGGGAACAAAAGGAAGCAAAACTTATTCTACAGACAGTTATAGGACAAGGGTTATGTGTGGAACTAGTACCAACTAACTTTACTCACTTAAGTAATCAGGCTCAAGAATGGATTCCAGAGGAAGGATACCTATTACCTCCTCAAGATGCTTGGTGGGCATGTTCAACTAGCCTAACCCCCTGCGTCCATTTAGAAGTTTGAAATAGGACTAACAGTTTTTGTGTCATAGTACAACTTATCCCACAACTGCTCTACCATTCTCAGGAAGACATGATGAAAAAGATGTCTGCAGCAAGCTATTGGCCACGAAAAGCTAAAAAAGAAATAATAACAGCAGTAACAGTTGAGGTTCTAGTGGGCTTAGCTGGACTAGGAACTTGGGTGGCATCCCTAATTACTCAGAGAACATTTTACGCTAGCCTTCTTGCCACGATAGATGAGGATATCAAAAACCTGGAAAGCACTATAGTCTACCTTCAAAAATCACATGACTCCTTAGATGTGGTAGTGTTACAGAACAGATGGGAGCTGGACTTAATTTTCTTACAACAAGGCGGTCTATGTGCTGCCCTCGGGGAAGAATGATGCTTCTACGCCAATTATTCCAGAGTTGTAAAACAATCTTTAGCTAAAGTAAGAGAGGGACTAGCAAAATGAAAAGGAGAAAGAGAAAAACAAGAAGGATGGTTTGAATCATGGTTTAATTATTCCCCTTGGATAACCATCTTAATATCCAATCTGATGGCCCCATTATCATTCTGGTACTTGTGTTCACAGTAAAGCTTTGCGTTGTCAATCTACTAGTGATGTTTGTTAAGAAATGCGTTAATAACATGCAGCTGATGGTATTGAGAACACAATATCAACTGATTCCTGACAAAAGACATAGTGCAGGCCCGTAAGGACCATGATTGGCCTTTAAGGTGCATATTAGAAAGGGGAGAAATGAAGAGCCTAAAGCTTAAAGAGGCACAAGGAAGTCCTAAGTAACTCCATTACACACTAGCAACCCTCTTGTGAGGTATGAATTATAAAAATAACCATGGGTTTGACCTAGAAATGACACAAAAAGAAAAACAATTCCCAGACAACTGAGACATAAACTATCCTTGGGAAAGCCACAGGAATTTTCTCCAGATGCATTGACCAAACACTGGGTGGCCATGCAGGACACAGTGACCCAGTGGCCAGACAATTTCCATCAATAACATCAATAATAATATTAGCCAATCACATATGCATAGCTTAGTTTGCTTAAAATTTTAGCCAATCATGTAAATTCTCATGTAAAACTTCTTTAAAGTTGTTTGTTCAATACTATAAAAAACTGTGCTGATTCTCTGCTGGGGGCCTCTTAGCTTCACTGGTTACTGAGTGCGTGGAGGACCAACCTCGAATTTGCAAATAAACGACTCCTTTGTTATTTGTATTGGTCGTGGTCTCTGGTGGTCTTCGGGGTGGGGGTGACTCGAGTACAGGTACAAAAATGTATGTTATTACATTGAAAGACATTTTAACGTATTTGCTACAAGTAAGTTAATATTAAGCAAAGCTAATTAAAATAATTACTTATTTACTCCAGAGAATGAGTATAGTACTCTTGGATATCTTGGAGGAAAAGACTTTAGAGCCGTTACAATTGATGCCTTACATTGAAATTACTGGCTAAATTTTCTTCTTCAGAAAGTCAAAACCTCCATTTCTTTCATATTAGTATTACAAAATAATAATAGCTGCATGTTGAATTGTTTTCCTCTGCTGTTTTTAATACCATTCTTCATCCATTAGGTATCTAGGGCTTTGAATGACCAATTCCTTAAAATACCTATATTGCTTATATGTGATTGAAATCTCAATAACATTAATATGAATTTATCTGAGTCTCATCTTGAGCTACATTCATATGAAATTAATACAGTCTCAAGCAAGAAAACTGACTATTTTACTCTTTTCTATATTTTAATCAATAAATCTATTCTCTTTAGAAATATATTCTCATCTTTTATATTGCTCTAGTAAACATCATGTATTTCTAGTACTTTTACTGAAATAAATATAAAGTATGGAACATGAAGACAACCCCCCTTATCACTTTAAAGTAGATCCTTGGGGACTATTTTATATATAAAAATAAAAATGTGCCGGGTGCTGGTGGCTCACGCCTGTAATCCTAGCTACTCAGGAGGCTGAGATCTGAGGATCGCGGTTCAAAGCCAGCCCGGGCAGGAGAGACCGTGAGACTCCTATCTCCAATAAACCACCAGAAAACCGGAAGTGGCGCTGTAGCTCAAGTGGTAGAGCGCTCGCCTTGAGCTGAAGAGCTGAGGGACAGCACCCAGGCCCAGAGTTCAAGCCCCACGACCGACAAAAAAAAAAATGTGCAATGCACATGTTTATTCATGAATAATCTAATGGTTAAATCAATTAGACACAAGAACTACCATACCACATCAAGTCTCAATTTACTTAAAGGCACCAAAATATAAGTGTTCATGAATATCTCTCATTTTTAGAAAATGACTAGTCACAACAAAGTTTATATTATATTTCAAATTTTAAAAATGAAAATTACACCCAGATTAGATGTGAATATCCTGTTTCCAGGAATACATTTATTCAGCAAACAGGGAAACAAAAAAATAATGGTTTGTCATATAGAATGAAAGATGTAAAAGCAGACTGTCTTTCCTTAAGATGATAAGTACATGCAAATTGTGTGATTTATTCAAAGATACTATAAAAATTCATGAGAGGATTTGTGATCAGAAGTGATAGGTAAGCAAAGTAACTGGAAAACTGTATGTAAATTGTGCTTTCAATATAGGATGACAAGTTTTCAATAAATGAGCCTATAGATGATAATTTTGTATCTGTAACACACATCCAGTATTCTACATTTTAGACATACTCCAATTCCCTTACCTCAGTTCTTGATCTATATTCCTCTACTTTCATGATGTCAATTGCTACTAAAGTAACAAGGTGGGTGTTTTCTTGGTTTCTAGATCGAATAAATTTTAGTGTTTTGAAACAGTAGTATAAATTCATGGAGTTTGACTTGAATGTCAAGTTTGAGGATACTGTATTCAGGGTATTGTTAATTGGCCTGAGGCAGCGAGGAACATAATATGAATACACAGATACACAGTATACGAAGAACTAGAGACTTGATCTCAGGGAAAGATAAAGGTCCAGGCATGATCTTGTAGTCGAGATAAAGAAATGGAGCAAACATCAATCAACTATCATAATAAAGGAATGGAACTGATCTCTGATGTGTCTGGGTGACAGCTGTGTGTGTGTTTGTGTGTGTGTGTGTGTGTGTGTGAGAGAGAGAGAGAGAGAGAGAGAGAGAGAGAGAGAGAGAGAGAGAGAGAGAGAGAGAGAGAGAGAGAAGAGAGAGAGAGAGAGAGAGAAGAGAGTAGAGAATTTTAGTGTGGCTTCCATATTTACAGTCCATAGAGGATTACTTGTTAGCGACAAGGTGCTCATACCAGAGCTTTGATACCACTGTCATCACTTTTTACTTCAAAAAGCACTTGCTTAATCCCTAAAAAGGGAAAAATAAACAAATATCGTACATGATTATTTTGAAAATTAATTGGCATATTGAAGGCCAAAGGGAGGAATTGGAGAGTAATATAATCTCTCTTCTGATTATTACACCGCAATAGCTGTGATTTTCAGGAGTCTTCTGTAATGTACTTACAGCTGAATTACTACTATGCTTGATAATATGAAACATATGATAGAGAAATAGATCAGCCAGCAAGCACAAAGAACTAGTGATAAGATGGAGCTTTTGAGCAGGGTTGCCACATCTTTTAGGAATGAAATTCCTTCATATGAACTTCAAATTTTATGGCTTTCCCTGTGTGAATAATAGGTAAGAAAGTACTGTAGAAACAAGAATTCCTGTTCAGCCAAGTAGAAAGTGCTCCTGTTACCATCCTCATGTTGCAAATTTCGATTTTATAAAGACTCTTTGTTAGAGTGCTTTCATTTAATATACTTCAGCACATCATCTTTCCCTGTTGGAGACAGGAAAAAAGATAATTTTGTTTGAATATTATCTTATGTAAATTAGTGTGTACAGGCATGATTTGCATAATTACAAAATTTTGTAATAAATATAATTAGGGATCATGTCACAACTAAAAAATGTAATTAAAATCACAAAACAAGACTAGAAATCACAGCATTTTGTGCATGAAAACATACATTAGATTAGTTGCAGAATTTCTATTTTGAGGTAAACTTTATATTGAAGTTTATATATAAACTTTATATATATATTTATATTTGAGATAATTTTTTTTTTTTTTTTGTCGGCCGTGGGGCTTGAACTCTGGGCCTGGGCGCTGTCCCTCAGCTCTTCAGCTCAAGGCGAGCGCTCTACCACTTGAGCTACAGCGCCACTTCCGGTTTTCTGGTGGTTTATTGGAGATAGGAGTCTCACGGTCTCCCCTGCCCGGGCTGGCTTTGAACCGCGATCCTCAGATCTCAGCCTCCTGAGTAGCTAGGATTACAGGTGTGAGCCACCAGCGCCCAGCTATTTGAGATAAACTTTATAAAGCCTTTTGCTAAGTAGCTTGGATTACAGGCGTGAGCCACCAGCGCCCGGCTATTTGAGATAAACTTTATAAAGCCTTTTGCTAAGGGTTGAAACATTTTATTGAAAGATATATTTCTTAGAGATATTTTTGCTTCATAATTTTAAGCAGAAAAATGGTCCCAAAGTAATTATTTTTTAAATTATTTTCCTGTTTCCATGTGATTAACATTCAAATTAGAAACCCAGATATATAATTTAATTTACTTTAACCAAAAACATATATTGAGTATAAGAACCTTCTACTCGCTACATTCTTCACACTAAGTTTACCAAATCTGATGAGTCTGAAATACTTTGTGACGTGTGTTGATATTATTTACTAATTTACTATGTGAGTGAAATGTTTAAAAAGTAGTATTTATTTTAGTTTAATTGCTCTGAAGAGACAATAAGTGATATAATCAAAGGCTAAAATGATTAAATTTAAAATTTAGAATTCAGGAAATGTTTTTGACCACACTTGTTACTGGAGTCTTCACAACAACCTCATGAGATAATTTATATTGATGAAGCAAAAATCCCAGAGGTTAGACATTTACAAATACAAAAATCGTGTCATTCTGAATATGTATAGCTTCATATCAAACATAGAATATTTAGCTTTTAAATACCTGAATATACTAATACATTTCATTGCAGGGAAAGTACTTGTCCTGAAAGGAGATAAAATTGCATTTATTTTGATAACTAAACCTAATAAAAGACAATGTTTAAAATATCACTCATTCAAGAAACAAGATGAACAGTTAGTTGTTTTTCATGTCAATTATGTTCTCTGAACTTACTAAAAGTACTAGATTAGTAAACCTAAATCATTGCTTTGTGAGGAAATAGAAATTTAGTTTCCTAAAACTCATGATTATAACTTTTTCTCAAACAATTACTAAGTAACTGTTTAATATTTTTTGTCATGGAATCTTATTTGATATATTTGTATTGATTAAGTTAAATAATTGGCCAATAATAATATAAAATATGCAAGAACAAAGTTTATCTAACACAAGTATTTTATTCACAAGACATATCATGGCTCTCTTAAAGAACGCTAGAAGGCAGTGTGTTTTTTTATTAATTTTTAGTTATTTTGTTAATGGTTATTAATTGTCAGAAGTGGCAATTCTATAATATATTTAAAGCATTTGATTTTGCTCCCTCTATTTCCTTTTCATTACTCCTTCTCCCAAAAATCTTCTGTGTTTTACATAAAATTACATCTTTATATGAGCACATATAATCTAATTTGGAAAAAAAAAGATTTAAGCTAAACTGCAACTTGATTCAAGATGGACAGTGGATTGACAGGATGAATAAAAACTTGAATATTTTTTGTTAACTTCTGAATTGAGCTATCTTTATTATTATAGTTAGGGTTAGGATCACAGACAGAATTAGAATTAGGGTTAGATAAATAGAAAATTTAACTTCAACACAGGATGACACATTGCAACAATGATATTCATAAGACAATATGTTAAAAATGAACTTTACACCATGGGGAGGGAGGAGTAAGAGAAGCAGGGGAGTAGGAGAACAACAAAGAAGGGGCTAACAATGCTCAACAAGAAACGTACTCATTACCTTACACATGTAACTAATCCCTCTTTAAAGCGTCTTTACAATAAAATAAAATTTAAAAAAAAATGAAGATGAGAGCCGGTGGCTCACGCCTGTAATCCTAGCTAATAAGGAGGCCGATATCTGAGGATCATGGTTCAAAGCCAGCTCAGCAGTAAAGTCCCTGAGACTCATCTCCAATAAACCACTAGAAAACCAGAAATGGCGCAGTGGCTCAAGCAGTTGAACGCTCACCTTGAGCTGAAGAGCACAGGAACAGGGCCCAAGGCCAGAGTTCAGGCCCCACAGCTGAACAAAAAACAAAAAAAAACAAAAAAAAAAACAAAGAAAACATGACAGGAAATAGAAAAACACTTAAAAATTTATGCTCAAAATGCAAGTAAAATTTAGACCTATATGCTGAGCAAGAGAATAAATGTGCAATAGAGGTGTGCTATTAACAATATGATTCAGTTATATGTAGGCTTAGGATTAGGAAATGTGTTCCAGTTAGAGCTGGGGTTAGAATAAGAAAAAGATGTAAGATATAAAAAGGTGTATATAAGTAAGGTGTAAATAAGATTTAAGATATAAAAAGGTGTAAAACTGCAACATATTTTAAGAATAATGAATGGCATCAAGGTTAGAATGAATGAACACCAGTGTCTGTAACGTTAAACATTCAGATATAATTTGGCTTAACGTGTGAGTTACTTTTTTGTTAAAGTTTCTGAGGGGCCAGTCACTCGACGATGCCATGGGATCAGCCCACCTTCTAGTGCAGCTGTTTTTCCCTTAGGCCCTGTAGGTCCTGTGGATGTGGATGGTCAACAGCAACGCCAATATTGGCCATTTTCTACCAGTGATCTATACAATTCGTGCACCCAAAATGCCCCCTTTTCTGAGAAACCCCAGGATTTAATTTGTTTGCTTGAAACTATGCTCTTTACTTATTAGCCCACTTGGGATAATTGTAGTCAACTTTTACAGGTCCTTTTTACAACGGAAGAGAGAGACCATATCTGAGAGGCAGCCCAGAAACATATCACTGGCCCCACAGGAGCACCCATCATGGATCCTGCCCTGATCGCTGCCATTTTTCCTGAGATCCAACCAACATGGGTCTACAATAAGGTTGAAGGTAGGGAGCGACTCCTCATCTACCGGCAGGCTCTGTTGGCAGGTCTCCAGGCCGCAGCTCCCAGACCTACAAATATGGCCAAAGTTTATGATGTTAGACAGGGAGGAAGGGAAAGTCCAGCAGCATATCTTGAGTGGCTCATTGAAGCTTTTAGTCAATATACCCCATATGATCTAGAGACCCTGGAGTCGGCTCAGATGGTTATGATTGTCTATATAAATCAGGCTGCACCAGATATACAACGAAAGTTGCAGGCTCTAGACAGACTTGGTAAAAAGTGTATTAGGGATCTAGTAGCCACGGTGGAAAAGGTTTACAATAAGAGAGACCGAGGAGCAAAGACTGGAAAGGAAAGACAGAGAACATGAAATTGAACATGAAAAGAGAGAACGGGCCAAGAAAAGAGGCCAGACTTGTTGGACTTGCCACCATCGTATGTTGAGCTTACTTGGTTCACAGACAGCAGCAGTTTCATTTGAGATGGAGAAGGGTACACGGGCACAGCAGTCACCACGGACACTGAGATAGTGTGGGCAGAAATACTCCCCCAGGGAATGTCTGCACAAAGAGCAGAACTAGGGAAACTAACAAAAGCCCTAAAAGTGGGAAAAGGGAAGAGACTAAACATTTACACGGACAGTCAGTATGCTTTTGCCACCGTGCATGTGCATGGAGCCATTTACCAAGAGAGGGGGATACTGATAGCTAAGGGAAGACTATTAAAACTAAACAAGAAATTTTAAGCCTCATCCGGGCCATATGGGAACCAGCAAATATTGCCATTATGCACTGCCCTGGCCATCATAAGGGAACTGATTCTATAACCAAAGGAAATAACTTGGCCAATCAGGCAGCTAGGGAGGCAGCCCTCCAGCCCAGAGCAGAAGTACTGATTCTAGTAGACCCAGGGCCATGAGCTTTGCTTTCTGAGCCTCAGTACTCCCAAGAAGACTTGGAGTGGATAAAGAAAATTCCCATGGCCTATAAACCCCTGGACAGAGAAGGAAACAAAGACTGGTAGAAAACTCATGAGGGGAAACTTATCTTGCCACAAAGATTGGGCAAGGGGATTCTTAAGAGAATCCATCGGGTCTCTCACATGGGAACCCGAAGAATGCAGGACTTGGTCCGATATTCAGAAGTAAAAATTAAGCAAGGAAATCAACTCATTGAAGACATTGTTAAAAATTGTAAAGCCATTGGAGTTCCGGGAAGATGGCGGAGGAGAAGCTGGAATCTGAACAAGCTCTCGCATAGAAAGCAGCTTTAGAGTTCCAGTGAACAGTCCTAAGCCAGAGAATCACACCAAGTGTGCCATCACAGGACAGAGAGTTAGACAAGAGAGGGGAAGCCAAGGCAAGTGGTCGCCAGCAGCCGCCACGGCGGCGGCGGCGGCGGCGGCGACAGGATCGCAAGCGGCAGAGACCACAGCCGGGGGCCATACCTGAGCGCTCACACAGAGAGTCCGGGACGAAGGAGCCAGACGCAGCGGCCGAGCGGATTCTACTCAACACCAGCAAGAACCAACAAAGAGCGGACATCTTCACCCTGCAGCTTGCAGACCAGAGACGACCCAGGATCCAAGACTCGGCACCAGAGACGACCCAGGACCCAAGACTCAGCGTGAGTACAAGCCCGACATCCTCACTCCTCAGGGAGCAGAGGAAGGAAGGCCACCCCTCCCCCCCCAGCACCGGTGATCTCCATCTTGGATACCGACAAAGCTCGGAGTTGCTGCTAGCTTCAGCTCAGGCCTTGGAATAAAATGAGTCATTTAGCAGGTCACAAGAACTTAACGCCGAAGTGACCTGCCAGACTCAGCTCCATCCAGGGAAAAGTCACCCAGCACAGGTGCCAGCCTAGCCTCACTGGGTAACCAGAGCCAGAGGCTGCCCCTCCCTCTAGCAGCCACCACAATCAATTGAAAAACAGAAACCCTGAGAATGGCTCCAGGCTGGGCGCTGTGAGTTATCACAAAATAGCCCCAGGGAAAAGCTACTGTTTGCTGAAAGGCCTCAACTCCACCCAGAACCTAGCCTCATCACCACATCCCCCTCTTTTGTGACTCTCAAAGCAGACCACCCTCCCAGAAAACTAACCTGGGAGGGGGATCTCAAAATCTTGGGTAAAGCAGAGCATTTTTCTGCCTCTTCCAACCAACTGACTTAAGAAACCAATCAAGCCACAGGACCTCAAGCTGACCAGAGACTCCAAGAGACTGGTTGCAGACAAAAGGGAGATACAGGATTCTTCCCACTCCTCCCCCCCCAAAAACAAAAAAACAAAAAAAAAAAAATCAAAAGACTTTTTTTTTTTTTCTTCTTTTTTTTTTTTTTTTTTTTTCTTTTTTTTTTTTCTCTTTTTTTTTCTTCTTCTTCTTTTCTTTTTTTTGCTTGTTTTTTGTTTTTTGTTACCTTATATATATATATATATGTATATAAATTTTTTTCCCTTCTAAAACTTTTATCAATCTTTAATTTTTGCCTCTTCTGAAAAAATAATTGTTTTCCAGTAACTTTTTTTTCTCATCTTATAATTTTTATTTCAGAATTACGTGAATGAGAGTTTTCCTTTCTTTTCTTGTCTTCTTTCTCTTTTTCTTTCTTTCTTAATTATCTTTTTGTTTTTTATCTAGCTCTACTGAACTTCTGATCTTTTCTTCTCCCTTAAAGCTTTTCACATCTCCTCAATGTCCCTCCCCTTCTCTGAACATATTCACATTCCTCTCTAAATAGACGGTCTTTTAACCTCTATAATAACATTAATTTTTACGTTTCTATTCTTTTTCTGGTCTCTCTTTATACCCCTTTCCGTCTCTTCTTTTTCTCTCTCTCTCTACTTGCATCCTACCCAACCCATTTCCTGCACTGTGAGTAGGACATAGTTAACTCTCCTTGTGCCTCCCCACACCAATCTATTCCTATTTTTTACCCACATCTCTCACTAATCCTAATAATTTCTGGTTTTCCAAATTCTTTTCTGCGGTTCGAAGTCCTTTAACATATAGTCGTTTGATGTTGAATAGATGTATCTGTTGAACTAGATTGTATCTGTAGACTATTGACTGTACAAATGCAAACTTTGGTTGATGGTTGCCTTAAGATAGTGTTCTAGCACAAAACTGGTGCAATCTTTATCTCAAATGGGCCGAGTAAGCCGGAAAAACACAAGAAAAATGGCAAATTCGGGTATCTCAATTCCCAACCTTGATAATCAGGGATTAGAACAGATAAAGAATAACCCAGAGGAGAGTTCCCAAATAGCTCTACAAACACTAATAGCAAACATGATAAATGAGAAGTTTGACAATGTACAAAGGACTCTGTATGAGCGTGATAGGGAGAGAGAGGAGGCATCCCAGAAGTTTATACAGGAATATCATAAGCGTGAGGAAGCTTCTCAAAAACTGATACAGGATTTGCATGAACAACTTGAGAATACTCAAAGAGAAAGGGAGGAATGGCGTGAGCAGGCAGAGAACACTCAAAGAGAACTGCAGGAATCCCACAGAAGGGAGGAAACTAATCAAAGAGTAATTCACGAATTAAGAGACCAGGTAGAGAATACACAAAGATCACTAAAGACATTCATGGAATCCATTAACAAAGAGCTGAAGGAAGTCAGGGAGACCACAAAGGGAATGTTGAATGGAACCCAACAGAAGGAATGGGAATCCAAAGAAACCATAACCAATCAACTAAGTGATTTGAGAACAAACACTGAACACCAAATTAAGGAAGTAAAGAAATTCATACAAGACCTAAAACAGAGCTTCAACAAAGAACTTGAAGCCATCAAAGCTGACCAAGTAGAAGGAAAAGAGATAAAAAACAAAGTAGAGAGTCTTGACAGCAGGTTAGACCATGCAGAAGATCGAATCTCAGGGATTGAAGACAGCCTAGATATTATAGAGAAAGAACATACAACCATCCAAGACAAGTCCAAGAAATATGATAGGTCTATCCAACACCTGGAGGACACCATCAGAAGGCCCAATTTAAGGATAATGGGTGTAGAGGAGCACCTAGAAACAGAAGTTAATGGTCTAGGAAATTTGTTTAACAGGATCCTAGCAGAGAACTTCCCAAACATACAAAAAGATAGGCCTATTCAGATACAAGAAGCTTTTAGAACCCCAAATAGACCAGACCAGAATAGGACATCCCACCGTCACATTATAATCCACACAGGATCAACCCAGACCAAGGAAAAGATCCTTAAAGCTGTCAAGGAGAAAAGATTAATCACCTATAAAGGGAAACCAATTAGAATTACCTCAGATTTCTCAGCAGAGACAATCAAAGCAAGAAGAGCCTGGAATGACGTATGCCATGCCCTAAAAACAAACAACTATCAACCAAGAATACTGTACCCAGCTAAACTCTCCTTCATAACTGAAGGCCAAATAAAAACCTTCCATAGCAAAGAAAAATTGAAACAATACATCTCCACCAAACCAGCCCTGCAAAAGATTCTTAAAGATGTCCTACACATAGAAAACCAACAAGAACGCAACAAAGGCCAAGAAACTGCACACAAACGGAGAATCCAAGAACCTTAGGAAGAACCCAGTTTTCACAGCCCCCAAGAAGGTGGATAACATGGCAGGAACTCCCAAATACCTCTCAGTCCTATCTCTTAACGTTAACGGACTGAACTCTCCAATTAAGCGACATAGACTGTCTAGTTGGATTAAAAAACAAGACCCTTCTATCTGCTGCCTGCAGGAGTCACATCTTGCCCGTAAAAACAAACATATTTTCAAGGTTAAAGGCTGGAACAAAATCTACCAAGCAAACGGCCCTCATAAACAGGCGGGAGTTGCAATCCTAATATCAGATAAAATAGACTTCAAATTAAAATTCGTGAGAAGAGATAAAGAAGGTCGCTACATACTAATTAAAGGATCTCTCCTTCAGGAGGATATTACAATTCTAAATATCTATTCGCCAAACAATGGAGCACCCAAATTTATCAAAGAAACACTACTTTCCCTCAAATCCCAGATAGATCCAAAGACATTAATCGTTGGGGATTTTAACACACCACTCTCCCCACTAGATAGATCAACTCGGCAAAAACTCAACAGAGAAACCGCAGATCTAAACAGCTGCATAGATCAACTAGACTTAACAGACATTTACCGAACATTTCACCCAGCAGCATCAGAATACACGTTCTTCTCAGCAGCACATGGAACGTTTTCTAAAATAGACCACATTTTAGGCCACAAAGCAAACTTGTCTAAATTCAGAAACATTGAAGTTATACCTTGCATTCTCTCTGACCACAAGGGAATAAAATTAGAACTCAACACCAAAAGCCACCAAAGAAAGTCCGGTATCACATGGAGGCTGAACAACACACTACTGAATCATGAGTGGGTCATGGAAGAGATTAGAAAGGAAATTCAAATGTTCATGCTATTCAACAAAAATGAACACACAAATTACCAGCTCCTCTGGGACACAGCAAAGGCAGTACTCAGAGGAAAGTTTATAGCTCTGAGCTCCTACATCAACAAATTGGAGAGATCTGAAACTAGCAATTTAATGACACATCTAAACCTCCTTGAAAAAGAGCAGCAAGATAAACCCCAATCCAGTAGACGGAAAGAAATAATCAAAATTAAATCAGAATTAAATGAATTAGAATCCAAAAAAACTATAGAAAGAATCAACAAAACAAAGAGTTGGTTCTTCGAAAAACTTAACAAAATCGACAGACCCTTAGCAAACCTTATCAGAAAAAGGAGAGAGCACACCCAAATTAATAAACTCAGAGATGAGAATGGAAACATCACCACGGAAACAACCAAGATTCAGAACATTATAAGGGAATACTTCTCAAAACTTTATGCTAATAAGTTTGAGAACTTGACAGAAATGGACCTTTTCCTAGCAAATATTGACATGCCAAAACTAAACCAAGATGAGTTAAACCAGCTTAACAGGCCCATATCAAGCATTGAAATAGAAACAGCAATAAGAGACCTCCCAGCTAAGAAAAGTCCAGGACCAGATGGTTTTACAGCGGAATTTTACAAGGCCTTCAAAGCAGAGCTCACACCAATACTCCTCCAACTCTTCAATGAAATTGAAAGAGAAAGCTCACTACCAAACACATTCTATGAAGCCATCATAACCCTCATCCCAAAACCAGGCAGGGACTCATCAAAGAAAGAAAACTATAGACCCATTTCTTTGATGAACATTGATGCAAAACTTCTCAACAAAATTTTGGCCAATCGACTTCAACAATTCATCCAAAAAATCATACACCATGATCAAACAGGATTCATTTCAGGGATGCAAAGCTGGTTCAATATACGCAAATCAATTAATATTATTCATCACATCAACAGGAGCAAGAATAAGAACCACATGGTTATCTCAATAGATGCAGAAAAAGCATTTGACAAGATCCAACACCCCTTTATGATGAAGGTTCTGGAAAAATTAGGAATCCATGGAACATTCCTCAATACAATAAAGGCTGTATATGACAAACCTACAGCCAGCATTATACTCAATGGTGAAAAACTAAAGCCATTTCCTCTTAACTCAGGAACAAGACAAGGATGCCCACTCTCTCCACTTCTCTTCAATCTAGTACTAGAATGCCTAGCTACAGCAATAAGGCAAGATGCAGACATAAAGGGGATCCAAATAGGGAAAGAAGAAATAAAATTTTCCCTCTTTGCAGATGACATGATCTTGTATTTAAAGAATCCCATAGACTCCACTCCCAAATTACTCAAGCTGATTCAAAACTTTGGCAAAGTAGCAGGTTATAAAATTAACCCCCAAAAATCAATGGCATTTCTATATGCCAACAATGAGAAAAGTGTGGCTGAAATTAGGAAAGCAACTCCATTTGTAATAGCCCCACAAAAAATAAAATACCTAGGAATTAACTTAACCAAAGAAGTGAAGGACCTCTATGATGAAAACTTTAAAATCTTGAAAAAGGAAATCAACACAGAACTTAAAAAATGGCAAAACCTCCCATGCTCCTGGATTGGCAAGATTAACATCGTGAAAATGGCAATACTTCCCAAGGCTATCTACAAATTCAACGCGATTCCTATCAAAATTCCACCCTCATTCTTCAAGGAAATAGAGGAGGCAATCCAAAAATTCATATGGAACAATAAAAGACCCCGAATAGCAAAAACGCTCCTCAACGGAAAGAACACTGCTGGAGGAATATCAATACCAAATTTCAAACTCTACTATAAAGCCATAGTAATCAAAACAGCTTGGTATTGGCATAAGAACAGACCTCAGGACCAATGGAATAGAATTGAAAACCCAGAAATGAACCTACAGACCTATAGCCATCTAATCTTCGATAAGGAAGCTAAAACAATAGAATGGAAGAAAGACAGCCTCTTCAGTAAATGGTGCTGGCAAAATTGGTTAACTACATGTAGAAAACTAAAGCTAGATCCTTATATATCACCCTGCACCAGAATCAACTCCAGATGGATCAAAGACCTTGAACTCAAAGCAGACACTCTGAAAACATTACAGGATGGAATAGGAGAAACCCTAGGTCTCCTTGGCTCAGGTCGAAATTTTCTGAATAGAGACCCGGAAGCACAACAAATCAAAGAAAGGTTGGACAAATGGGATTGCATAAGATTGCAGAGCTTCTGCAGGGCAAATGACATAGCTGGCAAGATCAATAGAAAGCCCACCGATTGGGAGAAGATCTTTACTAGCCATACAACGGACAAAGGTCTCATATCTAAAATATACTTGGAACTCAAAAAATTAAACCACCCAACAACAAATCCTCAAAGAAACAACTGCCCAATAAATAAGTGGGCGAAAGACTTAAAGAGAAGCTTCTCTGAAGAAGAAAGAAGGATGGCCAATAGACACATGAAGAAATGTTCAACATCCCTAGCCATAAAAGAAATGCAAATCAAAACAACATTGAGATATCACCTCACTCCAGTTAGAACAGCAAAAATCAAGAACTCTAATAACAACAGATGCTGGAGGGGATGTGGACAGAAAGGAACCTTACTTCATTGTTGGTGGGAATGTAAACTTGTTCAACCACTTTGGAAAGCAGTATGGAGGTTCCTCAAAAGACTTCACATAGATCTCCCCTATGATCCAGCAATCCCACTTTTGGGCATTTACCCAAATGTTTCCAAACAAGACCACACTAAAGCTACCAGCACAACTATGTTTATTGCAGCATTATTTACCATAGCTAAGATATGGAACCAACCCAGATGCCCCTCAGTAGATGAATGGATCAAGAAAATGTGGTATATATACACAATGGAATTCTATGCCTCCATCAGAAAGAATGACATTTCCCCATTTGTTAGGAAATGGAAAGGTTTGGAAAAAATTATATTAAGTGAAGTAAGCCAGGCCCAAAGAAGCATAGGTCCCATGGTTTCCCTTATTTGCAATATCTAGTATAGGTATGAGTCAAGCGGAAAAGGCCAGATAATGTGATGTTAGGAAAATGAACCCTTAAATATGTATTTTAATGTTTTCGTTTCTTTCATGCATGTATTTCTAATGCATTTATAAGATTATTCCTTTATTGCTTTGTATGTCCCTCCCCCACAGTGTAACCCCCGCTTTCACTATATTTGATATCAGTATATCATGTGGAGGAGATGGGGACAAACAAATCGTTTAAGGATTCAGGTGGACCTGTTGCAACAATGAGAAGTACAAAATGTCATGTCAAAACCAGCTTTACAATTCCGGTGTGGGGGGGGGAGGGGGGTATAATTGGGTGGGGGGAGGGGGGTAAAATTGGGTGGGGGGAGGGGGGAGGCAGGGAAGGGAAGTGAAGGGTAAACAAAGGAGGAGGCTGCAATGCTTGGTAAGAAATGTATGCATTATTCTGCCCATCTAATTGTAACCCCTCTGTACAGTATGTTCTCAAATAAAAAAAAATACAATTTAAAAAAAAAAAAAAAAAAAAAAAAAAAAAAAAAAAAAAATTGTAAAGCCAGTCAGCTTACCAATGCCCCTAATCAACCAGCTGCAAAAGGAGCTCTACTCCGTGGAGATAGGCTAGGTGTGTATTGGGAAGTAGACTTCACAGAAATTAAAACTGGAAAATTTGGATATAAATATTTGCTAGTTTTCGTAGATGCCTTTTCAGGATGGGTTGAAGCCTACCCAAAAAAGCATTAGACCGTGAATGCCGTGGCTAAGAAGATCCTGGAAGAAATCCTACCCAGGTATATGGCTTCCCATCCACCATCAGGTCAGACTGGCCTTTCTCTCAAAAGTATGTCAGGGAATAACCGCGGCACTTGGGATGAACTGGAAATTGCACTGTGCTTATAGACCTCAGAGTTTAGGGCAGGTAGAAAAAATGAATCAGTCTCTAAAAGATACCTTAACTAAATTGGCCTTGGAGACTGGCACAGACTGTGTATCTCCCCTTCCTTTTGCCCTGTTTAGAGTAAGAAATTCACCCTATCAGCTTGGCTTTACTCTTTTTGAAATAATGTAGGGACACCCTGCACCCATTATCCCTATCCTTCAAAGTGAATTGCTTGCTGATTTGGATGATACTGAATTTCTGTGTAAGCTTGACTATTTAC
Organism: Dipodomys merriami; assembly: GCF_024711535.1. Taxonomy (NCBI): domain Eukaryota; kingdom Metazoa; phylum Chordata; class Mammalia; order Rodentia; family Heteromyidae; genus Dipodomys; species Dipodomys merriami. The sequence goes on along the minus strand of NW_027202571.1, from coordinate 2,838,639 downwards.
AGCTGGTGCATAAGAGTATGTGGTCCCAGCTTTGAGCATTATATGATTATCTTTCTCTCTCTTTAACTGTTTGCACTCCCTTTCATAAGCTAGGGAAAGCACAAATGATGAGAAGATTCATTTTGGAAGGGGAAATTGGTAATGGGTTTGACGTTGGTATCACATACATATTAGTCTGACCTCCCATTTGAGTTATGCCTCCCGCACTATATTTTTTTCGTTTGTATTATTATTCTAAAAGTGAATTACACAGATGATACAGTCATATAAATCAGGTATGGATATATTTCTTTTTTTTGAAAGGTCAGCCCTTCCTTTGCTCTCTCAATTTTTCTCTCATTGGTTTGGTTTTATTAACTTCCTTCTTCTTCTTCTTCTTCTTCTTCTTCTTCTTCTTCTTCTTCTTCTTCTTCTTCTTCTTCTTCTTCTTCTTCTTCTTCTTCTTCTGTTACTATTATTGTTGTTGTTGTGCTGTGGAGGTTTTAGTTACATTCATGTGGTAGTGATTACATTTCTTTTGTCTTTGTTTTTGTTTTAGTCAGTAAAGAGGCTTGAACTCAGGGCCTGGACACTGTCTTTGAGCTCTTTTGCTGAAGAATGGCACTCGTATTGAGCTACAGCTCTACTTCCCTGAGGACATTTCTTTTTGGCCAATGTCATCCTTTCTCTTCATCTCTTCCAGTTTTCCCATCCTTCCACACAAACAAGTTGCATAGGTCATTTTCAAAATAGTACCAATTGAATACTGCTATTTCACATGTTTATCCTTTGTCCCTCCCCTTCTATGACCCCTTTAACTTCTCAAAGAGAGATAAATTTTTTAAAAACAACAAAAATGAAAAGTGTAAGAAAAATACCATCTTGTGTCTGTTTCCTGGTCACTGGTTATTTTTGAGATAGTGTGTGTGTGTATGTGTGTGTGTGTGTGTGTGTGTGTGTGTGTGTGTGTGAATACTGGGGCTTGAACTCAGGGAGCTGACCTTTAGCTTTCTTACTCAAGGGTAAAAGAATACAACTTGAACCAAACTTCCACTTCTTGATTTTGAATGGTTAATTGGAGATCAAGTATCACAGGTTGTTCCTACCTAGTCAAGCTTCAATTCACTTTCCTCAGATCTCAGATTTCTAAATAGCTAGACTTACAGGTGTCAGCCACTGGTCGTACGTGGCCTACCTTCTTTTTGTTAAGTAGTTGAAATATAAAAGACAATTGCAATCATAGTAAAAATGAAATCAATTTAACTTTCAAAGCTTCAATAACTTTAAATATTTTGTCACATTTGATTTGTACAGAAAAACATTTTTTTGTAAATGCTCCTGCAATTAGGTTTTCATCTGGATTTTTTCCTCATGATGAACTTGATTTTATATAGCTTTTTACCTGCTAAATATTGATGAAAATATGCCCAGAGGGCATTAATGACCTTCTTTTGGCTTTCATAAGGAAATGGTGGAAGCTAACACTTGTTTTGCTAAATTATTGTGCAGGACCCCACATTCTTAGCCAGAAGACAGTAGTGCCTGTTACAAATCATATATATCTGACAAAACCCTGACTCAGGCCATGTTACCACCTTCCTCTATGTCCTCTTAGAGTGCAATCCTGACTCTCCAGTGGCCATGACAAAGCCCTGCTGGGAGTTCTCAGTACACAGCCAAGGTCACCAGTCAGGTGTGGCAGCTACAGTATTATGGGAGACTGGTGACTGCTTCCTATCATGGAACAACACAGGGAATGTTAGGTCCTTAAGCTGTCATTAGTCCTGAATGCTCCTCATTGAGCATTCGATCCTAAGAGTTAAGGAGACATCACTCTCTCTTGCTTGGGCCAGTTGTGGACCTGTATTTCTTCTTCTGCTGTCATTTTCTGTGGAAAGAAATGATCTGAGCTCTATAAGCTCATTTTGCTTATTCTAGGCCATTAGTGTAAGGTTGGCTTTTATACTTAGACAAAAAGAAATACAGTGATAAAAATAGCAAATAACATTTTTTCTAGTCTATTTATTACCAAAATATTTTTTTTCAAATTCTACCAATAATTCTTAATCATAAGAGGCACTTAATTAGCAGTCACAGTCTCAAACTCCTAAATTCCTCAGTGAGCTGTGGGAGAGAAACCACAGTGAGTGTTAGGGGTCCTCCAGTCTAACTTCTTCGCCAGGGAGGAGTGCTTCTATGCTAGGCCTCCAAATTGAACAACGAATGCTTCTTATACCTCAGATTACATGTCCAAGCTATACATACCAAAGAAAGCGAAGAACAAGACATTAGTCTGACTTGGGAACAACAAAGATCACAAACATAAATTATAAGGAAACAGAAATGAAATTTTCCTTTACTCATATAATACAATAAAAAGAGCTACTTTTCTTATTATCACTTAATTGTGGTTATATGTACTTAGTACTAGCTTCTTGAAAGTCCCCAAACACTCTTTGACATGAACTCAGTAGTTCCCTTGGTATCAGATTGAGATTTTTTGAGAAAAACACTTTTTTAATTTTTATATTTCTAAAAATCTATTTTATAATAGAGATGCTGTACAGAGGGATTACATTTACATGAGTTAGTTACATTTCTCATTGAACATTGTTACCCACTTCAGTTTTCTTCTCCTTTTGTCCCTTCCCCCATTGCCCCTCTCCCACCATTACATTGTAAAGTTAATTTCCGCTATAGTGTCCTGTAGGTATCATTGTTGCAATGGTTCACCTTTTGTACTTCTTTCAGCATTTTGGTATTTCTCTTCCCTTTCCCCAATCAAATAAATGAATATACTGGATGCAGCGTACCAGATTCAAAGACAGTAATTTCCATGGATAAAACCAATAGGAAAAGAAAAATGACATAAAGTAAGAAGAAAGAACTAGCTGCGGTACATTGGCTACATCAAGCTTGACAAATAAACAAAAGAAGACCTGCTGTTTCTATGTCTTGGCATTCATTTCAAATAGCATCATTTTGTATGGTCATATATATGTTCATAACTCCTGAGCTATTATGACCCACTTAAAGGAGTAACAGGCTAATGCTATTCATTGCAAATAAGGGAAATCATAGAGCTCATGTTGCTTTTGGCCTGGCTTGCTTCACTTAATATGATTTTTTTCCAAGTCTTTCCATTTTCTTACAAAACGGACTGTCTCATTCTTTCTGATAGAAGCATAAAATTCCATTGTGTAAATATACCACATTTTCTTGATTCTTTCATCTATTGAGTCAATTGTGTTGGATCTGTATCTTAGCTATGGTAAACAATGATGAAATGAACATAGTTGTGCTGGTAGCTTATTGTGCCTTAGTTTGAGATCATTTGGATAAATGCTGAGGAGTAGGATTGTTGGATCTGTAGTAGGAAGACCCCTACTCAAGCAGGCCAGACCACCTATTCGTCCAGAGTGACAGAGCCCACAGCAACAAAGTTGTTAACAAAGAAGCGACTTTATTAAGAAGGCTCCTATACTGACTGGTTGGGCCGCAGCACAGGAGTGGGAGCTGGTACTGTGACCCCTAGGGGCCCATGTACTTTGGTTTTTAAAGGCAAAATTCAGGAGGCCAAACCTGGTCATGCAGGTAACCAATGAGATTGACACACATACAAAAGATTGCACAGTTATACTAGATCACATGGAGGTGGCCAATGAGGTTAGTTTGTCACATAATGGCTGTTTAAACCCGCCTATAACTTTTGGTTTAAATGACTCACTAATTCAGTGGGTAAGGTGAAGTACGCGCAAAAAGCGGAGTTTACGGTAAGAATACACAGAGGAGGAGTTTAGTGGAGTTTACCATAAGCACGTGAAAAAGGTACAGTTTACGGTAAGCTCGGTAAGCTCGAGATGTTGCCAGTAGGAGCCAGTTTACAATCTATCTGTTTTATTGGTCAGTCTGTAACAGAACAATCAAGGTGACTTAGGTTGTTAAGGGGAGGGAACATAGGGCAATTCTGTCCATTCCAGGAACTGGGCTGGTTGGAACCAAGTTCTAATAAACCTTGATTAAAGGTTTTTCCTCTTCTAAAATCCCTAAAACAAAGGCGAAGCCATGAAAGAAACTGTACCAGCTCAAGTCTCCTCTCAGGACATACTTCAGATCTTAGGGGAGTTCTAGGTTTAGTCTGTTGAGGAACCTCCATTCTGCCTTCCAGAGTGTTTGAACCAGCTTACATTCCTACCATCAGTTTAGTGTGTTTCCATTTAGCCACATCCACCTCCACATCTGTTATTATTTGCTCTCTTGATAATGGCCATTCTAACTGGGGTAAGGGGCATCAAAATGTGGTTTTGGCTTTGATTTGCATTTCTTATATGACCAGTGATGCTGAGCATCCCCCTTCTCTTTCTGAGAGGCCACACTATTACAGGTTTGTAGTGTCTCAACAGAGGCATAGAAAATTATAATATTGTATGCTTTTTGTTGTACATTCACTTCATTTGGCGCTTCCAATGACTCTTAAACTTATAGTAAAGGTTTATACTATTTCCCTTACTGAAAAAAAAACACTGATTTTCAAAAAACATAGGAAAAAGTCCCTTTGTCGGGGGTTCAGGGAATACTAAGGAAGATTCTTTACTGGGAAATTTTATTTGGTTGCTTGTTTGTTACATCACTTAAACACAACAGAAACTATGTTACCTCATTGGATTTTGCTACAAAAGTTACAAAATATTTTGACATATATTTGATTTGGTGTTTTGGGTTTTTTTTTACTTTTGGAGGGCTAGTGGGCCAGTACTCAGGCTTGAACTGAGGGTCTGGAGATCTTGCTTAGGTTATTTTACTCAATGCTGTCACTGTGCCACTCGAACCACATCTGCACTTCTGGTTTTTTGCTACTTAATTGAATATAAGAATCTTGAGGATTTATTAGTTTGGGTTGACATCAAATTGTGATCCTCAGATCCTACCTTCCTGAACATCTAAGATTACAAGAATGAGCCGGAACCTGGATATATTGTGCTCCCTATGAAACCTAAACAATGGCACAGAATTCTGAAGCATGTGTGTATGGTTATGTATTTAAAAATTAGTTAGAAAAATATAGACCTTTATGTGTATGTGTGAATGTGCTGAGGGAAATGAGGATGTATCTGCTGATTTTGAGGAAAGATTTAACCTAGGGCTTTTCACAGATTTAGCTACACTGTACAGAAAGCTTGAGACTAAAACTGAGGTACATGATGTCATTATTCCATTTATCTACATCCCTTGCTAACATATGCATATACTGTGGTGTTGTCATGAGTATTTTGTGTATGGGAGCCAGTACTGGGGCTTGAATTCAGGACCTAGATACTGTCCCTTAGCATTTCATGCGATTCTAATACTCTACCATTTGAAGCACAGCTCAGCTTTCTTCATTTACTGTTTAATTGGAGATAGAAGTCTTTTTTGCTGTTGTCTTTGAACTGAGTTTCTCATATCTCAGGGTCCTGAGTAGCTAGTTTTACAGGCCTGAGCTTCCAGTGTTTAGCTTTTCATTATTACTTTCACAAGCTACATGCTCAAACACATTCCTTGCATTCAAAAATTTCACTGTTCAGGCTGACTGACAAGTTGTGAGGAAACATGGTGGAGTGAATAAGTTACCAAATGGGCCTCTAGCCCCATTAACATCATTCTTGTCAGTAACTTTCCTTTAAGTGAGTGAGTAAGTACATATTTCCACTTTCACTCTGACATTTTAACTGGAACTCATGAAATGTTTTTGATATATCTTTTAAATGTTATCTCCCAAACAGGAGATATTATTTGAATGTTTTGATAATATTTAAGATGGGGGTGGTCTTGTGTGTCTGGATGTCTGTGGACAGAGGCCATCCAGCTGGGCTTCAGGCACAGAGCTGATGCTTCCTGTCTCCTGGTTGCAGAGAGGAAGGTTTTCTTCCTGGTCAGGCTTTGAATTGAGATCCTTTCATCTTAAACTTCAAAGTAGCTAGGATAACAAGCATGAACCACCACCAACTGGCTTGTTTTAGAAGCATTAATTGTTTTTCATTCATTGCTTTTTTCCTGGAAGGTTGACCTAGACAGGCTGCTTGTACCTCATGATAAGGTGATTTGAATAATACCCTTTGCCTCTGGCATTTCTGAAACCCATTTCCTCAGTCAAATGAATTTGTTGTAAAGCCAATAGCATTTTCCTTCTTAGATGTTAGGTAGCTTATTTAAATCTCTTATACTTTCATTTGACAAAGCAATCAGGAAGTTTCTGTAAAACCCTACTTCTTGAGAGCATTATAGTTAGAAGGTATAATGTGCACACTTTCATATAGTCTCGCCTTTTATAAACATATGTTACACGATTGGGTGGAAGAATGACTATTGAATTAACTTGATAACCACTGTAGAATTTTTAAGCCTTAATGCTTATTAACTCAGAGGAGGATTAAAAACATTCAGAATAGTAGAATGTGGCTATTACTCATTTGATGTATGTGGAAAGATGATCAGAATTCTGATTAATAAAATATATCTTCAAATTTCCAGTGGTAGAATGCTATGCTAACTAGGAGGAGACAGTGTTGATGCCAGGGCTTTGAAAGCTGGTAATGCAGCAAAATATCAGGGGCGAACATTTGCTAAGGATACAATTTCCAAGGCTTATACCAAATATATTGAATTAGAATGCTAAGTGATGAATGACAGCACCAAATTTTATTTGTTGGCTTCTTTGTTTTGGAAGTCCTGGGATTTTGACCTAGGGCCTGGGTGCTGTCCTTTAGTTTTTTTCCTGAAGGCTAGTGCTCTACCAGTTGAACCACAGCTTCATGTCCATATTTCTGGTAGTTAATTGGAAATAAGTCTTACCAAATTTCCTCCTTGGACTTGCTTCAAACCTGATCCTCAGATATCAGCCAAATGAGTAACTAGGATTCCAGTTGTGAGCCACCAGAGCCCAGTTAGAATCACATTTTAAAAGTATTCTTTACTGAATCAGATATGTCTGACTACTATTGTAGCACTTTGGTTCCAGTGGGTTGTTAGATTTAAACTAAAATCAGAACTTTTCTTCTTGTAACCGGCAGCATCCAATATCTATCTAATTTATACCTATCTTCATTTTGGATCTTTTTCTTCTTTGTACCTTTCCATTCTTAATTCACAAGCAAGCATGTCAGTGCTGTTTTCATTTTCTGAAGCAAATCAGCTCCATTCCCATCAATGGGCGATGTATTTGCTGTCCTTACTGTCTGGAGTACCTGCTCCTAGAAAATTACCTGGATGTTGGCTCTCATAAGAACATCCCCAATATGAAGTTGTTGCCACAAAATCACCAATTTCATGTCTCTGATTTATAGAAATTATCATTATGATTTCTGGTTTTCTTTACATCATGAAATTGCTGAGGAGAGAGCCCCATTCACTTCTGTATCTCCAACACCTGTAATAGTGCCTAGTCCTTAGTGCTCAGGGGCCTTACATGGAGATCAGCCTTCCCCAGCTCAATTTATCCTAGCTTCTGGTCAGGACAGCTGTTCAAGCTGAAGGTTAGTGGCTAGTATTCATTCCCTCTCATTCTTTGTGCCTTTTGCTGTTGTTGAGCCAACTTTAGGGCAAAATCAGTGCCTGAGACCTATTTGCTGCTATGGCAAAGATGGCTATGACATCATAGAAGTTATGACCATTGTATTGTGAAGCTGTGTGAGGACACCAACCCCCACACAATTTCCCCAAGATATGTGTCTCCTTTGCCCAGGAGTGCATTCAACAATTCAACAACCAAACTATCACCCAGTTCCTGATAAACTCAGAGTATGTTTCCATTTCCTTTAAAAAAAATTCAAGACATGCCTTTGATGATTTGTCAATGAATTACTGAAATAGAGTATATAATTTTATGTATTTGTAAGTCTTTGACCATCTATCTTGAGCCCTTGCCATATTTCTATGTGTTTGCATCTTGTGAAGGGAAATAATGTTTAATTCAGTATGATCAGAGACTACAGTTTGGAACCTTTTGGAGGGAATGCCAACTTTCCATCTGATGTTCTACAAATTGCCATGTTGGTACAGGAACTGTGTAGACTGTCATAAGATAAGAGGCTTGTCCTGATTTCTACTGACTTTCCTCTGGGGTCAGGGGGTGTGATCCCACTGCCTATGTGTTTATTTGCTACACTGGAGGGACCAGACCTCCTCTGAAAATCTACGATTTGGTTGTAAGAGATACTAAATCTCATTACCCAGCTTCCCACATCACTAGGATTACAGGACTGAGTCTCATGGACTCAACTTTTTTATACATACTATAGTCAATTTCATTACATTCACTTTCATTTTATTCACATCATAGACAGATATATACAAATATATGTATATGTTTATTCATCTATTTATAATCAGTTTATATATAGAAACACACAAATATATTCTTATAATTATAATCAAATTATATCACTACTTTCCCCAATAATATTTACACTAATATTTTGTGCAAAAAACTCAAGTTTAAAATTTAAATGCCATTGTAGTTGGAAAAATCATATTCAGTCTTATATACTATGTAATATACTATATATAACATCAAGAATATAATATGTATTTACATATAACTGATTTAAATGTGGAGTATTTTTTCTTCCTGATTTTGTATTTTTCATTTTTCCTATTATGGCTTTTGCTTTCCATTATACATATTTTCTATATATTTTCAGCCCTAAGTAGACTTTTTTATAATATTGGAGCCAAATTTTTCTTCCATATTTGTCCAAAGCACAATGAAGTTGTTTTCAAATTCGAACTCACTGTTGGAAGAGAGCCCACATACCACTATAAGTATTGTGGCATTTGTCCCATTTGACAGGATAGCCTTCTAGGACATCTGATCTTCTATGTACTAGAGCTTTTATAGCCACCTTATGACCCCATGCAGGCATGGCCTGGCTTCCTTGCCACTCCCTGTGCATTTAACATTTCCCATTATATCCAGTAGGCTCTCTAATACAGCCCCCGTCTCTCTGTGTTCCCCCCCAGAACACATATGCACAATGTTTCAGATTGTAGGATTAAAAAGAAATATATTTAGGATTCATGAATTTTAGAATATGTCAAAAACATTATTTTAATAAAGTTAAAAAATAAATAGGGTGAACCTTTTACATCAGGACATAAAGAAAAAAAAGGATTGTCTCAGGAAAAGGAGAAGGAATCAGAAATTCTCCCACAGAGTCCTCAAAGAGATCTACTTCCTCATTAAAGACAGGATTTTCTTCCTGAGTCCAGGTATAGACAGATTCTAATTTCTCAATTGGAAATTGAATCCCCTGCAAGAGGTCAGATTGGTCTGGGTATTGTGAGGAAAGATTCCCTTTCCTCAACTGAATCTATATTTTGGACCTCACTCATTGGTTTTCCTGAACATAGACTGGGGTCATTTTCCATTAGCACACATTTATCCTGCACACCAAGAAGTGTTTTTTTGACTGGCTTGGTGGCGATCTAGTTGGATTGTGAACATCAATGGAAGACATTCTGGATTGTCTTCATCCTTGGTGTTATGTGCAGGTACACCTGCATCACATGTGGGGTTCAGAACCAGTGGGATGTCCACAGGACTCAAAACCTACTTGGGCCTTTCTACAAATTGAAAAAAAATCCTCTATGTTCACATGCTTTCTGGAGATCTTCCAATCTCAATCAGTCACCATTGACGACATCACTGATGGCTTCTTTATCTGGAGCTCTGCAGGAGCTGCTTTACGGTGATGCAAACCTGAGAATGTAAATAGGTACAGAAATCTTAGAGTAGACCCTATAAGTTAAGGTGTGACTAAACTTCTGAGGATCTAATGGGAGAAGCTGTAGAATTTGAGGTTGGATTGAACACTGATTAGAATGTAGGGTGTTTCTAATGAGTGGCTACTTCCAAGTTCTTTCAAAAGGAGAACAGATTATACTTGGCATAGAATATCCATAAAAGGACATTTTGCCAAACTGAGGAGTACTAAGGTCTCATGACCAATTGGGCCCATCCCTAGAGACCCAGGTTCCATCCCTCCTCACGAGCCCTGAAGCATCTAAACAAGTTCTTCCTCTTTTTCTTGGTATCATGGGTCATGGGTTCCTCCAGCTGGTCCAGAAGAATATGTAAGCAGAAGAGCAGGTCTGAAGAGACCATGTTGATCTTGACATTCTGTGTAAGTTCTTTCAGGGTGTCATGGTTCTTAGGCACATAGAAATCATCAGGGTAGAAGTCCATCCACATAGGGAGGATAGAATAAACAATGCTGTGGGAAGATTAGTGAAAAGGAAAATGAGAGCCCACCCTCTCCATCCTGAACCTTGTACTATAGACTCTTTCTGGCAAGACTTGCATGTTGGGAAGTGGGAAGAGACTCCTGCAAGCAGGATGCTCCTCACAACCCACTTCTAGAAATTTCTCAAATATAATCTTAAAAATTTCTCCCTGTGATAAGAAGAGAAAGTTGTTTCCCCAATGGATCTGACTTGTTATATACAGCCCTCCCTGGCATCCATGAGAGTCCAAAACCACAACCACATCCACAACTGTGTAATCTGCTATCCTCTGATGTGCCAAACCTCAACCCTCTGATGAAAATAACAACTGGTGTGCAAAGAAGAAAATTGACTTTGATTCAGAAACGTCAAAGGTACCAAGTTTCAAAGGACAAAATTTCTCTTTGTGCCAATGTCCACTTACTTTTTCACTTGTTCATCTTCCTCCCAGTTATGGTAGAAAGATCTGTACCAATGGGAGAAAGAAGTTAACTCTTTGCTTCTCCTTTTCTGAACAGGACACACATGGGACTGTCTAAGTCACAAATGGTAATGTAAACATGAAATGTCATGTCAAAACCAGCTTTACAATGTCGGTGGGGGGGAGGGGGGTATAATTGGGTGGGGGGAGGGGGAGGGGGGAGGCTGGGAAGGGAGGTGAAGGGTAAACAAAGGAGGAGGCTGCAATGCTTGGTAAGAAATGTATGCATTATCCTGCCCATGTAATTGTAGCCCCTCTGTACAGTATGTTCTCAAATAAAATAAAATAATATTAAAAAATAAAAAAAAGAATAAAAACTTAAAAAAAAAGTGAAGATATGTCTATACAATTTCATGGAAATACTGTGAGTGTGCTTATATACATCTTTCCAAATAACTGCAGAATGGCTCATGCCTCTAACCCTAGCAATCAGGAAGGTGAGATCTGAGGATCAGATTGAAATCAGTTTGAACCCAGTCTAGTTTGTAAAATCTAAAGACACTTATCTTCATTTAACCAGCCAAAGGCCAGAACTAGACTTGGGGCTCAATTGGTAGAGTGCTACGAATGTTACAGAACTCAGGCCCCAAATTCAAATTCAAGTTTCATCCTTTCTTCTGTCTATATTCCTTCAAAGGCCTCCAAGATAGTGATTTCCTAGATGAGGGTGGAGGTTGGATGAGACTGGCTCATTCCTTTAATCCTATTCTTTCAGCAAGAAAATCATTAAGGCTCCACTAGCTTATGAGGCAAATGAAATGTTCTGGCAGCCCAGTCCTAAGGAATTAGTCGAAGACTGCTCTTCTTTGTCTCAAGCCAAGCTCCTTTGATAAGACCCCAGTGATACAGTCTCAGAGAGGTACCAATTATTCCAATATTTGGGAGGGGGTCTCATCAGTCTTGGGTTTGAAGGAGGAAATCTCACTTTTTTTGTCAGTCGTGGGTCTTGAACTCTGGGTTTGGATGTTATCCCTCAGCCTTCAACTCAATGTGAGCACTCTACCAGTTGAGCCACAGCACCACTTCCGGTTTTCTAGTGGTTTATTGGAGATGAGTCACATGGACTTTCCTGTCCAGGCTGGCTTTGAACCTTGATCCTCAGATCTCAGCATCCTGAGTAGCTAGGATTACAGGTGTGGGCCACCGGCACCCGGCTAAGGAATACTCACTTTTTAAACAGAATATCCAGCAACTGCTCTATTGTCCCCGCTTTCTATAGTGGTGGAGGAAGTTTCCAACATAGAAGAGATCACCTTTCTCGTAGGCAGGGACCAGGTCCATTTCCAGAATTTCCAGCAAACCTGAGTCCAGGCACCATATATTATAAGGCATATTCAGGGTTTGGGCTGACTCATTGTCACACTGGGGTGGTAAAAAAGAATGGATCTTTGAAACATGGAAATGGGAGTACACTTAAATTGAGTAATTGTAATAGAGTGGATTGAAAACTACACAGTAAATATTTTCTCAGTCTACTCATATAAAAGCACACAAGAAGAAGGTTCTAGTGTGGGCTAGGATGAGATTAAATAGGTTTCCTCTCATAGTTTTACCTTGCCGGAGTTGCCGTAGTTTCTTCTTATAACAAGGCCTGAGACATTGGTTTCGTGGTTTAGCACTGATCCAATGTCTGCAGCATCGAGTAAGGCACTCACACCACTCATGCCTGAGACCTGAATCTCTTGAACTTTGAAAACAATACAGGAACATCTTTCTTGGTCCTGAGCCACAGGCCAAGTGAGCTGGCTTGAGTTGACTTTTAGTTACAGTTGCTTGGCTCTCAGAGTTCCATATTCTATTCCATTATGAGGGAGGTAGAGTCATATCTCAGAGCCTAAACATCTAAGCTGCTTGCTCACATAAGACCATCCCAAAGACAAACTGTAGACTGAAATCTCCCTTCCTACTTCACTCTATACACATGTGGATATTGTCAAATCCCAACATTATCAGCTAGGCCTAGATAAAGTCATGGTCTCAGTCTCAAAAAGCCCTTCCTAGCTCAGATCCCACCCTTATTTGTCACTAGTCTTCTCATCCTGCACAAATCATTTTGCCTCTCAGGGCCCTCTCAGCCTGCCATGTGTTTCTTGCATGTACTATTGATATCCACTTACTAGGACATTGTTAGGTTTTTTGTTTCCTAATTTTCTGTTTGCTCTTGAAGGCTCTGTGTGCTGTCAGCTGGAAAAAAGGTAAGTACCTAGAGGCGGGAAAATCAAAAAAGTATTGAAAAACAAACATTATACATGTAGTCAAACATTTTGTAAGACAGAAGAGCATTTTTGAAACTTTTATTATATTTTATGAACGAGGGGAAGGGGAGAAGGGAAGAGGTGCTGCGTTGTCTTCTCATAATTCAATGGTTATTATTTTAAAATACGATATTTGAAGGAATGTAATATTTAAAGATAAAAACTGTACTCCTGTTCTTTTTATAAGCTAGGCATTTATAAAGCATTCCTCACTAAAGTCTTGTCGTTTGTGTCCCATGAACTGTCCTCCTCCTTCAAAATAATCAAGGAAAACCCTTCACAAATAAGTGGGATGTTGTCCAATATCTGGATAAGAATTTAAGAGACAATATTGCCTGCCATTTTGTGCATGTACTTGTGTGTGTGTGTGTGTGTGTGTGTGTGTGTGTGTGTATGTGGGTGAACGTGTGTCTGTGCATAAAGGTGTTTTAAGATTTGAGCAAGGACTATATGACAATCCCGAGGATCTTTCCCTTCACTGTAGTGCTCTACCAATTGTGCCAAAGTTCCACTGCAAGTTTTTGTAGTGAACTGGAGAGGAGAGAGCCTCCAAAACCTGGTGATAAACATTGTTACTGGAGGTAGTGGGGTTGCATGTTTCAGTCCAGCTTCACAACACTCAATATCATAAAACAACAACAGCAAAACCTAATATCAAAATACAATAATAAGACGTAATTAGAATAAAATTTAGTGATATAGTCTGTTAGCATAACTTTCATGAAACCTTGGTTGTAATGATTTAACAACACAAAACCAAATAAATTAGATAATTTCAGTAGATTCTAGAAATTTTTTAATTCCATCTTAATAACGGAACAAGAAAACATTCATACTCATAAGGAGAATGTAAAAATGATAAAAGATGGCAGATTATGAAATAGGAACTTCTACACTGCAGGAAAATTATTGTCATGGTTAATATATGGTGGTATTGTAATGGTGAATATATGATAATGTTCTTCAGAACAGCAATAGATAAATACATATTTACTGCACATAGTTTAACTTGTCTATCTCTATCAACTTCCAGTCTTCAAGTGCACATTATCAATGTATTCATGTTTATGGTATATTCCAAAAAAATAACTATCAGAGGCAGGAGTTACCAAAATATATTACCTTCAAAGTGTTAGGAGATAAACTTGCTAATTATATTGACTATTTTATATATTAAGCATGTAGTCTGTTATCATTGTATCTCTAAGTATGTACAAACACTACTTCAAAGTGAAACGAAATACAACAAGGTTTTGAAGGCATATGCCTGTAAAGCTAGCTATTTGGGACATCACTTCAAGACCAGTGTAGTTTTACCTGCAATGCTCCACAACCCCTGGCTCTGTGTGATGGAATACGTCTATCATCCCAGGTCCATTGGGAGCTTAGAGCAGGAGGATTTCAATTCCATGCCATACTGGGCAAGAACTTCCACATGGCTCCATCTCAAGCAAAGAAGGTTCAACACTCCCCCAACTAAGTGAAAATAAAAATAAGAGCATTGTAGTATAAGAAACAAACAATATTAAAACATGCCAATACAAACCATCATGAACAACACACACCTAATATTTGTTTCTCATACCTGTAATCCTAACTATAGCTAGGATTATATATGTGAGCCAGAGGCACTAGGCAGTTCATTATTTTAAAAATTACTATTTGAGTGTCTGCTTTGACTCCGAGGTCTTTGATCCATTTGGAGTTGATTCTGGTGCAAGGATCTAGCTTTAGTCTTCTACAAGTAGATAACCAAATTTGCCAGCACCATTTACTGAAAAGGCTGTCTTTCTTCTATTCTATTTTTCTAGCTCCATTATAGAAGATTAGATGGCTATAGGTCTGTAGGTTCATTTCTGGGATATCAATTCTATTCCATTAGAACTGAGGTCTGTTCTTGTGCTAGAACAAAGCTGTTTTGATTACTATGGCTTTGTAGTAGAGTTTGAAATTTGGTATTGATGTTCCTCTAGCACTGTTCATTTTATTAAGGATCATTTTTGCTATTCGGTGTCTTTTATTGTTCCATATGAATTTTTGGACTGCTTCTTCTATTCCCTTGCAGAATGAGTTTGGAATATTGATAGTTATCGCATTGAATTTGTAGATAGCCTTGGGAACTATTGACATTTTCACGATGTTGATCCTTCTAACCCAGGAGAATGGGAAGTTTTGCCACTTTCTAAGTTCTGTTTTGATTTCCGTTTTCAGGTTTTTAAAGTTTTCATCATAGAGGTCCTTAGAGGGTAATGAGAAAATATGAAGCTAGAGATCCTTTCAGATTATCCCACCCACTCTTCTATTACTTTAAGCAAAAAACAAAACAAAGGAAAGCAAACAAAATAGACTTTATGGTTAATTAAGCTGCTATTAAAGATTCCAGGCAGAATTATACAGCTAAACGATGAGTTAGAACATATGTTTTGTCAATACTGAACTTAAATGTGTCACAAAAATATCCATGGATTTATAACTAGAAATTCTGAAGTGTTAAGTATATTAATTAGGTGAGTTTCATAAGATAGCCAATGAATAGAACACCACACGGAATTCAGTCTGGTAAAGTAGTTTATTTACTGAACTGCTGCCCATGCCATACATGGTTGAAAGGCATGTACAAAAAATAGGGTAGGAGTTCCGGGAAGATGGAGGAGGAGAAGCTGGCTAAACAAGCTCTCACATAGAAAGCAGTTTTAGTGTTCCAGGAAACAGTCCTATGCCAGAGAATCACACCAAGTGTGCCATCACAGGACAGAGAGTTAGGCCAGAGAGGGAAAATCCAGGCAAGGAGACAGATCTGACCATTTGCCAGCAGCTGCGGCTGCAGCCGCAGTAGCAGTGGCTGTTGCCACCATACCGGTAATACAGAGAGTCCGGGACAAAGGCGCAAAATATGGCGGGCAAGCAGATTCTACACAACACCAGCAAGAACTGACAAGGAGCAGACATCTTCATTCTGAAATTTGTAGACAGAGAGGACCCAGGAACTAAGACTCCAGCGTTAGTAGAAGCCTGACATCCTCACTCCTTCTGAGGGAGCAGAGGAGGGAAGGCCACCTCTCCAGATCCCCACTACAAGAGATCTCCATATTTGATACTGACAAAGGTATGGATGAGCAGCTAGCTCCAACTCAGGCCTTGGAAGGAAACAAGAGTCATTTAGCAGGTCACAGAAACCTCACCTGACCTGCCAGTCTTAGCTCTACCCAGGGAAAATTCTCCCAGCCTGGCTGAGCAAGCTCCGCCAGACCCAGGAGTGGATTTCTTCCCTGGGTAAACTGAACCAGAGGCTACCCCTCCCTACAGCATCCTTGACAACCAATTGAAATTCAGTAGACATAAACCCTGAGAATGGCTCCAGGCTGGGCTCTGTAAGTATCTCAGGAGCTAACTCCTCAGGGAAAAGTTGCTGTTTGCTGAAAGGACTCAACTCTACCCAGAACCTAGCGTCATCACAGCATCTTCATACTAGAGGAAACAGCCATCTCCCTCTTTTGAGATACTCAAAGCAGATCTCCCTCCCATTGAACTAACTTGGGAGGGAATCACAAAATCCTGGGTAAAGCAGAGAATTTTCTGCCTACTCAAACAAACTGACTTAAGAAACCATCTAAGCCACAGGAAAATCAAACACCACAAGCATACCAGAGACTCCAACAAGAGACTAGTTACATACACAAGGGAGATACAGGATATTCCCATCCCCCCAAAAAAAAAATCAAAGAGCATTTTTTGTACCTTTATAAAAAAATTTAATTTTTTTTAAATTTTAATTTTTAACATTAAAAAATTTTGTTTTCTATTAACTTTTTTTCTTCCTCTTATAACATTATTTTAAGGGTATATGTGTGTGTACTTTTTTTCTTTATAAAAATTTGATTTTGTTTAGCTCTACTGAACTTTCGACCCTTTTATTCTTTCCTTCTCATTCTTTTCACTTTTTCTTCTCTTTCATTCTTCTTTGCATGACTTAGTTGCTGTTCTGCTCATCTTCAGATAAACCCATAGTAGATTATTAGACTTTAACTCCCTGTTGTGTATACATTTAATCCAGAAATTTATTACTCAATTTAAAACCTCTTAGACTTAAATTCCTTAATAGGAATACTACCTCTTTATACCTATATAATATTTCAAGCATTTTTATTTTTGAGTTTTACATGTCTCCTTTCTATCCTATCCACAGTCTTCTCTGAATATCACATATTCATTTTGCATAATTTATAAATGTTGCACTTTTTAATTTTTTTAATTTTTGTTTTTCTATTTTTTCTTGTCTTTTTTCTTTCTCTTTCTTCTTTTCCTCTCTCTCTCTTATTATCATTCTATCCAACCTATTTCCCGCTTTGAGATTAGGACTTAGTTAAGTTAACTCTCCCTCGGACTTTCCACATCACTCTATTCTTATTTTTAACCACATTTCTTCCTAAACCTAATAATTTCTGTTTGCCAAATACTTCTTTGCTGTTCGTAGCCCATTAATATATAGTTGATTGATGTTGAACAGCTATATCTGTTTAGCTAGATTGTATCTGCAGACTTTTGACTGTGCAACTACAGGCTTTGGTTGATGCTTACCTTAAAATAGTGTGCTAGCACAAAACTGGTTTTACTTTCATCCTAAATGGGCAGAGTAAGCCGGAAAAAAAAAACAAGAAAAATGGCAAGTCCAGTTATCTCAACTCCCACTCATAATAATCACGGGAGAGAACAGATAGTGAATAATCCATTGGAGAGTTCCCAAAAAGCTCAACAAACACTACTGGTAAATGTGATAAATGAAAAGATTGAAAACCTGCAAAGGACTCTGTATGAGCGTGATAGGGAGAGAGGAGGTCAAACAAAGGTCAATACAGGAATATCATGAGCATGAGGAAGCTACTCAAAGATTGATAAAGTAAAGGCGTGAGCAGGCTGAGAACATTCAAAGAGAAAGTCAAGAATGGCGTGAGTAGGCTGAGAATACTCAAAGAGAACTACAGGAATTGCGTGAACATGAGGAGTCTAATCAAAGAGTAATACAGGAATTGAGAGAGCGGGATGAGAATACAGAAAGATCACTAAAGGCATTCGTGGAATCCATAAACAGCTGAAAGAAGGCATGGAGACCACAAAGGGAACGCTGAATGGAACCAAACAGAAGGAATGGGAGTTCAAAGAAACCATAACCAATGAACTAAGTGATTTGTGAAAAAACACTGAACACCAAATTAAGGAAGTAAAGAAGTTCATACAAGATCTAAAACAAAGCTCCAACAAAAAATTTGAAGCCATCAAAGCTGAACAACTCGAAGGAAAAGAAAAAACAAAGTAGAAAGTCTTGATAATAGGGTTAGACTATACAGAAGATCAAATTTCAGGGATTGAACACAGCCTAGATATTGTAGAGAAAGAACATACAACAATCCAAGAAATATGATAGATCTATTCAACACTTGGAATACACTATCAGAAGGCCTAATCTGAGGAAAACGGATATAGAGGAGCACCTAAAGACAGAAATTAATGGTCTAGCAAATTTGTTTCACAAGATCCTAGCAGAGAACTTCCAAAACATGCAAAAAGATAAGCTTATTCATATACAAGAAGCTTTTAGAACTCCAAATACACCAGACGAGAATAGCACATCCCACCATCACATTATAATCCACACAGGATCAATTCAGACCAAGGAAAACATCCTTAAAGCTGTCAAGAAGAAAAGATCAATAGCCTATAAAGCGAAACCAATTAGAATCACCTCAGATGTCTCAGCGGTGACAATCAAAACCACAAGAGCCTGGAATGAGGTATGCAGGCCCTAAAGACAAACAACTATCAAGCAAGAATTCTGTACCCTGCTAAACTCTCCTTCATAACGAAGGTGAAATAAAAAAACTTCCATAGTAAAGAAAAATTGAAACATATCTCCACCAAACCAGCCCTACAAAAATTCTTAAATGAATTAAAATACAAAAAAACCATAGTAAGTATCAACAAAACAAAGAGTTGGTTCTTCGAATAAATTAACAAAATTGATATACTCTTAGCCAATCCTTATCAGAAAAACAAGAGAACATACCCAAATAAATAAACTCAGAGATGAGAATGGAAACATCACCACGGAAACAACCAAGATGCAGAACATTATAAGGGAATACTTCTCAAAACTTTATGTTAATAATTTTGAGAACTTGACAGAAATGGACCTTTTCCTAGCAAATATCGAAATGCCAAAACTAAACCAAGATGAGTTAAACCATTTTAACAGGCCCATATCAAGAATTGAAATAGAAACAGCAATAAGAGACCTCCCAGCTAAGAAAAGCCCAGGAGCAGATGGTTTTACAGTGGAATTCTACTAGACCTTCAAAGCAGAGGTCACACCCATACTCCTCCAACTTTTCAGTGAAATTAAAAGAGAAAGTTCACTACCAAACTCATTCTATGAAGGCCTCATAACCCTCATCCCAAAACCAGGCAGGGACTCATCAAAGAAAGAGAACTATAGACCCATTTTTCTGATGAACACTGATGCAAAACTTCTCAACAAAATTTTGGCCAATCGACTTCAACAATTCATCCAAAAAATCATACACCAAGATCAAACTGGATTCATTTCAAGGATGCAAAACTAGTTCAATATACGCAAATGAATTAATATAATTCCTCACATCAACAGGAGCAAGGATAAGAACCACATGGTTATCTCAATAAATGCAGAAAAAGTACTTGGCATGATCCAACACTCCTTTATGATGAAGGTTCTGGAAAAATTAGTAATCCATGGGACATTCCTAAATACACTAAAGGCTATATATGACAAACCTACAGCCAGCACTATACTTAATGGTGAAAATCTAAAGCCATTGCCTCTTAACTCAGGAAGGAGACAAGGATATCCACTCTCTCCACTTCTCTTCAATCTACTATTGGAATGCCTATCTACAGCAATAAGACAAGATGCAAACATAAAGCGGATCCGAGTAGGGAAAGAAGAAGTAAAACTCTCCCACTTTGCAGATGACAGGATCTTCTATTTAAAGAATCCCATAGACTCCACTCCCAATTACTCAAGCTGATTCAAAACTTTGGCAAAGTAGTAGGGTATAAAATTAACCCGCAAAAACCAATGGCTTCTCTACATGCCAAAAATGAGAAAAGTGTAGCTGAAATAAGGAAAGCAACTCCATTCAGAATAGTCCCACAAAAAATAAAATACCTAGGAAGTAACTTAACCATAGAAGTGAAGGACCTCTATGATGAAAAGTTTAAAAACTTGAGAAAGGAAATCAAAACAGAACTTAGAAAGTGGCAAAAACTCCCATGCTCCTGGATTGAAAGGATCAGCATGGTGAAATGCCAAAGGCTATCTACAAATTCAATGCGATACATATCAATATTCCAACATTATTCTTCAAGGAAATAGAAGAGTCAATCCAAAAATCCATATGGAATAATAAAAGACCCTGAATAGCAAAAACGATCCTAAACAGAAAGAACAGTGCTGGAAGAATAGCAATACCAAATTTCAAACTCTACTATAAAGCCATAATAATCAAAACAGCTTGGTACTGGTACAGGAACAGACCTCAGAACCAATGGAATAGTAAGGCAAGCAAATCCCAAATTATTCATTGAGGAGATGAGTTGAAATTCATCATTTTACACACTAATACTCTTTCCTCAACAAAACCAGAGGATTTAAAATAACTAATATTTTTATGTTAATGGGTACAAATGTGCACGAATTTTCTAGAAATAAAATGATCACTCATGATACCTTACTGGTACTTCAAAAAATGCTTTCCAATTAGAGGAATAATCTTCACACTTTTTCACACAATGTGAATCTGCCTGGTAACAGAACCCCAAGCAAGACTAAGGCAGCTAATAGCTATCTAATTTTTGTTGTCTTTTTGCAATACTGCTTTCTTATCATATTGATTAGTATAAATTCTATGACCAGTATA
Source organism: Dipodomys merriami (assembly GCF_024711535.1). Taxonomy (NCBI): domain Eukaryota; kingdom Metazoa; phylum Chordata; class Mammalia; order Rodentia; family Heteromyidae; genus Dipodomys; species Dipodomys merriami. Next base: position 2,817,712 of record NW_027202571.1, on the reverse strand, counting down.
AAATCACATTTGTTATAAAAGTTACTAGGTGGGAAATTCATGGATGAGGCGGTGTGGTGTTTCTGATAGAGCCCTATCTGGTTCAAAGGAGGAGTTGGTATTGGCAGAGCATCTGTTGTGGAGTTGGGCAAGGCTTTGACGGTGAAAGCATCTGTGTAGGGATTTGAGACAGCAGGGAGGGGACAGGAAGGACTAGATTGTTAGGGACAGGGTCTCTTGTGGAGTAGGTGGGACTTTAGGATGGAGGCTGGCAGGTGGATGGGTTTTCTGTGGAAGAAAGTGGGGTCACTGGGGAGGAGGCTCTTTGGGGCAAAGCTTTGAGAAGGAAGAACAAGGCTACAAGGGAGGTGGTTACTTAGAGGAAGGTTTCTGGTGGAGTACTGTGAGCCCTTTTGGGATATGTAGGGTGGGGTTTCCCATAAGGCAGGGAAGGGCATGGAGACAAGAGGCTGACAGAAGGTGGTGTTTCTGGTGCCAGAATGTGGAGCTATGAGGGAGAGGCTTTTCAGGGTCTGGTTTGAGAGGGCAGAGCGGTGCTAGGAAGAAGTAGGCTAGTAAGGGGAGGGGATTCTGGTGGATAATGGCAGGCCTTTGGGAAGTGTGTGAGGGTGGAGGTAGTTTTCTGGCAGAACAGGATGTAGTCATAATGTATGGAGGATTTTTTCAGGACCAGGGCTTTGTGAGAGCAGGGATAGGATCCAGTGGACTAGACTAGTTAGGATGGGCTTTCTGTTGTAGCCAGTCACCACTTTGAAAAAAGGAGTAAGTTTGGGTGGGGATTTCAGTGTTGCAAGGAAGGAAAAAGACTTTGGACAGGGTTTCCAGTAGGGCAAGGCAACCTTCAAAAAGGGACTTCATTGGGACAGGGATTAACAGTTGAGTTTGGTGAGGCTTCCAGATGGAGGCCAACTGTTGCATTGGTTTACAGTGGAGCAATGTGGGTGTTGAGAGATGAGATAGTGTGGTGGGCATTTTCTAGTGAGGGTTTTCTAGAGCAGGTCAGGGCTTGGAGCCATGGGGCTAATTGGAGGAGGGCTTTGAGAAGGAGTGGAAGGTCTACAAAGGTGTAGGATAATTATGGGCAGGGTATCTGGTGGAGTAGGGTGTGGATCTGAGGGAGGATGCAATAGGGGGTGGGATTATCTGGGTTGCAATACAGGGCATTGAGAGAGTAGATATGGAAGGTGGAGAGGTTTGTGGTGAAGCAGGGCTGGTTTTCCAGGTAGGAGATGGGCTGTGTGAGAAGCTTCTAGCCAAGCAAGGGGGGGCTTCAAGAACAATTATAGGGAGGTGGAGGGTTTTGGTGTAGCATGATGGGCTTTGTGGGAAGAGGTAGTTTCAAGGCCGAGTTTGAGAGGTTAGGCCACTGAGAAGTAGACTACTTATGGGCAGAGTTTCTGATGAAACCAGGAGTGGCTGGAGGGAGAACTCTGGTTGGGGTGGGGTAGAGAAGGGAGGAGCTTGGAGGTACTAGCATATGGGAGCAATGGGACTATGAGTGACTAGAGTAGTTAGGAGTGGGGTATCTGGTGGATGAAGTGAGGATTTGAGGGATGAGCCTGATGTAGGCGGGGTGCTTGGTGCAGCAAGTTGGGACATAGGAGGAGATATGGATGTGGCCTGGTTTCTGGTGGTGCAGAGCAGGGATTCCAGGAAGGAGTGTAGAAGAAAGCTTTCCCTATAGCAGAGGAGGGCTTTCAGGAAGGAGTCTGGCTGCAATCAGACCTTTGAAAATTTATAGTAGGACTAGTAGGGGATAGGTTAGTTAAGGATGGAATTTTAAGGAAGAGGCTGACTGGAAGTGGGTTTCCAGTGGATCCAGTCAATTTCTATGGGAAGGGGAAATAGGAAAGGGGCAAGAGAGTGAAGAGTGAGGCTACAAAAAATAAACAGTTACTCTTAATAGGATCACCATTTTCTGTCAGTTTAGAATTATATTCCTTTTATGTATGCGAGAGATATTGGAGAAAGTAACCAGGCAATAATTCCTTCCTAGTGAAAGTTTTCTTTATTCCAGTTCAGTGAAAATAAAATCACATCAGGTTCAGAGGCACAAAGTAGACTAAGACACAGGAAGCACTGGACTTGGTTCCCAAGCACAACCTTTAAGGACCACAAATAAAAATTTTAAATGACTCACTTGGTCATAATGGACACTCTATTGTCTTAAAACTGTGAATGAATAGAACTTTTACTCTGATCATTTTAGAAATCCTAAAAGTAAGTAAGTAGTAATGTTTTAACTTTATATAATATTGGCAAGTATACTAAAAATAATTAAGAAAATATAAATTTGTATGCAGAATGTTTGTTCTCCATAATCAATTTTAATGTAAAAGAATTTAAAACTAGAAAATTACCATATAGTGAGATTGTGTCATGGTTTCCTTTCAGTCATCAAAATGGTGACTTAAGCAATGTGTCTTTATCATTGGATACATCGATGTTAAAACATATCTAAGAATGTGAAGCACTACTATACAGACCCTGAAGAAACTCAGAAGGATCTATGAAATGATGTTGGAATAAAATTAATGACTAATTACAGTAGGAACTGATCTTCACTAGGCCCATAAATATTTTGAGAAGAAAAGTCTACATTGAAAAATAAACAAAACAATGAAAAGGAATCAGGCAGGCAAACCTTGAGGTAAACATTATCCAATGAACAACATCTATTGAGGCATGATCACAAGCTTCTTTTACCTGTTACAGTTACTGATGTATGTTCTTCCCTAATGCCAAATAACAAAGACATGAAAATGCAGTAATAATTTTCAAGGCATTAGAGTTTACAGGAAGAATTCAATGAATGTATTGCTAGAAAGTAAAGATAGATGTCTGAGATAAAGATTGAAGAAAATATCCCCAGTTTCTGGCCCTTCGAGTTGAGAGGGGTACAACTCAAAGCACAAGGAGAATAGACAGAAGTACAGTAGTGCATTCCAGTAGTTCCCAAGATGCAATGATGAATGAAACAGCGGAGAAAATCAACATGACCATCACTGGACTTAGCACTGGAGAGAAGAGAGAATAACAGTGAAAATCCAAGGAGAATTACAAAGGATGCCCTACCATATTTGGCAGTAGAGTGCATGGCATTGTGGTCTAAAATATGTGGAGATATTATGGGAAACTACTTGTGCTCAAATGGTGCCATGAGAAGTGATAAACTTATGATTTACAGGACATTGAATAATCATAAAGATCTTGCTTCAGTAGTGCAGAGTTAAACCTTGATAAATTCTATTTTGAAACACCTAACACACTACAAAACGAAGACGATTCAAATTATATATAAATGGCTTGACTGCAACAATAGAGTTCAAAAAAATCAAATCATATAATGTGGATGCAAAAGGGAAACATTATTAAAGTAATCTGTAAACAACACACATTTTAGGTGAATAGTCCTGATTATAAAAGATTTGTTTTCCTTACGGATTTTGGATGCACAAAAACAACAAAAACAAAACAAAGCAAATGACACTTGGCAATAGAGGTGGATGCCAGTATCTCATCTCATGAGGCTGATATTGGAAGATCATGATTCACAGATGGCTGGAGTAGCAATCCACGAAACATTTATGTTCAATTGTTCAAGCAAACAGAGTGAAAACTTGGTTCAAATATTACAGACTCAGTCAGTCTCTCTCTCTCTCTCTCTCTCTCTCTCTCTCTCTCTCTCTCTCTCTCTCTCTCTCTCTCTTTCTCTCTCTCTCTTTCTCTCTCTCTCTCTCACACACACACACACACACACACACGGAATGAGAGAGGAAGAGGGAGAGAAAAAAAGGAATATTACGTGCTTAAAAAGTGAACCTATCTGCAGGACTATCCTAAGCATATTTTAATTAATAAAAAATGAGGGAAACCATAGAGCCTATGTTTCTTAGAGTCTGGTTTCCTTCACATAATATGATTTTTTCCAAGACTTTCCATTTTTTAAGAAAGGGGCTGTGTCATTCTTTCTGATAGAAGCATGAAATTCCATTGTGGATATATATCACATTTTCTTTTGTTTTTTGAGGGTGGAGGGTCCGGTCGTGGGGCGTGAACTTTGTGCCAAGGTGCTGTCCCTCAGCTCTTCAGCTCAAGGGCTAGCGCTCTATCACTTGAGCCACAGCACAATTTCCAGCTTTTTTTCTTTTTGCTTATGTGGTGCTGAGGAATCCAACCCAGGGCGTCATGCATGCAAGGCAAGCACTCTACCACTGAGAAACCTTCCCAGCCCCACATTTTCTTGATACATTCATCTATTGAGGGGCATCTGGCTTGGTTCCATATCTTAACTATGGTTGTAATGCTGCAAAAAACATAGTTGTGCTTGTAGTTTTAGTGTGTTTTAGCTCGAGATCATTTAGACAAATGCCCAGGAGTGGGATTGCTGGCTCCAGAGTTATGTACATTTGACCATACAAAATGATGCTAATTGAAATGAACTCCAAGACATGGAAACAACAAGTCTTTTTTTTTCAGATGTCAACCTTGATGTCGGTAAAGTAGTGTATCTAGATCTTAATTTCATTTGTCTTTTGCCATTGGCTTATCCCTGGCAATTTCTGTCTTGATTCTGGTACCTTCCATCTTGTATATACATTATCTGATTTGGAGAAGGAAAGGGAAATAACATAATAATAAAAGAAGTACCAAGAGTGACCCATTGCAACAATGATATTCACAAGACACTATATTGGCCATGAACTTAACAACTTTGTGGTCAGAGGAGGTGGGGTGGTCAAAGAGATAGGAGGACAACAATAGAGTGGGTAACTATTCAACAAGTATATACCTTACTCATGTAACTGTAACCATTCTGTACATTAACTTTAAATAAAATAAAAATTTTAAAAGTGAGTCTACCCTAGAAAAAATATCCTTTTCAAAATAATACATCGGTAACTGTACTTGTGAAGGATTCTAGAGTCAAGCTGTTAGAGCCTGGAAAGGGATAGATTGAGAAGTCATCTCAAACAGCAATCAAAAGGCTGAGAGCTCTGCTCTGGAAAGGTCAAACAGTCAAGAGAAGACAGGGGTATGCTTTATTACCTCAAGAGTATTTAAATTAGATCTGTTGGACACTAAAAGTTTAAGAATTTGGAGACAAGATGGATGTCTGTGCTATGGTTGTAATGACTATTGCTCCCTTCTGCTTCCTAACAATAAGGGATTCAATGATCAATATGTATACAAACAATAACACATGTTAATAGTTATAACCACAAGCTAGATTGATGCCTTAGTTTGTGGACATACCTGTAGCCTCTCACCCTCCACCACTCTAGTAGAATGAATATAAAGCATGTTAAGCAGGATTTTCGGATCCAGAATCTAGCAATGATGCTTTGGGTCCTCTAGTGTCTTCTTTCTTATCACTTCCTGTGATTTCTCAATTCTTTGGCCAGGTATCCCACCATCTTTGCTGTTCCATGGTTGAGGTTAGTGACAGTACAGATATTCTGAACACTTCAGAACAAACTATGGAAAAACACTTCCTCAGAGAAGAATCACAAACTTATAGGAGCACCTGGAAAATTACCATACATCAGCAGTCATCCTGTGATCCCCTAGCAATAAAGTATAATTCAGGAGTATTTTTACTTCTAATAATATAAGAGATGGACAATTGTCACTTTTGTACATTTGTTATTTGGTATTGCATAAATTTTCAGGAATTCATATACATTGTGAAATAATGTTATTTATTTCATAGGTCACAAACTTTGTCACTGGAGTGATGACCCTGTCTTATCTCAGTTGCTTGATTCAGACTTAGATGAGTGTGAATTGCCTAATTATGAACATTTCTTCATGAAACTCAACAGCACAGAATGAAGTGTAAGGGTCAGGCCATTCCATACTTCTAAGGATTTCACATATATTAGAGTACTATATACCTACACTGCTCAGCACTCATGGCACATTGGTGTGTTATAATTGTCTTCAGATCAGAAATACGCTAGAGCTTAATCTAAAATGATGGGCTGTACATTTTCAACGCAAGTGTGATGATCACTCCCTGCAATGATTCTCAGTGGAGAATCTTTCCTATACATTTTACTGACTTAGCTTCTACTCTGTGTTTTACCATTATCAGGGACAGTCACACTGTATCTAGCTACAATACTGCAGCAACCTTAGCTGCCCTTGAATTTTACCTCCAATCTTGATACTAAGGTCAACTCCGCAACTCTAATCACATAGTGGACACCTAAACTTTTCAAGCCTAGTTAAAAATTCAGCTATCATTGATCATTGCCAGTGTTAAAGATCTTACTCCTTTAGATTTATTGTGTATATTCTTGTATTTCCAACACTGCCTTAGATGTTGGTTTTTGAAGTAGAACTTTTAGTTTGCATTTGATTTATGGAGGTGTTAGTGATGCCAGTTGAACTGCATCTAATGTAAGTAATTTTGACATATGAATTTAATTTTGGCAATTGAAGAAGTGAATACACATCACTCACAAAAGTTTCTTTATATGTACTGGTATTGCTTTATTGTGAACTTCCTAAAAGCCTGTCATGGGAGCACATATCCCAAATCCCATCACATCTGTCACTGAGACAAGGCTTGAAAGGTTCAGACCACTTGACACTTCATAGTGAGAACCTTTCTCCAAGAAGGGTGAGAGCATAGCAAAAAGAGCAAATGAATCTTCCAACTGTTTTGTTACATGTTCTTTATACTTAGCCATTAAAAACACCATAATTATTACTTCTTACCTACTCTTTTCCTCTTCTGAACTGTTTTATTTATGGCTCTCTAAGAAATCACATAAAAATCTATATAAATCATATAAGAAAGCATAAACAATATTTGTTAGGGATATATAACCTAAAATGAATAATTTCAGGAAATTATTAAGCACATAAAATGTAATGCATACCTAAAATTTTCTCTTTATTGAAAACTTCAGTACTTGTAGTTTATTTATTCTGATAACAAAGATTATAAACTAAGTTACAATAGTATTCCAAATGGAACACAAAATTAGAAACGTGAAGAGTAGCACTAAAGAATGCTACTTCTACCACTAATAGAGTAAGAATGAAATTTAGATAAAACTACTCCAGATTAAAAGCCACAGAATAGTTCCAACATTAGTGACTTTTTTTTTTGTAAAGACAAATTTTCACAGATATTAACATCAATTGGGTATATATTTCTTAAGGCCATCAGGAAGGATGCTGTGACCATGTTGATGGAAGCTGACTTCTCTGGGACCTACTACACAATGTGCAGACACCATTCCAAACACTGCACCTGCATTAGGGTAACTTTAGTGCTCTTGACAGTTCTTCAAGTTAGGAAATTAATTAAGTAATTTATTAAAAACAGAAGTAGGCAACAAAACCAAACAAATTTCCCAAGTACCTAATACTGATCAGTTGTAGACCCATAATTCAAATCCAGGTTTCCACCAAGCATATCTGAGGATATTCTGTAAGTGTCACATTCATTATCTTTCAAGACCTATGGAGCAGATGAGCCCACATTATCTTCCTAATTATGGTTATAACGGCAATAGCATTGCTACAGAATATATATATATATATATATATATATATATATATATATATATATTTAAAATGAAAAGTGTGTGGGTAATGACATTGTATGTGATCTTTATACCAAATAAAGATCAGTTTAACGTCTAAAGAAATACCTGAGTGAACATCATTCAGCTTCCACTGTTTAGCATTCCTGGAGTGATTATTTAAGGAGAACAAATTCATGTAAAAGACACCTGTGCTGATGAGCAGAGGCTTTTTATCATTAAGTACCTTGAATACACAGGAAATAGTTAGTTATGGATATATAATCCAAAAGGAATAATTTTTTGGACTAATTACTTTCTTTTTGTACCAAAGAAAATGTATTTCCTATTCTAAAACATATATAAATTTAATGGATATTAGTGCTGTCAGTATAAATTATGCATGAATAATATATGTTATGTATTATATTATATAACATATAAATGATATATTTATAATATATGTATAATTATTGATATTCTATAACTACTATAAATAATATATGTATAAAACTGATTTTAGTATTATACTGTGAAGGATACAAAGAATGACAACTTTATTTAAATAATAATATTTGTATGCTTTAGTCACATAATTTTTTGTGTGCCAGTACTGAGGCTTGAACTATGGCCTGGGTGTTGTGCCTGAGCCATTTCACTCAGACTGGCTTCATATAGTTATGTTCAGATTTCAGCCCCTAAGTAGGTGGGATTCCAGACATGAGTCATATTATTTTTTTTAATTCCATCCTTGGCATGTTCTTATGTAATTATTTTTGAATGTTAAAGTATATTATGATATGATATTTCATTTCTAAACCAATTCAGAATAAATAATTACTTATTGGGTAAAACTATATGTTGCAATAAAAATTGTAAGGACCCTACTCTACTATCAATTTTCAAAGATATTGCTAGGTTAATTCCTGGACAGACAAGTAGAAAAATTAAATTAAGTGTTCATAATATATGTAATATATTACATAACATGTAAATGATAATATTTATAATATATGTATAATTAGTGATACTCTATAATTACTATAAATAATATATGTATAAAACTGGTTTTAATATTATACTGTGAAGGATAGACGGAATGACAATATTCCTATCTTAACTTTCTCATTTTCAACGGTAGACAAACTATGCTATAAAAATATATCTTGAAGAAAGCACATGTACAATCTTAATCACTATAAACATCTTCTAAGATTGGCTACACTTATTCACTAGAATCAGCTTACCACTGCAAACACTTTGTGAAACTTTCTGGATAAAGTTTCTTGTCCTCATCCTCATAAACCTTTCAGCAACTTCAGTGCAGGACATTTTCTCCTGCTTAGCCTGTAGATGATATCATCCTTTGTTATTTCCCAGCAAAGAAATTGTGGCTAGCAGGCTTGAACATTGATACATTCAGAAGTTCTTTGGTTGTGAAATTTTGCTTTCCTTTCTTGGCAAGTGAGCTGGAATAATGAAAAACATTTAAGGCAATATGTTTTATGGTAAAAGAAAACATACTGATTTGAAAATACTACAAATATTCATTCTTTAAATTTTTTTAATTCAAATATAATAGGGGTGGTTTAATAGAGCATGCCTTTAAATCTAGCTATTTAGATGGCTGAAAACAGAGGATCATAGTTTCAAGCTAGAACAGGTAAATAGACCATGAGTCACTTATCTTCAACTAAGAACCAAAAAGGTAAAAGTGGAGCTGTGGTTCAAATGGAAGACTGTCAGCCTGAGCAGAAAAGAAAAATAAAAGAATCTAGGCCCCAAATTTAAGTCATAGTACTAGCACACATATACCATATATATATATGGTTACTAAAGTATTCGAAACCTGGTCATAGATTAAATAAGAGGTGTGCAAAAGTATGTAAGTCTGAAATGACTCCGAGGTATTTTGATAATCAAATAGTAATGAAGGATTGGTTTGTAGATAAAGAACAAAGCTCATTTGGGGATCTTCATAGTTTGTTTAAATCAGTAGCTAGGAGTTTTCAGTAGACAGGATGCTATTAAGGACTTGAATTAAAGAAAGAACAGAGCTGGAGAAAAAATAAATTATTACATATACTCAGTGGTAACAACCATGAGAAGGAATATTATGGACTTAAACCCTGGGATACAAATATGTAAAACATGACAAATGAAGAAAAAGTAATAAGTATGTAATGCAGATTTATATGGATAGGTATTTTTAATGTTTAAGGCCTATGAAGTGATTGTATGATGACCTAAAATTTAAGAAATTGGTAAAGTCAACTATACCTTGGGCCAACCATAGCTGATAATTTAAGTAAAACGGGGCCACAATAGTGTGTCTTGATTTACCAAAGTGAAAACAGGCCAATATTTGGAAAGCCAATTTTTGGACATGTGGTTGGAGTGATAATTACTGCAGTTTGTTCAAGTGTCAGTAGAAGGGTACAGTTTTAGCACAATGATAGAAATCTTTCAGGGATCTGGTAGATTTTCAATCTGTCTTCAATTTTCCTTTTTTTCTGAGAACCAAAATTTCATTACTGGAAGCCAGTCCCAAATTTTGCCTTTGGCAAGTTATCAGATATTCAGTCTATTACATGCCCAAATAATAGAGAATGAGAACAGGTCTACATTGAGCACTCACAGTAGACAGGTCTCTGGAATTTCTCAGGAAGATCCTTCTGCCATTGTTGGATGGATAAGGCTGGATAATATACGAAATAGACATCATAGATTGAAAGTAATCTGCTAAGTTGACACTTGAGATATTGGATGTTTTAACTGCATTGTATCGATTTTTATGAATCAGTTAATCAGATTCTTTATACCATATGATGTTACTAGACTATGAAATGCATGCTTATTGCATTTCCTTTGTATATTTTGAAATCTGGTATAAAATGTTCGTCTTTTTTTTTTTAAAATATGGATTACTCCTAGTTCTCAAGAGTGGGGAAATGCCCTGGAATTTTGTAACTTGAAGTCATATGTGGCCATGTGTCATATCCTATTTTCCTTGTACAGACTTGGTAATAAATTATATGTAATTTATTTTTTTATTTTTATTTATATTCTATTGCAGCACCTGACTATGTGTAATTTAAACTGTAGTTTTTTTCAAGTATTTTATTCTACAGTGAAGTTTTTTTCTTACAAGCTTTCTAATAAATATGTTATCTATTCAATTTTGAAAAGTACTGCTGTACTTCCCACTTATTTGTGGCATTTCTGAAATCTAAGTTCCTCTGTGTGCCAGGGTGGATACTTTTGTCTGTAGCAAGTATTGTTGAATACGTAACATCTGGCTACTTAGAGAACAAAGGATGTGAAGGGACAATAGCCAGATAAAGAAATTCCAGGACAATTCAAGGGCACCTCATGTACTCTCTGTGTAGGTGGATAGGGAGCATAGAAATTCTTACACTTGAAAGTGATTGAGTGTGTATGCACATAGGTGTTCACTTATTTATCTGTTGCTATAGTTTTACACATTCACTATTATAAAACAATACTTCATATATGTATACACACACACACACACACACACACACACACACACACACACACACACACACACACACATATATATGTATATACTGATTACAGTTGCCAAAATGCAGAGAACCACATCCATGGGCATCTGGGCATCGCTTTCCTATGTTGCTCTTTGGGTAATAAGAATGAAACCTGGTATTGTCCTCTGGTAGAGAAATTACTCAGAGATTCAAGTATTTTTCTTTCAATATGTTGCTTGTTCCTAACTCTAAATTTAGGAAGTCTGTTAATACATAATATATATTATATTATAATATATTTAATATATAATGTATAATATATTGTACATTATAATATATATTATATATAATAGCTGACAGAATTATATATTCATAAGGAAAAATACAACAAACATATCAATGTCCATACTTTCCTAGACATGATTAGGTTCAGTAGAGTTAGGTGCATTACATCTCAACAGGAAAATCTACTGAAGTTCTGATGACCTTGAGCTACATAAGGAGAATTCCTGTAAAAGGAAGCTTTCCTCAATTATAAGAAAAGATGTTTGGAAGCTTTTTTGTTTGTTTGTTTGTTTTTATTTTGGCCGGTCAAAGGGCCTGAACTCTGGGCCTGGGCAATGTCCTTCACCACTTCTGCTCAAGGCTAGTGCTCTACCAAACGAGCCATAACAACATTTCTGGCTTTTCTGCTTATGTGGTGCTGAAGATTCGAACCCAGGGCCTCATGCATGCAAGGCAAGCACTCTACCATTGAGCCACCTTCCCAGCCCAAGTTTGGAAGTTTTTGAGAAGAGGAATTTGGAATTTGCTTTGCATCCTTGATTAGTAATGAATAAGCACCATTTTACTCCAAATTTTGTCTCCTTTTATGTTCCCTAAACAGTTACACATGATCATCATTCCATGTCATATCTTTAAGTCCTTCTTTTATTCTTTTATCATTATTGTTTTGTTGTTGTTGTTTTGCTGATCCTGAAGCTTGAACTCAGGTCCTAAGCAGTGTCCCTGAGCTCAAGGCTAGTACTCTGCCACTTGCGCCACAGCACTACTTTTGGGTTTTTCTGCCTTGGCTTGCTTTGAAGCATAATACTCATATTTCAGCCTCCTGGGTGGCTAGGATTACAGGTATGAGCCACCAGTGCCTAACAAGTCCCTCTCTTTTAGATATTATTCTAAAAGCCTCCTATCCAAGGTCGCTCTTAAGGTAGTAAATGCACCTATGCATATAGTTCCAATAGTTCCTTCAAACTCTCAACTCCTGTTATAGCTATGGTGTGTCTTTTCCATTGTATCCTGAACCAACTTCACTGTTCTCTTCGTAATCCATGATTCTAGATGTGTTACTAATAATTACTTAAATTTTGTGTCTATAAACCCTAAATCACTCAACTATTAATTTCATTTAATTTTTTTTCAATTTGATTGTTCTTCAGTACAAATCTAAGCTTATACTCACCTCTTGCATCTATCTCTTGGCATGAGCAGAGCCTGGGACTATTCAATCTCAAATGCAAGAGGTTAGCAAGAGAATAGCCTATAGTATTCCTGCCTAAGAGTCAGGATATGTAGTTGATTGCCTGAAAGTACAATGCATTCCTGGCAAGGGAAGGGGTGATAGAGACAACAGCCTAGAGAGCAAACTGACAGTCACAACATTTAATAACTTCTCCTTTGGAGAACCTGACCTCCTGCAAAGTGGCAGTGAAATAACTCATTTAGTGAGTTTTCATATATGAAGGAAGTTGTCATGTTTCACTACACAACTTAATTGTAGTCAAAGAGAGGGTAATTCTTTTGTGTCCTCCTTGGGCCCAGTCTCACTTAATCTCCATCTTAATCTTTGCTCATAGTCTATTCCTACCAGAAGGTCCCTGATGAGGAAAAAAGTGTGAAAGTATGATCTCTTGGCTTAAGATTGGCCCTGTGGGAACTAAGTCCACTTTTAGTTTTGAACCTGTTCATTCTGACATTGGGAAAGCTCATTCCCTGAATTGTGCCCTAGTACCAAATCTTTTCAGAGAAAGTCAAGGAATGACAGATTCTGCCTGAGGGAGTGAGTTTCTCCAATTCCAAAGAGGTCAATTAATATCTGATTCTAAGGTCCAGGTGGAAGTTTTTCACCAGATCCTCGAAGCTGGAGAGGATGTTAGCTCAGACTCCAGGCCATCCTCATATTTCTCCAGCTCTTTCTCATGAACCAAAAGTTTACAGGAGTTGAGTTCAGAAACAATGGGAAATGAGAGTAGCAGAAGAATCATTGGCAGGGGGATGAATTAGAAACGATGGGGGAAAGAAGGGCTCAGAAAATCTAGGATCACTCACATCATTTGGGAATTACATCATAAGATTAGGGAATAAAAGTAATAAATTACTACATAATTAGTAACTCGACTACTCTACATTACAACTGTTGAGTCAAAAGGTAGCTGTCCTAATTCTATTTTGATGAGAAAAACGGAGCACATTCTTTCCTCACAAAGTTCTACAGAGTATCTTCATCCATACCCCAGGTTGTTCTTACTCTCTACATCTGTTACTTTCCTTTGCTGGATTCAGTCAATGACACTTGAAAGTGTTATCATCTTCAGACATGTAATTACATTTTCTTCTAAGCCATTTGTTATCAAATAAAACAAATTATGTGCAAATATATGTCTATGGTAAATTTTCTTCCATGGCATATTTATTTGATGATATTAAGTATTATTTTAATAGTTTCATTTTTAAAAATTGAGGAAAATGTTTTGTTACTATTAGCACTAATTATTGGCACATTTCTTTTGTATTTTTCCTTGTCTGTGTATTTGTTATTAAGATTCTAACATTGTCTTTTCCCCCAAGTGTTGCCTTCTTAAAATTGCAACTTATAAACTATATATCATGGTCCTGTATGTGTGAATTGATATATTTAATTTTTGATCTAATATCCACATATTATACGATATCTTCAACCTATTCTAACTGCTCTGAAAATAAATAGGGAGGTCCCTCATTAAAGCAAAAACACAATGCCAAAAAATGCCAGTGAAATTAGGATTAGGTATATATCCATAAATATTTACCAATGATACAGTAGAAACATTCAACTTCTCTTATATACCAGAACATATTTAAGCTACGAATAGCACATTTTCTTTATTCCCTCTTTCTGGTGCATCTAGGTTGGTTACGCAGCTTGGTTGGTATGAATATTGCTGCCATGGGCATGAATGTTCATGTTAATTTATATTACTTCAATATGTATCTAGTTGCGGTAAAGGTCATCAACATAAGTGTCTTTTTGGTATTGTGTAAACTTCCCTATTGGTATTGTGTGATTTCCCTATGGGTTGCACTCGTTTACAATGCCAAAAACCAAATACAGTTCCTTATTTATTTCAACCTCTCCAGAAGTTTAATTATCTGAGTGGTGATAGATATTCTGTTGTGTAAGATGGGATCTCAATTACTTTCCTTTTTTATTTTTCTATGTATTTCCTATGTGGATACGACTCTCAAACATTTCATTTATTCATTAAACACTTACATTTGTACTTCATTCCTGATAAGTGTCTTTCCTTTTGTTTTGGAATTTGATCAATTTTTAAGTTTTATAACATTTGATTTTTTCCCATTCCAAATACTTTAGTAAATTTTTTTTTCATTACAATGGTGCACAATTAACTAAAAATAACTGATTGTACATTTATACCACTGGATGTTTTTGTTTGTATTTACAGCCAGGAAATTATTCCAATAAAGATGCTGAACTTCTTTCACTAGATATACTGAAAGGATAGTATCTCATATTGGCCTAAACTAATTTCAGAATTAACAGTCACAGCCTGGGCCACAACAGTCTGAGCTAAGTAAAACCACTAACACAGCACAAACTGCACTTAAAGAGAGCAAAGGGCGTTATACAAGTTAGAAGAAATGCAACACGTTCATGAAGCAAATGTTGAAGTTCATAAGCAGACCTTAGGAATCTGAATATCAAGAAGATCAACGGATAAAAGTATTTAGAAGGACTTTAGAACTCAAAATTGGGGAGGGGGGAAAACCACTAGATACCAAAACTCAATGCTGAAGGGAAGGAGTGTGTTTTACCCCAAACCTCAGCTGTGTCTGACTCTCTTACGCCAACACACACACACACACACACACACACACACACACACACACACACACACACACACACACACACACACACCTAGTGAGAGGCCTTAGCCAAAGTACAGGCATTCTAGACATAGACTCCATTTTGAAGCCCTTTCCCGAAAGTATCCATTGTGAAGGCCTTTAATGAAAGTACCCATTGTAAATAAAGACTTTTACTGAAAGTTAGAACTCAGGTTCCTGGAAAAACTGTGAAATGTCACAATAATGTTCTGCCCATAGCTTCCCTAACAATAGCCATCAGTGGATGACAGGAAGGTACATAAAGCTACAGATGTTTCTTAAGATAGTTTACAGTTTGCTGCTTACAGCTTAGCCTGTGCACACTAGCCAATACGATTGTTACAAGATTCAGTCACTAAATGTCAACTAATCATGTAACTGCCAAGGTAGGAACCCCCTTACCTCAACCCTATACTGTATAAAAACCCTGTTAACTGAAGGGTTGGGGCTTTCAACTTTGACCCACTGTGATGGTGACGGTTGTGAGTCCAGGCTCGAGCTTTCAATAAATGACGCTTGTGTGCTTGCATCGGAACTGGCTCCTAGGTGGACTTTGGGGATCCTTATCTAAGCACAAGACAAAAATCCCAGGGGCAGCTATATCTGGGACAATGACACATTTTTCCTCTTCCTTTTAGATAATCAAGTGTGATGTTGCAGTTGGCTCCACAGCTGCCCCACATCTGAGCAGGAGGAAGGAAAAGATGCCTTGGCCTGCAGGATGGCTTTGTGTACCCCTGGCTTTCTGTGTAAGAATGCAGTTCATGGTCCCCTAAGCAGGGGTGGCCAAGCTGAAATGGGGGTAAGCTTTGGCTGGAGGATGGCACCCTGTGAGCCCTGCATGCGTGGTGAAGCAGCATGGAAAGCCCTGTGAGCATCTCCCGGTAGGCCTCTCAGTTGCTTAGAGAAGTTGACTCCTGTAGTTGGACATGGCAGGAGAAGAGCAGGAATCCAGAAGATGGGGGAGGCACAGGAACAAATGCGCCTCTCCATCGAGACTCCTCAGCCATGCTAAGGAAGTTCACAACCCGCACATGGTGTCCACTCTGCAGGTCTCCAGAGGCTCTACCTTTCTGGGGAGCAGTGCCTGGTCCTGATCCAGAGCTGAACTTCCCCAGTGGCCCTGGGCCTGGCTGGGATGGAGCACGCCCTACCAGACATGCTTTTCTGCCCTCCTGCTCATAGCCTTCAAGCAGCTGCCCGGTCTGCAGCACCCAAAGCAGGCCAGCTCCATGGGGCAGACTAAGGTTGTGCTGGCAATTCCTGGTGCCTGCTTCAAGGTGAGAGAGAGGTCTAGCCCACAGTGGAGCTGGTCCTCACTCACTTCCAAGGTCGTCCACAGAGGCATGACAACCACAGCCCCAACGTTGCTGCCCTCCCTGCCCCCAGAGTTTACCTATAAGTCCCTGCCTTTGTTCTTGAAATTCTTTAGGCACTGGTGTCTCATTTCTCATTGTCTGTTTGGGTGGCACTTGAGACTCCTTCTTCTCCTCACCAAGCTAACAGGCCCCAGCGGATTCACCCCAAATTCTGCACCTCATAGACACTCCCCAGAACCCAGTTGCCTTTAGGGCTGATGCTGCCTGAGCTGCTGGCCTACTGCCTCCTTCCTCCCTTCACAGCCTCTGCCAGGGTCTCTCATACTTTCTCCACTGCCTCCAGCCCCAACCACCTCTTGGCCTCCTCCCCACACAGCCCCCGTCCCCAATCCCAGCAGGGCCACTGCTCTGGGGAAAGACAACTGTGGGTCTGGCACAGAAGAATCAAAGGTGCAGTGTGCAGCCGGCTGATTGGAGGCAGCATAGGTCTCTGATCACTGTCTTTCACTTCACTTACACGTATATTAATTGCATTAATTTGGTATGTAAGATTGGATCTCACAAATTCTTATTAAGCCTTTGCAGAATAGCTGGTAGAAATATAGTCCCAAAATGCAGATTGAATCTTTTATAATTCTTTCAAGAATCAGAGATGTTTTAAGTAGTTATTGTAAGGTATATTAAATAGGTAGCCAATGAAGAGAACACCACATGCTATTCAGGCAGGAAAAGTCTATTTACCGAACTGCTGTCCCCACCATGCATGGTGGAGAAACATGGCTGAAAAAGGAAGGGAGGGCAGGAAAGGAAGAGGTGTGACCCAGGCCAGGGACAGAAAGAGGTGTGGCAAGGTGGGGGAAAGGTGTGGCCACACTAGATCTGGATGTGACCTAGCAGGAAGGTCTGCCAGTTACCTAGGTAACAGATACTGGGCAGAAGCAGCCAAAAGAGAGGGAGGTGTCCCTGTGCAGACCTTACAGTTATAACCATCATAAACTCTAATTTCCATAGCAGAGTGTTATTCCAAAAATATTTGCTTATGCATCTGTTATCAATTATTTACAAGACTTGAAACATTTAAAATATCAAATATTATAAGAAGATCTTTGATTCATGTTGAATGGATGTTAGTAGGTTGAGCTGTTGCATACATTCCTGTGTGTGTGTGTGTGTGTGTGTGTGTGTGTGTGTGTGTGTGTGTGTGTGTGAGAGAGAGAGAGAGAGAGAGAGTATAGGGGGCGTTATGTGTATCATTGAATTCAAGGATAAGAAACTTATTTCCTTTTGCTGAGATATACATTATGGTGTTTTTTTGTTGGTGGTAGATTCTGATTGCTTGCCTTTGCCTGATGTGCTCATTCCAGCTCAATTTTGCAATTAAAGCTTCTCATTTATTATTGAACATATAGGGCTCTGATATTGCTTTGTCTTTACTCTGCCATCTAGGATCTCCTTTTCCTCTTAAAATATTAACATTCAATATAAATTTTACCTCCTGACTGATTTTCCTCTTTAGTTTGCTTTTTGAAATAAGTATTATAAGACTTTTGATTTCTGTATTCATGAAGAAAAACCATTTTGAAATTTCTGTTTAATGTAATAATACCTGGACACATTTGTTAGCAACAAGATCTTAAAATTTCTTGTGTAGTTTTAGTTTAAAATACCCTCCTGCATGTTTTTAGTATGGAGAGACAAACGCTTCCTAGTATCAATGATAACAGTTTTATTCATTAAAATATCAGATAATTCATAATTCTGAACATGTTTAGTGGCAAATGAATACATTTGCTCAGTGATTTCCTTGATAGACCGTGCACAAAAATACCACTCATAGGGGCTGAGAAGGTGGATCAGTGGTAGACAGCTTATCTTGAATGCACGAGACCTTGGATTTGATTCCTAAGCACCACTTAAGCAGAAAAAGCTACAAGTGGTACTGTGGCTCAACTGGTAAAGCACTAGTCTTGAGGTGAAGAGCTTAGGTATGGCAATCAGGCCCAGATTTCACCACCTCCGACAAACTAAATCAATAAATAAAACTCATACTGAAGAACATTAATTTCATAGGCTGATTACCATTTTAATTAGGGGCAGAGTGCCAAGATATAGCAGACCTTTGTTGCAAACATTTAAGAAGGATGTCAACACCTAACAAGTACTAAAAACAAAAAGTAAAAAAATAGCTCTGACAACAACATATAGAATCGCCACTGAAAGAGAAACAAGTACTAAGAATGAAATACTTTTTATAACATTTCTTAAGAGATTCTGGCTCTACATTAATTATCATATAATGTGACCTTCAAAAATTCCATAGGTGGGCTTGAGTTTTATGGGCCCCTACAAAAACTGGAGGAGAGGATCATTAACTCAGATTTTTTAAATTGTTATTGTTAAGGTAGTGTACAGACAGATCACCATTTTATAAGTCAATAATGAGTTCATTTCTTGTTTCACAATCTCATCACTTCCTTTGCTCCCTCTAATTTTCCCTCCAGTCCCTTTCCACAAGAGGTATAGCTCATTGTGAACATATTATCTACAGAGTACAACTGCTGCATTTGTTTCCCTGTTCTCCTTGAATTTCTGTGGCTCCCTCAATGCCCATAAATGGATAAAGAACAGAAAAATCCATCTTGTTTCCTATTCCTGGAATTCATTTCTATATAAACATCAGTAGTTTTATGAGAGTGTCAGACTCTATCCAAACATCCTGAACACTTATACTTCCTGCACCCAGTCATAACTCCCACCGGATTCTAAGGTCCACAAAGTAATTCTTTTCACTTTCCACACAGGAAGAAGCTGAGAGTCAGAAAGTTTAAGTATTTTACTGGAAATACTGGGCTGAGAATAATGGCTCATATCTGAACATGATAGTTTGAAACCAACCTAGGTTGATGTATCCATTACATGTTTATCTCCAGTTAACCAGAAGAAAGCAAGAATTGAGTGTTTCCAGTGGTAGAGCTAAAATGCCACCAGACTTGAATGGGAAAACTAAAGGATAGTTTCAATATGATGATTTTTAAATATCAATTCTGTCCCATACATAATCTCAGACAGCATGCTCTCTCTCTCTCTCTCTCTCTCTCTCTCTCTCTCTCTCTCTCTCTCTCTCTCTCTCTCTCTCTCTCTCTCTCTCTCTCTCCTTAAAATAGATGTTACTATGGAAATCCAAATAGTTTTTTGTAAGTTTTATTTTTAGCCTTAGTGAGGTTTGACTTGATAGTTTCTCTCTTGATGAGCCACAACTTAGAACTTTGTGATAATTATACCCATGTCTGTATTCAGAGAAACATTCTCCTAGTTAAGTCCTCCTTTTCCAGCAATGATAACTTTTCTCTTCTTGGCCCAGTTTCTTCTTTTGGGACTCAGTATCTTAGACTTTTCTGTCTTGCATGGTCTATAAGTTCTTTGATCCAGTATATCTAAGCCATCCTAATAAGAAGGATTATAGGTGGTAACTACTGTACTGGACAGAACCTGGTTTGGGAAAAGTGTTCTAGGTTCACCATTCAGGGGCGGTTTTTAGTACTCACCCATAATCTCTTTGTCTTCAGAATTGGAAACTTGTTAGGTCCAGGAATTCACGGGAAGCACACACTGTGTGCTATTTCATACTTTTTAAAATTTAATGACAGCTTCCACCTATTGTGTACTTTAAGCATTGTGTAAAGAGAAAGATTGCCCCAAGAGACAGAAGCACTTTAATAAATTCTGCTCTCAAAACACAGGAACAGGAAAAGAAGCTCTGAAGGAGCCATATAGCCTAGAAGCCTTGAGTTCTTAGAAACTCAAGCTGCCTTTTATCTTACCTTCAACAAAGAAAGTCAGAGACTGCAGTGGCTTGTAAGCTCCATTTATATTCCTGAGCATGGGGTTCCCTTCCCCTTTGCCCTTCTAACCCTTCACATCAGGGCAGGTGGGAAGATGTAAGAAGAATGCTTAGAGTTTGAGCCTGGGATTAAAAACTTCATTTTGTGATCGTAAACATTCCACAACTTCTTGAATTGAACCTGAGGGGCAGACGGAAGTTAGGTAAGGAATTCAGAAACTTATAATTACTTCTTGGCTATCTAACTCATCCCTTCCCACCCCTCAGAATCATATTTCCCAACTGTGTAGACATCCTTACACTCTGTTCTCCTGGAGTTTGAGTATGGGGAATCATCTGCTTCTTATGTGTACTGATTTACAAATAGAGATTTTTTTCCTAGGCTCAAAATGATTTCATTGATGGAGACACTGTACAGTAGTCTAAACAGGGTTTCTTCATGTGTTCATACCCTAGGTAGGACCACTAAGGGCTAAATAGTAATCAAGGTTCACTTGCTGTCAGTGGTATTGCTCTGAGGAATTACTGTCAATGTTGCGCACAGTACCTAGTCCAAGGCATTTTAGAAAGGCTACAGACCCAAACTGCTTGAGTATCTGTGTGAGATAATCATCATTGAGCAACTATATTCCATGGTTTGTGAGACATTCACTTCTGTGAGCATATGCATATGAGGGCTCAAGAAGAGAGTTACTTGGAAGAAAGGATGCAAAATGTCCCCTAGAACAATGGAAACCCATATTTTGGCATGCGTAATGTTTTAACCTGTGCACTGAACTAACAGGAAAAAAAGACACACTAAGAAATCTGCCACTTATACCAAATAAAGAGATATGGTGAAAGTCAGAGAAAGGACATTGATTTCATGGTAGTCATGACAAACAACACCTTAGTACACCCTCAGAATACTAACCCATACTTTTCTATTCACCCATGTTAATAGGTGTGAGTTGTATTTAGAAGTCCTCAGGGACTTCAGAACTGGAAGATGTAGGGGAGAGCCTAAGATTGGTCTGCTATTTGGGACATAAAATAACTAGTTTGATGATAGCCCTTAGTGTGCTACAAATATGTGCATTTACCCTAGTATATATGATAAGTATCCCCTCACTGAATTATCATTGGTTGGCTCACTTGCTGGCATAGCAGCTGTTTGGTAGCTCCACTGTGACTTCACTTTATTCTGCTGAACCAGAAATGGAAAAGGAGAGACTGACCACAACAGATTTACATCTTTCTCAATGAGCAGTGAATGGCAGGGGAGTATTTAAGATGCTTCCCGTGTTCTCAGTTAGCTAGTACTACCTTGGATTCCAGCTCAAATCTTGAGAAGCAGATAAAGAACTTACATGAGATTGTTGTGCCAGATTCACAGCTAGAGATGTAGATGAGAATGTGAAAGGGTTTGGTGTGAAAACCACAGGTTGATATGAAGCACAATTCAAAGGATGTGGAGATGAAGCAAACTACCTGGAGGGAAAAGGAGAGGCAGCTGAAGCTGATGAGCACCTAGAGAGAGAAGACAGAGCAAGTTTGAGGCCAACTGGACATCAAAATAACCCATCTGAATTACAAGAGTCTGACTATCTAGAGCCACAAGGAGAGGTTGGAAGACCAGCAAGTGATCTTGCCCATTTCTAGGGAGCTCCCAGAATGCCAGGGTAAGAAATGGTAGTTTCCCACTGCTGCTGAACACATCTCAGATCCCTTGTTACCATGATAATTGACACTGGAAAGGAGCAGCGAGAGTTGTATGAGGTGATTGAAGCTCACTATGTGGAGCCAGTTCTGCAGCATTGTGGAGTGTGGTCTCTCAGGATGCTTAGGGCAAAGATCCTATAGCTGATGTCAAAGAATGCAATCTACTTGGAGTAGACATTTATGCATGGTACGTGCCTAAACACAACAAGCTGATAATGAGTTGCTAGAGGTAGTTCCCTAAAGATCTAACAGCCAAAACTGGAGAGGCAAACGCAGAGCTCTGCACTACATCACTCCACCATGCCAATTGCTTCTACCCTAGTACTGGGTACCTAGTTTGCACACGCATGACCTTGTTACCCTGATTGTGTCCTAAAATCTTCACAATTTTTATCTTTCAGTTTATCTATGCGTCCTTGTCCCTGCTAAACTGTTCTGGAAGCAAACGTACCCCATAAACAGGCTAGAGATGCAATCCTAATATCATATAAAATAGACTTCAAATTAAAATTAGTGAGTAGAGATAAGGAAGGTCACTATATACTAATTAAGGGATTTCTCCCTCAAGAGGATTTCACAATTCTAAATATCAATTCACCAAACAAAGGAGCACCAAAATTTATACAAGAAACACTACTTTCCCTCAAATCACACTTAGATGCAAAGACATTAATTGTTGGGGACTTTAACCCACCACAATCCAAACTAGATAGATCAACTTGGCAAAACCTCAACAGAGAAACCGCAGATCTAAACAACTGCATAGACCAATTAGATTTAACACACATCTACTGCATATTTCATCCAGCAGCATCAGAATATACATTTTCTCAGCAACACATGGAACATTTCCCAAAATAGACCATATTTTAGGCCACAAAGCAAACTTGTCCAAATTCAGAAACATTGAAGTTATACCTTGCATTCTCTCAGACCACAAGGGAGTAAAATTAGAACTCAACACTAAAACCCAGCAAATAATGTCCTATCACAAATGGAGGCTGAATAACACACTGCTGAATCACAAGTGGGTCATGGAAGAGATTAGAAAGGAAATTCAAATGCTCATTATATTCAACAAAAATCAACACAAAAATTACCAGCTCCTCTGGGACACAGCAAAGGCAATACTCAGGGGCAAGTTTATAGCTTTGAGTTCCTACATCAACATATTGGAAAGATCTGAAACCAACAATTTAATGAGACATCTGAGCCTCCTTGAAAAAGAGCAGCAGGATACACCCCAATACAGTAGACAAAGAGAAATAGTTAAAATTAACTCAGAATTAAATGAATTAGAATCCAAAACAAAAAACAAAAAATCAACAAAACAAAGTTACTTCTTCGAAAAAATTAAGAGATCATTAGCAAATCTTATGAGATAAAGAAGAGAACACACCCAAATAAATAAACTCAGAGATGAGAATGGAAATATCAGCACAGAAACAACCAAGATTCAGAATATTATAAAGTAATACTTCTCAAAACTATATGCTAATAAGTTTGAGAACTTGGCAGAAATATTTACATGCTGAAAATAGACCAAGATGAGTAAAACCATCTTAACAGGCCCATATCAAGCATTGAAATACAGCAATAAGAGACCTCCCATCTAAGAAAAGCCCAGAACCAGATGGTTTTACAGCATAATTCTACAAGGCATTCAAAGCAGAGCTCACAACAATACTCCTCCAACTCTTCAATGAAATTGAAATAGAAAGTTCACTACCAAACTCATTCTATAAAGCCATCATAACCATCATCCCCAAAACAGGCAGGGACTCAACAAAGAAAAAGAACTATAGACCCATTTCGTTGATGAACATTGAGGCAAAACTTCTTAACAAAATTTTGTCCAATTGACTTCAACAATGCATCCAAAAAATCATACACCGCGATCAAACTGGATTCATTTCAGAGATGCAAAGCTGGTTCAATATATGCAAATCAATTAATATGATTCATCACATCAACAGGAGTAAGGATAAGAACCCCATGATTATCTCAATAGATGCAGGAAAAGCATTTGACAACATCCAACAGCCCATTATGATGAAGTTTCTGGAAAAAGTAGGAATCTATGGAACATTACTCAATACATTAAAGGCTATGAATAACAAACTTACAGCCAGCATTCTACTTAATGGTGAAAAACTAAAGCCATTTCATTTTAAGTCAGAACCAAGACAAGGAATGTCCACTCTCTCCAATTCGCTTCAATCTAGTATTTGAATGCTTAGATTCAGTGAAAGACAAAAGCAAACATAAAGGGGATCCAACTAGGGAAAGAAGAAGTAAAACTCTCCCTCTTTGCAGATGACATGGTATTGTAGTTAAAGAATCCCAGAGACTCCACTCCTAAATTACTCAAGTTGATTCAAAACATTGGCAAATTAGCAGGGTATAAAATTAACCCTCAAAAATCCATGGCTTTTCTGTATGACAATAATGAGAAAAGTGTGGCTGAAATTAGGAAAGAAACACCATTAGTAATAACACCACAAATCATATAGTACCTAGGAATTAACTTAACCAAAGAAGTGAAGGACATCTATGATGAAAACTTTAAAATCTTGAAATAGGAAATCAAAACAGAATTTAAAACGTGGCAAAATCTCCCATGCTCCTGGACTGGAAAGATCAACATCATGAAAATGGCAATAATTCCCAAGGATATCTACAAATTCAGTGTGATACCTATCAATATTCCAACCTCATTCTTCAAAGAAATTGAAGTGGCAATCCAAAAATCCATAAGGAACAATAAAAGACACCAAATAGCAAAAACGATGCTCAAAGAAAGAACAATGCTGGAGGAATATCAATATCAAATTTCAAACTCAACTACAAAGCCATAGTGATCAAAACAGCTTGATACTGGCACAAGAATAGACCTCAGGACCAATGGAATAGAATTGGAAACCCCGAAATGAACCTACAGACCTAAAGTCATCTACTCTTAGATAAGGGAGATAAAAAATAGAATGGAAGAAAGACAGCCTCTTCGGTAAATGGCCCAGGCAAAATTGGTTAAGTACTTGTAGAAAACTAAAGGTAGATCCTTATATATCACCTTGCACCAGAATCAACTCCAAGTGGATCAAAGATTTCATAATCAAACCAGACACTCTGAAAACAGTTCATGATGGAATAGAAGAAACCATAGGTCTCCTTGGCACAGGCCGAAATTTTCTTAATAGAGACCCAGAAACACAACAAATTAAAGAAAGGTTGTATAAATGGGACTGCATGAAATTGCAGAGCTTCTGCATAGCAAAGGACACAGCTAGCAAGATCAATAGAAAGCCCACACATTGGGAGAAGATCTTCACTAGCCATACAACGGACAAAGGGCTCCTATCTGAATAATACCTGGAACTCACAAAATTAAGTCCCCCAACAACAAATCTTTTTTTTTCAATTTTTTTTTTTGGTTTAGTTGTGGGGCCTGAACTCTGGGCCTGGGCACTGTCCCTGAGCTCTTCAGCTCAAGGCTAGTGCTCTACCACTTGAGCCACAGCGCCACTTCCGGCTTTTTTCTTATGTGGTGCTGAGGAATCGAACCCAGGGCCTCATGCATGCAAGGCAAGTGCTCTACCACTGAGCCACCTTCCCAGCCCCCCAACAACAAATCTTCAAAGAAACAACTGCCCAATAAATAAGTGGGGTAGAGACTTACAGAGAAACTTCTCTGAAGAAGAAAGAAGGATGGCCTATAGACACATGAAGAAATGCTCATCCTCACTAGCCATAAAAGAAATGCAAATCCAAACACCATTGAGATACCACCTCACTCCAGTTAGAATGGCAAAAATCAAGAACTCTAACAACAACAGATGCTAGAGGGGATGTGGACAGAAAGGAACCTTACTTCATTGTTGGTGGGAGTGTAAACTTGTTCAACCACTTTGGAAAGCAGTATGGAGGTTCCTCAAAATACTTCACATAAAGCTCACCTATGACCCAGCAATCCCACTTTTGGGTATTTACCCAAATGTTTACAAACAAGACCACACTAAAGCTAACAGCATGACTATGTTTACTGCAACATTATTTACTATAGCTAAGATATGGTACCAACCCAGATGCCCCTCAGTAGATGAATGGATCAAGAAAATGTGGTATACATACACAATGGAATTCTATGCCTCCATCAGAAAGAATGACATTGCCCCATTTGTTAGGAAATGGAAAGTCTTGGAAAAATTATATTAAGTGAAGTAAGCCAAGCCCAAAGAAAGAAAGGTCCCATGATTTCCCTTATTTGCAGTATCTAGTATATGTGTTAGTCAAGCAGAAAACGTCAGATAAGTTGATGTTAGGGAAATGAACCCTAGGATATGTATTCAGATGTTGTTGTTTTTTTCTTTCATGCGATTGTTTCTAACACATTGATAAGATCATTTCTTTGTTACTATGTATGTCCCTCCCCCAAAGTATAACCCCTCCTATCACTGTATTTGATGTCGGTATAATTTGTGGAGGAGAAAGGGAAATATGGATACAGGTGGACCCATTGCAACAATGAGATGTACAAGTCGTTATATCGAAAACGAACTTTACAATTTTGTTGTGGCATGGCGGTGGCGGGAGGGGGAGCTGGAAGTATTGGGGGGGGGCAATTGGAGGATGGGAAGGGATAGTCAGGGGAAATAAAGGAGGAGGCTACAAAGCTTGATAAGAAATGTACTCATTATTTTGCCCATGTAATTGTAACCCCTCTGTACAGTATTTTCACAATAAAAAATAAAAAATATATATCACATTAAAAAAAGACATGTACTCATTGGTGCTGGGAAGGTGGTTCAGTGGTAGAGCACTTGCCTTGCATGTATGAGGCCCTGGGTTCAATTCCTCAGCACCACATAAGCAAAAAAAAAAAAGCTGGAAGTGGGGCTGGGGCTCAAGTGGTAGAGCGCTAGCCTTGAGCTGAAGAGCTGAGGGACAGCGTCCAAGCCCAGAGTTCACTCCCCACGACCACACACCCTCCCCCCAAAAAAGCTATGTACTCATTATCTTGGCCATGTAATTGTAACCCTTTTGTACAGTATTTTCACACACAAAAAGATGTAACTTATTCAGTTTGGAATATAGTGAATGAGGAGATGAAGAGAAATAGTTTGGAGTTAATGTGTTCAAATACTTTATAACTTAGTATGATCACATAATAAAATGTAAGTATAAAAATAGGGTGATGAAATTAATAACAGGAATAAAATTTAACAAGCTACACTAAGTGGACATATGTGTATAACACAATTAAAAATACTTTGTGAAATTAAAATTTCCAATAAAAAGACAAAAATTCATTCCAGTTGTTATAGATTCATATGTTAATTTCTTTTTTTCAGTTAATTCCTTGACAAAGTAAAAGGAGAAATATATTTTGCTCATTTAGTATGACAATCTTGTCCAATTAGCATTAAAGTATTCTAGTTAATTGCTGTCAATGTGAAGTTGTTCAATCAACTTAATTATTATATTAGAATATTTTCAATGCATTCTTCAAAATATTATCTCTATAGGTATATACTTTTGCTATTTATTGAATATGTTTTCTTACTTAATTGCTATATGCCATTTTCTGACTGTAGTTTGGTGTATGCAACTAGGATATATTATACCTGATCTGGAAATCAATTATTCAAACAGGTTTTTTCAAATAAAAAATGCTTATAGTGAAATAAAGAGGTAAATCCAAATTATGTATATTTGAAGACAATGCTTGGTTAGTCCTCTTCTCACTTTACCCATTCCCTTCTTGAGAATAATACGCATTGTAAGGAAATGTTTAGAATGTTTTGGAGAAATAGTTTGACTTTAAACCAGTGATTTAGTTTATGCTTCATTTTGTTTACTTTATATCCAGAAAAACTAAATTCTTTTTTTAAATTATTTTTTTATTGTGAAAATACTGTACAGAGGGGTTACAATTACATGGGCAAGATAATGAGTACATTTCTTATCAAGCATCGTAGCCGCACCTTTGTTTCCCCTTCCCATCCCTTCTCATCCTTCCCCCGCCACCAACCCGCACAATCCTCCCCGCTCCCCCCACCCCGCCCCCTGCACCAAAGTTGTAAAGTTCGTTTTCGACATAACGACTTGTACATCTCATTGTTGCAATGGGTCCACCTGTATCCATATTTAAACAATTTTTTCCCTTCCCCTCCACAAATTATACCTACATCAAATACAGTGAACCCAGAAAAGCTTAATTCTTACCTTATCATTTTCCTTAGGCTTTATACTCAGGTTTAATCGCTGATAGGTGACAGATAAAGGTGACACTTTTTAAAAGTGGCTAAATTTAGGCTGAGGAATCTAGGTACAAGTATACTCATGCAGATAGGCCTCATCAGTCATGAGACCGACCATGATATCAAAATGTTAACCTCTGCTTACTGGTGTCATGCTTATGAGATTCTGTGTATTATAAACAGTGATTATGAGCATTTGTTTCGTAAACAACATCATTTCATTGGTTAGGAACTGAAGTGAGACATTATACTCAGAACTAAATTGCAGAAGAAATCCAAAATTAGTTAACCATATACACTTAACAAAATGTTTTAAAAATGCAAGCTAAAGGAAATAATTTATGAAAAAAAATCAACATTTACAATAAATACAGAATCAGTATGACTGATTTTTTTTATCCAGGTTGCAATAAGGCTTGCATGATGACTTTTCTGATTATATGTTTAGTTAGGTCTTGATATTTAGTTGGAGAAGTTCTGTTCTTTCATATATTCATTTGTCAGATCAAAGAGTATATGAATTCCATGCCAGAGCCAACATACAAAATAATGTTATAGTTGTGCCCTGCTACTTTGCCAACCTTTCAAATCACTTCGAGTATCTTGGGTCTTTTCTCGATCTCACTAAATAGGTATGCAATTTTGTCAGCACTAGAAATATTTTGACCACCATTTATTAAAATTGCATTTTCCAGAAGCTACTATTCTCTTTTCATGAGATTTTTTACTTTCATTAATATAAAGTGCTGATGTTTGCCTTTAAATAACCCATGTTCATTCTTCTACAAACAGTGTAATTTAGAGTAGGTTTATATTGGTACACTCATGTAAACTGCTCAGATTCTATTACTTGCATATTTTGTGCTTGTTAAATCAATTATATTTAGTTGTCAATATGGATACGATTGGACTTATTCATTGCATTTATGAATATGTTAAGTATGTCATGATTTTTGTGATTTAATACTATAGAATTTTTTCTTTTAAATATGTGCAGATCTTACTTCATATACAGTTAGCTTTGTTTTAAACAATTTGATTCTTTCAAGGGATTTGCTATATTAGGTTCACCCAGATGAACTTAATTACAAATTAAAACAAACTTATTTCTGAGAGACAGTTATCCTTATAGCTCTACTCAAATTAACATGTATTTGAGGTTTTTGTACTTTTAAAAAACTGTACATAACATGTTTTTGTTCCTGGGGAATTTCCACTTTCTTGATTGTTTTTCCAGCTGTGGTGACTTCAACATATGTGGGCATTTTATTTCAAATTTTTTGTGTTTCTATTTTGTTTCATATAAGAGAAAGTACAAATAGAATCAGTGATTTAGAAGTTTTTCAAATAGAATTCTAAGAGAGACATTTGAATTTTTATGACAACTGTGAATGGGCAGGTCTTAGTGGAGGAGTAGCAAAATAACAGAGACATTGTTGGATGTGAGTTGAATTCTTCCTCCATTTGCCTCACTATTTCCAATGATATTACTTCAAAGTCTTTAGTGAAAAGAAAATAATTTTGTCTGTATGTACTCAGAATTTTTGGTTTAGTAAAAGGCGAAAGATTTGTACGATCTGAAGAGAAACCAGAGTATGGGGGGGGGGGGGGACACACTTAACATTCATATTAGATTTAAACACTAAAATCTTTTTTTCTTATTTTAAAAACACAGTTGTGAATTTATAATGTTAAAATAACACCTAATAATTTATATGAAATTGTCCAAACTATTTTCATTTCACACCATATGCATTATAGAATGTAATAATACTGTGTAAGATAGTATGTAATTATTGACTTTGTGCAAAGTTAATGATAGTGGATATTTGTGAGATACTGAGTAATAGTAAAAATTATATTTGAATCTATTAAAAATCCCAGTTACATCTAAAAATAACTCATAGTTATAAATTAATGCTGAAAAAAATAAGTTTGTTTATTGGAAAAAGCCAGAAGTTTCAATAAGCTTGCTTTTTAAAAATTGACTTGGATCTGGGCTTTGGTGCCTCATGCTTGTAATCCTATCTACTCATGGCTCTGAGATCTGAGGATAGTGGTTGAAAGCTATATGGACAAAAAATTTGTGAGACTCTTATCTCCAATAAACGTCCTAAAAACCAGAAACGGCACTGTGGCTTAAGTGGTACAGTGCTAGCCTTGAGCTGAAGCGCTGTGAGACAGTGCCCATGCCCAGAGTTCAAACCCCACGACCGACAAAAAAAAATGGCATGGTGTTTTACTTTATAATTTCATGATTTTTAATGAATGTTTGTTCAGTGAAAATGTCATTGGTTTTTTATATTTTGTGTTGGCATAAAATGAGCCACACCCAGAGCATTTTAATAAAGCAAGCTTTAATGAAGGAAGATAACATGAAGAGACAACTACAGAATTTCTACAGAGACCTGACATCTTTCACAATTCTGCCTTCCTCCTCATACTTAAGAAAGTATTGACGAACACTATAAATATACTGCATTTATAACTTAAGGATCAGTGTTTTTTTTCCAAACAGAAGCCTTCTTTTCCATGATTTTTGACATAAACTTTGGGGGATTTTTTTTATTGTGATAGGATTTCATCCAAAACAAAGCCATGTATATTAAGAAAGTCAATGTTTTTAACTCAGAGTACTAAACAAAAGAGGGAGAAAATTATGGTTAGCTTATATATTAAGCACAAATATAGGCAATATCAAGATATTTTGAAATTGCATACTTTTACTGGATAAAGTTGCTCAAATCTATATTATCTACTTGGAAAACAGAGATTAGAGAATTCCAGCTCCAAGCAAGCCCAAACACAAAATGAAGTTTCAGATACTCTAACCATTTGCTGGGTGCAATGTTTTATGTTTGTGTTAGGAGGACCACAGTCCAAGAATACCCAGGCATAGTGATACTGCCTCAAAATAAGCAATCCAATTATAATCTGCAGATATGGTAGTAGTAGTGGCTGTTTCACAAGTATAGGGTTTTGGGTTCAATCCTCCAGTTCCCCTAGAAATTTAAGTGTGTGCCAGGGTAAGAATTTGGCATGTCTAAGGTCAAGATTTCATACTCGTTTAACAAGCTTTAATAAAGCCTTTACTTTTTTGCTATTTTTAAAAAGTATAACCATAACTTCCATGCCACAAACAAATGATTTCCTATTAGAAATTTTCTTTCATCCATTAAGTAATATGTTATGTGTTGGATACTGTCCCACTGAAATCATACTAAAGATCAAAAACTTATTGTCTTAGAAAGTGACTGCATATGGAAACAGAATCTCAATGGTACCATTGAAGTTGAAGTCTCCTCCAAGAGAAGCAGAAGGTCTTGAATATGCCAAGGAAAGAGGACTCAGAAGCAGCAAACTCTGATCTTGGAGTTTTAGTTCCACTAACTCAGAGGAAATGTATTTACAGTGTTAATGCACTCAAGCTGTGGTAATTTATAATTACAATTACTAGCAAACGTGTATTCTATAAGACATGAAAAGTCATTGACTCTTGGGGTCCATGACTCATCTCTATAATGCTAGTGATTAATAAAGATGAGACTTGGGGGATAATGATTTTCTGTCTGGTAGGAAAGTTCATGAGGTTCTATCTCCAATAAACTACAAAAATTTCTGGGCTGGGACATGGTTCAAATAGTAGACTGTCTACTGGTAGCAAACAGAGCATGAGTTATGTTCAAACCCCAAATTGGGAGAAAGAAAAAGTCCTTATAAAACTATTATGAGAAACAGAATTATGAATAGGAAAGCAGAAACAAAAGAAATAAACTTATTGATACAAAGAAAGCTTCCTAATATGAAATATGGAACAAACTATAATATTTAGGGTTTTCCTTCCTATACAATAAAACTAAATGATATTTTGACTTGACAAAACTAAAATGTAAAACTGAATGCAATAAATAATCACATTACTTTTATGTTTCCATAATTTAACTTGTTGTCCTACAAATTTATAGAATACTGTAGCTATGGAAAAATCAATAAATGTTTCATTTTCATATAGGATGACATATCCTTGCAAGTGTTGTCTAAAATTGTTCTATACTGAAATGATCGTCATTGATATCTTTCTCAAGATTCCAAATGTTTATACTTTCAACTGACCTTCCACAAAACTCATACCCCAAACATAAATTTTTAGTTTGTTCATGCAATCAAAAGAATATAAACATAAGTTTGAAAATGTTAACTACGTCTAACTGCTGTCATTAATGTAATAAAACTAATAGAATTAAGTATATACCCTGAGAGAAATAAGACACTTCCTTCTAAATACAGACTGGCAGGCACACACACATACACACACACACACACACACACACACACACACACACACACACACACACACATTTACCACTTTCACTCAGGTTAGGTTCCTGACATTGGGTATCAGACAAGGATCTAATAATCAATCTTCCTGCCCAGACATAAAATACATTCATAATTCCACACATACAAAAACACCAGAAATTCAAAATAATGAGAACATTTAGCAGAACCAACCAGCTCTCGAGCCATGTACTCCCTGATTTCATTTATTCATGATGATGCATTTTTCATATCATAATTAAAAATAATTTTGAGTCTCTCTGATTAGCAACCAAAAATATGTTATCATATAATAGAAAATATAGGTAAAATTACCTGTCTGTAGGTAATCTTTAATATATCTTAACAAAGAATTCTTTTTAGAGTCTGTTTTTGGCATTTTGCCCTAATTACTCATATTAAATTACAAAGGACATGCCATATTCCTTAATTCCTTTTTCGTAAAGGTTATGCTATGGAATTGAATCTGATTTGGTTGCTTATTCTAAAGTAAATTTTCTCAACAACTTGAATTATTTTTTCTGTTACTCCTAAGCAATTTGAAATATCAAATAAAACTGGAAATTCCCTTCAGCAATGATTTGTGAATGGCATTAATGTTTGTGGAGGAATGCAGGACTTGAATTATCTAGAGTGCCTTTAAAATGGCACTGTTTGGGCTGGGAAGGTGTCTCAATCGTAGAGTGCTTGCCTTGCATGCATGAGGCCCTGGGTTTGATTCCTCAGCACCACATAAGCAAAAAGAAAAAAAGCCAGAAGTGGCACTGTGGTTCAAGTGGTAGAGCACTAGCCTTGAGCTGAAGAGCTGAGGGACAGCGCCCAGGCTCAGAGTTCGGGCCCCACGACCGGACCCCCCCAAAAAATGGCACTGTTATTCAAAAAGATGATCGTTTAGTCATCTTTTAAAGTGTGGTCTTCTTATTTCATCTAAGAAGATAAAAGTATGCTTTTCATCACATTCTTGCCTGCAAAACAGTAGAATTATTTCCTTTGTACAGTTGATGTCCAGCTGCGAATATATTGAAACCTACAAACAACTGCACAGCTGTGTTAGCTGCTCTACATTTTGAAATTTTCTTCCAATAGCCATTCTGATTTGAGCCCAAATTCATGGGATAGTCACATAATCCACAATTACAAAGCACCAAAATATACAAAGACCACGTGCAAAATGAAGTTCAATTTTTTTCTGTTGTTTCCTTTTTTCTTATTGTCTTTTAAGGAGATAGTGGCTGTTTATTTCTCATTATTGTTGATGTGACTTAAATACATTTACCAGATTTTTCAAATAAAATAAAGTGATATTTAGTCACAAAATACAGCTAAGCATTTGCGTGATTTTTTTTTTATTCTAGTCCTGTTCTCAGTTATCTTCAAATAACATAGAGATGAGCCAATCATGTGTGTAAATCGACATGTATCAAGCACACAGAACTCTAATTTCTATACCAACTTCACCTAGAAAAGAAAATTATCATTGTTTCATGTCTTAAGTAATCTACTTAAAAGAAGTTTTATTAATTTCATCAATAAATTTCATAATCTATGGAATTTATGCATTGCATAATTATTTGATTGCTCATTTCCACTGAATTAATATTACATGTAGTTTACTTTTTTACATATGAAATAATGACATTCTTGAGGATAAAACATGCCTGTTTTTCATTTTGGTTGCCAAAATGGAAATATTAGGCATTTTGAAATTTTAACTATAAATTTCACTAGGACTTGAATTGTGTTACTTACAACTTTCATATTAAAATAAAAAGCATTATTAAATAGAAAGCAAAATTATGTTATCACACCTTAATCCCTGAATTAACTTTTTGATAAAAAACAATTATATTTATATAACAAGATATGCTAATGCAAACAAACTATGAGATATGGAAACAGAAAACTTTTTGTTTTTTGTTTATTTTTTATACTTTGTGATAATTCTCTCTTCTTAACCTTATGCCTGATATATTTATTGTACATCTTCAGGAAGGTGAGGGGTGGGCACAGAGCTTTAGGGAAAAGAGCAAAAAATTGCACATTGATGAAAGTGAACTATTTAACACATGGGTGGGGACAGGAGAGTGAGACTGGAAACAAGTGAGGGAACTGAAAACATTTCACAAAAGGAAATGTACTCTTTACCTGACTCATGTAATTGTAATCCATCTATAAATCACCTTCATAAGAACAGCAGAGTAAATTTATTTTAAAAAGGCAAAAAATGTTGTTTCTTAGAATCCTAGAAGTTTGTTTTGTTCACTGGTTTTAGCTGGTTGAGACTATCTCTGAAAATAGGTAGGTTGACATTCATTGGGCAAATATGTGAGCTACTAGTAGATAAATGTCAATTATGATTGTACATTTTTTAAGACTCTAATTCATTTATTTCTTTAAGCTACTTTGTATTATTTCTGTTTACCAGTTTTTGGTTTGGCTTTTCCTGTTTTTCAAAGACCTAGTTCCACATCATTAGTGCTGATTCAAGATGGTTCTAATTTGTTGATATGCATACTCAAAGACATAAATTTTCCTCTGAGTATTGCCAGTGTTTTTGTGTCCCAGAAGTGGTAGTATTTTGTATGTTCGCTTCTACTGAATTCCATAAATGTTGCAACTTCCCTTCATATCTCTTCAGTGACTCGCTGATGATTTATCAATGTGTTATTCAGTCTGTGAGTTTCAGAATTTTCTGTGATGATTTTTGATGTCAAGATCTAATTTGGTCCCATCATGGTCTGACAAGATGTAAAGAGTAATTTCATTTTTGTTTGTGAATTTTCATAGACTTTCCTTGTGATCTAAGATATGATCGATTTTGGAGAATGTTCCATGGGCTTCTGTGAGGAATATGTATTGTGAAGCTGTTAGGTGAAATAGTCTGTAGATATCTGTTAGGTATAGCTTGTCAATGCAATTATTTAGCTCTGAAGTTTTTCGCTAAGTTTTTACCTGGGTGGCCTGTTCAGAGGTAAAAATGATGTGTTCAAGCAACCAACAATGTATTTGGATGTATGCATGTTTTTAGTGTAAGTAGTATTTGTCTGATGAATTTGGGAGCTCTAGGATTCAAGGCATTGATAATTAAATTTGTTATATCCCTCTGATGGAGAGTTTTCTTTATGAATATTTAATATCTTTCTTTGTCTCTTTTTTACTTTCATACCACTTTTAATTTAAAGCATATTTTATCTAATATTAGTATAGCTACTCTGGCCTGTTTATGAGGTCCATTTTTAATTTGTAAAGATCATGTACAGAAGGGTTACCATTACATAAGTCAAATAATGAGAGCACATTTCTTTTTGAACAGTGTCACCTCTTCCCTCATATCCTCCCAGTTTTTCCCTTTCAACCTCCCTCCCCCATAAGTTGTATAGTTCATTTACAATGTAGTGTCTATTGAGTAGCACTGCTGTATTTGTTAACCCTGTGTCTCACCATCTCTGTGTTCCCCGTTGCGCATTCCAAACTTACATATGAGACAAAAGGTGCAGAAATATAAAAAATACAGCATCAGAACACAGAAGGAAAAAGCAAAATAATAAAAAAAAACTCTCATTGTCATTTCTTGGAGATTATTTTAATGAACATTATTTTATATGATGATATTCATATAGCTATTTACCCTTGGTGATCTTCTTAAAAAGGCATCCTCCTTTGACCTCATTGTATAAATGTTTAGAATCCCTTATAATTTATCATGTGCAAGTGTAATGTTTTCTCTTTTACCATCCAAGTGTTTTTACTTTTAGAATTAGAGGCACATTCTAATACAACAAATGAGAGAAATCAGGCAAATTATATTTCTTTGAGTCTATCTTCCTTCACTTAATATAAGTTTGGTCCAAGTCTTTCCATTTCCTTATGAATGGTGTAATATCATTCTTTTTCTGGGTAAATAAAATTGCATCATACTGAAGATTTTCTTCATGCCAAAGGAAAAAGTTAGCAGGATATATAGAAAGAGAACAGAATGGAAGAAGATTTTTACTAGCTAAGCATCAGACAATTGATTTCATAATTAACCCATATTTAGAGATCAAAAAGTTAAACCCAACAAAAATAAACCCTCAAATAAACAAGAACCCAATTAATATATGGGATAATACTTCTTAGAAGAAGAAGTAAGAATGACAAATAGATACATCTTTCTCCATAAAAGAAATGCAAATCCAAATAACACTGAGATTCATCTCACCCCTGTAACAATATCATTATGAAAAATCGAACAATCACAGTTATTGATAAATGTGGCCCAAAAGAAACTCTATTACCCTGTTGTTGGGAATGTAATCTTGTTCAATCCCTTTGGAAAACACTATGGAAATTGCTCAGAGAACTGAATAGAGAGCTACCTATGATCCAGCATTCCACTAACGGGCATTTATACAATGGAGCAGAAACAAGACCAAACTGAAGCTACCAGCAAAATCATGGTCATTATTGCATTATTTTCTCTAGCCAACATAAGGGAGCAGCCCAGATGCCTCTCATTGTACCTATGATCCAGCATTCCACTAACGGGCGTTTATACAATGGAGCAGAAACAAGACCAAACTGAAGCTACCAGCAAAATCATGGTCATTATTGCATTATTTTCTCTAGCCAACATAAGGGAGCAGCCCAGATGCCTCTCATTGTAAAAAGAGAGAAAGAATAACATATGTATATATAAATTATACATATATATATTATATATACCTAATGTTATTGATCCCAATTTACAATTATATATGTGTGTATATATGTATATATACATATATATATATATGCATACATATTGGAATTCTGTTAATCCATCAGAAAGAATAATATTGCACCATCCTTAAAGGAAATGAAACAATTATAAATAATATTAAGTGAAATAAAGCCCACTCAGAGAAACTTAGCTTGCATGATTTTCCTCATTTGTGGTAGATAGAAGGTGCCTATAAATATAAAAGTAAACACACTGGATGGTATGCAAGGAGGTACAAATGAATTATCTGAAGTGTCATGGAGAGTGAAAATTCCATAATTCTCTTAAAAGAATAAGTCACAACTCAACAAAATAATTACCAATAAATATGTACTGGAAGAGAGGACAGTGGGGGGCAATATGTGAGGGGTAGGAAATTGAAGGTGAAAAGGATAGTATACAGGCAAGAATCCATTGTATACTTCCAAGAATTGAAATATACAAAGGAAAAGGTAGTGTGAAATGGGAGTGAAGATGTTGAAGTGGTAACACAATTCCAGGTGCACTGTACACCTAAACTGCTTTGTTAAATGGCAAGTGATTCCATAACATAATATTGAGATACGTAGGATTGGGCTTGATTGGAAGGGGTGGATGAGAATGTTGAAAGAGGTGACAGTGATCAAGATACACTGTATCCATAAACTCAGTGAATGTACAACTACTTAAAGATAATAAAAATACTCAAAAATTAATTATGATAGATGAATAGAGTTGAACCTCAATTCACTTCCCATTTAAAAATATTTTTAACCTGTAGACTTGGAGAATAAAATTCAAATAATAAAATTTTATGAATATTTTTGTCACAATTTGTGATATTAACTAAATATTACTTTGCCTTTGTCACCCATTGGACTTTTATAAGAGAATACTTAAAAGTAAGTGGCTTAAAAACAACAGGAGTATATTACCCATATGCTAGAAGCTCGAATATTAATTATAAAAATGGTTGTTCAAACAATTCCTTATCTTATGGGGGTCCACTTTCTGGTTCATTATAATCTACTTGCTGGACGTTCACATGGCAGAATAATTATATTGGGCTTCTTTCATCACAATCATTATTGTAGTGTCATCTCTGAAAGGTTGGTTCTAATATCACCAGAAGGGGGAATAGAATTTCAATATGTGTATCTGGAAGGAGTTACATAGTCCAATACACTTCGCAATTTTTGCTTTAACTCAGTGTAGAGTATCATTTGGATATTATTTCATAGATGATAATAACTTAAGGACAAACTTATATCATGTAACTTATGTGAATAATTCTTTTTAGAATGGGAATAATTATAGTGATAGCAAAGTGAAATATGATTGTTTAGTGGCTCTTGAATCACATCATAGGTAATCATGTAAATGTGGCACAGCCTTTTTAAGGACCTTCTGATGTATTTGAACAATCTCCGATGAGTTAATTGCTTTCAGAAATATTCATTTGAGCCAACAAATACAGATCTGTTTGATTTTAATTACTTTCTGCTATTAGGACTCAGACACCAAATTCAGAGCATGCTAATTTCTCTGATAAAATACATAATAAAATTTTTATAATTCATATAACATTAAGAATGTAATATTAATAACACTACAAATCCTTGTATTCACATTATATAACATATTGACATCCTTTGGTTTAATCAATTTTTAGAATATTTATACCTAAGTGTAAATTGTTGGCAAATATTTATTTGGTGATGTAAAAAAATTCTAAAAAGATTTGCATACATATTGCTACAGATGCAAACAGATTCACGAGGTTATTTATGATCCTTCATTTGTTGCTTACATTCATCCATCCAGAATATGCAAAGAAGTGAAAATTGCAAACTTGAATTTACTAAAGGATTCATTATATGAAGTTTTTGTTGGGCTAAATATATTTTATAAATTAAATGGTTTTGTCCTTTCCTTTTTCGCTCCCCTCCTTCCTTCTTTCCTTCCTTCCTTCCTTCCTTCCTTCCTTCCTTCCTTCCTTCCTTCCTTCTGATCTTTTTTCCTTCGTCCTTCCTTCCCTCCATCTCTTCCTCTCTCTATCTTTTTCTCCTTCCTTTCTTTCTATCTTTCTTTGTTTCTTTCTTTTTTCTTCCAATCTTCCTCTCTTTCTTTTACTCAGAATATCTCTTATGGCTATGGAAAAAATACCAACTGTTGTACTCCAAGGTGTTATGAGTAGTTATAAATATTAACTAAATTAATATTAATTTTAATAACCTTTGATGTATCTTAAGACAAATTGTACTAAAAACCTCACAAACATTGCAAGATATGTAACAAATATTACTTTTCATAATATTGTTCATTTCTTCAAATCAAAATAAGCATTTAGACTTAATATTGTATGTGTGTGTGTGTGTATGTTGTTCTTGTGATTTTAATTCAAGACCTATCCTTTAGTTTTTATTTGTTTTTTTTTCCCCCTCAAGTATGTTGCTGTATCGTTTGAGCCACAATTCCACTTCTGGCTTGTGTGGTGTGTGTGTGTGTGTGGGTCTTGTGGTGTGTGTGTGTGTTTAATTGAGATGTGTCTCACAAACTTTCTTGCCAAGGCTGGCTTTGCACACCCGCTTACTGAGTAGTGAGGATTACAAGCTTGAGACACTCATATTTAGCACAGGATTAATATATCTAAGAATAAAATGAATTTCATATTATTTGAGTTCTAGAGGCTCAATTTAACAAATTAACACTTAGATATTTATTTAGTTATTAAACTTGAACCTGCAATGTGAAAAATAGTTTTCATTTTTATGAAAAAAATATACACTCAAAGGTTTAAATGACAGAATCTTTGGACAAATTGAAATAATCTATTATTTAAAAGCAAAAAAGTGATTGTTAATCAAATTTCTCATGTAAGCTAAAAGCAATAGGCTCTGTCAAGTTGAATGCTCTGTCAGGCAATTTTTCATTAAAGTAAATATTATCTACTGTGGTCACATGATTTTCTCTTCTTTTTAACCTAAACTTTTTTTGACATAAAAATGTAGATTCATACATTAGGGAAGGGGGTCCAGTCGTGTGGCCAGAATGCTGGGTCTGGGCGCTGTTCCTCAGCTCTTCAGCTCAAGGCTAGCGTTCTACCACTTGAGCCACAGTGCCACTTCCAGCTTTTTTATTTTTGCTTATGTGGTGCTGAGGAATCGAACCTAGGGACTTATGCATGCAAGGCAAGTGCTCTACCACTGAGCCACCTTCCCAGCCCCATACATTTTTTGAGTATATAAAAATCTTAGTTACTGGTCATGTATTTCTGAGGTTTGATTACCAAGTCATTTCAGAGTAACACTGAATTTCATGTATTTTATGTCAACAGTGATTTTTAGAAATTGAATCAATCTCAATATAAGTAACTGAAGCAAGATATTCCATCACTTATCCAATTATTCCTATAGACTTGAAGATAACTTATTTTTGAATGGTAGGAAATACATATTATACCTACTCTCTATAGAATAATTAAAAGATCATGATAGTATTTATTTTTCCTTCAACTTGAAAGAAAGAACCTCACTATAGATGACAAATACTTGAATGGAAATGCCATAAAATTATGAAAAATTCAAGTCATTATGAGTTATATGAAATAGTCATTTTGGAAGGTCACAAAATGAAACCTCTTGAAGCTTCCTTATCTGTTAAATAAAATGTATTTGCACTCAAAATATTTCATTCATCTCTCCAACAATGGTATAACCAAACCACCTCTATGCCAAATACCATTTCTAATATTTAGGAACAGAAGTTATTGCAATTGTATAGAAAGATCTACCACCCCACTCTAGAAATTAAATCTGAAATTATAAAGGATTACTATTAATAATTAGATTTCACTATGTTGCCATACAGAGATGAACCTTTTCAAGTGGGCATAGTCATAAAGATTTGGTCACTAAGATTTTGTGATCAAAGAGGATGTTAAGATCAAAGTCATTTCTTCCTCTTCCTTTTTTACTTCTCTGTCTCCTCCTACTTTTCCTTCTCCATCTCCCTCTTCCCCTCCTCCTCTTTCTCACTTTCTCAATCCTATTCCTCCTCTTCTTTACTTCATGGCTTCCATGAATACACATACTCCATCACATGTTCCAGATATCAGGTATTGTACCACCACCAACCCAAAACAATGAGGATAAGAAACGTAAATTGAAATGTATAAAATCAGAAGCCAAGATTAATCTTTCCACCTTTTAAGTTAATTTTATAAAGTATTTTGTCATATTAATAGGAGACTGACATTGCATGCTCTCATTTATTTTGAGGGTTAAGATTTACTGGAAATAAATCTGATCAACATTGTCCTAATGAAATGATTGATTAAATTATTTTATATTTGGACAAATCTACTTTAAAATATCAGATATACTTCAATAAGAGGCAAAAATGTGTTCAGAGGAAGATGGCAGAGGAGAATCTGGAGGCTAAACAAGCTCCGGCATAGAAAGCAAGTTTAATGTTCAAGTAAACAGTCCTAGACTACAGAATCACACCAAGTGTGCCATCATAGTACAGAGAGTTTCACCAGAGAGGGAAAATCCAGGCAAGGAGACAGATTTAAGCATGTGCTGGTAGCCATGTCTGTGGCGGTTGTGGCAGCAGGGCCAGTGGTTATAGCCACCATACCTACAACACAGAGTCATGGGTC
Organism: Dipodomys merriami; assembly: GCF_024711535.1. Classification (NCBI taxonomy): domain Eukaryota; kingdom Metazoa; phylum Chordata; class Mammalia; order Rodentia; family Heteromyidae; genus Dipodomys; species Dipodomys merriami. Next base: position 2,775,656 of record NW_027202571.1, on the reverse strand, counting down.
AAATGAGCCAGACACAGAGGGCGAGCAGATTCTACTCAACAATAAGAAATGACAAGGAGCAGATATCTTCATCCTGCAGATCACAGACCAGAAACGGTCCAGGAACCAAGACTCTGGTTGTAGTAGAACCCTGACATCCTCACTCCTTCCCAGGGAGCAGAAGAGGGAAGGCCTCCCCTCCCTGCCACCACCATCAGAGATATCTTTGATACTGACAAAGACCTATTTGAACAGCTATCTCCAACTCAGGCATTGGAAGAAAACAAGAATCATTTAGGAGGTCACAGGAGCTTGACCTGACCTGTCAGGCTCACCTCCACTCAAGGGAAAGTCAACCAGCCTAGGCAAGGAAGCCCCGCCCTTAGAGGAGTGACTTTCTTCACTAGGTAAACAGAGTCAGGTTCCTCCCATCCCTAAGGCAGCCTAGACAATCAATTGAAATTCAGTAAACATAAACCTTGAGAATGGCTGCAGGCTGAGTTCTGTGAGTATCTCAGGAGCTAGCCCCTCAGTTAAAAGCTACTGTTTGCTGAAAGGACTCAACCTAGCCTCATCACAGCATCTCCAAACTAGAGAGAACAGCCATCTCCCTCTTTTGTGATACTCAAAGCAGATTTCCCTCCCACTGAACTAGCCTGGGAGGTGGTTCACAAAATCTTGGGTAATGCAGAGAATTTTTCTGCCTGGTCAAACAAACTCACGTAAAAAAACAATCAAGCCACAGGAAAACCAAACACCACAAGCCAACCAGAGACTCCAAGAGAATGGTTACAGACACAGGGGACAAACAGGGTCTTCCCATTCTACACACCCCTGAAAAAATTCAAAGAATATTGTTTAACATTTTATTTTTAATTTTTTATAAATTGTTTTCTACTAATCTTTTCCCTCTCATAATTTTAATTTTAGGTGTGTATATGGGTGTGCTCTTTTTTGTTATTACTCCTGACTTTTTGGTCCTTTTTTATTCCTTGGTTTTTTGTAAGACTTAATTACTGCTCTGTTAATCCCCAGATATTTACCCATCTTTGATAATTAGACTTTATCTTCCATTGTGTACACACTTAATCCAGAAATTTATTATTTAATTCACAACCTCTTTGTCTTAAATTCTTTAATACCAGTATTACCGATTTATACCTATATAATTTTAAGGTAACTAATTTTGAGACTTTTTTTTTTAGTTTTTTATGTCTCCTTTCTATCCTTGCCTTCCTCACATCCTATCCTTTTCTTCTCTCAATATCATATTTAAACATACATACTTGTTAAGTGTTTCACTTTTTTAATTTATTTTTTTTCATTTTTTCTTGTTTATTTTTTTTCTTAATCTCTGTCCTATCATTCTGTCCAATCCATTTCCCTCTATGAGATTAGGACTTGGCTAAATTCACTCTCCTTTTATCTGTCCACATCCCTCTAATCCTATTTTTCCCCACATTTCTCCTTAAAACTAATAATTTCTGGTTTGCCAAATTCTGCTTTGTTGTTCTTAGCCCATTAATCCATAGTTGTTTGATATTGAATAGATTTTATCTGATGAACTAAATTGTATCTGCAGTTTTTTGACTGTGCTACTACAGGACTTTGGTTGATGCTTGCCTTAAAATGGTGTTCTAGCACAAAATTGGTGTTATTTTCATACCAAATGGGCAGAACAAGCCGGAAAAACACAAGAGAAATGGTAAGTCCAGATACCTGAACTCCCACTCATGATAATCTGTTGACAGAATAGTTAATAAATAATCCAGAGGAGAGTTCCCAAAAATCTCTACAAACACTATTGGTAAACATGGTGAATGAAAAGATTGAAAACCTGCAAAGGACGAGTGTGAGTGTGATACGGAGAGACAGGCAAACCAGTGATTCATACTGGAATCTGATGAGCATGAAGAAGCTACTCAGAGATTGATACAGTAATTGCATGAGCAGGTTGAGGACAGTCAAAGAGAAATACAGAAATTGTGTGTGCAGGCTGAGAACACTCAAAGAGAAAGACAGGATTTACATGAGCAGCCTGAGAACAGTCAAAGAGAACTATAGGAATTGCATGAACATGAGGAAGCTAATAAAAGAGTAATACAGGAATTGAGAGAGTGGGATGAGAATAGACAAAGATCAATACAGGCATTCATAGAATCCATAAACAGAGAGCTGAAACAATTCTAGGAGACCACAAAAAGAATGATGAATGGAGACCACCAGAAGGAATGGGAGTCCAAGGAAACCATCACCAATCCACTAAGTGATTTGAGAATAAGCACAGAACACCAAATTAAGGAAGTAAAGAAGTTAATCCAAGACCTAAAACAAAGCTCCAACAAAAAATTTGAAGCCATCAAAGCCGACCAATTAGAAGGAAAAGAAATAAAACACAAAGAAGAAAGTCTTGACAGTAGGTTAGACCATGCAGTAGATGGAATCTCGGGTATTGAAGACAGCCTAGGTGTTATAGAGAAAGAACAACTACCTAAGACAAACCTAAGAAATATGATATATCTATTCAATATTTGGAAGACACCATCAGAAGTCCTAATCTGAGGAAAATGTGTGTAGAGCAGCACCTAGAAATAGACGTTAATGGTCTAAGAAATTTGTTTCAGGATCCTAGCAGAAAACTTCCCAAACATGCAAAAAGATAGGCCTATTCAGATACAAGGAGCTTTTACAACCCCAAACAGACCAGACCAGAACAGGACATCCCACTGTCACAGTATAATCTGCACAGTATCAATTCAGACCAAGGAAAAGAAGCTTAAAGCTGTCAAGGAGAAAAGATCAATCACTTATAAAGGGAAACTAATTAGAATCACCTCAGATTTCTCAGCAGAGACAATTAAAGCAAGTGCCTGGAATGATGTATGCCATGCCCTAAAGACAAATAATTATCAACCAAGAATACTGTTCCCAGCTAAACACTCCTTCATAACCAAAGGTCAAATAAAAACCTTCCATAGCAAAGAAAAACAAACAATATTTCTCCACCAAACCAGTCATACAAATTGTCATGTACTAGAAACCCTAAATCTCAGAGAGCAGCTCCAAAGGCAGTTCTGGCAGTATCACTTCTTATACATTCTTCTTAAAATCTTCTCTTTGCATGATTGCTATTATTTTGGAATTATGGTTAATATTTACTTGACTTCTATTTTTAAATAATGCACCACCCAATTCTGGTTCTCTTTTTCTAACTTTTTGTGTCTAATCTATTTCTGAAACATCTTTATTTGAATTAGATGAACTTCTTATTGTAGTTGAGTCATTGTTGAGTTTGTGTGCATGTCACATTAAAATTGTACCTTTAAGCTTTTTATCTTAAAATCATCAATTTTTCATTATGTTTAAATTCTGATAAAATTTAGCCTCTCAACTCACACAATGTTAATGCAGTCTTATTTCATGCCTCCCAAAAGCAAACAACAATTTACTACTTATTTTAAAAATGTTTTTAATTTTTAAAATTATTATATATTTTTAAAAAATTACCCAAGGTAAATTGTTTCTTAGATATTTAGAGTCATATCAGTCTCTATTGTGGAAGCCATAAAGGGGAAATATTGCTTTTATTCTTCCTTGAGCCACTCTGATTTACTACATCTATTTCTAAAAGAATGAAATTCTGGCTTTGAAGCCTTTTGCTTGATATCCACAATGTCACCCTTCCTTTATTAATAGAAGAATTTGGAGAAAGGATGAGAATTCACACTAGAAAAAGGAGAAGAGGAAAAGAGAAGGAGAAATCTACACATTTTGTTCTTCCTCATCTCAATCACAAGCTCTGGATAATGATTGTGGATATTAGATACAGTGGTCTAGAGTGACTAACCACATTTATAGAAAAAGATAACCCCACAAGTGATCACATGGAAAATGATTATTTATAAAATAAAAATGTAATAGCATCAAACAGGAAGTGTTATCTTTTTGATTAGTTCTTGTTTAGTAATTGTTAAATTCTGGTGTGCTATAGTCAACTATCATAAAGGTATACAAGAATAGTAAACTAACATCTTAATATTTTATTCTAATTTTAGCTTAATTCTTGCTGTATTATACATATGTTGCTGTATTTGAGTTTTGCCTCAATTTCACATTCTATATTCTTACAGTATATAAGTTGAAAGAAGACTCCCTCTAGAAATATGCTATTTTTATAGCTAAGGGAAAAGAAGTCCGCTAATAGACCCAGACAAGGAGATAGAAATATTCCTCTAGAAATAGTCTTTGACCACTTCTGGTTCATTATTGTAAGCTGAAGTAAGTCACATGACCCAACTTGACTTTGCAGAGTAGAGGTAAATGTCACCTACAGAAGCTGATGCAGGACATAGAGTAATATGCCAAGTATGCGACCCTTGAGATAAAGAAGAAAATGAAGAGAACTATAATAGAATCAATCATACTTGCCATCACATGTCTCTGCAGGAAGGAAGGTATTATGTAGCTTTGTTTCTAAAACTACTGAGATCTTCAAATCATGTCTTTTATTTTTGGATGTTACAGGAATTAGAGAACATTTTGGTACTAAAACAGGATAAAATCTCAAAGAAAGCTGGAGTAATCATTTCAATACTACATTTTGTTCTGCTAGGAAAAGAAACCATTTAATTGACAATACTTTATACTTTCTTACCTAGTATCTTTTTTTCCCAGAACTGGATTTTGTTAATATATGTGAATATCCACCAGGATAAATGTCATTTTTCTGCATCTTGTGCAGACAGCATAGTCAATTAGATGTAGGTGGGAGTTCATTAGTAGCATTTTTTTTAAATTGCAAAAAATGTGGACAGGGAGCAAATATACATATTTTTCAACCATCATATTCCACTTCCTCCTTCTTCCTTCCTAGGACACACACCCAATCAACAAAAAGGCTTAGATATTTGGTTCTTGACCTTGACAGTGGAAGCAGAATGTTTTGGATGTCTGAGCTGTTAATAGTGTTTTCAATAATAATGTCACATGCAACAGTCCTATGTGTCCTGCAGGTCAACACTGTACTTCCTTAGTGATATGATAGGAATGTGAACCTTACTGGACTTAGTATTGTTTTCCACTTCCTTTTCTACCACCTGGCCCAAATTATAATACAACGTAATGGAAAGAAAAAGTAATGTCATCTTAAGAAAGTCATTTAGGGTTCTGGGAATTTGGCTTCATGGTACAGTGATTCTTCTATACCACATAAACAGAAAAAGAAACACTGGAAGTGGTGCTGTGCCTCAAGTGGTAGAGTGCTAGCCTTGAGCAAAAAGAAAGCAAAACGTCAGGAACATTTCCTTGGCCCTGAGTTCAAGCCTCAGGACTGGCAAAAATGTCACTTAGCTAGTAAATGCCGAATAGATAACCCATACTTGGAATGTATAATTGCTCCTTCCAACTATTACCTAACAGTAGTCCTTACTTCATTTTTTTACCCATATTAGGATACTCTGTTGTTGTTTTTTAAAAAAAACAAAAACCTTTTTTTAACAGGACACGGCAATTAGTGTCAGGAATGTGCTTAGATATCAGGTGAAGATTAATCCTGGAAATTCAAAGATTCCATGCTTTTGAGTGGTCACTTCTAATCACAATGTGAAGGGTATCTAAGTGAGATTTGGAAATCTTTTTTGGTCAGTTATGGCACCAAAAAGGCAGAGGCTAACTAATAGTTTTAACAGAAGTGAAGGAATAACTCCAGCTCAAAGAAATAAATGATAATAATAACTAAATTATAACAGAAACTGTTCTAGGGAACCATTTTGGATTATTCAGGAACTAGTTATCAACTAGGCTCATTCCTCATTGCCTTTAGCATTCTAAATCACTTAGGCTAGTTCTTAATCTCTGTGTGATAAGTTTTATCTCCTTCTATGTTGTTCTTTAATACCTGATATCCTTTGCTTTCTAAAACTCTGTCTTTCTCTATTTCTCTATGAATAATTCCTAATACTAAATAACACCTACAGAAATGGCAGAGGATGCTAATGTAAGCGTCCCATAGTTCATGAGTCATTAATATATCAACATGGAAAAATGAGGACATATTTATTCCTACCTCAATTTTTCTGAAAAGCTGCAATGTCATCATTTGATTCAAATTTCCATTCTTTGTCAACATAGTGTCATTAAGTGCACTAAATTCAAATATGAGCCAGGTGCTAGTGGCTAACGCCAGTAATCCTAGCTACTCCGGAGGTTGAGACCAGAGGGTTGTGGTTCAAAGCAAGACTGGTCAGGAAAGTTCATGAGACTTTTATCTTCAATTAACCACCAGAAACCCGGAAGTGGTTCTGTAGCTAAAGTGGTAGAGTGCTCAACTTTAGCTGAAGAGCTGAGGGACAGTGCCCAAGATGAGAGTTCAAGCCCTACAACAAACAAAAAAAGTGCAAATATGATTTTCAGTTTCCCCAAAAGGAACTATGAACTCAATAGTAATCTTCCTAAGCATAAAAAATAATTCTGAAATGATTCAGTGCACCTACTTTAGCTGAGTTATTTAAGTTATGGCTTTTTTGATGGATATATTCTATTATTTTAAAAATTATCAAATATTTGCTTTATAATAAACTTCTTCTAATATTTCTTGTTTCAAAAGAGACGTCCATACAGTTGATGTCACTTGGTTTTCTCAGTTCAAAGCCAACCCAGGCAGGAGAGTCTGTCACATTGTTATCTCTAATTAAACACCAAAAAAGCCAGACGTGGGGTTTTATCTAGATTTGAGGGCAGGTAGACAAGAAAGACAACTGTTCAGGGACAGGGTCCAGCCACTGAGTTCAAGCCCCAGATCCAGAAAAATCTAAACAAATGAAGAAGCAAACAAAAAAAACCCACATATTTCTTTGGTATCATCCTTACAGCACTGGTTTGAGAAAAGGCTCCTTTTACTTATCATACTCACTGAATCCTGCTTTTTGGAATCCTCATTGCGATGGCGAACTCAGGACCAGATTAAAGGAATGGATAACTGACTTTTGCAACAAGAGAATCATCTCAGGAGTTAAATATCCATGCATAAGACACTTTAAAACCTCATGTCTTTGTTTCTTTGAAGTAGAATATTTTAAAACAAACTTATTTTCTTTAATTTTCTATGCTGGCCTTCAAATGGCAGTTTGTTTCCTTTTGTAATACTCTCAATTAGAAGTTTACAGAAAAGTTTTATATGAGTAAAGAACACACTGGAACAAGTCAGAGACAGAGTTTCCTTCAAGCCTGGGATTATTTTCTTGTATAGTAAAAAGGACAGCACAAATTAACTTGAACTTGGTCATTTCCCTATATTCAATTCCTCTCTTGGAATCAGTATCCACTTCCCATAACAGTTTCTTCCACTTACTTCCTGGAACAATCTCTGGTGCTACTCCCGGTAAAATGAATGTTTTCTGGCTTCATTGAACTAGCACAAGTACATCTTTGGACATGAGGTAACACGTGTTTCAGAGACAACTTACTAATGAGAAAATATGGAAATGTCATGGTTTATAAAACATTATCCATGTACATATGGCCATATAAGATGATGTTAATAAAATGAACCCCAAGATAGGGACACAACTTGTTTTTTCTTTCTTGTTATTGTTTTAATGTACTAAATGTACTATGTGATTTTTTTTGTTTCTCTTCTATTTTCTTCCTCCATGGTGTAACCCCTGTTTTCACTGTATTTGATGTTTTTAACCTGCACCTTGCATATACATTTTTTCTAATGAGGGGATGGGAAGGGAAATAAAATGCTGAAACAAAGATACAGTATGACCCATTGTAACAACGACATGAACAAGACACTATGTTGAAAACAAACTTTAAAACTTGGGGATGAGAGGGGGTAGTTTGGATGGTAGGGAGAAAAAAGATGACAGTGGAAAAGCAAAGAGGAGGTAACAATGTTTATTAGATAATGTATTTATTAACTTACATATGTAACTAACCCCTCTGTACATCATTTTCAAAATAAAAAACATGAAAAAAATTATCCTGGAGTACATTAAGTTGAAATTTCCTATGCTCTGTAAATTAAGACCGATTTTAAGTGGGAAGAAGGTTCTCAGAAACATTTTTTTGTGAGTATGTGTGTTGTTCATTATTTCCCAAGTGTACATAAGTTAACAGTAGGAGATACAATAAGAATAATAGGAGAAAGAGAAGTTCTGTGTTTAAGTATAATGGTCCAACACACTATAGAAGACTGCAAATAAGACAACTTTGAAACAATAAAGCCAAGGCCAGTATGTAGATCTATGGGAGTGATATAGAGAAAGCATTACTACTAATGAAACATGAAGGATGAAGCCACTCTCTTTCACCCACTAACTCTAAATCATGGTAGCTAATCATGCAAATTTGTAAAATGTAGAATGGAAGAATTATTCTGGTTCCAAGCAAGTCAGATATAAGAGTATGGACTTAATTGAGAAAAAAAGGCCATGTTGAGAAAGCAGGAATTATACTAGCAATGAACTGGTGGCTAAGATCACATTTCTTTTTCTATTTTTTCTTTCTTTTTCTTTTTCTTTCTTTCTTTTTTTTTGTTTGAATTGTTGTGGGGCTTGAAGTCTGGGCCTCCACTCTTCAGCACAAAGCTAGCGCTCTACCTCTTGAGCCACAGTGCTACTTCCAGTTTTCTGGTGGTTAATTGGAGAAAAGTGCCTCAGAAACTTTCCTACTCATGCTGGATTTGAACTGCAATTCTCAGATCTCAGCCTCGTGAGTAGCTATCATTATAGGCGTGAGCCACCAGCATCCCGCTTAACATCACATTTCTAACAGTGTACATTCAGCATATGTAATGTGTATGTTTCTCTATCTTTATATGAATTCGAGTTAAAAATCTGGGCCACAGCTTTTGCGCTCACAAAAATGTTTCTAGTTTAAAAGTTAATACTCCTGGAAAAATAGAATGTAAGAATGTAAAGGAGTCTGGGAAGTTCAATTTGCATCCAGCCTGGGAGAACAGTCTTTGAGACACTATTTATAATTACCAGCCAAAAGCTGCATTGGAAGAATGGTTCATGTGATGGAATACTAGTTATGAGCAAGATTGCTGAATAGAGCTTGAGGTTTTCACATATATATACAAACATGCACATACACACAGAGACACTTATATGTGCAAACACACATATGAAACAACTCCCAGAATGTGTAGAAATATTAGAAAATAATAAAAAAAATGTCCTAAGGCTAGAATCAAGTGATAATTTTTTAATATTATAAAGTCCTCAAGTGAAATTTCCTCCAAAACTCTTGAGAATATTACATAGTTAGGGACCAGAGATAGTAAGAAAGTCAAGTAATCATTATTGAAGGGGTTGGATCCATGGAGGAATGAATCAGAGACCCCTGCAGGTGTATCTGAAAATGTTCGTATCCTGCGTCAAATGTTGGAAGATCTTCGAAAATATTACATAAATATTCTGAGCCAACAGTCTTTTGAAAAATATTATCGGAGAAGTTCAGAAATGCTAGTCTGTATCAAGATTAAATAAACCAGGAAAGTATGGTAGGGCAATGAGATACAAGCCTGGAATTCTAGCACTCAGAATAAGACAGGAGATTAGAGAGTGGAATTATATAGTGATACCTTCCCTGTACTAGGAAATATAATTTTGTCTCAATGAAACAAAACAAGAAAGGAATATACAGTTGCAAGTTTGGGCTAATTTTGTTATTATGTTTTAAGAAGTCAAGTTTCCTATTGAAATGCAACTCATATATAATCCTCAGTTGTGTTTTAAATGCTGTCATAATTACAGAACATTACTAGATGCAAAATAGCTTATGATTCCCAACCAAAAATTTGAAAAAGTAAGCATCATTCTGTTGGATTCCAAAGAAATGATGAAGGATTACAAAAGCTTAAGCCTGGAGAAATAGTGAAGTTCATCTAATGTAAGACTTTGTAGACCTGACTAAATTAGAATTTAGATTTAAAATAAATGTTTTTGTTTGTAATTTTTCTTTGTAATTTCATATTCTATTTCATATTCTATAGGATAGAAGATTTAATTCACAAATTGACAAATGATTCTGGCATTCTATTTGCCTAAAATATTCTTTCAAGTGAGGTATAATTAGAACTTAGTTAATAGATAATTGCAACAGTTCCTGTGTAACATGATAATGGGAATAATCTAGACAAAGTTGCCAACAAATTTATGATATTAATTTATAAATTTAGAAAAGGCAGAATTTTTTGAGACTTTGGTGCACCATGGTATGAATAGAGTAATTGTGTGACATCCTTTTTCTTCTACCTATATATAACACAGGAGGAAATTTCCTTAATTACATACCTTTGTATACAATGAGAAAAATGCTAGGTTTGGGGTTTGTTTTTATTTTGTTTTTGTGTTTTGCTTTGTCCTAGGGCTTAAATTGTGGACTGGAGGACTGTCCCTGAGACTGTTTTGCTCAAGGCTACTGCTCTTCCATTTGAACAACAGTGCCACTTGTGTCTGGCTTTTCGTGAGCAGCTTATTGGAGATAAGAATCTAAGTAACCTTCCTGCCTGAGTGGGCTTTGAACCATAAGCTTCACATATTCCTATTTAGATCTCCTGAATATCTGTGATAGATAAAAATATAGCTATAAATAATATTTGCAAGTGTTTTGATCTCAAGAATACCACTGGGGGGAAAATGATGCAGCAAAGTTTAGTGTAGCATTCTTTCCCCAATAAGAAGGGCATCACATTAGCAGAAGAGTAGTATTTTTTCACAATAATGACAAACTAGTCCTGATGGGAATTTAGGGAATTTTAAGGTCCACCTCACAAGTTGGAAACTGTTGGGCTAGTATAACTTTACAGCATAAAAACTTAGGATTGATGGTCATAGAAATAATAGTTTACTCTGATAAACATATGTTTACACTTGAGGAATTTATTATAGATACTTCATAGTTTTATCTTCTACCAGAATGTGGCTATTTTTTCTGTTGACTTTTAAATATGTACTCCCCCCCACTGAAAACTGCATTTATTGCAGAATAAAATGCAAACAGGTACTGTTTTGAATTTCTCTGGAATAGCATGTTCAGAATTTGAAAATGAGTAGTTAGTAGTTATAGGAATGTTGAAGAACACATATATTCTCTCCTCTTAACAATTAGTCAGTTTTCAATGTTAGGAGTTTCCATAGAATTGAAGTGTTTTCTGTTTTAGTATGACAATACTAAAATAATTTTTTTTTCAAATTAATGGCAAGTATTTTCTGAAAATTTTGTATAGTTTGATAACACTCAAGTTGATGACCCTCTGATAAAGAAAGGGGTAATTAATACAAATTAGAAGACAAATAGGTTTCATTTTTTAAAAAAAGTAATACACATAGAATAATATTTACTATACCAACATAGTGAAATTATATTTTATGTAGCTTATTTTTTAATTTGATTTTATTGTCCAAGTGATATATAGAAGGGGTCGCAGTAATTGTAAGGTAGTAAATACATAGCATGTTTAACTTTTTACATCCTCCCTCATTTTTCTTATAATTTTCCTTAACCCCAATACCCCTTAAAAGTTGTAATGTAAATTTCCAACAAGTCTTTTGAGTATTGCTATTGCACTGGTTTGTCTTTTGCCCTTTGTCTTTCCATTTTGTTGTTCCTCTTCCCTTGCCAAATTAAGATATGTGTATATACAATACATAGGATCCTGAAATCAAATACAGCAGGGGATAAACCATAGGGGAAAACACAAAAGAAAAAAGAAATCAAATTGTACATTAAAAATAACAACCACAAAGAAAAACCTCTGTTTCCATTTCTAGGACTTTATTTTGCTCAGCATTATCTTATAAGGTCATATAAACATAACTATTGAAATATTCGGCTCATCCTACTTATTACAAATGAGGGAAACCATGGAATCTCTTTGTGTCTTGCTTATTTTACTTAGTAGGATATTTCCAAGTCTTTCCATTTCCTTATGAATTAGACGCACAGAATTCCATCGTGTTTGTGTGTGTGTGTGTGTGTGTGTGTGTGTGTGTGTGTGTGTGTGTGTATGTGTAACATTTTGTCAATTCGTCCATCAACTGAGAGGCATATTGGTTTAAGACATGATTGCAAGTAAGTACACTTAGGGTAATTAAAAAATGATAGATGCACTTCCCCAGGCATTCTAAAAGCATGATTTCTAAGTAAGGCAGGATTTTATGGTGGCACAAGTGTTGAGATATCTGGATGAGTCTATGTATATCTTGCACTGAATTAGGCAGGAAGATATCCAATATCATATAGGATAAAAATGGTAGTGACAAAATATTCCATTGAGAAAGATATAGGAGGTTGCCAGAAGTATGAAGTAGTTGAGATAATTTTGAAGAATTTAGAAATGCAAGCTCAGGTATGTCTCTTTAAATAATAATTATGTAAGTCAAAGGGCAAAAGAAGGGGAAGAGAAGAAAATAACTGATATCAGGTCATTGTCCCAAATCAGAGTATAAAACATAATCAATAACTTCCAAGTTAAAAAGAGACCAATATAATATGTCGCACTTAATTTAGGTACATGCAAAATATTTACTTGGCTTTTTCCTACTTTAATGCTCCAAAATAAATGAAGACATAGAAAAGTTATGTGATTGCCATTATTTCAACCTGAACACTAACTGTGATGAGCCCTCTTTTTCTTACTTTGCACTTCGAAAATAGTAGCTAAGTTAATGATGTTGTGGCTGGTTAGAGGTAGACTAAGGGGCTTCTACTTGTACAATTATCCCAGAATAGTTTAAAGCAGTTTTTCTAACAAGATATCCAACTACATTTTCTGAAGTTGTGCTTTGAACACACCCTCACACTTGAGCAGATTATTTGAAATTATACTTCAGCATTTCCTTAGCACATTCTTCTTTGTGCCTTTGTCTTCTTTGCACATTCCTTTTGCCTTCATAGTTGCTCTATTTCCATTTCATCTGTAAAAACTGCTAACAACATTGTTCAACTACCACTTCTTGTTTGCACATGCCCAGTCTATGTATGAAGGTACTTTGTACATGTTAAGCAATAGGGTAGTACTCACTCTCTGAGGAGAAAAGTTCCACATTATTCCCACATTAGAGGGTGTAGAATTTAAAGCATTTTGAGACAGTGATATTAGAATTGAAAGGCTCCTTAGGGACATTTCCTTGGAGCTCATTAGTTTACCCAGGAGAAATATAAATATGCACAAAACATGGAGCTAATTAGTAAGTATCCGAATTAACACTAGATCCTAGATGTTGTGTTAATACAAGTCACCATTGTATTATTGTTACATCAGAATCCTTCCCTACTTACAAATACGGATGAGAAAATGAAAGAAAGGAATTAAAGCAAAATGTCTTATCTTTTTAGGCATTTAATCCTAGTGATGAGGGTAATGTCTGAACTCTTCCATTCAATAAACGTTTAAAGTTTATAAGAGTACTTCCTACTTATAAGAATTTGTGGCATGCTGATTAACAGGGTTATTTCAGCATGGAGATATCCCTAACAAGAACTAGATTAATAGAGTATAGGACAGTTATGATGTGTCAATCAGTCATTTTCTATTCTAAAGAAGAATCAATTCGAGGAGTGTTCAGTAACATCAGTAACATCAGTGTTATTTGTCCTAGATTTATAATGAATAGGCTGATAAAATATCCAAACATATCTAAAGGTATTTCAATAAAATCCCAAACTGATATGGATACATGTGTCACTCATTGGAACTGTAGACGAATTAGTCTTATCTGTGCTGTAGTTCAATCTATAATGACCAGGCTAAACAAACTCTTAAAAAATTTTCACAGAATTCCTCTGAGTAAAGATCATGAGTTATATCTCTACAATTCTTGTAAGGTCAGGATAAAAGCATTTGTTCCCAGCATTTAAAATAAACAGGATCTGTTGCATTCATGGATCCAGAATTTTATGGCTTCACATTCATATCTCAAAATTTTATTAATATGACTTTCACCAAAACACTGTTCTTATTGAACTTGTCTATGTCCTTTTAGTTTTCAAATCCAAATAGCATATTTCCTTCAATATCTTCCTGACAATTCTTTCCCTCCTTTAATTCTGTAAATCTGTTTTTATTACTTTCGTGTTCCTTGTTTATCTCTTTCTTCTATTCTTGTCCACTATAATGCTCACATTGCTCACATTTGTGTAAAAACTTTCCTTTTCCTCTTCCCTTTAATAATTCCCCAGATTTTATTATTCTTTTTCATATTAATGGTCGTGGATATTTTAATGATGTCTAAAAAGACTTATCTATGCATCTGTTTAACATAAATTTTAAAAGTATCAGAGAGTTTTTTCCTCTAAATCCATCATTTCCACCTGTAGTCCTTATTACCAAGAATATTTACTAACATGGTTGCCAGCCAGAGATGTGGAAGCACTTTAGATTTCTTCTTATCCTTCTACTTCCATCCATTAGATAAGATGAATGATCAAGATTTTCTCAGTTTCTGTCACTAATATAATTTCTATGTACTCCTTTTTATGCCCCTGAAACCGGCCTGTTTCAAATTCTCATCATTGGTCACTTAGTCCTAAAACAACCACTTACATAGTATGCTTTTTCCCCATAGACTTTTCATATTGTTCATCTCCATCACCAAATTACTACTCCATGTAAGCCCACAGAGTGAAGATCTCAGAAACAAATTCTAGTATCATTATTTACTCACTACATTGAATGTTGGCATTACATTTCTCATCTGTAAATGGATATAATCTACCAGAAATATTGAAGAATGTATTTGTTGACTTCTAGAGTAAGAAAAAAAGAACAGTGAAGAGTCCTTACATTTTCCACCTTACCTTGCAAATAAGAAAAGAGTCAAATTCAGTATGTTGGTTTAAAATCACAATTTTTTTCATGCAGAAACAAAAATAAGTCATCATCAGGCCACACTGTGGTCATCATCCTCATCAAAATTATTATCACCATCATAAGTGCTAATTATTGAAACTCTGATATGTGTCTATGACTTTGCTATTATTTGTCTTTTGATTAATAATTTTAATGTTACCACTGTGCATACATCCATATTAAAATTTTGAACAAATAAAGAAACAAAAAAAACTATACCATATCAGGTAGCTTGACTATGTGCTTATAATAAATTATGGAATAGATTTTTGAAACATTGCAAATTCCTAACCAGTATGAATTAACTTCCTCTCTCTCCGTCCCTACACACATATATTTAAGAGTTTGAACAGAACTTTTTTCAAGTGATATACTGTAAATGTTACTACAATATCATGTGTATATCTAAAATTTCCTTTAAAGTAATAATCTCTACTTTCAAATCAAGTATTAGTTATTTTATTCTTGGAAACTTTTAGATAAAGACTGTATATCTTTGAAATGAAAAAGGTCAAAATAGTAGCATAAAAATTTTAGAGGGAGTCTGTCTTCAGAAATACATATATACATATATATATATATATATATATATATATATACGTTATGTGCAGAAAGACATACATTTTTAGAGATTATTTGTCATCAGAAATATGTACAAATATCTAAATTTCTGTGTAGAACCATGTACATTATAGTGAAAGATACACCTTAAAACATAATGAAAATTAAAAAAAATATCAAACCAAATGCGAGTGACTCATGCTTATAATTTGAGCTATTCTGGGTGCTGAGATCGTAGAATTGTGTTCGAAACTAGCCCAGACAGAAAAGTACTTGTTAGAGTCTTATCTCCATTAATCACTAAAAACAGGAATTAGCTCTGTGCTTCAAGTTGTGGAATGCTGGCCTTGAGCATAAAAAGCCTTGGAGACAATGCCAACGTCTTGCAAACAAGAACAACAACAACAAAATATATCACATTAATTTCACAAAAGCAAATTTTAACTGCTGTGAACATTTCTTAGAAACATGAATACATGCCCCTGGAAAATGTTAAGTAAAAGTATAGAATATTTACTTCTATGTTAAAGACATGACTATTTAGATTGTTTAAGATATTTAGGTGATGATTAGGAATTAAGAATAATGAGAGTTGGGTAATAGATTGGGACTGGACTTTTATTCTATTTTACAGTAGTAGTAAAATGATATGTCTAATGATTATATAAACTTATTCTTGCTTGGTATATGAATTATATTAAGTGATAAACATTTTTAAATGATTTCCAATGCAAAGGGTTATCAGTTCTTTTTTAATTTCAAAACAATTAAGAAATGTATTCCAAGGCTAGTTTGCTCTAAGACTATATTTGGTTTCTAAAATTAATTTAGGAATGAGTTAAGATTTAGATAACTCTGCACAGCAGAGGAGAGTGAGAGGGGATAGAATGACGGACCACATAGGAGCTGTATGTCATTGGTACTGTATTTCAAAAAACAGAAAGACTTCAGAGAAGAGAAAGAGGAATATAAGGTGTCCTGTATCAAGTTTCGTTTTAATCCACCTAATAGTTTTGACTGAGAGTCAGAGAACATGGAAAAATAGAAAATAAAATAGAAAATAAAGCATTGTAAAAACCGGTTACAATGTAAGGAAATTGTAATAGGAAGATGATAATTAATTTCTAAAGAAATAAAAGAAAGAATAGGTAAACTCTAAAGGGAAAAAGAATGAATAGAGAAAAGAAGCAAAGTAAAACCTTCATCAATTACAAACATAAGAGTTTGGAAGTGGAAAGGCAGTAGAAATATTGTAAATAACAATAAAATAACAATAAAAATTGCTAACGTGGATAGAAGATGGATCACATTTTATCATATATGATTTTGAATTCATAGGAAATGAAAATTTTAAATTCATAATTTAAAACACTATTTGAATTATAACTAGACAGTATAGCTCAATGGTAAAACATTGGCCTAACATATGTGAAGCAATGGTGTGATCACCCACACATTACAAAGTACACACAAAGCACCCACACAAAAACCCCACATTAACACAGACACACACACAATTTGGAATATTGATATTATCATATTAAACAGAGGAAATTATCACAAATAGTAAAAATATGTTAATATGAAATCATATTATTGCTCATACTATTTAAAAGTTTAGTAGAAATAAAATAGTCACAATATAATTGGATTCTTATAGATCAACTAAATTGAAAATTAAGACATAGAAGACATGAGAACCTTTGCAAACAAGTTTTAAATAATAAACATTTTGAAACATGTTAACTTTTATTTTGGCAGAAAATTGATGTTAATGATATTTTAACTCAAGATTTAGAATATGATAACCAGGTGCTCTATATCTCGCTAGAGATGGCTATATTTCTAATCATTTCACTCTTGATACTTTTATAATAAGGTCTCATCATTTCAAAGCCTCTCCCGAATCATAAACTCTACTTAAAATTCCCACCATAGCTAGAAAATGGAAGCCACAACTCACCATGCCCTGCTCAAACTTTTTTAATTCAAGTACAAATATTTCCAAAAAGTGACCAGGTAATGAAGCCTTCTTAATAAAGTATGTGCTTCTTGAAAACACAGTAATGACAAATATGTTTAGAACTACAAGAAATTAAATTTATTTAAATTCACCAACCATATAAAATTAAGAAAATAATTTTTAAATATTCATGTTAAATATTTTAAAAGCAAAATATGTGTCTAAATAATTTACATGTGTAAAACTCATGCAAAATTAAATTAACTAATCCTATGACTCTGAAAAAAGAATTACACTCAAGAAACAAAAGAAAATAATTAAGTTCAAAATTTGAAATTTAGAAAATAAAATGAAATGCATTCTTTAGTTGACTTAAGTAACTGTAAACCCTCTGTATATCAATTTTATAATAAAAATGCATGAACAAAGAAAGCAAAAATACCCATTGATCAATAGCAACAGCTAAAGCATCAGTATTTCTTTCTTTTACTGTACAAGAAAATCGATGGATGGGATAACAATGTTCTTTCCATTAAAAAATATACGCATTACCTTACTTATGTAACTGTAACCCCTTCGTACATTACCTTTACAATAAAATTAAATTAAAATTAAAAATAAACTAAATAATATACCAATTAAGAATTCTTAGAAGCCATTGTTTAAAAACTTTGTAAAAAGATGCCCTAAGTACCCAAGGAATATACTTTGATGATACTATTTAAATACTTAAACTTCAGCACAGAATCAAAAAGTTTACAAATGTTACAAAGTAAAATAATAAATCATAATATATTACTATTAATAAAAATCATAAGTTGAATTTATAGTGGTAATCAAATATGTGAGAAATGAGACGAATTGCCATCCATTTGCAGTTAATAAGTGAGAAAGAATTTGCTAGGTCTTTTAAATTTATCTTAAGATAATGAAGAAACTATTTTGTCATGTCATATGATAATCAGATAAAGATGATATTAAACCAATGAACAGATTGTACTAAGTTTTGGGATGTTAATGTATTTACCTATTTTTGTTGTTGGTAATTGTGGGGATTTCAACTTGGAGTATTGTTCTTGATAGGCTGGCGTCATATCAGTGGTTAATTTTAGAATATGGGTTCCCTTTCCACCAGAACATGCACCCAATCTGTCCTTTTAGCCTTCCCATCATCAATGGCATCAGAGTTGCATACCAATTTGTCTAGCTGCCTACCTTGGCTGGCCTGGATTCTGCAGTCCTTCCAATCTTAACCTCTAGATAGTGCAGGATGGTTGAAATGATCAAATGCACCCAGCTATACATTGAGAAGGAGGTCCACTAAACTTTTGGCTTGGGTTCTGTTCTCAAGCCTCCTAAGTAGTTAAGATTAGAGATGGGAGCCCCTGGTGCCAAACAGTAACAATATTTTTAAAGCAACTAGACATATATATGAGTTAGGCTTGTGATTACTTCAGGAAAAGAATAAAAGAGCAGTGAAGCATAAAGGACAATCAGAATTTTAACTAGCTACTCAGAGGCTGAATCAGCTTAGCTAGCTACTCAGGAGACTGAGATCTGAAGACCACTGTTCAAAGCCAGTCCAATCATGAAAATACATGTGATTATCTCCAAAAAATCAGAATGCAGCAATGGCTCGAGTTGTAAACCACAATGAGGTATAAGCCTAGTTGATAACTAGTTCTTATATAACCAAAAATATTTCCCTAGGACAGTTTCTGGTATATGTTAGTTACTATCATTTATTCCTCCAACTGGAGTTATTCCTTCTCTTCTATCACAACTGTTAATTAGTCTGTGCCTTTTTGGTGCAATGACTGACCAAAAAGATTTCCAAATCTCACTTAGACTAGCCTTCTCTGTGATTAGCAGTGACCTCTCAAAAGCCTGGAATCTTTGAATTTCCAGAATTCATCTTCACTTGACATCTAAGTACATTCCTGGCATTAACTGCAGTGATCTAATGAACAAAACATTTTTTTTCAACACAGTATCCTAATATAGGCAAAATGCATGAATTAGGGACTGTTGTCAGGTATCAATATGGAAGAAGCAATTATATATCCCAAGTATGTGTTCTTTATTTTGCATTTACTAACTGTTTTGTTTTGTTTTGTTTTGTTTTTGACAGTCCAGGGAGCTTAAACTCAGGGCTAGGGAATTATTCCTGAGCTTTTTTTTTTTTTTTTTTTTTTTCTCAAAAAAAAAAAAAAAGCCACCACTCTACCACTTGGGGCACAGCACCACTTTCAGTGTTTTTCTGTGATGAATTGAACCCAGGGGTTCATGCATGCTGGCAATCACCACACCATGAGGTCACATTCCCAGAGCCCTAAATGACTTTCTTAAGATGGCATTACATTCATTCCATAACTATGTATCATAATTTTGGCCAGGTGGTAGAAAATGACATACAAAACAATACTAAGTCCAATAAGGCTGGATGGACAATGAAAAACCGTCATGGTCTAGCCAGGGCACAGAGGGGCTTACCTCAAGGAGCTGGTTAAACAGGCTGAGCAAGACAGCTCCTAACCCACAGCCTACCTCCAGAATGAGAGGGCTACCTTGGGTTCCAGCCACATGGGGATGCTGGGCCACCTCCTCCAGCACGCATTAAACCATTTCCTGTGAGAGAGATAGAGAAAGAAAGTCAGAATTACACTTAAGCCTGGTGCCCATGGCTCAGACCTCTAATCCTAACTACACAGGAGGCTGAGATATGAGGATCATGGTTCACAGCCAGCCCGGGCAGAAACGTCTGTGAGACTCTTATCTCCAAAGAAGCACCAAAAAACTGGAAGCGGCGCTGTGGCTTAAGTAGTAGAGTGCGAGCCTTGATCTGAGGAGCTTGGGGACAGCGCCCAGGACCAGAGTTCAAGATCCAGACTGACAAGAATTGGACTTCTTGACAATAATAGCACTCATTTTCCCAGGGAGCATGGCAGAGAAGTCAGGCCAAGCTTCCTGTAAACTGGAGGTCATGATTATGTCACCTGGCTTCTACTTGCCTCTGTATCCCCAGCTGCAAAACTGAACACAGTGAAGGATCCCCTTCCTTATGTGGATAAGGTAAGGATGAAAGAGAGCTATGTGTTGTTTCACAATCCCTCAACTGTTCCACGATTAATAACAGGCCCCACCTGAGCCTTTTCCAGGTAACTTCCTTTCATTTGCTCACAGAATTGCCAAGAACCGTATCTGATGGCCGCTCCCTCTGTGCCCTATACCAGAGATCCCTCTGTATAAATCCCTTGTTTCCTCACAATTGTCCCAAGAGGAGACTGAGGTCCAATTGGTTGAGGCCTAACCCAGGGCTTAGCCTGTGGTCAAGAATTGGCTGCCGTGCACTAAGTGTTTGAGATAATCCATCTAAATCGATGCATGAACATGGTGCTACATGTCTACTATCCCAACTACAGAGGACCAGGCCTGGTGGAGCATGCCTGTTACAGATAGGAGGAACATGATCCAGCCCAGCCTGACCATATATTAGTCTCTATCTTGGAAATGCCCAAGACAGAAAGGCTTGGTTCACATGGTGGAAGACCTGACTGGCAAGCATAAGGCCTTGAGTTCAAACCCTAATATACCAAAAAGAATCTGAGGCCCGGTGCCAGATGCTCATGCCTGTAATCCTAGCTACTCAAGAGTCTGAGATCTGAAGATCACAGGTTAAGATTTAAAATAGCGTTGGTGTCACCCATCAGACATTATGGTGAGAAGACCCGGAGTCTGACCTATGCTGGTGCACTCCATACTCACAAGGTGCACATCCTTACTAAGTTCTGGCCACACAATCTGTCCCCCTGGGAAACCACCCCCTGTGGGACACACCCCCAGGTCCTCCCAAGCTCCCACTGCCACCAACCAGGCCCAAGGGAGTAGACAGCTTCAGGGCACACAAATCCCTTGGTCTTGTAATTTAATGGTGATGAGTCCCCTTCAAGCACCTTACCCTTCCAGACCCCTAGACCTCAGCCGTGAAGCCCCCAAAGATAGCAGGAAAAGTTACCAAAGGGTCCAACTATCTTTGTTGCAACCCACTTCTACACACACACAAATCCAGACTGGTGACAGAAGACTCATCCATGCAGCACCTGAAATTTGCCAATTGATCACTCACCTGAGCACTGTCAGGATGTACAAGTAGAAAGATGATCTCTCTCTCTTTCCCTCTCTCTCTCTCCCTCTCTCTCTGTCTCTCTCACTCTCTCTCTCTCTCTAATGCACACACACACACACACACACACACACACACACACACGACTCAGAAGTGCCTCTGTTCATTCCTCATCTGGCACAATGTACAACCTGGAGCATGGAGGTTCCCTTGAAAGAACCAGAGGCTCCCACCCAAGGGGAGCACCACTCAAATGAAACAGCACCACCACGCCTCTCCCTTTCTCCAGGGCCAGATCCTCCCCCTTGGGAACAACCAGCCTTGACCACATTCACCAAAACCCTAAGCCAGGATGCTGGGTGAAGGAGTCCTGAGACAGGTGTCTCCTCAGAGCCTGGAAAAGGAAACTAACAGAGGGTCATGGTGACCTCAGAGGGGTGTCTGACCAGGGGTGAGGGGAAATGGATGGAGTCCTAAGGATACATACATCGACATACTCCTTACTTCTAACCTACATGCTCCTGGGCTAATTGGTGGATTCTTGGGGAGGACGAGGAGATCAAATGGAACAAGAGCACCAGCACATGCTGGCAGAGCTGGTGATGATCCTGTGAGAACTGTTGACAGCTGAGGGGTAGGGGAAGAGGCCGGGTGTATGTGTGAGGGGGGTTGGGGTATTCATCCCAGATATTCACCTTCTGCTTTGACCCCCAGCGCCCTTCACCTCCCTCCTGGGCTTTTCTGGGACCCTCTTCAGGTGAAAGGATGACCAAGCACAGAAGACAAGGGCTCACACAGCAAGGGGGGTGTCTATCTTATGCATTCAACAACAATCATGTCCAGAAGAAAAGAAAAGACCAGAGAGAAGGCAGGTGTGGAGGTGCTGCTCCCCACCTTGGACTAAAGCCACCAAGTTCCCACTAGGGAGAAAAAGGGTGCAGATGCATGGCTCTGTGTCTCCCACTACTCCAGGCCAGGGACGATGTGGCGCCCCCTCTTCACCCATCACTGTATCTGCCCTTTTCCTGGGACATTGGCCGCTAGGGATGGGGGTGGGATCCCTGGGTTGACACCCATCCCCTACCCTTTTGGCGCATTAGTGGCAGAGCCCTGGCTGGACTGTGGGTATGAGGGAGGTGCAAGTCTGGGACCTGGGGGGGGGGTCTCCAGGTACGAGTGTCACAGGGTGCAGGCCCACTGGGTGGCCACTCACATGTGCTGCTGGGAGAAGTTGTTGGCTGATGCTCCTGGTGGAGTGAGCAGCAATGGAGGGGGCATTGCAGACACTCAGGTCCAGACTGAGGACCAGGGGCCGGGACCAGGTCAGGGTTGCAAGTTTACCTGAAGCTTGCCACCACCTGAGGTTTGAAATGTGGTGCCTTGGAGGAAGCAGAGGAGGGGGCTGGGAAGCAGGATGGCACATCAAATTCCTACTCCAAAGTAGCTTCAAGTCTCTTGCTCACTACTCAGCCACCTCTACCTTCTTCAACTGCTGGTAGTGGTGACAACCAACCTAGGGAATCCCGGGGGTACACGGCAGCATGGAATGTGGGCATGGCCACAATTCTTGTATTCCATTGGTCAGAAAGAAACATGAAAGAATGGCGTTGTGGCAAGAATCCTGTGATGCAGGCAGCATGTGCAGAGTCAAGATGACAGCAACTCCCCCAGCCACTTTTTCTGGGAACTATGTCCAATTCAGTTGGGCACAAGAGGGTGACATGCTTTAGTCAGATGGCTGCACAGATTCTTGTGTATGTCTGTTGTCAGTCCCAAACCTTGAACTCAGGATCTGGGCACAGTCTGTGAGCTGCTTTTGCTCAAGGCTAGCCCTCTACCACAAGAGCTACACGGCTCTGCTTCTGGCTTTGTTGGCAATGAAGTTGGACAGGGGTCTCAAGGACTTTCCTACTTAGGATGACTTTGATCCTCCCATCACAGCCTTGTAAGTAACAAGGAGGATTGCTGAGAGCCACTGCTGCCTGCCTCATCATTGGTCTTGCTGATGTTCTTGGACAGACTTATGAGTTCCCTATCCTCGGGTTTAAGTGGTGAGAGCTGGAGCCCACAGTTCGAATCCTGGTCCTGACACCTCCAAATGGCAAGAGATCCTAAGAAATCAATTCCTATCCATATGATTGCCAATGGAATGCGATTAATGTCATGAATTAATGAGCAGTTGTTGAGTTATTCTATGAAAAATTTATACACAATTATATTATAGGACACTGATCGATTTTAATTAATACTTTATTAAGCATTTAAACAATCACATTCATAAAATGGAGGCCTAATGAAATACCGAAGAATTGGACCTCATATACTATAAAGGTGCCAATTTTTCTGCCAAGACTGGGATTGGAACTCATGGTCTGGGTAACTCTGTTGCACTGTGTGGGGCGGGGAAGATTTCCTCCTTGAAGACAAGAAATTCAAGTCTGTTCCTTAGGCCTGAAATTGATCCCCACCACTAGAAAACATCCTACAATTTACATATATGATTTATATTTATATACATATGTTGACTCCATATTGCATTCAGTGGAGTTTTTCATTTTATTTTTTGTTTTAATCATGTATTGACCGTTTATTTTATTGACTATTATGACACATAGAACATTGATTACATTGAATATATAGTATATAGGTCTTCATATGTATTCCACTTCATACCTGACACCCAGAAGATTCACAGTAAAGGAAAACATGTGTCAACATCAGCTTCTTACTCCACGGTTCATTGTTTGGGCGTGCTGTCATCTGAACTCATGGCCTACAAGGCCAAATTCATGAATGGGTGAGTCTCAACACGCCATCCTGGGGCAAATTGAGCTGACAGGCAGTTCCTAGGACCTGAGATCGAGCCCCAGGGGTTGACAAAATAAGAACAGATTGACACACAGATGGAAGTATACTAATAAATATATATCTTTATAGCATGCCAGACATGTCTGTCCATTATTCACTTATATAGACTACATTTGTACCAATTCTTGGGTATTTATTATGCCTCCATGTAATTATTGTTATTGTTTTCATCCTTAAACTATTAATGAAATCAATCAGTGTCTTGAAATTATTGTGTTCCTGTAAGTAATAGTATTCTTTTAATGCCTCATAATATTAAATAAAACCAATCAGCCTCCTAAAATTATGCTAATTTTATAGAAGCATCATTTACAAACAACTTATTCAACCGTGACATTGATAACGTTCCATTGTTATTCCTATGGATGGGAACAAGTATCTTAGTATCTCCTGCCATTGGTTGTGTCAGGACAGGGATTCGAAATCAGGGCCTACCTTGCCACGTGAGCTTATTGCTTCCCCGGTATTCTGCCAGCCTTCAGCAATGCAAGGTGAAGTACCCTTTGCAACAGTGTCATTCAGACCCAGGAGGGTCACCATGCAAAGAAAGAAAACATAAAAAGCTATCTCACTGCCACGCCGACCCCAGTAGAGTCTGCTTAGCATGGGAAACCATCTATCAGACCATGATAGGGGCCTCGAGACCTATCTCTGAGTTTTGGGACTTCACCGAAGTCTACCTCAGAGAATGGGGCTTTACAGAAACCTATCTCCAAGTTTTGGGACTTCACTGAAGTCTACCTCGGAGAATAGGGCTTCTAAGAGGCCTACTCCTGGGAAAAGGCTGGAAAAACCCCTGGGAAAAGATGTGTTTCTGTCTTTCTTTTCCTCATAAGAGGGCCTATTAATCTTTTACTGTTTCTGCTGTTCATTGTACTTACTCATTGTCAACGTTCCCTTATTCAAAGCTCTTTCTTAAGAGTGTTGATGACTCCAATATCTGATGAGTGTCTTAAAAATATGACTAACTCACCAGAGTTAAGTGATACCCTGAAACCCCTCTTATGGAGGCTAGTAGACAAGCCATAAGCAAATATAAAAGTATTGGGGGTTTCACAAAGTCACTCCAGCAGAAGGAATTGTAAGAAATTTATAAGAAGCTGTAGGCGCGGCTAGAACAGAAAGAATGTATGGCAATTGCTGAGATAACTACTTAGGAGAAAGAACTTCCTGTTACTCTCTTTCATTTGTTAAGAGACTTGCTAGATCTAGGCCTCCATGGTACTTACTATTAAAGAAGAAACAGGAAAGATCTTAATGGGACAGTTAAGGCCTCTATAGAAAAAAGTAGTGGTTAATTGGTGACAATCATCGAAACCCATTGTATTTCTTAAAAATAGAGGTAAAGCCGGAAACAAGTGCCTATCAGGCGACCAGCTGGTGACCACCCAAGAAAGAAGCCATGCAGCAAGATTGTGTAACCTTTTGCCCTTTCTCATGAGACTTCTGTTATAAAAGTTTGCTATCCTCTGCATTAAATCGCACTCAGCACTCAGCACTCAGCATCCACTCCTAATGTGTGTGAGTTGTCTGTTTGCCATCTCCCCATCCTATTCCAGGTTCCTCCCCTAGGTATCCTCCATCGTCCCGACAGAACCCTGTCCGCAGCATCTCACAACATTTTTCTGTGCATTTTTTCCCTGCAAGGCTTGGGGGTTTAGGATCCCAGGAGCAGCTGTGGGCCCAGTGGCTCCATCCCAGCCTTGAGTGATCAAAGCTGAGGCAGAGTTGCCATGACATGAGTTCAAGTGCCGTGCTGAGCATAAAATAAAATAAAATAAAAAATAAATGAGCTCCCTGGCTTGCAATTCGCGCTGTTTATTCTGTTCGGTTTTGGATTTGAACTCAGGGTCTGGGTACATCTGCAGCACTGTGGATGAAGGGGAATCTTACCATACTTGAGATAAGAAAGTCAGGTCTGTTCATTAGGCCCGAATTCAAGCCCCAGCTCTAGAAAGCATACTATCTATATACATTGTAAAGATAGGATGTATACTTACCTATAGATGTTCAGTCCATACATGTTTGGTGTGGTTGTTCCTTGTATTTTTTATTCATTTATTCACCATTGATTTTATTTACTACGATGACACCCACTCCGTTTATTACATTAATGATATAATATCACATAGCATCTAGATTTGTAGACATGTTCTCCATCATGCCTAACACCCAGGACTCTGAGAGAAAAGGAAAATAATTTTCACACTCAGTTTCTTACTTCATGATCCACTTATTGGTAGTGCTGGGATCTGTCTCAGGGCCTAGCAGGTCCAATTGTTGAATAGGTCAAGGTGAACAAACCAGCCTGTGAGCAACTAAGGAGCTAGGCCATTCCCAGGATCTGACATTGATCCTCAGGGTGCCCCACGACAGCCATAAATTCATTATTTAAACATAGTATCTATATTAACATATATGTTTGGACAGCATCTTGCATTCAGTGTACTTTGTATTGTGTATTTTACTGAGTATGGTGACAGGTATAACTGTGATGACATAGATAACAACCTGTTCTTATGGTTATAGGGTTGCCTATGCAGTCTCCATCTTTGTTGAGACCCAGGACTTTCACAGGAGAGGAAAACATGTGCAATGATTGCCTTCTGACATAAGGATGAATCTTTTGTCAGTGCTGGGATTTTAACTCAAGTAGCTCTGTTGCACAGTGGGGGAAGGGGAAGCTCACCATCCTTAAAGACTTCAATGTCAGTCCCAGTCCAGGGACTAATTTGAAGCCCCAGCACTGGACAAAATAATAAGCCCATCTTTTTTAAACATAGGATCTCTCTTTACCTACAGGTATCGTATGCATCTTGCATTCAGTGTAGTTTTTTTTATTTATTTTATTTTTTATTTATTCATGGATATATTGTGTATTTTATTGAGTATGGTGACAGATATAACTGTGCTGACCTGGACAACATATTTCTATGGCTATAGAGTTGCATATATAGCATACTCCATCCTCTCTGAGACCCAGGACTTTCATAGGAGATGAAAACAGGTAGATCGATTGGATTCTCACATAAGAATGAAACTTTTGGCTGTGCTAAGATTTGAACTCAAGGCCTACCAGACCCAATTGGTGAAAGGGTCATGGTGAGCACACCAGCCTATAGCCACTAAGGAGCTAGGCCATTCCCTGGACCTGAGATCAAGCCGTGGTGGGGGACAATATAGTCATAAATTCATAATTAAACCAAGGATCTATATTTCCATACATGGGTGGGCAGCATCCAATTTTAGACTCAACTGTTGCATGAACTACTCTTTCAATTGGTATTCGTATGCATAGGAAAAAGTCCCTTGCGATCTCCTGCCATTGGTAGGTGTCAGGACGGGTTTGAACCAGTAACCTATGTTAACAGGTTGGACTATGGTTTCCCTGATAGCCCACCAGCTTTCAGCAATGGCAGGTCAGCTCCAGTTTGCAACCAGGTAATTAAGACCCAGGATAGTCACTTTGCAAAGAAAAAAAATCATAAAACCCTCCAGCCCTCTACAGCTCACCACTTTTTGTGCTTTCTAACTTTTTTTTTCTTCTTGCAAGCCCTCTGGTCCTAGGATCCCCTGATCGAATATGGGTCCAGATGCTGCACCCCAGCCTAGGGTGATCGAAGCTAAGGCAGAGTTGCCACGACATGAGTTCAAGACCCATGGTTGGCCAAAAAAAAGAACAAATAAAAATTAATTAATTAATTTAAAAAATAAAGCTCACTTGTTTGGAATTTCTGCCAGTTTTCTTTCCTAGCCTGGGATTTGAACTCAGGGTCTTGGTAAATGTGTAGCAATTTGTGGGAAGGTGCAGCGTTGTCACTACTTAAATTCAAACCCTGTGCCAAGCCAAAAATAAAAAAAAAGGTCACTGACCAGGGCAGGGGGTGTAGTTGTGGAGATGGGAGAGAAGGTAAGGTAGGAAGAATACAGATGAGGAGGCAACAATGCTCAAGAGGAAATGTACTCATTACCTTGCTCATGTAACTGTAACCCCTCTGTACAACATATTTACAATAAAAATGTACAAAAAAAGAAACAATGTAGTTCTCAGAGAAGCACTTTAGGGGTAAAGGAAGGATGTCTGAATAGCTGTACAAAATTCTCCACTGTATTTTTGTTTAATGTTCAGTATGAAACTGAATAAACATACCTGCTTCCTTTAAAAAAAATTAAGTCTCAGTCTTGGAACTGGGGCCAGTATTTCTGCCATTGCTGGGATTTGATCTCACTGTCCAGGTAACTCTTTTGCACCATGGGTGAAGGCGAATCTCACTGTCCTTGAGGAAAAGAAATTCAGGCTAGAGTTCCCAGGGCCTGAATGAAGGCCCTGCAATGGAAAAACTATTTCTATACATGTGTAATATATGATATATACTTACATATGTATGTTTACTACATATTATGATTACTATTGATTTTGTATTTTATTTTTATTTGAGTCGTTAATTTATTGTTTTATTATACACATAATATTTATTACATTTTGAACATACATTATAAAATTATACACAATAATTTAGGACATTAACTCATTTTTCATTAATATTTTATTAAGTGTTGAAACATGATACATAATTAAATGGAGACATTTGTCACAGTCTTCAGTTTAGAGTCTCACTCAAGTATGAGCTGTGTTTTACCTTTGGACACCTTACTATAGTGATCTCTTTAGATGATTTATAGTCAGAAACATTTTCTTGAGGATAGGCAAGTTGAGGGATAAAATTGTAAGGGTGGGGCAAGAAATGTGGCTTAGTGGTAAAGAGCTCACTCAGCTTACATGAATGCCAGGGTTTGAATCCTCAGTGCCACATACTCAGAAAGAGCCCGAAGCTGTGGAGTGGCTCAAGTGGTACAGCACTAGCCTTGAGAAAAAGAAGCCCCAAGACTGTCAAAAACAATAGGCCAGATGCCAGTGGCTCACACTTGGAACCCTAGCTCCTCTGGAGGCTGAGATCTGAAGACCACTGTTCAAAGTCAGCCTAGACAAGGAAAACCTGTTAGACTGTTATCTCCATTGAACCAACAAAAGCCCACGTGGCATGGTGGATCAAGTGGTACAGTATTTGCCTTGCTCAGGAAAAGTGTCTAGACATGATTCAATTTACACAACTCGAAAAAAGTAAGGGTTAATCAAAGTACTTTTCCTATTTGCTAATTAGGAGAACATTCTCTGGGAAATGAACGCTGATGTAGACCAGAATTGAAGTCAGAGCTCAAGGTTCAAGTGTAGTAGATCCATATGCCCAGCCTCTCAAACTCTAGCATTATAACCTGTGTCCTACGGGGTTCTGAAAGGTCCAATGTTGAAAGACTTAATATGCTCCCCAAGCACTTTGTGATGAACAGTTGACTTGTATTGTCGATGTCATTACACTTCTGAACCCAGCAGAACAGCAGTGGCTCACACGCGTCACCTAGCTCAGGAGGCTGAGATCTAAGGATCACAGGGTGAAGCCAGCCAGAGCAGGAAAGTCTAGGACACTCTGACTTCCAATTCTGAAATGTCAGATGTTCAAGAGCTTCCTGTGTTTCTCTTGGTGATGAGAAGTTACTTGCACTCTAAATGTTCTTACAATTCTTGAGCTATAGAAGCAGAAAAGAAACATTTTTTACCCATCCTGGGTTCAAATGAAGTTTTCAGGATCCAAGCCCTAGCCGTGTTAGCAGGAAGAACTCCAGTGTAACACTGTATTTGAAAGACAGAAAACAGTTTCAAAAGACATGCTAGGTGAAGAGACCTAGGCCTGCAGGATTAGGAGGCAGAATGTACATAATCAACAGGGAAGTCAGCTGCAAAAGCACTTCATGCATTCCAGGCACAGCTAGCAATGGGGGGGGATCCATGAAACATTTGTTAGAGTTACATCAGGATCAGGCTTTTCTCAGCCTCTTCAAACAATGACTGATTAACCTTCTCCCTCAGGTGAAGGGAGCCTCAGGCTATCTTTAGGTTAACAATAGAGAGACAGTTTAGTGGGGGAGAGTGGAGGAACAGAGAAGAAAAACCCTGCTCTCTGTCTTAAGGAGTGGGGTTTTGACTCTCCATCTGTCAGATTTAAAAGACCATTCTTCTACCTCTGCCAGTCCATTCTCCTTCCTTCATTCTGCATATCATTAATGCAAATTCCCAGTCCAAGGAGAAGCAGGGCCCTTTCTCTTCTGTCTCCAAGCACCTGAGTTAGAACTTGGCTCTGCCCTCTTGGCTCTGGGGCCTTTGGCTGCCTGAGAAGTGGGACAGATACAGTCTTCCTGCTCTGTGGTTGTGTGAAGACAATGTGGTGGCCTGGCACCCTGCAGAAGGCCTCACACTGGGAAGTATTCCCTTCTTTCCTCCTGACGTCCAAGATCTATCTATCCACCTACCTACCTACCTACCTTCCTACCTACCTAAGTAGCTAGTGATCTCTTACCAGTTCTTGGGGTGAATTCAAGGCCTGGGCACTGTCTCTAGCTCTCTGCTACTTGAGACAAAGCACCAATTCTGGCTTATTTTCTGTGTGCTACTGAGGAATTGAACCCAGGGCTTCTTGCATGCTAAGCAAGCACTCTCTCACTAATCCACATTCCCAGCCCCCTCATCTTTTTCTTCATGGTAGTTTTTACATAAGTATGCTCCAATTTTATGTCCCCAAGTTAAATTTTCTGAATATTGGTTATTTCTATGAACCCTAACCTTTTCTTCCCCTGCATGATTTGTGACTGTCCCTGCCTTGGCCTCATAATAAAATGTAAATAAAGGCTGCTGAGAGCTTAAGTGTGCATCATATAAAGAAACAGGCCTGGAACCCTGGAAGAGTAAAGCCATGTGCTTGAAATGAAGAGAATGATGCAGTATGTGCAATGAGTATATCTAAAAATAAATCAGTAAATAACGCAGAAGCATTGAATATCGTCTGTTTGCACTCAGGGTGGTAATATACACACATAAATAGGTAGGGCATTGATACATAATTTGGTATTCTCTTTTTAAGTTTATTTTGTGGCCATCCCAGGGCTTAAACTCAAAGCCCGATGCGTTCCTCAGCTGTTTTGCTCAAGGGTGAGGCTCTACCACCCCCACAGCTCCACTTCAAGACATCTGGTCATTAATTGGACATAAGCACCTTCCAAACTTTCTTGCCTGGTCTGGCCTGTTTTTCCTGCTGGGTTTTCTCTCTCAAAGCTGGAGCTACCCTCTGGGCCAGTGCTCCACTTCTGATTTTCTGTTGGTTTTTGGAGATAAGAGTCTCAAAGACTTTCCTGCTTGGGCTGGCTTGAACAGCAATCTCCTGAGGAGGCTTCAAGCGGCTTTCCTCAAGGATTCGCCAAGGAGGTGCTCCACACAAATCCTTAGTCTACATCTTGAGACCATGAGCTCAGAGCAGAAGCTCAGAGCTTTACCATTTTGTGCCACAGCTTCATTTTTGATCTGTGTGTATGTGTGTATGTGTGTGTGTGTGTGCACACACGCTTCTGCTCTGATCTCATGGTCAGCACCTAGGCCCTGCGTTCAACCCCAAAACCTAGCCACCCAGGGCCCAACTAAGAGAAGTGAAACATTTCAAAACCTGATGAGTTTCACCAGACTCATATGACAGGAAGCATTGTGATACCAGACATATGCTTGGATTTCCCAAGCTTCTAGAAAAATGGGAGAGGCATCATAGGTCCATCATTGCTGCAGGTCCTGGGGTTGAACTGTGAGCCTAGGCATACTCCCTGAGCTCCTTTTACTCAAGGGTATTGCATTAACCTTGAGTTCCAGCCTTAATTCTAGGTTTTTCTGTGATCTCTCAGAAATAACAATGTCCGGGACTTTCCTATGCTGGCTGGATTGAAACTAAGATTATCTACATCTCAGCCTCCTCAGGAGCTGGGATTACAGTCAGCAGCCACTGGCACCTGCCTTTCTCTTCTTCTTCATTTTTTAATCTGGACAATATGACTTCTTAACAGTGTCATTCCAATGGTTTGAATTTATAAGTAAACTACCCCAATGTTCTTTACAGCTGCTTTCTCTGAGGATTTTCTCTCCTCATCTTCTCCTCTAGTCACAGGTTTGAAGCCAAAAGTGAGAAATGAGTGCCACAGGATTTGGAAGCAAATGTCCACAGGACAGGCCAGATTTGTCACTGCATTGAGCTGTAGTGAATTTACTGTGTCAGAATGAGAGGACCGCAAGCTGGAGCAATCCTCATACTCTCTGCATTGCTCCTTTTGTCTATAAAAAAGACCTAATAATTATGAGTGCTTTGTGTCTCCAACCTTAAGTATCTAAAACACACTAGAAGCATCTTCATGTTTCTGTTTTTCTCTAGCACACACACATTCATGTACAGCTTCACTTCTGGTCTGTGTGTGTGTGTGTGTGTGTGTGTGTGTGTGTGTGTGTGTGTGTGTGTGTGTGTGTATGCGCACTCGCACGCATGCATGCACATGCACATGTGTGCATACATCAGTCCTGGAGCGCGAACTCAGGACCTGAGCACTGTACCTAGTTTCTCTTATACAAGGATAGCCCTCTCCCACTTGAGCCACAGAGCCACTTCAGGCTTTTTTCTAGTGAAGTGGTCCTTAGAACTCAAGCCCAGGGTTTCATATATGCAAAGTACTCTACCTCTAAGGCTCATTCCCAGCCCACTAATTCAGGTTTGTTTGTTTGTTTCTGTTTTTTATTGTTGTTGTTGTAGGTTTTAGGAGTTAAAGTCTGGGCCTGGTGCTGTCCCTGAGCTCTTCAGCTCAAGTTTTGTGCTCTACCACTTGAGCCACAGAACTACTTCAGGTTTTCTGGTGGTTCATTGGAGCTATGTGTCTCAAGGTCTTTCCTGCTCAGGTTAGCTTTGAACCATGATCCTCAGATCTCATCCTCCTGAGTAGCTAGGATAACAGGCATGAGTCACAAGCACCCAGCTTCCACTTCAGGTGTCTTAGTGGTGAATTGGAGATAATAGTCTCATGGGACCTTGTGTGTCTGGGATAGATGGGAACCCAGATCCACAGATCTAAGCTTCTTTTAAGGCAAGGTAACAGACTTCAGCTATCAACTGCTAGTCCGTGGCACTCTGCTGCAAGGGGGTTAGTGGCACCACGTGATGGAGTGTTAGCCATGAGCCCAAGAGGTAAGTGTCAGCACCTAGGCCCCGAGTTCAAGGTTCATGACTGAGAAAAATCAAAACACAACACTTGTCCACAGGAGACAACTCACTAGTCTTCAGTAATACATAATTTTGTCTCTGCCATGGAGACATATCTGAGCCTCAATATTCTTGTCTGCATAATCATCTGAGTTGTGGAGGTCTTCAAGTACCAGGTGAAAGAATGCACCCGATGAAGGACACACCACATGTTACTCTTTGCAGGACTCAGCTGATAGCACCCTATGAAGGACTCAGCACATAGCTCTATTCGATAAGCTGTCATTAGGATTAGGGTGCTTTCATCAGCATCACCGTTCTTTGAGGAATATTTCACAAACCAAACAAGTTCACATCTAATGGTTTAATGGGAATTTTTTTTGGGGGGGCGTTACCCAAGGTGCTTGAACTCAAAGCATGGGGATACTGTTCTAATAATATTTGCTCAAGACTAAAGCTGTACCACTTCAAGCCACATTTTAAAGTGTCTCTCAGACTTCGTGCTAGGACTGGGTTTTAAAGCCCCCAAGCAGCCACGATGATAGGGGTAAGCAAGCAGCGTCTGGTTCCTTGCAGCTGGGTTGCAGGGGTTTACATCTGGCTAAGTCAGGTTAGGTGGCAGCTGTCAGCACCAGACTCCTAGCTTGCTTTGTGATGAGGTATTTGAAGTCCTGTCCTTCTACAGTTGCAGTTAGAACATTCTGACTTTTTTGGCAGCAGTCCTGGGGCTTGAGTAAGGGCTTTGACACTGTCCTTATGCATTTGTTCTCAAGGCTGGCACTCGATTAAAAGACAGCAGAACTTCCAGGTTTTCTGTTTATGTGGCACTGAGGAATCAAAACCAGGGCTTCGTGCTTACTAGGTGAGCACTCAACCACTTAGCCCCAGGAGTAAACAAGATATAAATAGATAGAAATTGTTGTGTATAAATATTATATATACAAAAAGAGAGATGTCTGTATATTATTAAATTATAGATAATATTACTACCAATTATTAGGTATTAAATTATGTGTCCATTTAATGATGTGTCCCAGTTGAACCATTAATAAAGCATTAATTAATAATTACTCAATAGCTTGTTATTATTTATCAAATATGTATATACATCCATACATATAATTACATATTTTATAGAATGAGACAGATGTCTATATATAATTAAATTATGTATGCATCATGTGTTACTACCAATTATTATGTATTTAATTATGTCTTCATGCAATTTTTATTCTGTTAGTGCTTAATAAAATATTAACCTTAATGCAGTCCTAAAGTTATTATATCTAATTTTATCTTACAATGATTCATTACTAATTCAATTTGTTTATCATTTATTGTAGTGATAACTTTTCCACCTATGACATTTATTACATTTATGACATCCTCTTACATAGCATATAGATTTGCATACAAATTATACACCCTACCTGACACCGAGCACTTTCAAAGAAAAAGAAAACATGTGTCATGCTCAGCTTCTCACTCCACGATTACGTTTTTGGCAGTGCTGGGATCTAAACTCAGGACCTACAAGGTTCAATTCATGAATGGGTGACTGTCAGCACAGCAGCCTTTAGCCAATTCATCTGCCAGGCAGTTCCCAGGCCCTGAGATCAAGCCCCATATGTTGACTCCATATCACGTTTAGTGTATTCATTTTATTTTTGTATTATTCATTTATCGACCATTTATTTTATTGACTGTTATTACACATGGAATATTTATTACATTTATTACATAGGGCATAGAGTTGCCTGTGTATGAAACTTCACACTATGGGCTTCTTAATCCACGATTCAATTTTTGTGAGCGCTGACATCTGAACTTACAGCCTACAAGGTCCAACTCATAAGTGGGTGAGTGTCAGCATGTCAGCCTGGGGCATATGGAGCTGACAAGCAGATCCAAGCACCTGAGATCGAGCCCCAGGGGTTAACAAAATAAGAACCAATTGACATGTAGATGGTAGTAAAATAAATATAGATTTTTATAGTGCCAGAGATGTTTATACATTATTCAGTTATATATGTTACATTCCTACCAATTCATGGGTATTCATTATGACTTCATGTAATTAATATTATTGTTTTCATCCTTAATAAATTATTAATTAAATAAACCACGTCCTGAAATTATTGTGTCCATGTAATTAATTGTATTCTTTTAATGTGTCAAAAATATTAATTAAAATCCATCGGCCTCCTAAAATCACTCTAATTTTATAGTAGTATCATTCAGGAAGAACTAATTCAACCTTGACATTCCAAAACTTCCATTGGTATTCCTATGAATATGAATGAGACTCTTAGAATGTCCTGCCATTGTTAGGGGTCAGAACTGGGCTTTGAACTCAGGGCCTATGTTGCCATATTGGCCTATGGCTTCCCTGGTAGCCCGCCAGCTTTCAGCAAGCTGAGTCATTCAGATCCAGGATGGTCACCTTGCAAAGAAAGGAAATGTAAAATCGTCAGCCATCTGCAAGTTGAACGGTTTTATTCTGTATTGATTTATTTACTTTTTTCCTGTCAGCCTTTGGGGCCTAGGAACTCAGGTTTGGCTGTGCATCCAGTGGCTGCACCCCAGGCTAGAGTGATCGAAGCTGAGGCAGTGTTACCGCTACCTGAGTTCAAGCCCTGTGGCAAAATAAAAATACATATATACATATATACATACATACATACATATGTACACTACAAATATTTAAAAATTTATGAGGCTTCTTGGCTTGGACTATACACCATTTTTTCTGGCAGGCTTGGGATTTGAACTCAGGATCTGGTTAAATCTACAGCACTATGTGGGAAGGGCAAGCACATTGTGTTGGAAGGCAAGAAAGTCAGGCCTGTTCCCAGGGCCTGAATTCAACCCTAGCACTCAAAAAAATAATATTCGTATACATTTTAAATACATGACTTATATTTACTTACAATTGTTCACTGCAGGGGCTGGGAAGGTGGCTCAGTGGTAGAGCGCTTGCCTTGAATGCCTGAGGCCCTGGGTTCGATTCCTCAGCACCCCATAAGCAAAAAGAAAAAAGCCAGAAGTGGCATTGTGGCTCAAGTGGTAGAGTGCTAGCCTTGAGCTGAAGAGCTGAGGGAAAGTGCCCAGGCCCAGAGTTCAGGCCCCACGAACAGACCCAAAAAGAAATGTTTACTGCATATTGCAGTTAGTGTAGTTAATCATTTTATTTTGTTTTTAATTATTTGTTATGTATTTTAGTGAGTATGATTACACATATAACATTTTTTACATCCTATCACATAGGACATAGATTTGCATATATATTGTACATCATACTTGAGGCCCAGGACTTTCATCGGTAAGGAAAACATGTGGGACAATTGGCTTCTTCCACCAGGATTAAGTTTTTGGCAATTCTGTGATTTGAACTCAGGGCCTAGAAGGCTCACTTCATGAATTGGTCAATGTTATCATACCAGTCTGATGCAAGTGAAGTTGTCGGGCAAATTTGAGGACCCAAGTTCACCAACTTAGAGTGGCCAATATATAAACAGATATATGTGTAGACTGAAGTGTGTGTGTGTATTTACATATGTATATGCATCTATCAATAAATGTATACAGAGACAGACATTTATGTAGATTCTAGTGTATAACTCCATACAAAGTGTGATGTCTATATTGTATTTATATAGATATATATATTCTATTACTACCAATTATTTGGTTTAAAATTATGCCTCCATTAATTAATCATGGTATAAGACTTAATAAAATATTATATTAATCAATGATCTATATTTATTGTGTACAATCTTATACTAGAATGACTAGCTAATTAATAATTCAATTAGTACATTTCAACATTCTATTAATGTTGAGACAAACTGCTACAATTAATTAAAGCGTCCTTCTGGCAGACAACTAGTGCCCTGAATCTAATGAAATGATTCATTATTAGCAGTGTTGCCCCCCTAGGTTTCCAGAAGCTTGCTAAATCTAAGCACTTGTGCAAAATCACAATGCTTCCTGTCATCTAGGGCTGGTGAAGCTCATCAGGATTTGAAACCTCTGACCTCTCATAGTTGGCCCCTCGGTGGCTAGGTTTTGGGGTTGAACACAGGGCGAAGGTGCTGACCATGAGTTCAGAGCAGAAGCTCAGTGCTTTCCCATTTGGTGTCACAGCTTCACTGCTGGTCTGTGTGTGTGTGTGTGTGTGTGTGTGTGTGTGTGTGTGTGTGTGCATACACCAGTCCTGAAGGATTCAGGACCTGACCACTGTACCTGAGTTTCTCCTGTACAAGGACAGCACTCTACCACTTGAGCCACAGAGCACTTTAGCTTTTTTTTCTAGTGATGTGGTACTGAGGATTCAAGCCCAGGGTTTCATACATGCAAAGCACTCTACCCCTAAGACACAGTCCCAGCACTCCACTTCAGGTTTCTTTTTTCTTATAAGTTGGAGGAGTTGAAGTCTGGGCCTGGGTGCTGTCTCTGAGCTTTTCAGCTCAATCTAGAGCTCTACCACTTGTGCTAAAGAGCCCCTCCCCTTCAGATTTCTGGTGGTTCATTGGAGATAACCATCTCAAGGAATTTCCCGCTTAGGCTGCCTTTGGACTGTGATCCTCAGCTCTCAGCCTCCTGAGTAGCTAGGATGACAGGTGCGAGTAACCGGTACCCGGCTTCCACTTCAAGTTTCTAAGTGGTGAATAGGAGACAATAGCCTCATGGGATAGTTTGGAACCCAGATCATCAGATTTCAGCTTCCTGAGTAGGCTGGATGACAGACCTCAGCTAAGGACACCTAAGCTCTGACACTTTACTGCAAGGGGTCGTTGGATCCACGTGGTAGAGTGTTAGCCATGAGCCCAAAATGAAAGTCAGCGCCTAAGCTCTGAGTTCAAGGTACATGATGGAAAAAACTAAACCAAAATAATTGTCTGCAGGAGACAACTCACTAGATTTCAGTACATACATCATTTTGGCCCTGACATGTGGGCATATCTGAGCCTCAACTTTCCCATCTGCACAATCATCTTACTTGTGAAGCTCTTACAAGGACCAGATGAAAGAATGAACCCCGTTTAGGACTAGGCACATAACAACTCATGAAGAACTCATCACATAGCGGTATCCCAAATGCTGTCATTAGAATTAGGGTGCTTTCATCGGTATCACCATTCTTTCAGAAACACATCACAAACCTCACGAAGTTCACATGTAATGATTTAGAGGGGTGGGTTTTATTGGGGGGAGTCATCCACGTGATTGCACTCAAAGATTGGGGGTACTATCCTAAGATGTTTAGCTCAAGCCTAGAGCTCTGCCACTTTGAGCCACAGGTCAGAGTTTCGCAGACTTAATGCCAGGGCTGAGTTCTAAACCCACCAGTGTCAGATCTCAGCCCTTGAGTATCTTGGATGACAGGGGTGAGTGAGCCAGCATCATCTGTTTCGGTGAAGATGGGTTACAGTGGTTTACCTCTGGCTAAGTCGGGTTAGAGGTCACCTGTCAACACCAGACTCCAAGCTTGCTCTGTGATGAGGTATTTGCAGCTTATCCTTAAATCATTGCAGTCAGAACATGCTATTTTTTTTTTGGTGCCACTACTAGGGTCTTGAGTAAAGGTCTAGACACAGTCCCTATGCTTTTATGCTCAAAGCTAGTACTCGACTACTTAAGCGAGACAGCATTAATTGAAAATTAATGTAGTATAATTGTTGTATATAGTTTTATAACATAATCATACACTAGTAATTTATTTGTTCCTTTTGTAACATTTCATTTGTATGGATGTATATCAGAATGTGCCATAGAATCTCCCACCATTCATTCATGGCAGTACCAGGATTTCACCTCCAGTCCTAAGTTGCTTCTTTTGGCTATGGCTTCCCTAATAGCCCACCAAACATCAGCAATGCAAGGTCATGTACACTTTCTGGGCCTTGTCATTTAGACGCAGGATGGCCACAACGCAAAGTGGAAAAAAAAAGTAAAACCACCTTCTTGAACTTCTTAGTTTTTTTTTTTTTTTTTTATTGCGAGAATACCATACAGAAGAGTTACAATTACATGGACAAGATAACTAGTACATTTCTTATCAAGCACTGTTGCCTCCTCTTTGCCCTTCTCATCTCAGTTTTATCCTTCTCTTTTGAATTTTTTTTTGCCAGCCCCAAGATTTGAACTCTGGTCCTAGGATCCCAGGGTTGGTTGTGGCAGAGATGCCAAGACCTGAGTTCAAGCCCCATGCTTTGACCAAAATAATAATAATAATAATGCCCTGGCTTGGAATTTGCACCATTTTTCTGGCAGTCCTTTGATTTGAACTCAGGGTCTGGGTAAATCTGTGACACTGTGGGTGAAGGGGAAGATCACCGTCCTTGAAAACAAGAAATTCAGACCAATTCCCAGAGCCTGAATTGAAGCCCTAGCACTGGAAAAACTAATATTTATATATGAGATCTATTTATATTGCATGGGTTTACAGCATATGACGTTTATTACACTTATTAATTTAGTATTATTACACATATAATGTTTCATTACCTCATATCACCTAGGATATATTTACATATGGATTATATATCACACTGAGTCCAAGGACTGTCACAGAGAAGAAAAAATGTGTCAAAATTAGCTTCTTACTCCACGAATAAGTTTTTGGCCATTCTGGGATTTTAACTCACAATGCCCAATCCATAAATGGGGTCACAGTCTTAGCAGACCAGCGTGTGGCAAATTGAGCTGCCAGGAAGTTCTGAAGACCTGTGATCAAGCCACAATAGTGCCCAATATATAGATAGACAGAAAGATAAATAGATAAATAGATAGATGTGAATATATATATGCATATATATATATATATGTGTGTGTATATATATGCTTATATATACAAAGAGGGAATGTGAAGATATTATATATATATATAACCAATTATTAGTGATTACATTATGCCTCCATTTAATGAAGTATTATGGTTGAATACTTACAAAATCTGTAATTAAAAATTAGTCAATATCCTTCCATTAGGTGCTAGAATGGAAGATATAAATCCAGTAATTTGTGTGTGGCATTCTAAAATAGAATCAAGAATTAACTGCAAATTATTACTTTTATAACATTCGATTAGCATTCACATGAATAGGAATGAGTTTGTCAGATTCTCCCTCCATTTGTGGGGAGCAGTCCTAGCATTCGAACTCCAGGCCTGGGTAGTTCCCTTCGAAAGCAAACCATTGGAATGGCACTGTGAAGACTTCATATTGTCATGATTAAAAAAAGAACCAGAAGAAAAGAAAGCCAGGTGTCAGTGGCTTCTAATCAGCGGCTATAATCCTAGCTCCTCAGGAGGCTGAGATGTAGAGAATGCCAGTTTGAATTCAGCTGGGGCAGGAAAGTTCCTGTCACTCTTATTTGTAAGAGACCACAGGAAAAAAAATACACACATGGGTGAGGCTGTTTCTCAAGGGCAGACACTACCCTTGAGCAAAAGGAGCTCAGGGACATGGCCTAGGTTCATAGTTCAATCCTGGACCTGTCAAAAAAAAAAAAAAGAAAGAAGGCAGTAATTCTATGTCTCTGTGTATTGATGGATGGTGTATGGATGATGGGCATTCAGCAGGTTGCCCATGCCCAGCCCCCAAACCTGGCAAGCTGGGACAAACGCTGAGAAAATAATAAGTTTGAGCCGGCAGCTTGAACAAAGCATCCTTCTCTGCCATTTAAGTAGTGAAGCCCCAAAGGCTTTGCCTGTGCTGGTGTGTGCAACAGGTGCATTATGTTGTGGGAGAGGTATCCCATCAGGACACCTAGAAGCCAGCCAATGCCTCCAGGAAGACCACTCTTCCTAGGCTGTAGGAGTTGTCCAAGGTTCTGGCTCCATATTCTAGATCCCTCTGTAGGATGTGGGGCCTGGTGCCTATCACTCATTCATCATTCCTGATTGCCAAGTCTCAGGCTGGTCCCAAATCCTGGGAAAGATAGGAAATAGCCAGTGATTTCTGCGCTGAATGGGGTTAGCCAATAAATCCCACCCTCATAGCTCCTGTTAGAATTGAGCCTTGGGCTGCGAATGTGGCTTAGTGGTAGAGTGCTTACCTAGATTCCACGAAGTCCTGGGTTCGATTCCTCAGTACCACAGAAAAAGAAAAAGCCAAAAGTGGCACTGCGACTTAAGTAATAGAGAGCTAGCCTTGAGCAACAGAAGCTCAGGAACATGCTCAGACCTTGAGTTTAAGCCCCAAGACTGGCAAAAAAGGGACCCTGGTGAGACATATTCTTCTGGGACTCAGAGGAGGGCAAGGTTAGAAGTAAGAGGTAGAGGTCAGGTGCTGGTGGCTCACCCCTGTAATCTTAGCTACTCAAGAAGCTGAGATCTGAGGATCAAAATTACAAGCAGGAAAGACTATAATGAGACAATTTTCTCCTATTAAACACCCAAGAAGCCAGAAGTAGAGCTGTGGTTCAAGTACTGGAGTGCTATCCTTGAGCACAAAAGTTCTGGGATACTGTCAAGGTGATGAATTCAAACCCCCAGACTGGCACAAACACACACACCAAGATAGAGCATTTGCTAGTCAGCCTTCACAAGTTCCATCTCTAGCAATTCGATATTTTAAAAAAAAGAGGGAAAAGGGAAGGATAGAGTTGGTCCAGGAGGTGATATAACCAGTGCCAAAATTCCACAGGAGTTCTAAGATGTAGAACAGGACAGAGATCCTCAGGCAGAAGGTCCATCTTGGGCAAAGGTCCTGAGGTATGGTTTAGAGGAAGTCGTGTGGGTAGAATGAAGGTTCTTTGGCTTCAGACAAGTCTGGCAGTACATTCAAAGCTGGGTAAAGGTTTGTACTTGAGTCACAGGTAGGGAAAAGGGTGGGGACCCAGAATGGGGTCCAGGGGGAAGATTAGCTTGGCTTTTCCAGTGACCCCAGCCATTTCCAGTGGCTGGAAGCCTATTTTTCACAGCTCCTGACCCTCAGAGGCCTCCTTTGCATGGAGGAGTCAGGGCAAATGCAGGGAAGAACTGTTTCTTAAGAAAAGTTTCTATCAACCAGTGGCTCAACCCCTGTAAATCCTAGCTATTCAGGAGACTGAGACCAGATATCGTGGGTCAAATCCAACTCAGGGGAAGAAAGTTAGTGAAACTCTTTTCTTGCCAATGAACTACCAAAAGGCAGAAATGGAAATGTGGCTCAAGTGGTAAAGTGCCAGCCTTTCGAAAAAGTTAAGAAACCAGGGCTCAAACTCTGAGTTCAAGCCCCAGTACTGGCACAGAAAAAAATAAAGAAAAGCTTTAAGAAGCTCCTAGCCCACTGTGGTGAAAGGCCAGATCAGCTAAGCGCATGTGGTTCATGCATGTCCTCCTAGATCCTCAGGAAGCTGAGATCAGAGGATTGTGGTTCAATGCCAGCCCTGGCAAGAAAGTCCAGGAGACTCTGATCTCCAAGGAACCACCAGAAATCTGGAAGAGGTGCTGT
Organism: Dipodomys merriami; assembly: GCF_024711535.1. NCBI lineage: Eukaryota > Metazoa > Chordata > Mammalia > Rodentia > Heteromyidae > Dipodomys > Dipodomys merriami. The sequence goes on along the minus strand of NW_027202571.1, from coordinate 2,732,740 downwards.
GGATCAAGTGGTAAGCTGAAGAGCTGAGCTACAGTGCCCAGGCCCAGAGTTTGAGCCCCTTGACAAACACCTGTTTGGAGCTCACTCTGTGGCTCTAGGCAGAGTGCTTTCCAATGGGCCCGTGAGGGTCGGGTCTCCCAATGTCTAGGTGTCTTCAGAGCAGTCTCTTTGGCGGCCTTTGTGTATGGAACAGGCCACAGTATCGAGAAGGGTCCCACCTTGGGGCATGGAGGTCATCAGCCGGGTCATCAGAATGGCATCCGTCATGGGTGCAGTGTGCATCTGAACAGTAAACCAACATTTCAGACCACGGTTCTGGGCCAGGAGGGCCAGGAGCTGCAAGATGGCACAGCAGGTAATGCCCACTCATGTGGGTATCACAAGTTTGTGACTCTGTCAGGCACACCTTGGGCAGGTGTTGAGGTGGGCTCATGAAAGACTTGTAGGCTCAGGTATCCACAGCTGGCTGGCTGATGCTTGTAGCAGTTGCTATCCCAGGAGTCCCAGGGCTCAGAAACCTGCTTTCCTCTCCACTGCTTGGGGACAGATGAAGGTCTGCAATCTTGGACTGACTACAAAGGAGCATCCATAGTGTCCTTCCCTTGGTCCTGTGGCCCCGTGCACAGATGGAGGGGCAGATTCCATGGAACTTACTGCCATGGCCCAGACCCACTCAGCCCAAGAAGGACTTAGGGAGAAAGCACTTGATCTACTTTGAGAGTTTACTGTGACTATGACTATGCCTCAGGACTGCCCCCAGTTCTAGCTCAGCTCGTGTGTGTGTGTGTGTGTGTGTGTGTGTGTGTGTGTGTGTGTGTGTGTGTGTGTGTGTGTCTGTGTGTGTGTGTCTGTGTCTGGGTGTCTGTGTGTATGTGTGTGTGTGAGCATGTGCGTGTGTGCACGCACACCCATGCATCTTGGTGCTAGGGCTTGAACTCAAGGCCTGGGCTCTGTCCCTCAGGTTTTTCGTTCAAGGCTACCACTCTACTACTTGAGCCATAGCTTTTCTTCCAGCTTTTGAGTGGTTATTTGCAGAAGAGAGTCTCACACACTTTTCTAGCTGGACTGGCTCTGAATGGTAATCCTCACATCTCAGCCTCCTGAGGAGATAGGAATAGGACATAATCAGCTATTAGCATCTGGCCACACTTTCCTTCTTGACTAAAACAGAGTACTTCTCTCCAAGCCGAGTACCCATCTGCAGCTTCCCCTCCTAAACCAGGCTTCAGAGGAAACATTCCCTTCCCAGAGGACAAAGAAATAGGATTAATTTTGAGCTTTATGTTCTCCACACAGTCAGCGGCTGCTGGGAGCTGATGTAGAGGTCAGAGGATCTAGGCCAGGGCAAGCAGACAATGTGTTAGAACAGAAGAGAGTATGAGAAGACATCTTTGTAGCTGGATGCCAGTGGCTCATGTCTATAATCCTAGCTACTCAAGAGTGACACCTGAGGATCAATCAAGATTCAAAGCTAGCCTGGGTAGACTCTTCTCTCAAAGGAATCACCAAAAAGCTGGGAAGCAGAGATATCCTAGTTCAAGTGGTACAGCACCAACCTTGTGCAAACAAGCTAAAGGATACCACCTAGGCTCTGAGTTCAAGCCCTGGTAAACACAAACACACACATACACACACACACACACAAACACACACACACTTACATGTGCACGTACACACACATACACACGGTAACATCCTTAGCAGCTGCCAATGGCTCATACCAGCAACCCCAGCTACTCAGAGGCTGAGCTCTTAAAATGGCAGCTTGAAGCCAGCCCAGGCAGCAAAGTCCACGAGACTCTTCTCTCCGCTAAACTACTAAAAAAGATGAAAGGTGAGCTGTGGCTCAAGTGGTAGTGTGTTAGCTCAGGGACAGTGCCTAGGCCCTGAGTTCCAGATCTGAGATGTTTTTCTTAATAGACAACCTTTGCCATCCCCATCCCCACAGGTCCGATATCCAGATTTTGGTTATCCTAGATCTCACTTCCACTCCTGCCACTTCCACAGCACTGCCACAAAAGGCTGGTGTGTGGCCAACACTGGATTAAGAAGTGAACATGCACAAGGGGGTCATAGCCAGGTCAAGGCTAATGCCCCAGAACATTGAGATATTGGCCATACCAGTCTCTCATACCAGTCTCTCATCCACCAGTTCCCTAGCCCTGGAATCTAAAGTCTGTGCTTCTGTGTTCTGGGCATCCAGAATTGTCTAGAAGGACCTAGAGAGGCCCAGCTGGGGCTGGAAGATAGACTTTCCTTGGTAAGGTACAATGACATTTCCTAGACACCGACAGATACTTCCAAGCCACCTTGGCCTCACCTCCCATGTAGCCCCGGAAAATCCTTGGTTGGGCGGCCTTCAGTCAGCTTTCATGCTTGAGTTGTCCAGAGCCACAGACAACCACCCTTCCCCAACTCCACTACCAGCCTTCAGGAAGGGACATGCAGCCAGAGGCCCAGCTGAGGAAAATGATAGGACATCACATGACTGAGCCCCCACCCCCCCACACCCTGTGTCGGGGGAGAACCTATGCCACCTGCCCTGCTAACCCAGGATCCCCTGGAGGTGGCCAAAAACATGGACGACTGGATTTGGGCCCCAAAGAAAAGCTGAAATATGCAGGTCTCTGGCAATTTAAGACTCATTGTAGACCCTGATAAGGGGCTAAAGGCAAGGTTGCTGTGCAGGAGGGGCACCATGTGAGGTCAGAAAGAGGCAAACAGGCACCAATGAAGGGGACAGAGAAAGATGATGGAAAAATACACACACACACACACACACACACACACACACACACACACACACATCACATGGGTAGCCCAAGGCCTCAGCAGTCCCTGAGCAACTGAATACCCCAACCCTTGAGAAGATGGCACTACCATCCTCAGACCAACTATAGACAAAACTCAGAGCATCTCACATGTCTGGAATGGCTCATGACACAGCATGCCATTTCCTACTGTACACACCGCTATGTGGAAAACTCAGCTACCTTATTTTTGGTTGTTGGTCATGGGGTTTGAACTTTGGGCTTGTGCGCAGTCCCTCAGCTCTTCAGTTGAAGGTGCATGCTCTACCACTGGAGCCATAGCACCACTTCCGGTTTTCTGGTAGTTCACTGGAGAAAAAGTCTCACAGATTTTCCTGGCCGAGCTGGCTTTGAAACTGGATCCTCAGAGCTCAGCCTCCTGAGTAACTAGGATGACAGTTGTTAGCCACTGACAATGCCTGGCTTCAGCCACCTTCTCCCACCCAGGGGAAACCCACCTTGTCAGGCCACAAACCACATGCAGCCCTTCCCTTCAGACTTTGACACCAGCATACAAAACCATTCTTCCATGGATCGGGAGAATATAATTGACACTACCCTCCCACCCCTATTCCCATTCGCCTACTCCCTGCCTAAGAAAGGCCACGACCTCTGGAGATCTTGGTAAGGCAAAGCCCACCATGCTGTAACTTCACCCTTGGGCAAAACTGGGGAGTTCTTAGAAATTTCTGTACCCTGAGGACAGCACCTGGTCTCCCAACCACAGTAACCCCACTCCTTAACCATCTCTTGCAGGCAAGGGGTGTCTTTCTTTTTTGGATTTTTGTTTTTTGTTTTTTGTTTTTTTTTTTTGGCTGAGGGGCTTAAACTCAGGCCTTGGGTACTGTCCCTGATGATGATTTTTGCTCAAGGCCAGTGCTCTACCATTTGAACCATGGTGCCACTTCTGCTTGGAGATTGGAGATGAGACTCCCCTGGGACATTCCTGCCTGTGTTGGGGAAACAAGATACTCCCAAGTAGCCAGGATGATAGGTATGGGCCATCGGAGCATAGTTTATGGTGTCTCATTCTTTAGAATTTCCAACTAGTCTTCCTCTAGACACTCCAACCTAGTCACTCCTCTAGATCCCTTAGGGACAGCAAAGGGAGGCTCGGAATCTGGGTAGGGCCGTAGGCATTAAAGTGCCCCTTCCACATCACTACCCCTCTCTAACCTCCCAACCGCCTCCTCTGGAAGGCATGGTCATCTGGGGCAGATCAGACCCACTAGAATTTCTGGGGCCTGCCCTGTATCCCCCTGCCACACTCAACCAGTATCTGAGGATTTCTGGGGCCAGCTACTCCATGTCCTGGTGGAAGATGTTGGGAGGTTTGCTGATAACTGGGTCCAGGAGATGCCAGGGCAGGAGTGTCCAGCTTCCCTCTGTCAAAGAAGGTGACACATAAAATAGATGGATCTACTAAGAGCTACAGGGCATAGCCATCCAACTGTCACCAAGGACCCTTGGAGTGCTGTTTTATGTTGACAGTCCTGGGTCTTGACCTCGGGGCTTAGGTGTTATACCCAAGCTTCTTTTGCTCCAGGCCAGTGCTCTTCCACCTGAGCCATGTTGCCACTTCCAGCTTTTTCTGTGTATGTGGAACCTAGGAATTGAACCCAGGGTTTCCTGTGCGCTAGGCAAGCCCAGTACTGCTAAGACACAATCCCAACCCTGGATAGCTGTTCTTCTGTAACCACTCAGGTGTGTCTCAGGACAGTCCTGCACATCTGTACCAAGTTTCTCAGCAGCAGCTCTGGCTGGAAGTGAACATGCTCCACTATGTTGTCCTTTATGTACAGCATCTTTGCTCTGTGTGCTTCCTGTCAGATACTCCTTGTTAAGCAAGACCCCTTTTCAAGTGCGCTTCTAAGAATCCTGCTCCAATCACCCTGGCAGAGTGGGGTCTTCTCTGCTCTGCAGGCTGTTGGCCTTGTCACACTCTCCCTTCCTGCTGGTGTGGGCTGAAAGCACATGAAGGAGAAGGCCTGGTTTCCACCACCCAATTTTTGAAGGCTCTGATACACTAACCAGGGACCAGTGCTGTATCACACTCCGTGAGAGGACAGTGGAGGCCCAGGCAGTCTGGGGGCAACAAGATGGGTCCATTTCTTTGTGTGGGCTTGAACTGGGGATCTGGGAGCTGCGTCTCTGAGTTTTTGTACTCAAGGCTGGTGCTTTACCACTTAAGCCACAGCTCCACTTCTGACTTTTTGGTGGTTCCATGGAGAGAAGAGTCTCACCAGCTTTCCAGCTTATGGCTGGCTTCAATCTTTGATCCTCAGATGTCTGCCTCCCAAGTATCCAGGATGTCAGGTGTGAGCCTGAGCCAGAGGTGATGGGCACCAGAGCCTTTCTTTTGAGCTTCTGTTTATCTCATGTCAAGTAGCAAGCCCTAGTTAAAAATACTTAGTTACAGGAAATCAAGTTCCTCTCCTAGGTCAGTTAATCCAAGGAGATGAAGTATCTTTGGAAAAGGCTAGTCTGAGTTGGCCTGGGTGAGTATGGGTGTGTGTGTGTGTGTGTGTGTGTGTGTGTGTGTGTGTGTGTGTGTGTGTGTGTGTGTGTGTGTGTGTGTGTGTGTGCGCGCGCGCGCGCGTGTGTGTATAAGTTTCAGGGATACCTACCCTATTTCTGCGGTTCCTCATCGTCTCAGTGGTGAATACATCCAGGATCCCCACCCCAAGGAAGGCGGGTAGGGGAGGGTACATAAGGTCACATTGAGTGGAATGATATGAATTCTATCCTGCAACTGAAGCCTGGAAAGATAATGGAGAGGAGAAGTTTAGAAGAACAGCAAGAGAAGCCCATAACCTTTGGATACAAGTACCAGAGAGAAAACTGAATCCATCCTTTTTGGTAGTAAGGTAACAGATGCCCAATATTCATTTATTTCATTATTTTTTTGTGAGTCTTAGGGCTTGGATTCAGGGCCTGAATGTCATTCCTGAGCTTCTTTTACTCAAGGCTGAGGCTCTAACACTTGAGCCACAGCACCAAATCTGGCTTTTTGTGTGTGGGGGGGGGTGGTTGTTGGTTTATGGGAGATAAGAATCTCACAGACTCTCCTGCCCGGACTGGCTTTGAGTCACGTCCATCAGCCATCAACCTCCCCAATAGGCAGGATGATGTGCGGGAACCACTGGCACCTGACCACCACCATCCATGTATAATCCCCTAGGGCCAGTGCTGGACCACCTGCACTGCTCCCCCTTGTTGTGAGTGGGAAGCAGACATGGGTGGGTTTGATACTTCAACAGCCTACATACCTTTGAGCATTGTTCCAGGTCAGTCTGCTGGCGGCTTCGTTGTCATACACAGCAATGACTTGGCTCTGTAACAAGAAGAAATGTCCCCCAGGAGGTGTCAGTTCTGGGGTCTTTCCTCTTCACACTACCCCCACTCCCCAAAACGACATCCCCAAAACGATATAGACATAGAGTGAATTCATTTTCTTACAACCAGGGTCTGGCCAGAAAGGTAGCAGTGGGGAATCCCGATCCAGACCAGCCTGAGCATATATTGAGACTCTAACTCGGAAATGCCCAAGACAGAAAGTCTTGGCTCACATGTTAGAAGACCTGACTGGCAAGTCTAAAGCCTTGAATTCAAACTGTAATATACCAAAAAGAATCAGAGGCCCTGGTGCCAGAGGCTCATGCCAATAATCCTAGTTATTCAGGAGGCTGAGATCTGAAGATCACAGGTCAACATTTAAAATACGGTTGGCCTCGTCCATCAAACATCATGATAAGACCCAAAGTCTGAACCATGAGAGTGTGCTCCATATTAACAGAGCTCTCATCCTTACTAAGTGCTGGCCATGCTCTCTGTCCACCTGGGGAGCCACCCCCTGCGGGCCCCATCCCCAGGTCCTCCCAAGTTCCTTCTGCCACCAACCATGTCCAAGGGAGTATGCCACGCCTATTCCAGTGGAGTCTGCTTAGCATGGAACATCTGCTATCAGATCTGAGAGTGGGGCTTCCAAGAGGCCTACGTCCTGCAAAGTCTGGCAAGCCCCTTGGAAAGATGTTTTCCTGTTCCTGTTTCTCTTTTCTTCGCTGCATAGGAGTGCCCATTATTCTTTTACTGTTCCTGCTGCTTGTTCTACTTACTCATGCTCAACATTCTCTTATTCAGGGCTCTTTCTTGGAAGTGATGATGACTCCAACATCCGATGAGTGTCCTGAGAATATGACTAATCCACCAGATTTAAGTGTTACGCTGAAAGCTCCTCTTATGGAGGCTATTAAACAAGTCATAAGTGAAAATAAAAGCATTGGGGGTTTTATGACTTCACTTCAGCAGAAGGAATTGTTTGTAAGAGATTTACAAGAAGCTGTAGGCACGGCTAGAGCAGAAAGAGTGTATGGCTATTGGAGACTTCCCTTTAATCCTGAAGTATCTACAGTAGATATCCTGTAGATAAGAAAGATGTAGAGGGATATTTAGACCAAAAACTAAATAAGATTCCTAAAAGATTGGTGGATGGAAGATGGCAGTGGCTTATTAGGGGATGCTGGTGGGATCCTGCCTTATCAAGAGGGCCTCAAAGACTTCCCCAAGATCCATAGCCTTTTACAGGTGTGTATGATAAGGATGGCAACCGTTGGGAAAATTACTTAGGAGAAAGAATTTCCTATTACTCTCTTCCATTTACTGAGAGACTTGCTAGATCTAGGACTCCTTGGTGCTTACTATCAAAAAAGAACAAGGAAGATCTTATGAGACAGTTAAGGCCTCTATGGAGAAGAGTAAACGATTATGTGAAAGGGTTACAGAGAAGACACTATGAGCCTGTATTTGATGTAGGGCCAGATTTAGCTAAGTATACTGAATATCATGATTTTTGACAACAAATTGGGGACCTTCTAAAGAATGGCAAAGAAGCACAATTGCTTAGAAAAGATTTGAAATGCATAAAGTACAAAACTAAGCAGAAGTAAAAATAAAATACTAGAGTTTATGCCTTTCTGTCTAACACCTTGCCCATATGCTCTGGTTAATGGTTAATATGTGATAAGCATCTCAAAACCGATTTACTTTGCTATTCTTATGGGATTGATGAGGTAAAGCCTGGAACAAGTACCTATCGTCATAACTCATCATCCAAGAACAAGATCAGGCGACCAGCTGGTGACCACCCAAAGCCTTGCAACAAGATTGTGTAACCTTTTGCCCTTTCTCATGGAGACTTTTTTCTATAAAAGCGTGTCATCCTCTGCAATAAATCACACTCAGCATTCACTCCTCTTGTGTGTGAGTTGTCTGTATGCCATCTCCCTACCTGTTCCAGTTACCCCTACTAGGTGTCCTCCACCGTCCCAACAGAGCCGGTCCGTGGCACGAGTAGACATCTCCAGGGCACACAGATCCCTTGGTCTTATAATTTAAGTGCTGAGTCCCCATTAAGCATCTCACCCTTCCAGGTCCCCAGACCTCAGCCACAAAGCCCATGTACCCCCAAAGTACGCAAGCCGAAGTTACCAAAGGGTCCAGTGCTCCTTATTACAGCCCACTTCTACACTCACACACACACACAAACAAACAAACAAACAAACAAACAAACAAACACACACACACAACCTGCAGCGGTGCTTCATGTTTGTCTTCCTTGCTACTCAGGAGGCTGAGGTTTGAAGATCAGGGTTCAAAACCAGCCCATTCTGGAAAGAATGTCTGGCTCTTATCTACAGTGAACTACCAAAAAGCCAGAGGTGGAGCTATGACTCAAGTGTCAGAGCAATAGCTTTGAGCACAGAAGCTCAGGAACAGCACCTAGACCCTGAGTTCAAGGCCCAGCTCTTCTAACACCAAACACACACAGACACAGACATAGACACAGACACAGACAAAGACAGAGACACAGATAGACACACACACACACACACACACACACACACACACACACACACACACACACACACACACACACACGCACGCACGCACGGACAGCCCAAGGCTTCAGCAGTCCCTGAGAGCAGAACCATGGACTGTCTCCATTAGGATCACATCCTACCCTCAAGAAGGTGGCACTACCGACATTAGACCCACTATAGAAAAACCAGTAAGCCTCTCACATATCTGGAATGTCTCATAGTGCAACATGGCAGATCCTACTGTCCACACTGCTATGCGGAAAACTTAGCCCCCCCCTTATTTTGTAGTTAGTCATGGGGTTTGAACTCCCGGCCAGGGCGCTGTCCCTCAGCTCTTCAGCTGGAGGTGAGAAATATCCCTTGCGCCACAGCTCCAAATCCTGTTCTCTGATGGTCCATTTGACATCAAGTCTCACAGACTTCTCTTCCCAAGCTGGCTTGGAACCATGGTCTTCACATCTCAGCCTTCTGAGTAGCTAGGATGACAGTTGTGAGCCACCAGCGGCTTCAGGCTTCAGCCAACTTCACATACCCAGAGGAAACCCATCCTCGTCAGGCCACACACTTCTTGCAACCCTTAACTTCAGACTTTGTCACCCAGCATCCAAATCCATCCTTCAATGGAGAGAATACAGACACAATAATCCCACCCTTGCACCCATTTGCCCAATCCCTGCCTGCCACAGGCCAAGCCCTCCTGAAGCTCTGGCTTCAAACTGGGGCAAACTTGGGGAGTTCTTAAAAATGTCTGTACACAATGGAATTCTATGCCTCCATCAGAAAGAATGACATTGCCCCATTTGTTAGGAAATGGAAAGACTTGGAAAAAATTATATTAAGCGAAGTAATCCAGGCCCAGAGAAACATAGACCCCATGGTTTCCCTTATTTGCAATATGTAGTATATGTATGAGTCAAGCGGAAAAGGTCAGATAATGTGATGTTAGGAAAATGAACCCTTAGATATGTATTTTCATGTTTTTTTTTCTTTCATGCATGTGTCTCTAACGCATTTATAAGATTATATCTTTGTTGCTTTGTATGTCCCTCCCCCACAGTATAACCCCTGCTTTCACTATATTTGATGTCAGTATAACTTGTGGAGGATATGGGGAAAAACAAGTTGTTTAAGGATACAGGTGGACCTGTTGCAACAATGAGAAGTACAAGTTGTCATGTCCATAACGAGCTTTACAATGTCTGTGGGGGGGAGAAGGATTGGGACTGGGGGGGAGGAGGGAGGCTGGGAAGGGATGTGAACGATAAACAAAGGAGGAGACTGCAAAGCTTGGTAAAAACTGTACGCATTATCCTGCCCATGTAATTGTAACCCCTCTGTACAGTATGTTCACAAATAAAATAAAATAAATAAATAAAATAAAAAATAAAAAAAAATGTGTGTACAGTGATGCCAGCACCTGGTCTCCCAACTACAGCATCCTCCTCCTCCCCCCCACACACACCTCCACCATCCTTTGCAGGCAAAGATGGTTTGCTTTCTTTCTTTGTTGCAGTTGTGGGGCTTGAATTCTGGGCCTGGGTGCTGTCCCTGAGCTCTTCAACTCAAGGCAAGCATTCTACTACTTGAGCCACAGCACCACTTTCAGTTTTCAGGTGGTCCATTGGAGATGAGTCTCAGGGTCTTTCCTCCCCATGATAGCTTTGAACCGTGATCCTCAGATCTCAGCTTCTGAGTACGTAGGATGACAGCCATGAGCTACTGGCACCCGGCCAAAGATAATTTTCCATCCTTTTCATCCTATCCCCTCAGGAGACAGATCTGAGGACTACAATTGGATTCCACCCTTCGCAGCAAAGTCCATTAGAACTCTTTTTCTACAATTAAACACCCCAAAAAATTGGAAGTGAAGCTTTGGCTCAAATGGTAATGTGCTAGCTTTAAACATCAAAGACAAGAGATAAGATCCAGTCCTTAGTTTCAAGCTTTTTCTAGCAAAGACCCACCCAAGAAAGGGAAGCAGGTTGGCACACGGGAGCTCAAAGTTCACACATAATACTCAAGACTCCCAGAACAGACCCCATCCGGCTCTGATTCTCTAGATTCTATGTCCTACATCATGGCAGTCTTAGATGGGACTGACCATGCACAAAGTTAGGGCATTCAAGTACAATCTCATACTGAGGATCCTCTGACCTTATCAAAGACTCAGGATCTCTCACTGTCCTGCCTTGACACTGGGCAGCAAGGTGAGTTCTAGTTATCCAACCACAGGATGAGAATATGAAAGGATTTCTCGGCCAAGGGACTCCAACTGGAGGGGCTCTAGGTCCCTCTCTCTCTGGAAGGAGAAAAGTGCTGGTCCATCCCAGGAATGTTCTAAGGTTGTGAGTATCCTCAAAGAAACAACCCTGCTCAGAGCCCAGTGCCACTTGTTTTCCCACCAGCCTCAACCCAAGCCTGCCCCACCTTCAGTCAGCCCTCTCTGAATCCCAGACTGCCATGTAGACTAAAGGTTGAGCCAGCAGAGACCCACCTCTGTCCCTGAGAATGGCAGTCACGTGGTCCTAGCGCCCCCTAGAGGAAGTCTCGAAGTCACTTGGGTCCCGACTCCCGTCCTCATTCCCTGGCTGTCCTGTGCCAGTGGCCCACTTACCTCTGTCTCTGGTGGAGGAATGAACACCGGGGGGGTGTCATCTTCTGATTGAGCCATGGAAAGTCCCAGTCCCCAAGGATGTACTGCACAGGCATCCTGCAGTGGACAACAGCCAGGCAGTAAATGGTGATCCCAAGGTTCCAGGTCTCTTAATAGAAGTGTGGCTGGGTCAAAGACTCCATAACTGGTGGTCTATATTGTCAGGAGAGATCATGGCTTCAATGGCCTGACACACCTGACCTGGGATCGTCCTACCCCTTCATCTTCCTGCTTATGCCTTGCCCCGCCCTTGACACTCCCTCACTCCAACACCTCCCTAGCCCTTAGACAATTTCTTATTATCTGACCAGGAAATAAACTTGCTAGGGCCGGGATAATTGAAACCTGGTGACACACCCTGAGCCCTAGGTCCTTCCTGAGGCTGCTTCCCCCTGCAGTTGGTGACCACACAGCTCCTGGATGTCATGAAGTTGCTGAAGGATCAGTGGCTTAGTCCTATATACTGGCTTTAGGCTCTGAAATGTTACCCTCAGAGATTGTGAGTGGTTGGCTCCCATGATCCAGGGACTCCAAACCAAAGCTCGCATACTCCCTACTTCCTTCCTTTCCTCTTTTTTTCCCTTCGTCCTTCCTCCTCTCTCTCTGTTTCCTTTCTTTGTCTCACTCCTGGCCTTGAATTAGGAGCCTGGGTGCTGTCCCTGAGCCTTTTTACTCAAGTCGACCAGTCTACGGCTTGAGGTACACATCCATTTCTGGCATTTTCTTTTTGGTTGTTAGTTGGAGATAAGAGTCTAACAGTCTTTCCTGCCTGGGCCTTAAGCTTTGATCCTCCCATCTCAGCCTCCTAAGTAGCTAGCATGACAGGCATGAAGCACCAGCATCCAGTTCAAACCAAGGTTTCTTCATGTGCCGTGGAACCAGCACTGGAACCTTTCATCATCTATGACAACCCACACCCCTTCGAGCATGGCGCACACTGTAACTATTTGTTGGATAACTAAATGAGCATCTATCTATGACCATACTACAGAAAAGTCCCATCCGATTCATGTAAGCATCCTGGGGCGGGGGGGAGGGGGCGAGGCAAAGTCTGATGTAGCTCTCCCACAGTTCTCCCTCGTCCCTCTTCCCCCCCTCCTGGTGCCACCGCACTTAACTGTTTTGGCTCCCAGGATGTGAGCCACGATGTTCTCGCTGGACTCTGGGGCCACTGGGATGCCTATCTTCTCAAAGATCTCTGTCCAGTGGCTGACCAATTCTGTGGCACTCAATTCCCCCTCAGGTTTGAACGAGGTTGCAATGAGCTGAACCCCTGGCTCAAGTGGCCTCCTTTCCTCTCTGTGGGACCAGACAGGATGGCCCACTATATCTGGCCCCCAAGTTGCATGTTACAGAGAAGGGATTCTTGAGGCATCCCTGGTTCCACTTCATGTGCTGAAAATCGTCTCTGCTCACAGCTGGCAGGCTGGGGATGGCAAGGTCACTCTCTGCTCCCCATGATATCCTCGACTGTGGTCATCACCCTAGAGAGAGCTGTAGAAGAATCAGCAGCTGCCAGAGAAAGGCAGTCAAGGCACGACATTCATAGCAGGAGACGATCTGGCTTGGGAACTCTGCCTGTGCCTCTTTTAACGTCACTGTTTGACCGCTGAATTGGTTCATCTAATTTAACCCATGAACCCAGGCATTAGTGGAAATTGCCAGCTTCAAGAAAAAAAACCTGGAAAAGGTGGCATTTCACCTGTCCCAATCAAACTTAAACAGTTCCAGTCAGTGGTCCTCTTTTCCTTCCAAGCAGCCTACAGCAGGTTACAGAAACAGCTAACTGCCACGGTATGATACCGAGCAGGCTCCAGGAGGGGAAACTTGCCTACCACTGTCCAGCTGGAAATGGCCCAGGTGGGACACAGATTGGAAACTTCAGGACTCCAGGGAGGACTACACACATATGCACTGCCCCAGGAGGGAATCCACGCCCTCAGTGGGGGCCCAGAGCCCCCTGCCCAGATGCCCACAGACACCGTCAATGCCCTGGGTAAAGTTCTCCTCTCATCCTTGGTTGTGGTGAAGCATCTGCCATGTTAAACCGTTCGCCACTCCCCAGACACTCCTAGCTTCACAGCCCCTGCCCTACTCCCACCTATCTCGTTCCTTAATTATGTTTGGCAGACACATTCCTAACCCTTGAATTAACTCCAACTATACACATGAGAGCAGAGTGTCTGGCTGGAAGAGTGCGGCTGTGGTCACACTGGCCTCACAAGCCTTCTGGCTGAAGACAGGACAGGTGTCCACTCTGTTCTGTGGTTCACACAGGCCTCCTAGGGAGTCCCATGCAGGTCCAGCAGCTACTGTGGGCTGCAAGAAAGGGGAAGAGGGAGGTGGAAAGAGGTGGAAAGGAACATATACTGAAACCTTCCCCAAAGGAGCCATGAAATGGTGAAGGAGAAAACAAAAATTGTGGCTGGGCTCATACTGGGCATTATGAAAAAAGAACAACAAATACACACATACACAAAAATAAACTGCTTTCACTCTTTTTAGATATGGTGACTTAAATATATTTTCATTTTTCTCATCTCCTCATCTCCCAACACACACACACACACACACACACACACACACACACACACACACACACACACACACACACAAATCCAAATGGGTCACACAAGACTCACCATGCAGCACCTGCAATTTGCCAACTGATCACTGACCTGAGCACAGTCAGGCTGTACAAGGAGAAAGATGATCGATATCTCCCTCCCTCCCTCCATCTCCCTCTCTTCCTCCCTCCCTCCCTCCCTCCCTCTCTCTCTCTCTCTCTCTCTCTCTCTCTCTCTCTCTGTCTCTCTCTCTCTCTCTGTCTCCGTCTCTGTCTCTGTCTCTCTTCTACACACACACACACACACACACACACACACACACACACACACACACACACACACACACACACACACACACAGACCCAGAGCAGTGCCTCTGCTGAGTTTGTTGGTTCCTCATCTGGGCAAATGTATAAGCTCGAGCATGGCAGTTCCCTTGTCAGAACCAGGGGCTCCCACCCAAGGGGAACACTTCTCTAATAATGCAGAACCACCCTGCCTCTCCCTTTACCCAGGGCCAGACCTTTCCATTGGGAACAACCAGCCTTGACCCCCATTCATCAAAACCCTAGGCCCAGACACTGGGTCAAGGAATCCAGAGACAGATGACTCCTCAGAGCCCAGAGAGAAAACACAGCAGGCAGTCCTGGTGCCTCCAGAGAAGTGTCTGACTTGGGGTGGGAGCGTTGTTGGGGAATTCGATGGGGTCATAAAGGCTACATACATGGATGGACTGCCTACTTCCAGCCTAGATGCTTCTGGGCTAATTGGCGGATTCTTGGGGGGGACTAGGAGACCAGAAGGACCAGTAGCACCAGCAGAAGCAGGCAGAGCTGGGAAATGTGATCACCCTGTGAGTACTGTTGACAGCTGGGGGGGGGGGGAACAGGACAGGTGTATGTGTGTCAGAGGGAGTGTGTTCCTCCCAGATAGTCACCTTCTGACCCCCAGTGCCCTCACCTCCCTAGTGAGATTTTCTGGGACCTCCTCAGGTGAAAGGGTGACCTAGCACAGAAGACAAGGGCTCAAACAGCAAGGGGGGCCTATCTCCTGCATCCAGCACCCCCCACCCCCAGCAAAAAGGAAAAGACCCGAGAAGGCAGGTGTGGAGGTGCTCCTCCCCACATCTGACTAAAGCCACTAGGTTCCCACCAGGGAGAGGAAGGGTGCAGATGTGGCTTTCACTGCTCTAGGCCAGGGGTTCTGTGGTGCCCCCTCCTCACCAATCCCTGTATCTGCCCTTTTCCTGGGACACTGGCCCGTAGGAATGGGGGTGGGATCCTTGGAGCAACACCCACCCCCCTCTCCTGGGGCGCATTTATGGCAGAGCCAGGGTGGACTGTGAGATGCAGGCAAGATGGAGAGAGGAGACAGGAGGCGAGAGGCCGGGTCTGTGGGGGAGGGGGAAGGAGGGGGTCAGGAAGTTCGCCTGGTGCAGGAGTCACCAGGTGTGGTCCCATGGAGCGGCCACTCATGCGTGCTGCTGGGAGAAGCTGTAGGCAATGGCTCTGGGTGCACCCAGGCCCGGAGTGCAAGGACCAGGGGCAGGGACTGGGTCTGGGCCTCATGCCAGCCAGGGACCCACCATTTCTGCTGGGCGACTGCGAAAGGGGACTCAGATCAGACCAGGCAGAGCCATGTTTGAAACGCTGCGCTGCTGGGAGGTGGAGTGGGCATCTGCTGGCGGCTGTGCTTGCTGCCACCCCTGCTTCAGCTGCCATCACCAGCACCACCTCCTTCTCACCTGCCTGCTTCCGTTGCCTCCACCACCGAAGCCATCTCCATGCTTCCCGTGCTAGGACCACAGATTCAGGGCAGCAATGGCCGCTGTGCCCCCGTGAGGCTGCCCGCAATGATGTGCATGCCTTGCTGGCTCCAGGTGCTCTGTGCTCCTGTTCAGGACTGTCCTTTGATGGCAGTGGCTGCCAGCATCTGGAACAGCTTCCCCTCATGCTTGAGCTTGCTCTTCTCTCTTCTCTCTCTCTCTGCCCCCACTCCACTCCTGGGCCACCACACAGACCTGCCTGCTCCCCCCATCGCTGCCACCACAGTGCACCCCAGGACCCCTCCCCCTCCTCCACTTGGCCATGCCCACTCCTCCCCTAGGCCATGCCCCCTACCCCTAGCTGCAATCACAACCCTGACTGAGCTCTAAGGCTTCCAGGCCATGGCAATTGCAGCATCACCTCTGCTCAGGACTCTCCCACAACCCCAGTACCTGCCCCAGGGATCGAATCTCCCCTCAGCTCCACCCCTGGAGGAGATTCTCCTCCATCCCCCTTCACTCCCACACACTAAGAGGGTGCATGGTGACCCTTGTGTGTGTGTGTGTGTGTGTGTGTGTGTGTGTGTGTGTGTGTGTGTGTGTGTGATGTTGGGGATAACTACCTCTCAAGGACTCAGAACATAGCACTCTTTGGGATGACACACAGCACACTTCCAAAAACAGCACAAAGCACCCTGTGTAAAGGACTCAGCACACAGCTCCCTTTGAAGGACTCAATATAGTACCCTGTGTAGAGTACTCAGCACACAACACCCTTTGAAAGAGGGAGTCCATAGCTTGCAGTGTAAAGGACTCAGCACATTGCATGCTTTGAAAAACTCAGCACATAACACACTTTCCCAGGGGCTCATTACATAGCACCTTCTGTGTTAAGACTCTGCACAGACCTTTGAAAGGCTGAGTAAAAAGCACCCTTTGTAAACCACTAATTGCATAGCACCCTTCGAAGAAAGCACATAGAAGAATTTTGAAGGTTTCCGCACATACCACACTATGGCAGGACTCAGCACATACCACACTGTGGAAGCACTCAGCACACAGCACCGTTTGAAGGACAATACAGAGCACCCTGTGAAAAGGACTCAGCACACAGCACTCAACTCACCTCATCCCTCTCTTCTCAAGGGCTCAGCACATAGCAGGACCCTTTTGGATGAATTAGCACACCACACCTTTTGAAGGACTCAGCATACAGTATATTGTGTAATGGACTCAGCACACAGCATCCTTTGAAAAACTCAGCACAGCCCACTCTTTTCAGGGACTCAGCACATAGCAACCTATGGGATGACTCAGCAAACAGCACCTTTTTGAGGACTCAGCACATAGCTGTATGTCAAAGGTTCAGCATTCATTAGAATTAGGGTGCTTTCTTCAGTATCCACATTCTTCAGAAACACTTCACAAATCTTACTGGTTCACATTTAGCCAACCTGTGTTTTATGGGGGAGGGTCAGCTGGGGGTCTTGACCTCAAAGTTTGGGGGCCCTATCCCTGAGCTCTTTGGTTCAAGGCTGGAGCTCTACCACTTGGAGGCACAGCTCCAATTTTGTTTTTTTGGGTTGTTCTTTGACAGGTCTTATGGTGATAAGGAAGGCCAAGTTGGGGTGTCTGTGTGCAAAGGCTCTTAGCTCAGCCTGGAACTGACCTCTCTCTTCCTGGTGTTCCTGGGAAGCTGGGCCTCATGGAGCTATCTTGGCCTAGGTGGAAAAGACCTGCTCTGGTATCAGCAATCAGGGTGAACAAAAGTCAGCTTGGCCCTGGTCACTTCTCAAAATTGAACTCTAGACGACAATGGCATGGGGCTGCATATCCGGCATCTGGACACCAGGGGGCAGGAGTGGCCCACCGTAGGGATTGTACCTGCGAGTTGTGTTTACTCTTGCTTTCCTGGGGTCTCCATCATGCTTCCAAGTCACCCTGGACAGGAAAATCCTTGAGACACTTACCTACAATTAACAATCAAAAAGCAAGTGGGGCTGTGGCTCAAGTGGCAGGGCAGTAGCCTTGAGCAAGAAAACTCTAGACCCTGAGTTCACACACACACACACACACACACACACACACAACACATGTATGCAAAATCAGAGATTTCTATAATGCAATCTTTGGATATTCTCTACTTTTTCCCCACTAAGCCTGGTGGCTGCTGGTCTAGGTGTCTGATGCATACCACTACCTGGCATCTTTAATTTTGGGGAACAGAATGGGTAGAAGGTCATCCTTCTCTGATCCCAGCTCCTTGATTGGGTAATGGTCTATCCAGGCCCGTTGGGGCTCCTTTACAATATCGCCAAGATGCCTTCAAAAGTCATCACATACTGGGCATTGGTGGCTCATGCCTGGCATCCTAGCTACTCAGGAAGCTGAGATTTGGAGGATCATGGTGCCAAGCCAGCCTGGGCAGAAAGTGTGTGAGACTCTTATCCTCGATGAACCGTCAGAAAACAAAAGTGGTCCTTTGGCTCAAGTGGTAGAGTTCCAGCCTCGAGAATAAGAGCTCAGGGACAGTGTTCATGTCCAACAACAAGGAGAGGCTTTGCATGTTGGCTTTGGGATTGGCATTGGCCAAATATAATTGGAATTTTCAAGTGCTCCATGACAAAGCAGTGCCTCCTTAGTCCTGTGCTGGTCCATCTTGTCTCACCCCCTAACCTTGTCCATGCTTTGGGTCAGCATGGCTCTGGATGGAAGGAAGGGCTCCAAGGAGGAAGATCCCAGAGCAATCACCCCACCTCCTACTGCCATGCTCACCCTGCTGTTTCTGCTCTTTGCCATAGACTTTCTTCCTTGAATCCATCCATGAGGTCATCACCACCAACATAGTGGTGAGTGGTGGGTCTGGCCTAACTCGGGGAAGTCAGAGGTGGAAGTAGGTCTGGGATTAGGAGCTTCCACCCTGGGTGTGGGCTAAGCCCAGGGTTGACCTTTTTTTATCGTGAGCCTTACAGTGGTGGGAAGACAGTGTAGACTCCACATTGAGTCAGGTAAGATTGGAATCTAGAGGACCAATTGTGTGTGGGAGAGGATGTGGGGCCACTGCTCTTGATACTCCTCTCTCGGGACTCCCCTGTCCCTCCCTCATCCCTCAATGGTAGAAGAGTAACTTCAACTAAGGGTGTGGGATTAGGGGGTGGGGAAGTATTTTGGTGTGAACCAGAAGTGCTTCAAATTCATCCTAGCCCCTACTTCCTGTTTATCTGAGGAATGGCCATTTGGGTTTGGGAGGGGTGAATCATCCTAGCTGAGAAGGTGCGTCAGTGGTAGAGAGGTCGCCTAGCATGACTGAAGCCCTGGGCTTGATTCCACACAGAAAAAGCTGGAAGGGGAAGTGGGGCTCAACTGGTAGAGCACCAGCCTTGATCAAAAAGAGCTCAGGGAGAGTGGCCAGGCCCTTCGTTCAAGCCCCAGGACTGGAAGAACAAATCTTTGTTGGAGGCTTTTTTTCCCCTTTGAAAACAATTTATTGTGATAAGCATAACATGGGTCTCTTCCCTGGCCACCAATGGGCCATTATATCCCTTGAGCTTGGGCCACCTCCCGGCAGCCCCTGCCCTACCCAACCCCCAGTTTAACTTTCTCATCACCCAGCAGATGGAGGCCTGAGAGAAGGCACCTGACCACCTACTTCTGGTGGCTTCCAAGGCTTTTGAGAGTCAATATGTCACATAGAGAGTCATTATCTGCATCAGTCTACAGAAGAGAGGGAGGGAGCACTCCTTGCCTGAGCTGTGGGCAGATCTGTATCTGGGGCATCTGCAGCAGAACGTGCTCCTTGAGGGAGTCCTCTATGGTGATGAGAACCTTGACCTATCCTCTGGAAGTTTCCACGCTGTCTTCAAGTTGCAATTCTTCAAAACCTTTCTGCTCCTCCCTCATTTCACCCACCACAGGCCCTGATGCATCTGAAGCAGCATTGGGGGGGGGGGCTCAGCTTGTGCTGGCATCTGGAGCCTGCTGTCCATGCCTTCCTCTGTGAGGATCAACAGCAGCTCCTGCAGCACTCTCCTCTTCTTCATCTTCTCCTGGGACAGCCAGCATACACACTTGGCTTTCTCCCAAAACAGCTCATTCAGAGCCAACATCTGCTCTTTACACACCACAAGGGATTCCTCAATAGTTTGGATGTGTGCTGACAGCTGGCTGCATCGATGGTGGACCTCACTTGCTGGATTCTGGAAGTCCACCTCATCAGGCAGGTTGTGGACGAAGCAGATTTACTTCTTGGACACCCACATGTCCTGCTTCCCATCCCCATGAATGCTGTGGTGGCAGCACATGTGGCAGGGGGCTGTAGATCCAGCTCAGTCTGTCACTGAGCTGCCAGGTGGGCCAGGTGCTTGCAGCTGGCCCACCGCTTCTGAGGTATGATTTCCCCCCCCTGTAGATCTCAGCCTCAGTGTGTTAACAGAGCCTCTTCCATCTACCAGGCAACATGGAATGTGGGCGTAGCCACATTTCTTGTATCCCATTGGTCAGAAAGAATCATGAAATAATGGGGGTGTGGCCAGAATCCTGAGATGCAGGCAGAATGGGCAGAGTTAAGATGACAGTGGCTCCTCCAGCCCCTTTCCCAGGGATCTCTGTCCAGTTCAGTTAGGGACAAGAGGATGACCTGCTTGAGCCGGATGGCTGCACAGATTGTTGTGTATGTCCATTTGTTGCCAGTCTCGGACATTGAACTCAGGATCTGGCACAGTCCTTGAGCTGCTTTTGCTCAGAGCTAGCCCTCTACCACTGGAGCCACATGGCTCTACTTCTGGCTTTGTTGGGATTGAAGTTGGACAGGGGTCTCAAGGACTTTCTGGTTTAGAGTGACTTGACATTGATCCTCCTATCAGTCTTGTAAGTATCAAGGAGGAGCCACTGGTGCCTGCCTCATCATTGGTTTTGCTGATGTTCTTGGACACACCCATGAGTTCCCTATCCTCAGGTTTAAGTGGTGGGAGCTGGAGCCCACAGTTGGAATCCTAGTCCTGCCACTTCCAAATGGCAGGAGATCCTAAGAAACTCATTCCTATCCATAGGAATACCAATGGAATGTGATGTATGTCATGATTCTAGGATAAAATTATACACAATTGTATTCTAGGACACTGATTGATTTTAATTAATACTTTATAAAGCATTTCAACAATCACATTCATTAAATGGAGGCAGAATGAAACACCGAAGAATTGGGCATCACATAGTATAGAGATGCCATTTTTTCTGCCCGGACTTTCTTTACTTAATTGCTATATACCATTTTCTGAATGTACTTTGGTGTATGCAACTAAGATATATTATACTTGATCTGGAAATCAATTATTCAAACTGTTTTTTATCAAAAATGCTTATAGCAAAATAAAGAGGTAAATCCAAATTATGTATATTTGAAGACAATGCTTGGTTAGTCCTCTTCTCACATTACCCATTCCCTTCTTGAGAATAATACACATTGTAAGGAAATGCTTAGAACGTTTTGGAGAAATAGGTTGACTTTAAACCAGTTACTCTACGCTGCATTTTGTTTACTTTATATCTAGAAAAGCTAAATTCTTACCTTATCATTTTCCTTAGGCTTTATATTCAGGTTTAATGTCTGATGGGTGACAGATAAAGATATAAACATTTTTTAACAGTTGTTAAATTTAGGCTGAGGAATCTAGGTGCAATTATGCTCATGCAGATAGGCCTCATCAGTCATGAGACCATGATACCAAAATGTTAACCAATGCTTACTGGTGTCATCCTTATGAGATTTTGTGTATTATAAACAATGGTTATTACCATTTGTTTTGTAATCAACATCATTTCGTGGGTTAGGAATTGATGTGAGACATTATACTCAGAAATATATTGAAGGAGGAATCCAAAATTAGTTACCAAGATATACACTTAACGCACTGTTTTAAAAATGTAAGCTAAAGGAAATAATTTATGAAAAAGTCAACATTTACAATAAATACAGAATCAGTATGACTGATTTTTCTTTTATCCCAGGTGCAATATGGCTTGCATGATGACTTTTATGGTTATATGTTAAGTTAGGTCTTGATATTTAGTTGAAGTTCTGTTTTTTCATATATTCATTTGTCAGATCAAAGAGGAATTTAATTCCATGCCAGAGTCAACATCCATAATAATGTTACATTTGTATCCTGCTACTTTGCCAAAGTTTCAAATGAGCTTGAGTATCTTGGGTCTTTTTTGGATTTAACAAAATATGTATGCAATTTTGTCAGTAGTATAAATTTTTTTACCACTATTTATTAAACTATTATTTTCCAGAAACTACTACTCTCTTTTCATGAGATTTTTTTGGGGGGTCGGGTCATGGGGCCTGAACTCTGGGCTTGGCTGCTGTCTCTCAGCTCTTCAGCTCAAGGGTAGTGCTCTACCACTTGGGCCACAACGCCACTTCCGGCTTCTTTATTTTTGCATATGTGGTGCTGAGGAATCAAAACCAGGGCCTCTTGCATGCAAGACAAATGCTCTACCACTGAGCCACCTTCCCAGACCTTTTCATGAGATTTTTAATGTCATTTATATCATGGGTTGATGTTTTCCTTTAGATAACCCACATTTTGTATTCTACAAAGTGTAATTTGGAGTAGTTTAAAATTATGTACACTCAGGTACACTGCTCAGATTCTATTATTGGCATATTTTGTTTTTGTTAAATCAGTAGAATTTAGGTCTCAATATGGATAGTTAGACTTATTCATTGCATTTCTGCAATTTTTAAGATGTCATGATTTTTGTTATTTTATTCTCTTAAATATGTGCAGATCTTACTCCACTTACAGTCACATTTCTTTTAAACAATTTGATCCATTCAAGGGATTTGCTATGTCAGGTTCATCTAGATGAATTTAATTACAAATGAAAACAACCGTATTGTTGAGACAAAGTTATCTTTATGGTTCTAGTCAAGGGTAACATGTATTTGAGGTTTTTGTGCACAACATGTTTTTGTTCCTGGTGGACTTCTACTTTGTTGGTTGTTTTCCAGCTCTGATGACTTCAACATATGTGTGCATTTTACTTCAAATGTTTTGTGTCTATATTTTGTTTCATATAACAGAAAGTACAAAAAGAATCAGTGATTTAGAACTTTTCGAAATAGATTTCTAAGAGAGACACTTGAAGTTTTCTGACATCTGGGACCGGATAGGTCTTGTTAGTGGAGGGGGTAGTAGAATAAAACAGACATTGTTTGACATGATTTGAATTCTTCCTCTTATTGCCTCACTATTTCAAATAGTATTACTTCAAAATCTTTAGTTGAAAGAAAATAATTTTGTCTGTATGAGCTCAGAATTGTTGCTTTCATTGGGACACACTACACATTTATAATTGATTTTAACTCTAAAACCTTCTTTCCTTCTTTTACAATCACAGTTGTGAATTTATAATGCTAAAATAGCATCTACTAATTTATATGAAATAGTCCACACTATTTTCCCTTCACACTATATGTAATATAGACTGTCATAATAGTGAGTAATATAATATGTAATAATTGACTTTGGGGAATGTCAATTACAATGGATTTTTTGACATACTGAGTAATAGTAAAAATTATATTTTATTCTATTAAAAAGTTCACAGTTACATCTAAAAATAACTCATAGTTATAAACTCATGCTAAAAAGTAAGATTGTTTATTGGAAAAAGCCAGACATTTCAATAAGCTTGCTTTTTATACATTGACTTGGATCTGGGCTTTGGTGGCTCATGCATGTTATACTAACTAGTCAGGAGTCTGAGGTCGAGGATAGTGGTTCAAAGCCAGCCTGTAGAGATAAGTCTCTGAGACTTTTATCTCCAATAACCCACTTGAAAACTAGAAACGGCACTGTGGCTCAAGTGGTACAGTGATATCAATGAGCAGAAGAGTTCATTGAAATCTGTGACCAGGCCCAGAGTTCAAGCCCCACGACCACCAAAAAAAAAATGACATGGATTTTTACTTTATTATTTCATTATTCTTATTGTGAAAATACATACAGAAGGGTTAAAATTACATGAGCAAGGTAATGATTACATTTGTTATCAAACATTGTTTCCCCATCCTTTGTTTCCGCTTACCATTCCTTCCCATCTACCCCTCAAAGCAACCCAGGCGCCAAAGTTGTAAAGTTCATTTTCCGACATAACTTGTTGTATATCTGATTGTTGCATGGGACCACCTGTATCCCTATTTATACAACATGTTTTTCCCTTCCCCTCCACAAATTATACCAACATCAAATACAGTGAAAACAAGGGTTATGTCATGGGGGAGAGACACACAAAGCAACAAAGAAATCATCTTATAAATATGCTAAAAACAATAGCAAGAGAAAAAAAAAAACATTTGAGTCCTTATCTTTGGGTTCATTTCACCTAACATCAACTTATCTGATCATTGCTGCTTGTCCAAGACATATACTAATAATTGCAAATAAGGGAAACCATGAGACTTATATTTCTTTGGGTCTGGCTTACTTCACTTAATATAATTTTTTCCAAGACTTTCAGTTTCCTAAAAAAATAGGGCAATGTCATTCTTTCTGATGGAGGCATAGAATTCCATTGTGTATATATATCACATTTTCTTGATCCATTCATTTACTGAGGGGTATCTGGGTTGGTTCCATATTTTAGCTATGGTAAATAATGCTTTAATAAACATATAAACATAGTTGTGCTGGTAGCTTTAGTATGGTCATGTTTGTGATCATATGGGTAAGTGCCTAAAAGAGAAATTGCTGGGAAATAGCGGAGCGCTATGAGGAGTCTTTTGAGGAACTTCCCTACTACTTTCCACAGTGGTTGAACAAGTTTACACGCCCACCAACAACACAATAGGGTTCCCTTCTCTGCACATCCCCTCCAGGTTCTGTTGTTATTAGAGTTCTTATTTATAGCCATTTTAACTGGGGTGAGGTGGTATCTCAATGTTGTTTCATTTGCATTTCTTTTATGGCTAGGGAGGTGGAACATTTCTTCATGTATCTATTGACTATCTTCCTTTCTTCTTCAGAGAAGTTTCTCTTTAAGTCTTTAGCCCACTTATTTATTGGGCAGTTGTTTCTTTGAGAATTTGTTGTTGGGGGATTTAATTTTTTGAGTTGCAGGTATATTTTAGTTATGAGAACCTTGTCCGTTTTATGGCAAGTGATGATCCATAATTTAACTTGTTTTTCTACAAATATATAGAATAGTGTAGCTTTGGAAAATCAATAAATGTTGCATTTTCATATAGGATTACATATCCTTGCAAGTGTTGTCTAAAACTGATCTACACTGAAATGATTGCCATTGATAGCTTTCTCAAGATTCCAGATGTTTATACTTTCTGCTGACCTTCCACAAAACTCATACCCCGAACATAAGTTTTTAGTTTGTTCATGCAATTATAGAAACATAAACATATGAACCAAATGTTAATTACTTTTACCTGCTGTCATTAATGTAGTATAACTAATACAATTAAGAATATACCTTGAGGAAAATAAGATTCTTCCTTCATGCTTCAAGGCTCTCTCTCTCTCTCTCTCTCTCTCTCTCTCTCACACACACACACACACACACACGCACACACACACAGACACATTTACCACTCTGACTCAGGTTAGATTCCTGACATTGGGTATCAGAAAATCATCTAATAATCAAACTTTCCTGCCCAGACATAAAATACATTCATAATTCCACACATATAAAAATACCAGATCATTCAAAATAAGGAGAATATTTAACGGAATTACCCAGCTCCTCTAGCATCTACTCCCTGATTTAATTCATTTATGACAATGCATTTTTCATACCATAATTAAAAACCATAATTAAAAATAATTTTGAGTTTCTCTGATTAGCAGACAAAAATATGTTATCATATAATAGAAAATGTAGGTAAAATTACTTTCCCCTGTTTAATCTTTTATATAACTTATCAAAAACTTCTTTTTCCTTGCATACTCTGTTTCTGGCATTTGGCCCTAATGTCTAATATTAAATTACCAAGGACATGCCATATTCCTTAGTTCATTTTTCCTAAAGGTTATGCTATGGAGTTGAATCTGATTTGTTTGATTATTCTATTGTTTTCTAACTTTTCCACATATTCTGAGAGTTGCTTCATATGTGTATTTGTGCACATATAAGTGCCTCTGTATATATGTGTATGATTGCATGTATGTATGCAAAGCCTCAACATCTTATTCAGCAATCTTGCTCATGACTGGTATTCCAATAGTTGAGCCATTCTTCCAATCCAACTTTTGGCTGGTTAATTATATATAGTTTCTCAAAGACTGTTCTGCCCAGGCTGGATGCAAACTGAACTTCCCAGACTACTTTACGTTCTTAGGTTTTATTGCTCCAGTAGTATCAACTTTTAAATTACAAATATTTTGTGAGTGTAAAGGCTAAGGTGTAGCATAGATTTTTAGCTAAAGAATTTATATAAAGATAGATGAACATGCACATTACATATGCTGAGTGTACACTGTCAGAAATGTGATCCTAAGCTTGGTGGTGGTGAGATCTTCGGATAGGGTTAAAAGCCAGCCTGGACAGGAAAGTCCCAGAGACTCTTTTTCCAATTAACTACAAGAAAATTAAAAGTGGCACTGTGGCTCAAGTATAGAGCATTAGGCTTGAGCTGAATAGCAGAGGGACAGCTCCCAGCCCTGTGTTCAAGTGCCAAGACCACCACCAACAAAAAATACATAAGTAAAGGAAAGAAAATAAATGTGATCTTATCCACCAGTTGATGGCTAGTATAATCCCTGCTCTCTCAGGATGGACTTTTTTTCCAATTAAGTCCATGCTCTTATATCTGATTTGCATTGGAAACAGAATTATGCTTCCATTCTACTGTCTACAAAGTTGCGTGATTAGCAAGCATGATTTAGAAAGGTAGTGGCCTCATACTTCGTGTTCCACGTAGGAGTAATGCTAAGTGACATCAACTGTATAGACGTCTCTTCAAAGAAGAAATATTAGATGTTTATTGGAAAGCTAGTATTTGACTTTTTTTATTGTGAGAATACCGTACACAGGAGTTACAATTACACAGGCAAGATAACGAGCACATTTCTTATCAAGCATTGTTGCCTCTTCTTTGTTTCCCCTTCCCTTCCATTCCCATACCCCCTCTCCCCTCACCCTATCCTCCCCCCCACCAAAGTAGTAAAGTTCATTTTTCGACATAATGACTTGTACATCTCATTGTTGCAATGGGTCCACCTGTATCCCTAAACGATTTGTTTTTAGAGAATATGTCCAGCAAAGATTCTATAACATAACTCAGCAAAAGTAGGTGCACTGAATCATTTTGGAATTAATTTTTTTGCTTGGGAAGATTATTGATCTTGTCGTTCCTTTTGGGAAAACTTAAAGTCATATTTCACTTTTTGTTGGTTGTGTGGCTTGAATTCTGATCCTGGGCACTGTCCCTCAGCTCTTCAGTTCAAGTTGAGCGCACTACCACTTTAGCTACAGCACCACTTCCGGGTTTCTGGTGGTTAATTGAAGATAAGGGTCTCGTGGACTTTCCTGACAAGGCTTGCTTTGAACCACAATCCTCTGGTCTCAACCTCCTGAGTAGCTAGGATTACAGGTGTAAACCACCAACAACCAGCTCATATTTGCATATATGTGCACTGAATGACACTGTGTAGACAAAGAATGGAATTTTTAACCAAATGATAACATAGTAGATTTTCAGAAAAATTGAGGTAACAGTAAATATGTCCTTCTTTTCCATTTTTTACATTAATGACTCATGAACTATGGGACCCTTACATTAGCATCCTGTGACATCTGTATAGGTGTATTTAGTATCAGGAAATGTTCATAGAGAAATGTAGAAAGAATGAGATTTTTAGAAAACAAAGGAGATAAGGTATGAAAGAACAGCATAGAAGGAGATACATTTATCATGCAGAGATTAAGAACTAGCCTAAGAGATTTAGAATGCTAAAGGCAATGAGGAAAAGCCTACTTGACAACTAGCTCTTCAGTAACCAAAAATGGTTCTCTAGACCAGTTTCTGGTAAACTTAGTTACTATCATTTTTTCCTTCCATCTGGAGTTATTCCTTATTTTCTGTCACAACTATTAATTAGCTTCTGCTTTTTGGTGCCAAAACTGACCAGAAAGTTTTCAAAATCACACTTAGACTATTTTCACTTTGTGATTAGCAGTGATGACACAAAATCCTGGAATCGTTGAATTTCCAGAATTAATCTTCACCTAACATCTAAGCACATTCCTGGCATTAATTGCTGTGACTTAAGGAACAAACCTTTTTTCAACACAGTATCCTAACATAAGTAAAACACATGAATTAGGCGCTATTGTCAGGTGTCAGTATGAAAGGAGCAATTATATATTTCAAGTATTGGTTCTTTATTTTCCAATTACTATTTTTTTTGCCAGTTCAGGGGCTTAAACTCTGTGGTAGGGAATTATTCCTGAGCTTTTTTTTTTTTCTCAAGGCTAGCACTCTACCACTTGAGGCACAGCATTCCTTTCAGTGTTTTTCTTTTTTATGTGTTACAGAGGAATTGAACCCAGGGTTTCATTCATGCTAGGCAATCACCATACCATGAAGCCACATTCCCAAGCCCTAAGAGAATTTCTTAAGAAGGCATTACATTTTCATTCCGTAAGTATGTATCATAAGTTTGTCCAGGTGCTAGAAAATGATGCAGAAAGCAATACAATATAATAAGTCCAGTAAGGCTGGATGGACAATGAATTTCACAGTCTAGCCAGGGCACAGTGGGTCTTACCTCAGGGAGCTGTTTCAACAGGCTAAGTGAGACAGCTCGTGACCCAGAGCCCACCTCCAGAATGAGAGGGTCACCTTGGATTCCAGCCATATGGGGATGCTGGGCCCCTCCTCCAGAACCCATTCAACCAGTTTTTGTGAAAGAGAGAGAGAAAAGTCAGAATTACAATTAAGTCGGGTGGCGGTGGCTCAGAACTCTAATCCTAACTACACAGAAGGCTGATATATGAGGATCAGGGTTCATAGCCAGCCCCGGCCGGAACGTCTCTGAGACTCTTATTTCCAAAGAACCACCAGAAAACCAGATGTGGTGCTGTGGGCTCAAGTGGTAAAGCACTAGCCTTTTGCTGAGGAGCTCAGGAACAGCGCCCATGCCTAGGGTTCAAGCCCCACAACTGACAAGAAGTGGACTTCCTACCACAAGAAGTGGATTAAATAGCACCCATTGTCCTTGGGAGCATGGTAATGAAGTCAGGACGAGTTTCCTGTGAAGTTAAAATGATAAGGAGATCACCTGACTTCTCTGTGCCTCGGTTTCCCCAGATGCAAAACTCAACACAGTGAAGCATCCCCTTCCTCATGGGGATAGAGTAATGATGAAAGAGAGCCATGTTTTGTTTCAAAATCCCCACCTGTTGCATGATTAATAACTGACCCCACCTGAGCCCTTTTCGGGTATCTTCCTGTCATTTGCTAACAGAATAGCCGAGAACCTTCTCTAAAGGCCACTCCCTCCATGCCAAGACATGCTCCAGAGATTCCCTCTGTATAAATCCCTTGTTTCCTCAAAACTGTCCTGTGAAGAGAATGAGGTCTGATGGTTGTGGCCCTACCCAGAGCTTCACCTGTGGTCAAGAATCGGCTGCTGTGGACTAAATGTTTGGGATAATCCATCTAAATCGATGACTGAGCATGGTGCTACATGTCTACCATCCCAACTACAGAGGACCAGGTCTGGTGGAGCGGTAGAGCATACCTGTCCCAGATAGGAGGACCTCAATCCAGTCCAACCAGAATCATATATTGAGTCTCTGTTTCAGAAATGCACAAGACAGAAAGGTGGCTCCTCAGAGCCAGCGTGAGGAAACAAGCAGGGGGTCATGGTGCCCCCAGAGGGGTGTCTGACCTCGGATAGTGGTGATTTGGGGGCAGCCACTCACCTGTGCTGCTGGGAAAAGCTGCTGGAGGCTGCTCCAGGTGGGGCAAGCATCAATGGCAGTGGCATTGCAAACAGATGGGCCAAGAGCAAAGAACCAGGGCCAGGGACCAGGTCAGTGCTTTAGGAGGGCTGGCAGGCACCTTTACCTGAGGTTTGAAATCCTGCACCTGGGGAAGGGGGGAGGGAGCCAGGGTGTGGGCAGGCTTCTCAATTTCCTACTATAATCCAAAGTCGCTTGAGTCTCTTCCTCACCACTCAGCCACCTCTACCTTCCTCAACTGCTGGTAATGTTGTAAACTAACAGAGGGAATCCAGGTGCTACTGGGCATCACAGAATGTGGGCGTGGTCACCATTCTTGTATCCCATTGGTCAGAAAGAACCATGAAATAATGGGGGTGTGGCTGGATTTCTGTGATGCAAGCAGCATGGGTGGAGTCAAAAAGACAGCAGCTCCCGCAGCCCTTTTCCCAGGGACCAATTCAGTTGGAGACAAGAGGGTGACCTGCTTTAGCTGGATGGCTGCACAGATTGTTGTGTATGTCTGTTTGTTACCAGACCCGGACCTTGAACTCAGGATCTGGGAACAGTCTGTGAGCTTCTTTTGCTCAAGGCTCGCCTTCCACACTGGAGCCCTGGGCTTCTGGCTTTGTTGGAACTGAAGTTGGACAGAGGTCTCAAGGACTTTCCTTCCTAGCATGACTTTGACCATGATCCTCCCATTACAGCCTTGTAAGTATCAAGGAGGACTGTTGAGAGCCACTGGTGCCTGCCTAATCATTGGTCTTGCTGATATTCTTGGACAGACCGGTGCGTACCCTATCCCCAGGTTGAAGTGTTGGGAGCTGGAGCACACAGTTGGAATCCTGGTCCTGCCACCTCCAAATGGCAGGAGATTCTAAGGAACTCATTCCTATCCATATGAATACCAATGGAATGTGATGTATGTCCTGATTGAATGGGCAGTTCTTGAATGATTCTAGGATAAAATTATATAAAATATATTATAGGACACTGATCGATTTTAGTTAATTCTTTATTAAGCATTTAAACAATCACATTCATAAAATTTAGACATAATAAAATACATAAGAATTGGGCCTCACATACTGCAAAAGTGCCATTTTTCTGCCAGGTCTGGGATTGAAACTCATGGTCTTAGTAACTCTGTTGCACTGTGTGGGAATGGGAAGCTGGCCTCCTTGAAGTCAAGAAATTCCGGTCTGTTCCTTATGCCTAAAATAGATCCTCACCACTAGAAAATATCCTATTCATGTAGAATTTACATATATGATTTATATTTATATACATTGGTTGACTCCATATTGCATTCAGTATAGTTATTTTATTTTTTGTTTTATTCATGTATTGACCATTTATTTTATTGACTATTATGGAACATAAAACATTGATTACATTGATTACACAGGATATAGGTCTGTATATGTATTCCACTTCATACCTTACACCCAGAACTTTCAGAGAAATGGAAAACATGTGTCACCATCATCTTCTTCCTCCACGATTCATTTTTGGTAGTGCTGGCATCTTAACTCAAGGCCTACAAGCCTACAAGGCCCAATTCATGAATGGGTGAGTGTTAGCATGCCATCCTGGGGCAAATTGAGCTGACAGGGTGTTCCCAGGACCTCAGATCAAGCCCCAGGGGTTACCAAAATAAGAAAAGATTGACATGCAGATGGCAGTACGCTAATAAATATATATCTTTATAGAGTGTCAAAGATGTTATATAAACTACATTCTTACCAATTCCTGGGTATTAATTGTGCTTCAATGTAGTTAATGTAATTAATGTAATGTAATTAATAAATTGTTTCCTTCTTAAACTATTAATGAAATCAATGTCCTGAATTTATTGGATTCCTTTAAGTAATAATATTCTTTCAATGCTTCATAAATATTAAATCAAATCAATCAGCCTCCTGAAATGATGCTGTCTAATTTTATAAAGCATCATCCATGATCAATTCATTCAACCCTGACATTGACAACATTCCATTGTTAATCCTGATAGTCTGGCAGCCTTCAGCAATGCAAGGTGAAGTACCCTTTGCAACAGTGTCATTCAGACCCATGATGGTCACCATGCAAAGGAAGAAAACGTAAAATGGCCATTTTTGTGCATTGCTTTCCCTGCAAGGCCTGGGGGTCTAGGATCCCAGGAGGAGCTGTAGATCTAGTGGCTGTACCCCAGCCTAGGGTTATCAAAGCTGAGGCAGAGTTGCCATAAACTGAGTTCAAGCGCCGTATTAAGAAAAGTAAAATAAAAAAAATTAGCTCCCTGGCTTGCAATTCATGCTGTTTATTCTTCCAGGCTTTGGATTCGAACTCAGGATCTGGGTAAACCTGCAGCAATGGGGATGAAGATAAAAAAAGTCAGGCCTGTTCACTAGTACTGAATTCAAGCCCCAGCCCTGGAAACATACTATTTATATACATTGTAAAGATAGGATATTTACTTACCTATAGATGTTCAACCAGACATGTTTGGTGTGGTTGTTCTTGTATCTTTTGTTTTATTCATTTATTTACCATTGATTGTACTATGATGAAACCCCTTCCATGTATTACATTGATGACATCCTTTCACAGAGCATATAGATTTATAGAAATATTCTCCATCATACCAGGATTCTCAGGATCACCAAGGATATTCAGAGAAAAGGAAAACAAGTTTTACACTTCGCTTCTTACTCCAGGATTCACTTGTTGGTAGTGCTGGGATCTTAACTCAGGGCCTAGTAGGACCAATTGGCCAATAGGTCAAGGTGAACACACTAACCTGTGAGCTACTAATGAGCTAGGCCATTCCCAGGATCTGACAGTGATCACCAGGGTGGTCCACTACAGTCATGAATTCATAATTTAAACATACGATCTATATTGACATACGTGTGTGTACAACATCTTGTGTTCGGTGAATTTCTCCTTATTTTGTTTCTACTTTATGGAGGTATTGTGTATTTTACTAAGTAAGGTGACAGGTTTAACTGTGCTGACATGGAGGACAACCTGTTCCCATGGTTATAGGGTTGCCTATGAATTCCCCTTCCTAGTTGAGAGTCAGGACTTACACAGGAGATGAAAACATTTAAAACAACTGGCTTCTGACATCAGGATGAATATTTTTGTGAGTGACGGGATTTGAACTCAGGTTTCGATAGCTCTGTTGCACTGAGGGGGAAGGGGAAGCTCACCATCCTTGAAGACTATAATGTCAGGCCTGGTACAGGGCCTGATTTAAAGCCCCAGGACTGAACAAAATAGCAAACGCACCTTTTATTTTTTTATTTTTTTTAAATTTATTTTACTTTATTTGTGAACATATTGTATGGAGGGGTTACAATTACATGGGCAGGATAATGCGTACATTTCTTACCAAACATTGCAGCCTCCTCCTTTGTTTACCCAAGACATCCCTTCCCAGCCTCCCCCCTCCCTCACCAATCCCAATCCTTCTTCTCCCCCAAAACCGACATTATAAAGCTCGTTTTGGACATGACAACTTGTACTTCTCATTGTTGCCACAGGTCCACCTGTATCCTTAAACGACTTGTTTTTCCCCATCTCCTCCACAAATTATACGGACATAAAATATAGTGAAAGCAGGGGTTATACTGTGGGGAAGGGCATACAAAGCAACAAAGAAATAATCTTATAAATGCGTTAGAAACACATGCATGAGAGAAAAAAAACATTAAAATACATATCTAAGGGTTCATTTTCCTAACATTACATTATCTGACCTTTTCCGCTTGACTCATACAAATACTAAATATTGCAAATAAGGGAAACCATGGAGCCCGTGTTTCTTTGGGCCTGGCTTACTTCACTTAATATAATTTTTTCCAAGTTTATCCATTTCCTAACAAATGGGGCAATGTCATTCTTTCTGATGGAGGCATAGAATTCCATTGTGTATATATACTACATTTTCAAGATCCATTCATCCATTGAGGGGCATCTGGGTTGGTTCCATATCTTATCTTTGGTAAATAATGCTGCAATAAGCATAGTTGTGCTGGTAGCTTTAGTGTGGTCTTCTTTGTAAGCATTTGGGTAAATGCTGAAAAGTGGGATTGCTGGGTCATAGGGGAGCTTTATGTGAAGTATTTTGAGGAATCTCCATAATGCTTTCCAAAGTGGTTGAACAAGTTTACATTCCCACCAACAATGAAGTAAGGTTCCTTTCTGTCCACATCCCCTCCAGCATCTGTTGTTGATAGAGTTATTGATTTTTGCCATTCTAACTGGAATGAGTTGGTATCCCAATGTTGTTTTGATGTGCATTTCTTTTATGGCTAAGGATGTTGAGCATTTCTTCATGGGTCTATTGGCCATCCTTCTTTCTTCTTCAGAGAAGTTTCTCATTAAGTCTTTCTCCGACTTATATATTGGGCAGTTGTTTCTTTGAGGATTTGTTGTTGGGGATTTAATTTTTTGAGTTCCAAGTATATTTTAGATATGAGACCCTTGTCCTTTGTATGGCTATTAAAGATTTTCTCCCAATCCATGGGTTTTCTATTAATCTTGCTACCTGTGTCCTTTGCCATGCAGAAGCTCTGCAACTTTATGCAATCCCATTTGTCCAACCTTTCTTTGATTTGTTGTGTTTCCGGGTCTCTATTCAGAAAATTTTGGCCTGAGACAAGGAGACCTAGGGTTTCTGCTATTCCATCCCGTAAGGTTTTCAGAGTGTCTGCTTTGACTTCGAGGTTTTTGATCCATTTGGAGTTGATTCTGGTGAAGGGTGATATATAAGGATCTAGCTTTAGTTTTCTACAAGTAGATAACCAATTTTGCCAGCACCATTTACTGAAGAGGTTGTCTATGTTCCTTTCTATTGTTTTAGCTCCCTTATCTAAGATTAGATGGCTATAGGTCTGTAGGTTCATTTCTGGGTTTTCAATTCTATTCCATTGGTCCTGAGGTCTGTTCTTATGCCAATACCAAGCTGTTTTGATTACTATGGCTTTATAGTAGAGTTTGAAATTTGGTATTGATATTCCTCCAGTAGTGTTCTTTCCGTTGAGGAGCGTTTTTGCTATTTGGGGTCGTTTATTGTTCCTTATGAATTTTTGGATTGCCTCTTCTATTTCCTTGAAGAATGAGGTTGGAATTTTGATAGGTATTACGTTGAATTTGTAGATAGCATTGGGAAATATTGCCATTTTCACGATGTTAATCTTCCAATTCAGAAGCATGGGAGGTTTTGCCATTTTTTAAGTTCTGTGTTGATTTTCTTTTTCAGGATTTTAAAGTTTTCATCAAAGAGGTCCTTCACTTCTTTGGTTAGTTAATTCCTAGGTATTTCATTTTTTGTGGGGCTATTACAAATGGAGTTTCTTTCCTAATTTCAGCCACACATTTCCCATTGTTGGCATACAGAAAAGTCATTGATATTGGGGGTTAATTTTATAACCTGCTACTTTTCCAAAGTTTTGAATCAGCTTGAGTAATTTGGGAGTGGAGTCTATGGGATTCTTTAAATACAAGATCATGTCATCTGCAAAGAGGGAGAGTTTTATTTCTTCTTTCCCTATTTGGATCCCCTTTATGTCTGCATCTTGTCATTGCTTCAGCTAGGCATTCTAATACTAGATTGAAGAGAAGTTGAGAGAGTGGGCATCCTTGTCTTGTACCTGAGTTATGAGGAAATGGTTTTAGTTTTTCACCATTGAGTATAATGCTTGCTGTAGGTTTGTCATATACAGCCTTTAATGTATTGAGGAATGTTCTATGGATTCCTAATTTTTCCAAAACTTTCATCATAATGGGTGTTGGATCTTGTCGAATGCTTTTTCTGCATCTATTGAGATAACCATGTGGTTCTTATTCTTGCTCCTGATGATGTGATGAATAGTATTAATTGATTTGCGTATATTGAACCAGCTTTGCATTCCCGAAATAAATCCTGTTTGATCATGGTATTTGACTTTTTGGATGAATTGTTGGAGTCGGTTGGCCAAAATTTTGTTGAGAAGTTTTGCATCAATGTTCATCAAAGAAATGGGTCTATAGTTCTCTTTATTTGATGAGTTCCTGCCTGGTTTTGGGATCAGGGCGATGATGGCTTCATAGAATGTGTTCGGTAGTGAACTTTCTATTTCAATTTCATTGAAGAGTTGGAGGAGTATTGATGTGAGCTCTGCTTTGAAATCCTTGAAGAATTCCGCTGTAAAACCATCTGGTCCTGGACTTCTCTTAGTTGGAAGGTCTCTTATTGCTGTTTCTATTTCAATGCTTGATATGGGCCTGTTAAGCCTGTTTAACTCATCTTGGTTTAGTTTTGGCATGTCAATATTTGCTAGGAAAAGGTCCATTTCTGTCAAGTTCTCAAACTTATTAGCATAAAGTTTTGAAAAGTATTCCCTTATAATATTTTGAATCTTGGTTGTTTCCGTGGTGATGTATCCATTCTCATCTCTGAGTTTATTTATTTGGGTGTGTTCTCTTCTTTTTCTGATAAGATTTGCTAAGGGTCTGTCAATTCTGTTAATTTTTTCGAAGAACCAACTCTTTGTTTTGTTGATTCTTTCTATAGTTTTTTGGAGTCTAATTCATTTAATTCTGATTTAATTTTAATTATTTCTTTCTGTCTACTGGATTGGGGTTTATCTTGCTGCTCATTTTCAAGGAGGTTGAGATGTCTCATTAAATTGTTGGTTCCAAATCTCTCCAATATGTTGATGTAGGAGCTCAGAGCTAAAAACTTGCTTCTGAATACTGGTTTTCTGTGTCCCAAGGAGCTGGTAATTTGTGTATTCATTTGTGTTGAATAGCATGAACATTTGCATTTCCTTTCTAATCTCTTCCATGACCCACTCGTGATTCAGCAGTGTGTTGTTCAGTCTCCATGTGATACCGGACTTTCTTTGGTGGCTTTTGGTGTTGAGTTCTAATTTTGTTCCCTTGTGGTCTGAGAGAATGCAAGGTATAACTTAAATGTTTCTGAATTTAGACAAGTTTGCTTTGTGGCCTAAAATGTGATCTATTTTATTAAAAGGTTCCATGTGCTGCTGAGAAAAACGTGTATTCTGATGCTGCTGGGTGAAATGTTCAGTAGATATCTGTTAAATCTAGTTGATCTATGCAGCTGTTTTGATCTGCGGTTTCTCTGTTGAGTTTTTGCCAAGTTGATCTATCTAGTGGGGAGAGTGGTATGTTAAAATCCCCAGCAATTAATGTCTTTGGATTTATATGGGATTTGAGGGAAAATAGTGTTTCTTGGATAAATTTGTGTGCTCCATTGTTTGGTGAGTAGATATTTAGAATTGTATTCTCCTCCTGAAAGAGAGATCCCTTAATTAGTATGTAGCGACCTTCTTCATCTCTTCTCACGAATTTTAATTTGAATTCTATTTTATCTGATGTTAGGATTGCAACTCCCGCCTGTTTATGGAGGCCGTTTGCTTGGTAGATTTTGTTCCAACCTTTAACATTGAAAATGTGTTTTTTTTTTTTTTACGGGCAAGATGTGACTCCTGAAGGCAGCAGATAGAAGGGTCTTGGTTTTCAATCCAACTAGACAGTCTATGTCGCTTAATAGGAGAGTTCAGTCCGTTAAGGTTAAGAGAAAGGACTGAGAGGTATTTGGGAATTCCTGCCATGTTATCCACCTTCTTGGGGTTTGCGAAAACTGGGTTCTTCCTATGGTTCTTGGATTCTCAGTTTGGGTGCAGTTTCTCGGCCATTATTGTGTTCTTGTTGGTTTTCTATGTGTAGGACATCTTTAAGAATCTTTTGTAGGGCTGGTTTGGTGGAGATGTATTGATTCAATTTTTCTTTGCTATGGAAGGTTTTTATTTGGCCTTCAATTGTGAAGGAGAGTTTAGCTGCCTACAGTATTCTTGGTTGATAGTTGCTTGTTTTTTGGACATCGCATGCATCATTCCAGGCTCTTCTTGCTTTGATTGTCTCTGCTGAGAAATCTGAGCTGATTCTAATTGGTTTGCCTTTATAGGTGATTAATTTTTTCTCCTTGCAGTTTTAAGGATCTTTTCCTTGGTCTGAGTTGATCCTGTGTGGATTATAATGTGATGGTGGGATGTCCTATTCTTCTCTGTTTTATTTGGAGTTCTAAAAGCTTCTTGTATCTGAATAGGCCTATCTTTTTGCATGTTTCGGAAGTTCTCTGCTAGAATCCGGTTAAACAAATTTCCTAGGCCATTAACTTCTGTTTCTAGGTGCTCCTCTACACCCATTATCCTTAGATTAGGCCTTCTGATGGTGTCTTCCAAGTGTTGGATACATTTATCATATTTCTTGGACTTGTCTTGGATGGTTGTATATTCTTTTCTATAATATCTAGGCTGTCTTCAGTCCCTGAGATTCGATCTTCTGCATGGTCTAACCTGCTTTCAAGTCATTCTGCTTTGTTTTTTATTTCTTTTCCTTCTAATTGGTCAGCTTTGATGGCTTCAAATTCTTTGTTGAAGCTTTGTTTTAGATCTTGTATTACCTTCTTTACTTCCTTAATTTGATGTTCCGTGTTTATTCTCAGATCACTTAGTTGAATGCTTATGGTTTCCTTGGACTCCCATTCCTTCTGTTGGGTTCCATTCAGCATTCCATTTGTGGTCTCCCTGACTTCCTTCAGTTCTTTGTTAATGGATTCCATGAATGCCTTTAGTGATCTTTGTGTATTCTCTTCCTGGTCTCTCAATTCCTGTATTACTCTTTGATTAGCTTCCTCCCATTCGTGGAATTCCTGTAGTTCTCTTTGAGTGTTCTCAGCCTGTTCACGCCATTCCTGCTTTTCTCTTTGAGTATTCTCAAGCTGTTCATGCAAATCCTTTGTCAGTTTTTGAGTAGCTAACTCAGGCTTATGATATTCTTGTATAAACTTTTGGATTGCCTCCTCTCTCTCCCATCACGCTCATACAGAGACCTTTGTATGCTTTCAATCTTTTGATTTATCATGTTTGCCAGCAGTGTTTGTAGAGCTATTTGGGAATTCTCCTCTGGATTATTCATTATCAGTTCTGTTCCCTGATTATCAAGATTGGGAATTGAGATACCCAGATTTGCCATTTTTCTTGTGTTTTTCCTGCTTGCTCTGCCCTTTTCAAATGAAAATAGCACCAGTTTTGTGCTAGAACACTATCTTAAGGCAAGCATCAACGCAAGTCTGAATTTGTTCTGTCAATAGTCTACAGATACAATCTAGTTCAACAGATACATCTATTTATTCAACATCAAACAACTATACGTTAATGGGCTATGAACCGCAAAGAAGAATTTGGAAGACCAGAAATTATTAGGGTTAGGGGGAGATGTGGGTAAAAAATAGGAATAGATTGTTGTGGGGAGGCTCAGGGCAAGGTAACTAATTCCTAATCTCAAAGCAGGAAATAGGTTAGGTAGGATGACAGCAGAGAGAGAGAAAAAAAAAAGAAGAAAGGGAACGGGAAAAGAAAAGAGACCAGAAAAAATAGAAAGGTAGAAATTAATCAAAATATGTAGATTCGATAACAATCTATTTAAATAAGAACGTGAATTTATTGAGAGAAGAGGAGGGATATAATGAAGGTGTGAACAACTTAAAAATAAAAATGCTTAAAATATTTTATAGGTATAAAGAGGTAGTACTGCTATTAAGGAGTTTAAGTCTTAGAGGTTGTGACTTGAGTAATAAATTTGTGGATTAAGTGTGTTCAGAATGGGGGATAGGGTATAATAGTCAACTATGGGTTTATCTGAGGATGTGCAGGACAAGAATTAAGTCACATAGGGAGTTCCGGGAAGATGGCGGAGGAGAAGCTGGAATCTGAACAAGCTCTCGCATAGAAAGCAGTTTTAGAGTTCCAGTGAACAGTCCTAAGCCAGAGAATCACACCAAGTGTGCCATCACAGGACAGAGAGTTAGACAAGAGAGGGGAAGCCAAGGAAACACATCAGCTGCCGCTGCGGCGGCAGGGTCGCAGCGGCGACCACCGCTGCGGGGTCATACCTGAGACACAGAGAGTCCGGGACGAAGGAGCCAGACGCAGTGGACGAGCGGATTCTACTCAACACCAAAAAGAACCGACAAGGAGCGGACATCTTCATCCTGCTGTTTGCAGACTAGAGACGACCCAGGATCCAAGACTCGGTGTGAGTACAAGCCCGACGTCCTCACTCCTTCTCAGGGAGCAGAGGAGGGATGGCCACCCCTCCCCCCCCAGCACCGGTGATCTCCATCTTGGATACCGACAAAGCTCGGAGGAGCTGCTAGCTCCAGCTCAGGCCTTGGAATAAAACGAGTCA
Source organism: Dipodomys merriami (assembly GCF_024711535.1). NCBI lineage: Eukaryota > Metazoa > Chordata > Mammalia > Rodentia > Heteromyidae > Dipodomys > Dipodomys merriami. The sequence goes on along the minus strand of NW_027202571.1, from coordinate 2,692,847 downwards.
TTTAGCAGGTCACAAGAACTTAACGGCGAAGTGACTTGCCAGACTCAGCTCCATCCAGGGAAAAGTCACCCAGCTCAGGCGCCAGCCATTGGAGTGCCTTGCCTCACAGGGTAACCAGAGCCAGAGGCTGCCCCTCCCTCTAGCAGCCACCACAATCAATTGAAAAACAGAAACCCTGAGAATGGCTCCAGGCTGGGCGCTGTGAGCTTTATCACAAAATAGCCCCAGGAAAAAGCTACCGTTTGCTGAAAGGCCTCAACTCTACCCAGAACCTTGCCTCATCACCACATCCCCCTCTTTTGTGATTCTCAAAGCAGATCACCCAGCCAGAAAACTAACCTGGGAGGGGGATCTCAAAATTTGGGTAAAGCAGAGCTTTTTTCTGCCTCTTCCAACCAACCGACTTAAGAAACCAATCAAGCCACAGGACCTCAAGCTGACCAGAGACTCCAACAAGAGACTGGTTACAGACAAAAGGAGATACAGGATTCTTCCCACTCCTCCCCCCCCCCAAAAAAAATCAAAAGACTTGTTTTTCTGTTTTTCTTTTTTTTTCTTCTTCTTTTCTTTTTTTTGCTTGTTTTTTGTTTTTTGTTACCTTATATATATATATATATATAATATTTTCCCTTCTAAAAATTTTATTAATCTTTAATTTTTGCCTCTTCTGAAAAAATAATTGTTTTCCAGTAACTTTTTTTTTCTCATCTTATAATTTTTATTTTAGGAATATGTGAATGAGCGTTTTCCTTTCTTTTCTTGTCTTCTTTCTCTTTTTCTTTCTTTCTTAATTATCTTTTTGTTTTTTGTCTAGCTCTACTGAACTACTGATCTTTTCTTCTCCCTTTCCCATCCTTAAAGTTTTTCACATCTCCTCTATGTCCCTCCCCTTCTCTGAACATATTCACATTCCTTTCTAAATAGACGGTCTTTTAACCTCTATAATAACATTAATTTTTACGTTTCTATTTTTTTCTGGTCTCTCTTCATTCCCCTTTCCGTCTCTTCTTTTTCTCTCTCTCTCTACTTGCATCCTACAAAACCCATTTCCTGCATTGTGATTAGGACATAGTTAACTCTCCCTGTGCCTCCCCACACCAATCTATTCCTATTTTTTACCCACATCTCTCCCTAATCCTAATAATTTCTGGTTTTCCAAATTCTTTTCTGCGGTTCGAAGTACTTTAACATATAGTTGTTTGATGTTGAATAGATGTATCTGTTGAACTAGATTGTATCTGTAGACTATTGACTGTACAAACGCAAACTTTGGTTGATGGTTGCCTTAAGATAGTGTTCTAGCACAAAACTGGTGCAATCTTCATCTCAAATCGGCCGAGTAAGCCGGAAAAACACAAGAAAAATGGCAAATTCGGGTATCTCAATTCCCAATCTTGATAATCAGGGATTAGAACAGATAAAGAATAATCCAGAGGAGAGTTCCCAAATAGCTCTTCAAACACTAATAGCAAACATGATAAATGAGAAGTTTGAGAATGTACAAAGGACTCTGTATTAGCGTGATAGGGAGAGAGGAGGCATCCCAGAAGTTTATACAGGAATATCATAAGCGTGAGGAAGCTACTCAAAAACTGATACGGGATTTGCGTGAACAACTTGAGAATACTCAAAGAGAAAGGGAGGAATGGCGTGAGCAGGCAGAGAACACTCAAAGAGAACTGCAGGAATCCCACGAACAGGAAGAAAGAGAACTGCAGGAATCCCACACACGGGAGGAAGCTAATCAAAGAGTAATTCAGGAATTGAGAGACCAGGTAGAGAATACACAAAGATCACTAAAGGCATTCATGGAATCCATTAACAAAGAGCTGAAGGAAGTCAGGGAGACCACAAAGGGATTGCTGAATGGAACCCAACAGAAGGAATGGGAGTACAAAGAAACCATAACCAATCAACTAAGTGATTTGAGAACAAACACTGAACACCAAATTAAGGAAGTAAAGGAATTCATACAAAACCTAAAACAGAGCTTCAACAAAGAAATTGAAGCCATCAAAGCTGACCAATTAGAAGGAAAAGAGATAAAAAACAAAGTAGAGAGTCTTGACAGCAGGTTAGACCATGCAGAAGATCGAATCTCAGGGATTGAAGACAGCCTAGATATTATATAGAAAGAACATACAACCATCTAAGACAAGTCCAAGAAATATGATAGGTCTATCCAACACCTGGAAGACACCATCAGAAGGCCGAATCTAAGGATAATGGGTGTAGAGGAGCACCTAGAAACAGAAGTTAATGGTCTAGGAAATTTGTTTAACAGGATCCTAGCAGAGAACTTCCCAAACATACAAAACGATAGGCCTATTCAGATACAAGAAGCTTTTAGAACCCCAAATAGACCAGACCAGAATAGGACATCCCACCATCACATTATAATCCACACAGGATCAACTCAGACCAAGGAAAAGATCCTTAAAGCTGTCAAGGAGAAAAGGGTAATCACCTATAATGGGAAACCAATTAGAATTACCTCAGATTTCTCAGCAGAGACAATCAAAGCAAGAAGAGCCTGGAATGACGTATGCCATGCCCTAAAAACAAACAACTATCAACCAAGAATACTGTACCCAGCTAAACTCTCCTTCGTACCTGAAGGCCAAATAAAAACCTTCCATAGCAAAGAAAAATTGAAACAATACATCTCCACCAAACCAGCCCTACAAAAGATTCTTAAAGATGTCCTACACATAGAAAACCAACAAGACCGCAACAAAGGCCAATAAACTGCACCCAAACTGAGAATCCAAGAACCTTACAAAGAACCAAGTTTTCGCAAACCCCAAGAAGGTGGATAACATGGCAGGAACTCCCAAATACCTCTCAGTCCTATCTCTTAAGGTTAACGGACTGAGCTCTCCAATTAAGTGACATAGACTGTCTTTTTGGATTAAAAAACAAGACCCTTCTACCTGCTGCCTGCAGGAGTCACATCTTGCCCGTAAAAACAAACATATTTTCAATGTTAAAGGCTGGAACAAAATCTACCAAGCAAACTGCCCTCATAAACAGGCGGGAGTTGCAATCCTAACATCAGATAAAATAGACTTCAAATTAAAATTCGTGAGAAGAGATAAAGAAGGTTGCTGCATAGTAATTAAAGGATCTCTCCTTCAGGAGGATATTACAATTCTAAATATCTATTCGCCAAACAATGGAGCACACAAATTTATCAAAGAAACACTACTTTCCCTCAAATCCCACATAGATCCAAAGACATTAATTGTTGGGGATTTTAACACACCACTCTCCCAACTAGATAGATCAACTCGGCAAAAACTCAACAGAGAAACCGCAGATCTAAACAGCTGCATAGATCAACTACTCTTAACAGAGATTTACCGAACATTTCACCCAGCAGCATCAGAATACACGTTCTTCTCAGCAGCACATAGAACGTTTTCTAAAATAGACCACATTTTAGGCCACAAAGCAAACTTGTCTAAATTCAGAAACATTAAAGTTATACCTTGAATTCTCTCTGACCACAAGGGAATAAAATTAGAACTCAACACCAAAAGCCACCAAAGAAAGTCCGGTATCACATGGAGGCTGAACAACACACTGCTGAATCATGAGTGGGTCATGGAAGAGATTAGAAAGGAAATTCAAATGTTCATGCTATTCAACAAAAATGAACACACAAATTACCAGCTCCTCTGGGACACAGCAAAGGCAGTACTCAGAGGCAAGTTTTTAGCTCTGAAATCCTACATCAACAAATTGGAGAGATCTGAAACTAACAATTTAATGACACATCTAAACCTCCTTGAAAAACAGCAGCAAGATAAACCCCAATCCAGTAGACGGAAAGAAATAATCAAAACTAAGTCAGATTTAAATGAATTAGAATCAAAAAAAATTATAGAAAGAATCAACAAAACAAAGAGTTGGTTCTTTGAAAAACTTAACAAAATTGACAGACCCTTAGCAAATCTTATCAGAAAAAGGAGAGAACACACACAAATTAATACACTCAGAGATGAGAATGGAAACATCACCACGGAAACAACCAAGATTCAGAATATTATAAGGAAATACTTCTCAAAACTTTATGCTAATAAGTTTGAGAACTTGATAGAAATGGACTTTTTCCTAGCAAATATTGACATGCCAAAACTAAACCAAGATGAGTTAAACCAGCTTAACAGGCCCATATCAAGCATTGAAATAGAAACAGCTATGAGACCTTCCAACTAAGAAAAGTCCAGGACCAGATGGTTTTACAGCGGAATTTTACAAGGCCTTCAAAGCAGAGCTCACACCAATACTCCTCCAACTCTTCAATGAAATTGAAAGAGAAAGCTCACTACCGAACACATTCTATGAAGCCATCATAACCCTCATCCCAAAACCAGGCAGGGACTTATCAAAGAAAGAGAACTATAGACCAATGTCTTTGATGAACATTGATGCAAAACTTCTCAAGAAAATTTTGGCCAGTCGACTTCAACAATTCATCCAAAAATTATACACCATGATCAAACAGGATTCATTTCAGGGATGCAAAGCTGGTTCAATATACGCAAATCAATTAATATTATTCATCACATCAACAGGAGCAAGAATAAGAACCACATGGTTATCTCAATAGATGCAGAAAAAGCATTTGACAAGATCCAACACCCTTTTATGATGAAGTTTCTGGAAAAGTTAGGAATCCATGGATCATTCCTCAATACAATAAAGGCTGTATATGACAAACCTACAGCAAGCATTATACTCAATGGTGAAAAACTAAAACCATTTCCTCATAACTCAGGTACAAGACAAGGATGCCCACTCTCTCCACTTCTCTTCAATCTTGTATTAGAATGCCTAGCTACAGCAATAAGTCAAGATGCAGACATAAAGGGGATCCAAATAGGGAAAGAAGAAATAAAACTCTCCCTCTTTGAAGATGACATGATCTTGTATTTAAAGTATCTCATAGATTCCATTCTCAAATTACTCAAGCTGATTCAACACTTTGGAAAAGTAGCAGGTTATAAAATTAACCCCCCAAAACAATGGCTTTTCTATATGCCAACAATGAGAAAAGTGTGGCTGAAATTAGGAAAGCAACTCCATTTGTAATAGCCCCACAAAAAATAAAATACCTAGGAATTAACTTAACCAAAGAAGTGAAGGACCTCTATGATGAAAACTTTAAAATCTTGAAAAAGGAAATCAACACAGAACTTAAAAAATGGCAAAACTTCCCATGCTCCTGGATTGGCAAGATTAACATCGTGAAAATGGCAATACTTCCCAATGCTATCTACAAATTCAACGCGATACCTATCAAAATTCCACCCTCATTCTTCAAGGAAATAAAAGAGGCAATCCAAAAATTCATATGGAACAATAAAAGACCCGGAATAGCAAAAACGCTCCTCAACGGAAAGAACACTGCTGGAGGAATATCAATACCAAATTTCAAACTCTACTATAAAGCCATAGTAATCAAAACAGCTTGGTATTGGCATAAGAACAGACCTCAGGACCAATGGAATAGAATTGAAAACCCAGAAATGAACCTACAGACCTATAGCCATCTAATCTTTGATAAGGAAGCTAAAACAATAGAATGGAAGAAAGACAGCCTCTTCAGTAAATGGTGCTGGCAAAATTGGTTAACTACATGTAGAAAACTAAAGCTAGATCCTTATATATCACCCTGCACCAGAATCAACTCCAAATGGATCAAAGACCTTGAACTCAAAGCAGACACTCTGAAAACATTACAGGATGGAATAGGAGAAACCCTAGGTCTCCTTGGCTCAGGCCGAAATTTTCTGAATAGAGACCCGGAAACACAACAAATCAAAGAAAGGTTGGACAAATGGGATTGCATAAGGTTGCAGAGCTTCTGCAGGGCAAATGACATAGCTACCATGATCAATAGAAAGCCCAACGATTGGGAGAAGATCTTTACTAGCCATACAACGGACAAGGGTCTCATATCTAAAATATACTTGGAACTCAAAAAATTAAACCACCCAACAACAAATCCTCAAAGAAACAACTGCCCAATAAATAAGTGGGTGAAAGACTTAAAGAGAAGCTTATCAAGAAGAAAGAAGGATGGCCAATAGACACATGAAGAAATGTTCAACATCCCTAGCCATAAAAGAAATGCAAATCAAAACAACATTTAGATATCACCTCACTCCAGTTAGAACAGCAAAAATCAATAACTCTATCAACAACAGATGCTGGAGGGGATGTGGACAGAAAGGAACCTTACTTCATTGTTGGTGGGAATGTAAACTTGTTCAACCACTTTGGAAAGCAGTATGGAGGTTCCTCAAAAACTTCACATAGATCTCCCCTATGATCCAGCAATCCCACTTTTGGGCATTTACCCAAATGTTTACAAACAAGACCACACTAAAGCTACCAGCACAACTATGTTTTTTGCAGCATTATTTACCATAGCTAAGATATGGAACCAACCCCGATGCCCCTCAGTAGATGAATGGATCAAGAAAATGTGGTATATATACACAATGGAATTCTATGCCTCCATCAGAAAGAATGACATTTCCCCATTTGTTAGGAAATGGAAAGGCTTGGAAAAAATTATATTAAGTGAAGTAAGCCAGGCCCAAAGAAGCATAGCTCCCATGGTTTCCCTTATTTGCAATATCTAGTACAGGTATGAGTCAAGCGGAAAAGGTCAGATAATGTGATGTTAGGAAAATGAACCCTTAAATATGTATTTTAATGTTTTCGTTTCTTTCATGCATGTGTTTCTAATGCATTTATAAGATTATTTCTTTGTTGCTTTGTATGTCCCTCCCCCACAGTGTAACCCCCGATTTCACTATATTTGATGTCAGTATAACATGTGGAGGAGATGGGGACAAACAAGTCGTTTAAGGATTCAGGTGGACCTGTTGCAACCATGAGAAGTACAAAATGTCATGTCAAAACCAACTTTACAATGTCGGTGTTGGGGGGGGAGGGGGGTATAATTGAGTGGGGGGAGGGGGGAGGCTGGGAAGGGAGGTGAAGGGTAAACAAAGGAGGAGGCTGCAAAGCTTAGTAAGAAATGTATGCATTATCCTGCCCATGTAATTGTAGCCCCTCTGTAGATTATGTACTCAAATAATATAAAATTAAAAAAATAAAAGAAAGAAATGTACTCGTTACCCTGCTTAACCCCTCTGTACTGTATTTTCACAATAAAAAAAGAAAGAATAAAAACAAAAAAACCCAAAACCATCTTTACTAGTTTTATTAATTTTATCAATAGATCTCATAATCTATGGACTTGATTCATTGCAAAAGTATTTGATTTCTTATTTCCACTGGATTAATATTACATTTATTTTACATTTTTTACACATGAAATAATGACATTCTTATGTATAAAACATCCCTGTTTTTCATCTTGGTTGCCAAAATGGAACTATTACACACTTTGAAAATTTAACTTTAAACCTGAACCTTCAAATTTCACTAGGTTGCCAAAATGGAACTATTACACACGTTGAAAATTTAACTTTAAACCTGAACCTTCAAATTTCACTAGGACTTGAATTGTGTTACTTACAAATTTAATTTTAAAATAAAAAGCATTATTAAATAGAAAGCAACATTATAAGTTATCATATCATAATCCCTGAATTGACTTTATGATAAAAAAAACAATTATATTTATATAACATGATATACATACTCAAACAAATTATGAGACATGGAAACAGAAGTCTCCTTTTTTGTTTTGTGTTTGTTGTTCTTTATAGTTTGTGATGAATCTGTCTTTACCTTACGCCTGGCATATTCATTGTACGTCATCAGGAAGGTGAGGGGTGGGCACAGAGCTTTGGGGAAAAGGGTAAAATATTGCAGCAGTGGAGTTCATTGAACATTGATGAAAGTGAACTATTTAACACATGGATGGGGACAGGAGTTAGGGACTAGGAACAAGTGAGGGAACCAAAGACATTTCATAAAAGGAAATGTACTCATTACCTGACTCATGCAATTGTAATCCCTCTATAAATCACCTTAATAATAACAACAGAGAAAATTTTTAAAGTCAAATATAATATTACTTTTTAGAATTCTAGAAGCTTTTTTGTTCACTGGTTTAAGCTGTTTGAGTCTATCTCTGAAAATAGCTACATTGACATTCATTGAGTGAATTTGTGAGTTACTAGTAGATAAAAGTCAATTATGATTGCTTGTATGTTTTTTTGAAACTCTGATTTATTTATTGCTTTAATCTAATTTGTATTATTTCTGTCTAAAGGTTTTTGGTTTGGCTTGTTCCTGTTTTTCAAGGACCTAGTGGTGCACCATTAGTGCTGTTTCAAGATTGTTCTAATTTATTGCTGAATATACTCAAAGCTATACATTTTCCTCCGAGTATTGCCTGTGCTGTTGTGTCCCAGAGGAGGTAGTATTTTGTGTGTTCACTTCCACTGAATTCCATAAACGTTGGAACTTTCCTCCATATTTCTTCAGTGACTCACTGATGGTTTAGCAATGTTTTATTCAGTCTCTGTGAGTTTCAGAATTTTCTATGGTACCTTTTGATGTCAATATCTAATTTGGTCCCATCATAGTCTGACAGGATACAAGGAGTAATTTCATTTTTATTTTTGAATTTTCATAGATTTTCCTTGTGATCTAAGATATATATTTTGGAGAGCATTTGATGGGCTGCTGAGAGAGATATATATTGTGATGCCGCTAGGTGAAATAATCTGTAGGTATCTATTAGGAATAGCTTGTCATTGCAGTTATTTAGGTCTGAAGATTTTTTTGCTAAGTTTTTACCTGGCTGGCCTATCCAGACGTGAGAATGATGTGTTCAAGCAACCAACTATGTGTTTGGATGTATGAATATTTTTACGTTAAGTGGCATTTTCTGATGAACTTGGGAGCTCTAGGATTCAGGGCATTGATATTTAGAATTGTTATATCCCCGTGATGGAGAGTTTTCTTTGTCAATATTTAATGTCGTTTTTTGTCTCTTTTTACTTTCATCCAACTTTTGATTTAAAGCCTATTTTATCTAATATTTATATACCTACTCTAGCTTGTTTATGAAGTCCATTTTTAATTTGTGAACCCTAAGATATGTATTCAAATGTTTTTTCTTTCTTGCGATTGTTTCCAACATATTTATAAGATTATTTCTTAGTTGCTTTGTATGTCCCTCCCAACAGTATAACCCCTGCTTTCACTCTATTTGATGTTGATATAATTTATGGAGGGGAAGGGAAAAAACAAATCGTTTAAATAGGGATACAGGTGGACCCATTGCAACAATGAGACATGCAAGTCGTTATGTCGAAAATGAACTTTACAACTTTGGTGAGGGGGGAGGGATGGAGGTGGATTCAGTGAGGGGGGAGGATGGGAAGGGATGGGAAGGGGAAACAAAGGAGGAGGCTACAATGCTTGATAAGAAATGTACTCATATCTTGCCCATGTAATTGTAACCCCTCTGTACAGTATTTTCACAATAAAAAAAGATGATGTACAGAAGGGTTACAATTATATGAACAGATATTGGACACTCTTTTGAACAGTCTCAACTCTTCCCTCATGTTCTCCCAGATTTTCCATTTGAACCTCCCTCCCCTATAAGTTGTATAGTTCATTTTCAATGTAGTGTTTATTGAGTAGTACTGCTGCCTTTGTTCACCCTTTGCCCCACCATTTCTGTTTCCCCTTGCCCTTTCCAAACTTACATATAAGACCAAAGGTACAAAAATCAAAACAGCAACAGAAGACAGGAGGAAAAAGCAAAATAATAAAACTCTCATTATCATTTCTTCTAGATAATTTTGCTGAATATTATTTTATATGATAATACTCATACAGCTATTGAGCCTTTGTGATCTTCTCCAAAGGGCATCCTCCTTTGATCTCACTGTATAAATTTTTAGAATCCCATATAATTTATCTTGTCCAAGTCTAATGTTTTCTCTTTTACCATCTAAGTGTGTTTACTTGTAGAATTATAGGCACATTCTAATACAACAAAGAAGGGAAATCAGGCAACCTACATACACACACACATATACATACATACATATGTACATATATACATATACATACAAGACTTATATGTATAATTTTATTGATTTCTATTTACAAGTATGTATGTATGTATATATACACATATATATATACATATATATATATATAAATAATCAAATTCCATTAATCCATCAGAAAGAATAATATTGCACCATTCTTAAGGAAAATGAAATATTTAGAAATAATATTAAGTGAAATTAACTGCACTCAGAGAAACCTAGGTTGCATGATTTTCTTCATTTGTGGTAGAAGGTTCTTATAAATGTGAAATTCTTTTTTAATTAATTAATTAATTTTATTGTGAAAATACCGTACAGAGGAGTTACAATTATATGGGGAAGATAACAAGTTCATTTCTTATCACGGATTGTTGCCTCCTCTTTGTTTCCCCTTCCCATCCCTTCCCATACAATCCCCACCTCTCCCCACCTGATCCTCCCCCCCTCCACCAAAGGTGTAAAGCTAGTTTTTCGACATAACGACTTTTACATCTCATTGTTGCAATGGATCCACCTGTATCCCTAGTTAAACAATTTGTTTTTGGCCTTCCCCTCCACAAATTACACCAACATCAAATGCAGTGAAAGGGGGAGTTATACCATGGGGGTTAAATATACTGGATGGTATACAAACAGGTACAAATGAATTATCTCAAGTATAAATATACTGGATGGTATACAAACAGGTACAAATGAATTATCTCAAGTATCATAGTCCATGGAGAGTGAAATACTGTTATTATTCTCTTAAAAGATTAAGTCAAAGCCCCACAAAATAAATACCAATAAATGTGTACTGCAAGAGAGGACAATGGGGACAATGTGAGAGGGGTAGGAAATTGAAGGGGAATAGGATAGAATACAGGCATTAAACTATTGCATACTTCCCAGAATTGAAATATACAAAGCAAGGGGTAGTGTAAAATGAGAGTGAAGATGTTGAAATGGTAACACAATTCCAGGTGCATTGTACACATAAATTGCTTTGTTAAATGGCAAGTCATTCCATACATAACATAATATTGAGATACGTAAAGACTGGGGTTGATTGGGAGGAGTGGATGAGAATATTGAAAGGGGTGACATTGACCAAGATGCACTGCATCCATAACCTGTTTCAGTGAATGGCAACTCCTTTGTACAACTTCTTAAAGATATTAAAATATTCAAAAAATTAATTATTATAGTTGAATAGAGAGTTGCACATCAATTCAATTCCCATTTAAAAATATTTTTAACCTGAAGGTTTGGAGAATAAAGTTCAAATAATAAAACATTATGAATCTTTTTTTCTGAAAATTTGAAATTTAAATCAAAACTACTTTGCTTTTTGTCAACCATTGGGCTTTTATAAGAGAATACTTCAAAGTAAGTGGCTTACAAACATCAGGAGTATATTACTCATAATCTAGAAGCTTGAACATTCATTATAAAAAATGGTTATTCAAATCAATTCCTTGTCTTATGGGGGTCTACTTTCTAGTTCATTATACTTTATTTGCTGGATGTTCACATGGCAAAGTAGTTATATTGGGCTTCTTTTATCAGGATAATTATTTCAGGGTCATCTCTGAAAGGGTAATTCTAATGTCACCAGACAGTTGAATACAATTTCAAAATATGTATTTGGGAGGAGTTACATCGTCCAATATATTTTGCAACTTTTGCTTTAACTCAGTACAGTTTGTCATTTGGATATTATTTCACAGAAAATAATAACTTAAGGACAAACCTATAACAGGTAAATTATATGAATGATTCTTCTTACAATGGGAATATTTATAGTGATAGCAAAGCGAAGTATGATTGTTTTGTGGCTCTTGAACTACATCAAAGGTAATCATGTAAACATGGTGTAACCTTTCTAAGATCCTTCTGATGTATTTGAACAATCTCCATTGAGTTAATTGCTTTCAGAAATACAGATCTCCTTTGATTTTAATAATGTCTGCTATTAGGACTCCGACAGACACCAAAATTAAAGGATCCTAATTTCTCTGATAAAATACATAATTGTTATAATTAATATAACATGAAGATTGTAATATTATTAGCATTATAAATAGTAGTGTTCACATTATATAATACATTTACATCCTTTGGTTGCATCAATTTTTAGAATATTTATAACTAAATGTAAATTGTTTGTAAATAGTTATCTGATGATGTATAGAAAATGAGAAAAAGCTTTGTATACGTATTTACAACATACAAACATTCATGTGGTTATTTCTGATCCTTCATTTGTTGATTTCATTCATGCATAGAGAACAGGCAGAGAAATGACAATTACAAACTTGCATTTACTAAAGGGTTAACTTACATGAAATTTATGTTGGGCTAAATAGCAGATTTTATAAATTAAATTGGTTTTGTTCCTTCCTTCCTTCCTTCATTTTTTTCTTTCCTTCCTTCCTTCCTTCCTTCCTTTCTTCCTTCCTTTCTCCCTCCTTCCTTCCATCCCTACCTCTCTCTTTCTTTGTTCTTTCTTTCTTCCTTTTTCTTTCTTTTCTTTCTTTCTTTCCTTCTCTTTCTTTCTTTCCTTCTTTCTTTCTTTCCTTCTTTCTTTCTTTCCTTCTTTCTTCCTTCCTTTCTTTCTTTCCTTCTTTCTTTCTTTGTTTCTTTGTTTCTTTCTTTCTTTCCTTCCTTCCTTCCTTCTTTCTTTCTTTCTTTCTTTCTTTCCTTCTTTCTTTCTTTCTTTCTTTCCTTCCTTCCTTCCTTCTTTCTTTCTTTCTTTCTTTCTTTCTTTCTTTCTTTCTTTCTTTCTTTCTTTCTTTCTTTCTTTCTTTCTTTCTGTCTTTCTGTCTGTCTTTCTGTCTGTCTTTCTGTCTGTCTTTCTTTTTCTTTCTTTCTTTCTTTCTTTCCTTCTTTCTTTCTTCTCTCTTTCTTTCTTTCTTTCTTTCTTTCTTTCTTTCTTTCTTTCTTTCTTTCTTTCTTTCTTTCTTTCTTTCTTTCTTTCTTCCATTATTCCTTTCTTTCTTTTACTCAGAATACTTCTTAAGACTATAGAAAAATACCAAATGTTGTACTCCAAGGTGTTATGAGGAATTATAACTATTAAGTAGATTAATATGAATTTTAATAACCTATGCTATATCTTAAAACAAATTGTACTAAAAACCACTTCACAAAAGTTGCAGTATATGTAACAAATATGACTTTTCATGATATTGTTTATTTCTTCAAACTAAACTAAGAATTTAGACATAATATTTTCCATGTCTCTCTTGTGTATGTGTGTGCGTGTGTTTTGTTCTTGTAATTTGAACTCAAGGCCTATCCCTTAGTTTTATTCACTCAAGTATAGTGTCCTAACATTTGATCCACAACTCCACTCCTGGATTTCTCTCTCTCTCTCTCTCTCTCTCTCTCTCTCTCTCTCTCTCTCTCTCCTTCTCTCTCTCTCTCTCTCTCTCTCTCTCTCTCTCTCTCTCTCTCTCTCTCTCTCTCTCTCCTTCTCTCCCTCCCTCCCTCCCTCTCTCTCTCTCTCTCTCTCTCTCTCTCTCTCTCTCTCTCTCTGTGTGTGTGTGTTTGTGTGTGTGTGTGTGTGTGTGTGTGTGTGATTGAGATGTGTCTCACAACATTTCTTGCCAAGGCTGGCTTTAAACTCCAGCTTCCAGAGTACCCAGGATTAGAAGCTTGAGACACTCATATTCAGCACGGATATAATATATCTAAATATAAAATAAATTTCTTGTTATTTGAATTCCAGAGGTCAATTTAACAAATTAACATTTAGATATTTATTTAGTTATTAAATCTGAACCTGCACTGTGGAAAAATACTTTTCATTTTTATGAAAAATATACACTCGAAGGTTTAAATGACAGAATCTTTGGACAAATTGAAATACTCTATTATTCAAAAGCGACAAAAAGTTCATTAATCAAATGTCTCATGTAAGCTAAAATCAATAGGCTCTGTCAGGCTGAATGAAGCAATTTGTCCTTAACATTAATTTTTACCTATTGTGGCTACATGATTTTCTATTCTTTTCACTCTAAACTTTTTTGACATAAAATGTAGATTCATATAATTTTTGAGCATGCAGAAATCTTAGTTACTGGTCATGTATTTCTGAGGTTCGAGTAGAAGTCATTTCAGAGGTTAATTTCATGTATTTTATGTCAACACTGACTTTTAGAAATTGAATCAATCTAAATATGAGATAAATAAAGCAAGATATTCCATGACTTATCCAATTATTCCTATAGATCTGAATATAACTTATTGTTGAATGGCAGGAAAATCATATTATACCTACTCTCTATAGCAGTGATAGTATTCATTTTCCTTCTACTTGAAAGAATGAAACTCACTCTAGATGACAAAAACTTGAATAAAAATGCCATAAAATTATGAAAAATTCACGTCATTATGAGTTAGATGAAATAGTCATTTTTGAAGATAAAAAATGAAATATCTTGACGCTTCCTTATCTGTTAAATAAAATGTATTTGCACTCAAAATATTTCATTCATGTATAACCTAACCAACTCCTCTGATTAATTCAAGTAAATATTTAGGAACAGAAGTTATATAATTGTACAGAAATATCTACCCACCACTCTAGAAATTAAATCTGAAATCATAAAGGATTGGGATTAATAATTAGTTTTCACTATGTTGCCATAAAGAGGTGGTGAACATTTTCAAGTGGGCACAGTTGTAGAGATTTGGTCACTCTGAACTTGTGATCAAAGAGGACAATAAAATCAAAGTCCTTTCCTCCTCTTCTTTCTTTTTCTTCTCTGTCTCCTTCTCCCTTTCCTTCTCCCTCTTCCTCTCCCCCTCCTCCTTTTTCTCCCTCTCCCACTTCCTCCTCTTCTTTAGTTCCTGGCTTCCATGAAAACACATACTCCATCACATGTTCCTGACATGGGGTACTGTGCCACCACCAACCCAAAGCAATGAGGATAAGAAACATGAACTGAAATGTATAAAATCAGAAGCCAAGATTAATCTTTCCTCCTTTTAGGTTGATTTTATAAAGTACTTTGTCATATTAATAGGAGACTGACATAGCATGCTCTCATTTAGTACAAGGGATAAGATTTACTAGAAAATCTGACCAACATCGCCCTAATGAAATGATTGATTAAA
This sequence comes from Dipodomys merriami, assembly GCF_024711535.1. Taxonomy (NCBI): domain Eukaryota; kingdom Metazoa; phylum Chordata; class Mammalia; order Rodentia; family Heteromyidae; genus Dipodomys; species Dipodomys merriami. The sequence goes on along the minus strand of NW_027202571.1, from coordinate 2,677,680 downwards.
TTAATATTATAGTAGGGCAAATCTACTTTAAAATATCAGATGTACTTCAACAAGAGGCAAAAAATTGATCACTATGATTTGCTATGGAAAGACAGCAGAATTCAATCTGTTCCTCAATGAAATTGACCTATAATTGGCAGTACTGTCAATTTTATTAATTATTTGTTAAGACTGAAAAACAATTGCCAACTCAAACTTCGTGATATAAAATTTACTTTGCCCCTGTAAACAACCTTTGAATTCTATCTATATTTGGTCCCTAAGATGACTTGTATTTTATTTTAAGCATATGTTTAATTAACTTTAAGTACGTAATTGGGGGTTGCTGTTTGACCATGCGGTTTATAAATAGTGTTTAGTGAGTTATTTTGGTTTCCGTTTTTCTCTCCTGAGGTATGAACTCTGGGCCTGGGCGCTGCCCCTGAGCTCTTTTGGATGAACACTAGAACTCTATTACTGGAGGAACAGTAGCACTTTCAGATTTTTCTGAGATTTAACTGGAGATAAGAATCTCACAGACTTTCCTGCCTGGGCTGGCTTCAAACCTCAATCCTCACCCTCCTGATTATTTAGGATTACAGGCATGAGCCACTAGTGCCTGTCTTAATACAATGCTTCCTTTTTTTTTTGGCCAGTCCTGGGTCTTGAACTTAGGGTCTTGACAATGGGCAATGTCCTTGAACTTCTTTGCCTCAGGCTAGCACTCTACAATTTGTATCACAGTGCCAATTCCATAATTTTTGTTTATGTAGTACTGAGGAATCAAACCAAGGGCTTCACATTATCACTAAGTCTACCACTAAGCCACATTTCCAGCCCAGTATAATGCATCTTGATGATCATTTTCCCTCATCCTTCTCAATCCTATCTCATCCCTCAATTTACATAATTTTGTAGAATATTCATTGACTCGCAATATCATATATAGTCACTTAGAGGATATGCCACACATAACTTATGCCACACTAAACTTATGCATTACAGAATTCTGTGATTTTAATTTCTAAATTATCTCTCAGATTCACCTACTACTATTCTAAAATTTTTCCTAAGGTTAATGCAAATGCTATCTGAAATTCTTCGATATAGTACAATGATTCATAGAAAGTTAGAGTTGGACTATGAACATTACCTTCAGTTCTAGAACATTTTGTCATCATAACCCTCTCAAAATACTCCAGTATTTATTAGTAGTCACTTCCTGTCATCATTTCAACCTACCATCCATTGACCAACCATTACTTCATAGTCTACCACTACAGATGTGCCAATTTTAAAAAGCTAATTTAATTAGAAAATGAAGTTTATTTTATCCATTTCTCCCATGTAATATTAGTGTTTCCCAAGTAAGTTCATGTAAATTTTTCTCAATTATAGAGCATATTGTTTTGTCTGCATGTGTATAATTGTATAATGTCCTCAATTGGCATTTCAATATTTTATTATATATTATTGTAAAAGGTTTTGATATGTATATTCTTGTACATGTGTCTCATTGGGCATGTGTTGATATCTATTTTGCATATAAAATTATGATTCAAAATGCTGGATAATAGAGCAACTATATGTGTAATATCTTAAAGATTGTCAGTATGTTCAACAAACTGACTATATCATTTTAAGTGCTAAACACCAATGTATAAGGATTCCAATTTCTACATAGTGGTTGTGCAGTGCTATCTTGTTTCTATTTCCACTAATCTCTATGTGTATGCAATGTCTAGGTAGGTTATGACTTTTCCATATGTTATTTGGTTGTTGATATATTATTACAGAAATATGTATTTGGACTCTTTGATAACTTAGTCAGGATGGTTAAGGTTTTCATTGGCATTAATATGCTCTTAATATATTTCTGATTCAAGTCTCTTTAAATAAATGTATATATGTATACATACTATGTGTACGTATGCATATATTCATAGTTACATATGTATATATACAAATAACTATATATGTATACACATAAATGAATATGCAGATGTATATATACATGTATATAGATGTATATGTATATTATTATTTTCATTTGTCCGTAAGCTATCATTTTACTTTATTTGCCAAACATATCCTTTATTTACTTTAGCAATAAACAGTCTTAAATATAGGTTCAAGTCTAACATTTTAGTATTATTTTAGACACCAATGGCCTTCTATTCTAATGAGCCATGAGCCCCGACTGTTGATCAAATTTCTTAGTTTGTTTACACAATTACTATAATCATGTATTTTCTCATCTATCATTGTTTCATTTCACCACAGAATTTGTATTTATCCTTTATGTCATGCTTGAATACCAATGCCTTTGGAAGATATTTATTAATCGGTGTATATTAATTTTATGAAGAAATCGTATTGAAATATTTTGCACACTCACATATTGATCAAGGGCCTGATTAACCTGTTTCTTTCTTTCTCTATTCCCATAGCCTTTTATTTTTCAATGGTTTTCTGTGAATATCTTTGTGCTATCTCCACATATCGTCAAAATCTATTTCAGTGTGGTTCAGCCACCATCATTGAAAATTATACCATGCTGAATATAAAGACAAAAATCTAAATAAATAGAAAGATATAATTTTTATGGATTGGAGGATGCATATTGTCTCCCGCTTCCTCCCCCCTTTTTTGGTCATTCTTGGGGCTTAAAATCTGGGCCTTGGTACTGTCCCTCAACTCTTCACCTCAAAGTGAGTGCTCTACTCCTTAAGCAACTTTGCCACTTCTAGATTTCTCATGGTTAATTGGAGATAAGAGTCTCACAGACATTCCCATTCCAGCTACATTTGAACCACAATCCTCAGATATCAGCCTCCTATGCAGTAAGGATTATAAGCATGAGCTATCAGCGCCCAGCTTCACAATTTTATTTATAAGTTTTTGACAATTTCTTAAAACAACTGACCAACACACTTTGATTCATTGACAAAGGAATATAAACTGGAATATATTTCGCTGTCCAATATTAAAACTGTTAGTGTAAAATTGTCATATTTGTAGAGGAAAGATTATATAGCTCAATGGGTCTGTAGGGCACCATATTAGAGCCACATACATATTATCAAGGAATATTTAATAAAAGTGTAAAACCAAACACTTGTGGAATGACATTTTCTTTAATTGTGGTGATAGATTAGACAGTATTGGGGAGAATTAAAAAGTGAATGTTGACTTAAATATAATAATTTCTTCAAATATTCTCTTAAAGCAGGTTTTGAAGGTGGCATATAAAACAAAAAGAGTGATGTAAATATCAAGCAAAGGAAGATGTCTTGACAATTTTGGAGATGAAGCATACTGAAATATGGCATTAAATTATAGGAAAGGATAAATTGATATAGTAGAACTCAATAAAAGTGTAAAATAATTTAGTCTGTGAAAGCTCATATGCAAGTAGTGAATAGAAGTTGGGAGCAGATGGCTCATGTATCACATCCTAGCTACTTGGGAGGCTGTGATTTGAGTATTGCTGGTTGAAGGCAGCCCACAAAATAAAGTTTCTGAGAATCTTATCTCTGTTTAATCAGCAAAAAAGCCAGAACTGAGGCATGACTCAAATGGTAAATTGTTAACGAAATGCAACAAATCTCACGGGCTCTGAGTTCAAACCCCAGGGCCATACATACATGTAAAAAAGTAATAGTAGTAATACTAATAGTGATGATGATGATGATGATAATAATGATGATGATGAAAGGTACCCATAGTCAAGGATAAAATAGTTACAAATCCTGTATCTGAAGCATGTCTCAAACCTAGAGTGTACATAGAACTCTCAAAACCTAATGTTAAAAAAATCAATTAGAAAACATCAAAATACCTCTTGTGAAAAATAAGCAAGAAAATTATCATCAGTCATCAAATGAATGAACATTAGAACTAACATGACATCATAAAACATATGTGAGAATTACGTCACATAATACAATAATGTCCATACTAAATGTGATCAAGAAATAGAGAAACTGGATGCTGGCAGGAAAACACAAGATATAAAAGAATGGGATTACGACTCCATACTTCATAAATGTGTAAAAATAATTATGTAGTAGGTGCCAGTGGTTCATACTTGTAATCCTAGCTAATAAGGATTCGGAGAGCTGAGAATCATGGTTCAAAACCAGGCTAGGCAGGAAAGTACATGAGACTCTTATCTCCAATGAGCCAACAAAAAACTGGCAGTGGCTGAAGTGGTAGAGCACTAGCTTTGAGCTGAACAGTTGAGAGAAAACTTCCAGGCCCAGATCTCAAACCCCGCAGCCGCCAAAAGTAAAAATAAACAGGTAAAAATAAATATTTTGATGTAAATGTTAAAATATATTTTCTAAAACTCTTTAAATTTTCACCAGATATAATAGTTTACATAAATGTAGGGGAGCGTTTTCTGGTCTTAATCGTCATTGAATCAATTGTGTAAATCATATATTTCTCACTCAATTCATATTTATGTTTCTATACTCATATGTCATAAGTATAATTAACTGATAAGTGATAGCCAGTGCTGTTTATGGAATCTCTCTTGGCTTTCTAACATTAACCCTTCTACCCTAAATCTATATGCCCTCCAACCTTGCCAGAGGTTTCATTTACAGTAAAGTTACTCATTTCATTGAAGCAGAAAAGTATAAGCCATAGTCATTGTTTGGAATAACTGTCATATTTACATGCATTTCACTTAGTTTAAGAACCATGCCAGTAATGGCAAAATGTCTTCTGAGCTATTCAATCTCGTAAGTGATGAAAATCTTTATTATACACCTATATTTTGACTAACATCTTATTCCTTAGGAAGATCTTTTTGTGAAACTCAGTATTCCTGATTAGAGGATGGAACAAATGCAATGATGAAAATAGCCAAGGAAAATACTTGAAAACATTTTAAAAAGCAATAACTCTTGCTTTCACTGGTTTCAATGAAAATGTACATTAAAGTATCACATTTTTGTTATCATTTAAACTTCAATTAGCAGTGTAGAAGGGAACAGAAAATTTTGTTTGAAGAAAGCTTGACTTTGAACAATTCAACATAAGCATAATGGATTTATCTTGTTTTTCTGTGTAGTTGCCAAAATAATAGAGAGCAATGCCCAAATGCAGGAAAACAACTAAGCCAAAGCAATAAACTTTTGCCTATAAAATAATTATGAGGGTCTGACTCTTTCAAAATCAGGGTTGCAAAGAGGAAAAGTGTATTTACTTTATTGTGAACAATAAAAAATATAAAAAACCTTTATTAATGTTTTACATATCTTGACTAGGATTTTTCTTGTTGAAGAAGAGGAAAAGTATGAAAAAGATCAAGATTGTAAGACTATTCCCAAAGATCATTCTTATTTATTAGCTATAGCAACACAAGTAGCCTTCGTTACTCTTAGTATCATTGATTTTTACATTTACAAGCATTATTTGTTGCTGGGTTATTAACTGCAAACCTTTAAGTATTAATAAAGAGTCATTTCCTATGAGAGGAAAGTTGCTGTGTAAACAAACCTAAAATATCAAAGACAGAATAGTGGAAACTGTTTTCTAGCTATATCACAATCTGTAGGTGTAGATTTTGTTTCCCATTGTTCCAAGGGACCCATTTTTGTTATCTTCTTTTTCACCATCTAGTGACCTTATAACATCCTATACCATTCTGGGATTGTTGTATCTTTACTGGATTTTCTAATTTCTGTTGGAAAGTTAGGAAGGATAGAAAATTGAGTTTCTGTTTCTGTTTTACTTCATTTTTTATTACTTTAGAAACTATAACCCAAAATGACATAAATTATCTTTATAATATTAGGAGACAGATTTCATTTCCATATTCTTACCTTAGCTTTCTACATAACTGTAGTACTTAGTGGTCCCCAAATGTGAAAATAAAGATAGGGAGCTCCTTATTTAGATATTATTTAGAATTTCAAGACTTCATTAATGCAAGGCCTTTAGTAGTATGTACATCATACATGTATACAAAGCCATTGGCAACTTTTTCTTATTCTCAGAAACTAGGACATGTGTTGTCCCTGTAGTTGCATCAGTAAAAGGTTGTAGTTGACTTGGTTTACTCTATAAAATCTGTCAAATTTCGACAAGTTAAGTGGCTTGTATAATCCGTATTTATCATTTTAGTTCTAAAGGACAGAAATCTAAAAGAAGTCTCACTAGATTAAAATTGAGCCAGAGCTCGATTTTATCAGCAGAGCTGAAATACTTTTAGATGATTCTAGTGGAAATGGCATTTACTTCCTGTTATGCTTTCCAGAAACTTCAGAATCTGGGTTGTTGTCTTTTCCTTTATCTTCTAATGTAGCAACTTTACATCTTTCTGAGGGTTCTTACCCCAATCATGCCCCTTTCCCAATACAGCTGGGACTTTTAAGTACCCATTTGAATATACTTCCCCCATCTGATAATTATTCAAGTTTGCGCTCCTTGGGTAATTAAAGGTGATTATTTTACAAAATTAAATAGATAGATAGATAGATAGATAGATGGATAGATAGATAGATAGATAGATAGATAGATAGATAGATAGATAGGTAGATAGATAGATAGATAGATAGATAGATAGATAGATAGATAGATAGATAGATAGATAGATAGATAGATAGATAGATATGTATAAAATGCAAATCTACATTTGAGGAATTAGATGATATTTTGGGAAGGTATTTCACTGCCTACCACAATAAGTGTGTAGCATTCTTTCTAATATAAACTGTTATCCTTTCGTTAAATTTGAACAACAGATTTCTTCTATGAATTATAACTAAAAAATATTTAGTCCCTGAAAGCAATTAATCTTGGTTAAAACATCCTCATGTACTAGAAGCCCTAAATCACAGATAGCAGCTCCTGAAACAGTGCTGGCACTGGCACTTTTTATACATTCTGTTTAAAATCTTCTCTTTTCAAGAGCATTTGACTGCTACTATTTCAGAATTATGGTTAATATTTATTTGTCAGCTATTTTTAAAGACTATACTACCCAATACTGGTTCTCTTTTTCTAACTTTTTGTGTCATCTATTTCTGAAACACAGTTATTTGAATTACGTGAACTGCTTAGAAAAAAGATGTCTCTGTGTGTATGTCACGTTAAAAATGTACCTAACGGGGAGTGGGGGGAGAGATTGGGTTGGTGGATGGGGGGAGGCAGGGAAGGGATGTGAAGGGTAAACAAAGGAGGAGGCTGCAATGCTTGATACGAAATGTACTCAGTATCTTGCCCATGTAATGGTTACCCCCTGTACTGTATGTTCATAAAAAATTAAAATTAAAATAAAAAATGTACCTAACAGCTATTTATCTTAAAATCATTTATTTTTCATTATGTTTAGATTCTGATAAAATTTAGCCTCTCAACTCACAAAATGTTAATGCAGTCTTATTTCATGCCTTCCAAAAGCAAACAACAAATTACTATTTATTTAAAAATTATTTTTAAAAATTTCCCTTATTTGCAATATCTAGTATATGTATGTGTCAAGCGGAAAAGGTCAGATAATGTGATGTTAGGAAAATGAACCCTTAAATATGTATTTTAATGTTTTCGTTTCTTTCATGCATGTGTTTCTAATGCATTTATAAGATTATTTCTTTGTTGCTTTGTATGTCCCTCCCCCACAGTGTAACCCCCGCTTTCACTATATTTGATGTCAGTATAACATGTGGAGGAGATGGGGACAAACAAGTCGTTTAAGGATTCAGGTGGACCTGTTGCAACAATGAGAAGTACAAAATGTCATGTCAAAACCAGCTTTACAATGTCGGTGGGAGGGGGGAGGGGGGTATAATTGAGTGGGGGGAGGGGGGAGGCTGGGAAGGGAGGTGAAGGGTAAACAAAGGAGGAGGCTGCAATGCTTGGTAAGAAATGTATGCATTATACTGCCCATGTAATTGTAGCCCCTCTGTACAGTATGTTCTCAAATAAAATAAAATAATATTAAAAAAAAAGAAATGTACTTGTTACCTTGCTCATGTGATTGTAACCCCCCTGTACAATAAAAAACTTATTTAAAAAAAAAGAATTCTTAAAAGCCATTGGTTAAAAACTTTGTAAAATCTGCCCCCAGTACCCAAAGGATATACTTTGATGATAATATTTAAATACATAAATTTCAGCAGAGAAGCAAAAAGTTTAAAACCTGTTACAAAGTAAATAAGTCAGAATATAAGACTATAACAATAATGATTATTTTTAATTTTAATTTTAATTTTTACTGTGAAAATACTGTACAGAGGGATTACAATTATATGGGAAAGATAATGAGTACATTTCTATCAAGCATAGTAGACTCCTGCTTTGTTTCCCCTTATAATCCTCTACCAGTCTCCCCACCCAATCTTCCTCATCACCCACCGAAGTTGTTACTTCTTTTTTCCATATAATGACTTGTACATCTCATTGTTGAAATGGATTCACCTGTATACCTATTTAAATGATTTGTTTTTTCCCTTCCCCTCCACAAATCATACCAACCTCAAATACAGTGAAAGCAGGGGTTATGCTATTGGGGCGGGACATACAAAGAAACAAATAAATAATCTTATAAATGTGTTAGAAACAATCACCTGAAAGAAAAAGAAAAAATTGAAATACATATCTTGGTGTTCATTTTCCTAACATCAACTTACCTGAACTTGTCTGCTTGACTCAGACATATAATAGTTATTGAAAATAAGGGAAACCATGGGTCCTAAGATTCTTTGGGCCTGGATTACTTCAGTTAATATAATTTTTTCCAAGTCTTTCCATTTCCTAACAAATGGTGCAATATCATTCTTTCTGATGGAGGCATAGAATTCCATTGTGTATATATACCACATTTTCTTGATCCATTCATCTACAGAGGGGCATCTGGGTTGGTTCCATATTTTAGCTAGGGTAAATAAGGCTGCAATAAACATAGTCGTGCTGGTAGCTTAAGTGTGGTCTTCTTTGTGAATATTTCGATAAATGCCCAAAAGTGGGATTGCTAGGTCATGGGGGATCTCTATGTGGAGTCTTTTGAGGAACCTCCATACTACTTTCCAAAGTGGTGGAACAAGTTTACACTCTCACCAACACTGAGGTAAGGTTCCCTTCTGTCCACATCACCTCCAGCATCTGTTGTTATGAGAGTTCTTGATTATAGCTATTCTAACTGGGGTGAGGCGGTATCTCAATGTTGTTTTTATTTACATTACTTTTATTGCTAGAGAGGTTGAGCATTTCTTTATGTGTCTATTGGAAATCCTTCTTTCCTCTTCTGAGAAATTTCTCTGTAAGTCTTTAGCCCACTTATTTATTGGGCAGTTGTTTCTTTGCCGATTTGTTGTTGGGGGGTTTAATTTTTTGAGTTCCAAGTATATTTTAGATATGAGACCCTTGTCCATTGTATGGCTAGTAAAGATCTTCTCCCAATCCGTGGGCTTTCTATTGATCTTGCTAGCTATGTCATTTGCCATGCAGAAGCTCTGCAACCGTATGCAATCCCATTTGTCCAACCTTTCTTTGATTTGTTGTGCTTCCGGGTCTCTATTCAGAAAATTTCGGCCTGAGCCAAGGAGACCTAGGGTTTCTCCTATTCCATCCTGTAATGTTTTCAGAGTGTCTGCTTTGAGTTCAAGGTCTTTGATCCATTTGGAGTTGATTCTGGTGCAGGGTGATATATAAGGATCTAGCTTTAGTTTTCTACATGTAGTTAACCAATTTTGCCAGCACCATTTACTGAAGAGGCTGTCTTTCTTCCATTCTATTGTTTTAGCTTCCTTATCGAAGATTAGATGGCTATAGGTCTGTAGATTCATTTCAGGGTTTTCAATTGTATTCCATTGTTCCTGAGGTCTGTTCTTGTGGCAGTACCAAGCTGTTTTTATTATTATGGCTTTGTAGTAGAGTTTGAAATTTGGTACTGATATTCCTCCAGCACTTTTCTTTCTGTTAAGGATCGTTTTAGATATTACAGGGTCTTTTATTGTTCCATATACATTTTTGGATTGCCGCTTTTATTTCCTTGAAGAATGAGGATGGAATATTTCTAGGTATCGCATTGGATTTGAAGAGAGCCTTGTGAAGTATCGCCATTTTGACGATGTTGATCTTTCCAGTCCAGGAGCATGAGAGTTTTGCCAATTTTTTTTTTCATAAGGCAAAGTTCTTTGATTATTTAATCTCAAAATTAATGACATTACAATTCCATGTGTGATTAAATAATTCTTATAAAACTCATTAAGTGTTTATCTACTTTAATGCTCAGGTATTTTTTTTAATTTTAATTTTAATTTCTGTAAACATACTGTACAAACGAGTTACAATTACATGGGCAAGATAATGAGTACATTTCATATCAAGAATTGCAGCCTCCTCCTTTGTTTACCCTTCACATCACCTACCAGCCACCCCCCGCGCTCTCACCCAATCCCCCCCCTCCCCTGGCACAAAAGTTGTAAAGTTCGTTTTTGACATGACAAATTGTACTTCTCATAGTTGCAGCGGGTCCACCTGTATCCTTAAAACGACTTGTTTTTCCCCATCTCCTCCACAAATTATACCGACATCAAATATAGTGAAACCAGGGGTTATACTGTGGGGGAGGGACATACAAAGCTACAAAGAAATAATCTTATAAATGAGTTAGAAAAAATGCACGAAATAAAAAAACCATTTAAATACATATTGAAGGGTTCATTTTCCTAACATCATATTATCTGACCTTTTCCGCTTGACTCATACATATACTAGATACTGCAAATAAGGGAAACCATGGGACTTATGTTTCTTTGGGCTTGGATTACTTCACTTAATATAATTTTTTCTAAGACTTTCCATTTCCTAACAAATGGGGAAATTGCATTTTTTTCTGATGGAGGCATAGAATTCCATTGTGTATATATACCACATTTTCTTGATCCATTCATCTACTGAGGGGCATCTGGGTTGGTTCCATATCTTAACTATGGTAAATAATGCTGCAATAAACATAGTTGTGCTGGTAGCTTTAGCATGGTCTAGTTTGTAAACATTTGGGTAAATGCCCAAAAGTGGGATTGCTGGGTCATAGTGAAGATCTTCTCCCAATCTGTGGGCTTTCTATAGATCTTGCTAGCTATGTCCTTTGCCATGCAGAAGCTCTGCAACTTCATGCAATCCCATTTGTCCAAACTTTCTTTGATTTGTTGTGTTTCCTGTCTCTATTAAGAAAATTTTGGCCTGAGCCAAGGAGGCCTAGGGTTTCTCCTATTTCGTCCTGTAATGTTTTCTTAGTGTCTGCTTTGACTCCGAGGACTTTGATCCATTTGGAGTTGATTCTGGTGCAGGGTGATATATAAGGTTCTAGTTTAGTTTTCTCCAAGTAGATAACCAATTTTGCCAGCACCATTTACTGAAGAGGCTGTCTTTCTTCCATTCTATTATTTTAGCTCCCTTATTCAAAATTAGTTGGCTATGGGTCTGTAGGTTCATTTCTGGGTTTCCAATTCTATTTCATTGGTCCTGAAGTCTCTTCTTATGCCAGTACCAAACTGTTTTGATTACTATGGCTTTATAGTACAGTTTGAAATTTGCTATTGATATTCCTCCAGCAATGTTTTTTCCGTTGAGGAGCATTTTTTGCTATTCGGGGTCTTTTATTGTTCCATATGAATTTTTGGATTGCCTCTTCTATTTCCTTGAAGAATGAGGTTGGAATTTTGATAGGTATCGCATTGAATTTGTAGATAGCCTTAGGAAGTATTGCCATTTTCACGATGTTAATCTTTCCAATCCAGGAGCATGAGAGCTTTTGCCATTTTCTAAGTTCTGTTTTGATTTCCTTTTCAAGATTTTAAGTTTTCGTCATGGACGTCGTTCACTTTTTGGTTAAGTTAATTCCTAGTTATTTTATATTTTGAGGTGACATTACAAATGGAGTTAATTTCCTAATTTCAAACACACTTTTCTAATTGTTGGCAAACAGAAAAGGCATTGATTTTGGGGGGTTATGTTTATACCCTGGTACTTTGCCAAAGTTTTGAATCAGCTTGAGTAATTTGGGAGTGGAGTCTATGGCATTATTTAAATACAAGATCATGTTATCTGCAAAGGGGGAGAATTTCATTTCTGCTTTCCCTATTCGGATCACCTTTATGTTTACATCTTGTCTTATTGCTGTAGCTAGACATTCTAATACTAGGTTAAAGAGAAGTGGAGAGAGTGGACATCCTTGTCTTGTTCCTGAGTTAAGAGGAAATGGTTTTAGTTTTTCAACATTAAGTATAATATTGGCTGTAGGTTTGTCATATACAGCCTTCATTGTATTGAGGAATGTTCCATGGATTCCTAATTTTTCCAAATCCTTCATCATAAAGGGGTCTTGGATCTTGTTGGATGCTTTTTCTACATCTATTGAGATAACCATGTGGTTCTTATCCTTGCTCCTGTTGATGTGATAAATAAAATTAATTGATTTGCATATATTGAACTAGCTTTGCATCCCTGAAATGAATCCTGTTTGATCTCGGTGTACGATTTTTTGGTTGAATTGTTGAAGTCGATTGGCCAAAATTTTGTTGAGAAGTTTTGCGTCAATGTTCATCAAAGAAATGTGTCTCTAGTCCTCCTTCATTGATGAGTCCATGCCTGCTTTTGGGATGATGGTTATGATGGCTTCATAGAACGTGTTCGGTAGTGAAATTTCTCATTCAATTTCATTGAAAAGTTGGAGGAGTATTGGTGTGAATTCTGCTTTGAAGGCCTTGTAAAGTTCCGCTGTAAAACTATCTGGTCCTGGACTTTTCTTAGCTGGGAGGTGTCTTATTGCTGTTTCTATTTCAATGCTTGATATGGGCCTGTTAAGTTGGTTTAACTCATCTTGGTTTAGTTTTGGAATGTCAATATTTGCTAGAAAAAAACGTCCATTTCTGTCAAGTTCTCAAACTTATTAGCATAAAGTTTTGAGAAGTATTTCCTTATAATATTCTGAATCTTGGTTGTTTTCGTGGTGATGTTTCCATTCTTATCTCTAAGTTTATTTATTTGGGTGTGTTCTCTTCTTTTTCTGATAAGTTTTGCTAAGGGTCTGTCAATTTTGTTAATTTTTTCGAAGAACAAAATCTTTGTGTTGTTCTTTCTTTCTATAGTTTTTTGGATTCTAATTCACTTAATTCTGAATTAATTTTAATTATTTCTTTTCGTCTACTGGATTGGTGTTTTATTGCGGCTCTTTTTCAAGTAGGTTCAGATGTATCATTAAATTGAGGATTCCGATCTCTCCAATTTGTTAATGTAGGAGCTCAGAGTTATAAACATGCCTCTGAGTAATGCCTTTGATGTTTCCCTGAGGAGCTGGTAATTTATGTGCTCATTTATGTTGAAGAGCATGAACATTTGAATTTTCTTTCTAATCTCTTCCATGACCCACTCGTGATTCAGCAGTGTGCTGTTGAGCCTCCATGTGTTATCAGACTTTCTTTGGTGGATTTTGGTTTGAGTTCTAATTTTATTCCCTTCTGGTCAGCGAGAATGTAGGGTATAACTTCAATGTTTCTGAATTGGGACAAGTTTGCTTCATTTCCTAAAATGTGTTCTAGTTTAGAAAATGTTACATGAGGTGCTAAGAAAAACGTATATGCTGATGCTGCTGGATGAAATATTCAGAAGATGTCTGTTAAATCTAGTTGATCTATGCATCTGTTTAGATCTGCATTTTCTATGTTGAGGTTTTGCTGAGTTGAACTATCTAATAGGGAGAGTATGTGCTAAAACCCCAACAATTAATGTCTTTGTATCTATGTGTGATTTGAGGGAAAGTAGTGTTTCTTGGATAAATTTGGAAGCTCCATTGTTTGGCGAATAGATATTTAGAATTGTAGTATCTTCCTGAAGGAGAGATCCCATAATTAGTATGTAGCAACCTTCTTTATCACTTCTCACGAATTTTAATTTGAAGTCTATTTTATCTGATATTAGGATTGTAACTCATGCCTGTTTATGGGCGCCATTTGCTTGGTAGATTTTGTTCCAGCCTTTAACATTGAAAATGTGTTTGTTTTTACGGGCAAGATGTGACTCCTGAAGGCAGCATAAGAAGGATCTTTATTTTTAATCCAACTAAACAGTCTATGTCGCTTAATTGGAGAGTTAAGTCCGTTAATGTTAAGATATATAACTGAGAGTTATTTGGGATTTCCTGCCATGTTATCCACTTTCTTGGGGGTTATGAAAACTGGGTTCTTCCTATGGTTCTTGCATTCTCAGTTTGGGTGCAATTTCTTGGCCTTTATCGTGGTCTTGTTGGTTTTCTATGTGTAGGACGTCTTTAAGAATCTTTTGTCGAGCTGGTTTGGTCGAGATGTATTGTTTCAATTTTTCTTTGCTATAGAAGGTTTTCATTTGGCCTTCAGTTATGAAGGAGAGTTTAGCTGGGTACAGTATTCTTAGTTGATAGTTGTCTGTTTTTTGGGCTTGGCATACATCATTCCTGGCTCTTCTTTCTTTGATTGTCTCTGCTGAGAAATCTCAGGTGATTCTAATTGGTTTCCCTTTATAGGTGATTAATCTATTCTCCTTCACAGCTTTTTGGTCTGAGTTGGTCCTTTGTGGATTATAATGTGATGGTAGGATGTCCTATTATGATCTTATCTATTTGGACTGATAAAAGCTTCTTGTATCTGAATAGGCCTATCTTTTTGCATGTTTGAGAAGTTCTCTGCTAGGATCCTGTTATATTTCCTAGAACATTAACTTCTGTTTCTAGATGCTCATCTACACACATTATCCTTAGATTAGGCCTTCTGATGGTGTTTCCCAAGCATTGGATAGATCTATCATATTTCTTGTACTTGTCTTAGATGGTTGTATGTTCTTTCTCTATAATATCTAGGCTATCTTCTGTCCCCGAGTTTTGATCTTCTGCATGGTCCAACATGCTGTCAAGGCTTTCTACTTTGTTTTTTATGTCTTTCCTTCTAATTGGTCAGCTTTAATGGCTTCAAATTCTTTGTTGAAGCTTTGTTTTAGATCTTGTATGGACTTCTTTACTTCCTTAATTTGGTGTTCAGTGTTTATTCTGAAATCACTTAGTTGATTGGTTATGGTTTCCTTGGACTCCCATTCCTTCTGTTTGGTTCCATTCAGCATTCCCTTTGTGGTCTCCCTGACTTCCTTCAGCTCTTTGTCAATGGATCCCATGAATGCCTTTAGTGATCTTTGTGTATTCTCATCCTGCTCTCTCAATTCCTGTATTACTCTCTGCTTAGCTTCCTCATGTTCATACCATTCTTATAGTTCTCTTTGAGTGTTGTCAGCATGTTCATGCCATGCCTGCTTTCTCTTTGAGTATTCTCCAATTGCTCATGCAAATCCTGTATCAGTTTTTGAGTAGCTTCCTCATGCTCATGATTTCCCTCTTCTCTCTCCCTCCTACGCTCATACAGAATCGTTTGTAGGTTTTCAATATTTTCCTGCATTGACCTTTTGTTTGCCTCCTCTCTCTCCCTATCACGCTCATACAGAGTTCTTTGTATGTTTTCAATCTTCATTTACCATGTTTTCCAGCAGTGTTTGTAGAACTATTTGGGAAATCTCCTCTGGATTATTCATTATCTCTTCTGTCCCCTGATTATCCTGAGTGGGAGTGGAGATACACAGACTTGCCATTTTTCTTGTGGTTTTCCGGCTTACTCTGCCCATTTGGGATGAAAGTAACACCAGTTTTGTGCGAGAACACTATCTTAGGGCAAGCATCAACCAAAGTCTGGATTTGCACAGTCAATAGACTGCAGATACAATCTAGTTCAACAGATACCTCTATTCAACATCAAACAACTATATATTAATGGGCTACAAACCGCAAAGAAGAATTTGGTAAACCAGAAATTATTAGGGTTAGGGAGAGATGTGTGTAAAAAATAGGAATATAGTGATGTGGGAAGGCACAGGGAGAGTTAACTTAACTAGTCCTAATCTCAAAGCAGGAAATAGTTTGGATAGGATGAAAGTAGAGAGAGAGAAATCAAGAAGAAAAACGGAATAAAAACAGACCAGAAAAAAATAGAAAAATAAAAATTAATAATATGCAGATCGAGAACAAACTATTCAAAGAATGTGGATATAATGATAGAAGGGGAGGAATATAAAGGAGATGTGAAAAACTTAAAAATAAAAATACCTAAAATATTTTATAGGTATAAAGAGGTACTACTGCTATTAAGGAATTTAAATCTCAGTAGTTTTGAATTGAGTAATAAATTTGTGGGTTAAGTGTGTACACAATGGGGGATAGGGTCTAATATTCAGCTAGGGTTTATCGGGGATGTGCAGAACAACAATTTATTCCCATGAAGAAGAACAAAAGAGAGGAAAAGGTGAGAAGGATAAGGAAGAAAGAATTAAAGGATCAGAAGTTCAATGGAGCTATGCAAAAAACAAAAAGAAAAAAAATTTAAAAGAAGAAATAAAAAATAGAAGGAAAAATGCACACACATATGTATCCCTAACATCAAGATTATAAGGGGGAAAAAAGTTACTTTAAAACAATTTTTTTCAAAAAAGGTAAAAATTAAAAATTAGAAAACGTTTTAAAAAATAAATTTTTTTTTGTAAAAGGTATAAAAAAAACATGAAGAGGTAAAAAAAACAGTTCTTTGATTTTTGGGGGAGGGTTGGGAAAAATCCTATATCTCCCTTGTGTCTGTAATCAGCCTCTGGTTGCAGTCTCTGGTCTGCTTATGGTCCTGTGGCTTGGTTGGTTTCTTAAGTCTGTTTGTTTGGACAGGCAGAAAAATGCTCTGCTTTACCCAGGATTTTTTGATCCTCTTCCCAAGTTCGTGCAATGTGGGGGGGGGGGGTTTGCTTTGAGTATCACAAAAGAGGGAGATGGCTTTTTCCTCAAGTTTGGAGATGCTGTGATGAGGCTAGGTTCTGGGTAGAGTTGAGGCCTTTCAGCAAACAGTAGCTTTTCCCGGGGCCTAGTTTATGAGAAACTCACAGAGCCCAGCCTGGAGCCTCTCTCATGGTTTCTGTTTACTGATGTCGAGGCTGTTAAAGGTAGGGGCAGCCTCTGGCTCTGATTACCCAATGAAGAAAGCCACTCCTAGGGCTGGCGCCAGAACTGGCTGACTTTTCCCTGGGTGGAGCTGAGTCTGGCAGGTCACGCCATTAAGTTCTTGTGACCTGCTAAATGATCCTTGTTTTATTCCATGGCCTGAGTTGGAGCTAGCAGCTCTTCCGAGCTTTGTCGGTATCCAAGATGAAGATCTCCGGTACTGGGGAAAGGGGTGGCCTTCCCTCCTGTGCTCCCTGAGAAGGAGTGAGGATGTCAGGCTTCTACTTAGGCCGAGTCTTGGTTCCTGGGTCGTCTCTGGTCTGGGAACTGCAGGATGAATATGTCTGCTCCTTGTCGATTCTGGCTGGTGTTGAGTAGAATTTGCTAGCCCGCTGCATCTGGCTCTTTCGTCCTAGACTCTGTCTGTTTCAGGTATGGCGTCTGTGGCCGCCGCTGCCGCTTTCGCTGCTGCCACAGCGGCAGCTGCTGGCAAGATCTCAGATCTGTCTCCTTGCCTGGATTTTCCCTCTCTGGCCTATCTCTCTGTCCTGTGATGGAACACTTGGTGTGATTCTCTGGCTTAGGACTGTTCAATGGAACTCTAAAACTGCTTTCTATACGAGAGTTTGTTTTGCCTCCAGCTTCTCTTCCGCCATCTTCCCATCTCCTTCCGGTTTTGCCACTTTCTAAGTTCTGTTTTGAATTCCTTTTTCAAGTTTTTAAGGTTTTCATCATAGAGGTCCTTCACTTCTTTGGTTAATTACTAGATATTTTATTTTTTGTGCACTATTAAGAATGGAATTGCTCTCCCAATTTCAGCCACAGTTTTCTCATTGTTGGTATACAGAAAAGCAATTGATTTTTGAGATTTAAATTTATACTGTGCTACTTTGCCAAAGATTTGAGTAATTTGGGAGTGGATTCTGTGTGATTTTTTAAATAAAAGATCATGTCATCTGCAAAGAAGGAGAGTTTAACTTCTTTCCCTATTTGGATCCCCATTATGTTTGCATCTTGTTTATTGCTATAGCTAGGAATTCTAATACTAGATTGAATAGCAATAGAGAGACTGGACATCCTTGTCTCATTCCTGAGTTAAGAGGAAATGGCTTTAGTTTTTCACCATTATGTATATTGCTGGCTGTAGGTTTGTCATATACAGCCTTTATTGTTTTGAGGATTGTTTTATGGATTCCTGATTTTTCCAGAACCTTCATCATAAAGGGGAGTTGGATCTTGTTGGATACTTTTTCTGCATCTATTGAAATAACTATGTGGTCCTTATCCTAGCCCTTGTTGATGTGATTAATTATATTAATTGACTTGCCCATATTGAACCAGCTTTGCTTCCCTGCAATGAATCCTGTTTGATCATCGTGTATTATTTTTGGATGAACTTTTGAGGTTGATTGGCCAAAATTTTGTTGACAAGTTTTGCATCAATGATTATCACATTAATGGGTCTATAGTTCTCTTTCATTGATGAGTCCCTGCCTGGTTTTGGGATGAGGGTTTTGATGGCTTCATAGAATGAATTCGGTAGTGAACTTTCACTTTCAATTTCATGGAAGAGTTGGAGAGGTATTGGTATGAGCTCTGCTTTGAATGCCTTGTAGAATTCTGCTGTAAAAGCATCTGGTCCTTGGCTTTTCTTAGATGGGAGGTCTCTTATTGATGTTTCTATTTCAATACTTGATATGGGCCTGTTAAGATGATTTAACTCAAACTTATTATCATAAAGTTTTGAGAAGTATTCCCTTATAATGTTCTGAATCTTGGTTGTTTCTGTAGTAATGTTTCCATTCTCATCTCTAAGTTTATTTATTTGGGTGTGTTCTCTTCTTTTTCTGATAATATTTGCTAAGGGTTTGTCAATTTTGTTTTTTTCGAAGAACCAACTCATTGTTTGATTGATTCTTTCTATAGTTTGTTGGATTCTAATTCATTTGATTCTGATATAATTTTAATTATTTCTTTCCATCTACTGGTTTGGGATTTATATTGTTGCTTGTTTTCAAGGAGGCTCAGATGCCTCATTAGTTTGTTGGTTTCAGATCTCACCAATTTGATCATGTAGGAACTCAGAGCTATAAACTTGCCCCTGAGTACTGGTTTGTTGTGTCCCAGAGGAGCTGGTAGTTTGTGTGTTCATTTTTATTGAATATCATGAACATTTCAATTTCCTTTCTAATCTCTTCCATGACCCACTAGTGATTCAGCAGTGTGTTGTTCAGCCTCAATGTGTTACAGGAATTTCTTTGGTGGCTTTTGGTGATGAGTTCTAATTTTATTCCCTTGTGGTCTGAGAGAATGTAAGGTATAACTTCAATGTTCTTAATTTGGACAAGTTCGCTTTGTGTCCTTAAATGTGGTATATTTTGGAAAATGTTCCATGTGCTGCTGAGAAAAACGTGTATTCTGAAGCTGTTGGGTGAGATATTCCGTAGATGTCTGTTAAATCTAGTTGATCTATGCAGTTGTTTATATCTTCGGTTTCTCTGTTGAGATTTTGCCGAGTTGATCAATCTAGTGGGGAAAGTGATGTGTTAAAGTCCCCAACAATTAATGTCTTTGGATCTATGTGGGATTTGAGGGGAAGTAATAATTCTTGGATAAATTTGGGTACTCCGTTGTTTGGCAAATAGATATTTAGAATTTTAATATCCTCCTGAAGGAAAGATCCATTAATTAATATGTAGCGACCTTCTTTATCTCTTCTTACTAATTTTAATATGAAATCTATTTCATCTGATTTTAGGATTACAACTCCAGCTTGTTTATGGAGGCCATTTGTTTGGTAGATTTTGTTCTAACCTTTCACATTGAAAATGTGTTTGTTTTTTTTGGGGGGGCAAGATTCCTGAAGGCAGCAAATAGAAGGATCGTGCTTTTTAATCCAGCTAGACAGTGTCTGTCGAGAATTGGAGAGTTAAGTCCATTAATGTTAAGAGATAGGACAGAGAGGTATTTGGGAGTTCCTGCCATTTTATCCTTCTTGGGGGCTGGGGCAACTAGGTTCTTGCTATGGTTCTTGGATTCTCAGTTTGGGTGCAGTTTCTTGGCCTCTATTGTGGTCTTGTTGGTTTTCTATGTGTAGGACATCTTTAAGAATCTTTTGTAGGGCTCGTTAGGTAGAGATATATTGTTTCAATTTTTCATTGCTATGGAAGGTATTTAGTTGCCATTCGGTTATGAAGGAGAATACAGCTGGGTACAGTATTCTTGGTTGATTGTTGTTTGTCTTTAGGGCATGGCATACATCTTTCCAGGCTTTTCTTGCTTTGATCGTCTCTGCTGAGATATCTGAGGTGATTCTAATTGGTTTGCATTTATAGGTGATTGATCTTTTCTCCTTGACAGATTTAAGGATGTTTTCATTGGTCTGAATTGATTCTGTGGGGATTATGTGACAATAGGATGTCCTGTTCTGGTCTGGCCTATTTGGAGTTCCAAAAGCTTCTTGTATCTGAATAGGCCTAACTTTTTTGCACGTTTGCGAATTTCTCTTCTAGGATGCTGTGAAACAAATTTCCTAGACCATTAACTTCTGTCTCTAGGTGCTCCTCTGCACCCATTATCCTCAGATTAGGCCTTCTGATGGTGTCTTCAAAGTGTTGAATAGGTCTATCATATTTCTTGGATTTTTCTTGGATGGTTATATGTGCTTTCTCTATAATATCTAGGCTGTCTTCAATCCTGAGATTCAATCTTCTGCATGGTCTAACCTACTGTCAAGACTTTCTACTTTGTTTTTTTATTTCTTTTCCTTC
Source organism: Dipodomys merriami (assembly GCF_024711535.1). Taxonomy (NCBI): domain Eukaryota; kingdom Metazoa; phylum Chordata; class Mammalia; order Rodentia; family Heteromyidae; genus Dipodomys; species Dipodomys merriami. The sequence goes on along the minus strand of NW_027202571.1, from coordinate 2,656,917 downwards.
TAGTTGGTTGGCTTTGATGGCTTCAAATTCTTTGTTGGAGCTTTGTTGTAGATCTTGTATGAACTTCTCTACTTCCTTAATTTGGTGTTCAGTTTTTATTATCAAATAACCTAGTTGATTGGTTATGGTTTCCGTGGACTCCCATTCCTTCTGTTGGTTTGCATTCAGCATTCTCTTTGTGGACTCCCTGAGTTCTTTCAGCTCTCTATTTATGGATTCCATGATTACCTTTAGTGATCTTTGTGTATTCTCATCCTGCCCTCTAAATTTCTATATTATTCTTTGATTAGCTTCCTCACGTTCACGTGATTCCTGTTGCTCTCTTTGAGTACTTTTAGCCTGCTCGTGCCATTCCTCTTTCTCTTTGTCTGTTCTTGGCCAGTTTCCCCAAATCCTTTCTATCTCTTTGACTGGTCTCAGCCTGCTCCTGCCATTTCTTTATTTCTCTTTGAGTGTTCTTGAGCTGCTCATGCAATTCTTGTATCAATCTTTGAGTTGCTTTCTCACGCTCATGATATTCCTGTATTGACCTTTGGCTTGTCTCCTCTCTCTCTCTATCACATTCATACAGTGTCCTTTTTAGGTTTTCAATCTTTTCATTTACCATGTTTTCCAGTAGTGTTTGTAGAGCTTTTTGGGAACTCTCCAATGGATTGTTCATTATCTGTTCTGTCTGCTGAGTATCATGAGTGGGTGTAGGATACTCAAACTTGCCATTTTTCTTGTGTTTTTCTGGCTTGCCCTGGACATTTGGGATGAAAGTAACACCAGTTTTGTGCTAGAACACTATCTTAAGTTAAGCATCAAACAAAGTCTGTAGTTGCACCGTAAAAGTCTGAAGATACACTCTAGTTCAACAGATATATCTATTCAACATCAAACAACTATGTATTAATGGTCTACGAACCACAAAGATGAATTTGGCAAACCAGAAATTATCAGGTTTAGGGAGAGATGTGGGTAAAAATATGAATACAGGGATGTGGAAAGGCAGAGGGTGAGTAAACTTAACTAAGTCTTAATCTCAAAGCGGGAAATAGGTTGGATAGAATGATAGTAGAGAAAGAGAGAAAAAAGAAAAGAAAGAGAAAAAATGATACAAGGTATAAAATAGAAGAACAAATATTAAAAATTAAAAAGTGAAACACTTAAAAACAAAAATTATGCAAAATGCAGACATAATATTCAGAGAACAATTTGATTAGGATAAGATTAGGGTAGGGATAGAAAGTAGATGTGAAAATCTTAAAATTAGAAATGCTTAAAATATTATATAGATATAAAGAAGTAGTACTGGTTTTGAATTGAGTAATAAATTTCTGGATTAAGTGTGTACACAATAGGTGATAAGGTCTAATAATCAACTATGGGTATATCTGAGGATGAGCAGAATAGCAATTAAGTCACGTAAAGAAGAACAAAAGAAAAGAAAAGGTGAAAAGAATGATAAGGAAAGAAAAAAAAGGATCAAAGATTAGTAGAGCTAAACAAAAAAAATTATAGAGAAAAGAAAAAAAAAACACAAGAAAAAAAGCATACACACTCATACCCCGAAAATAAAAATTATAAGAGGAAGAAAAAAAAGTTAATAGAAAACAAATTTTTTAAATGTTAAAAATTAAAATTACAAAAAAGTTTTAGGAAAAAATTTTTTTATAAAAAACTAAAAAAAGAGTTCTTTAATTTTTGGGGGGGATTGGGAAGATCCTGTATCTCCCTTGTGTCATTAACCAGTCTGTAGTTGGAGTCTCTGGTCTGTTTGTGGTGTTTGATTTTCCTGTGGCTTGGTTGGTTTCTTAAGTCGGTTAGTTTGAGCAGGTAGAAAAATGCTCTGCTTTACCCAGGATTTTGTGATCCTCCTCCCAGGCTTGTTCAATGGGAGGAAGATCTGCTGTGAGTATCAAAAAAGTGGGAGATGGGTGTTTCCTCTAGTTTGGAGATACTGTGATGAGGCTAGGTTCTGGATAGAGTTGAGGCCTTTCAGCAAACAGTAGCTTTTCCCTGAGGGGCTAGCTTGTGAGACACTCACAGAGCCCAGCCTGGAGCCTTTCTCAGGGTTTAATTTTACTGAATTTCAATTGATTTTCAAGGCTGCTGTAGGGAGGCGCAGCCTCTGGCTCTGTTTATCCAGTGAAGAAATCTACTCCTGGGGCTGTCAGAACTTGCTGGCCCCAGGCTGGGTGACTTTTCCCTGGGTGGAGCTGAGCCTAACAGATCAGGTTAGGTTCCTGTGACTTGCTACATGACTCTTGTTTTCTTCCATGGCCTGAGTTGGAGCTAGCTGCTCAGCCAGGCCTTTGTCAGTATCAAAGATCTCTGGTAGTGAGGGGTGAGGGGTGGCCTTCCCTCCTCTGTTCCCTGAGAAGGAATGAGGTTGCCAGGCTTCTACTCACACCGAGTCTTGGTTCCTGGGTTGTCCCTTGTCTGTAAACTGCAGGATAAAAATATCTGCTTCTAGTCAGCTTTCGCTGGGGTTGAGTAGAATCCGCTCACCTGCTTCGTCTGGAGCCTTTGTCCTGGACTCTCTGTGTTGCAGGTAGGGCGGCTAAGGCTGGCCTCAGCAACCACCGCCGCTGGCAAGTGCTCAGATCTGTCTCCTTGCCTGGATTTTCCCTCTCTGGAATAACTGTCTTCCTGTGGTGGCACACTTGGTGTGGTTTTCTGGCTTAGGACTGTTCACTGGAACAATAAAACTGCTTTCTATGCAAGAGCTTGTTTAGCCTCCAGCTTCTCCTCCGCCATCTTCCCGGAACTTTTTCTACAAGAATTTTTAGTGATACTCAAATACGTAAGAAATGAGGCAATTTGCCATTCTTTTGCACTTCATAAATGTGAAAGAATTTTCTAGGTGTTTTTAAATATATCATAATATGATGTAGAACTATTCTGTCACATCGTATGATAATCTGATAAAGATATTAGAATAAAGGACACATTGTACTAAGTTTTGGACTGTTAATGTATATAATTATTTTGGTTGTGGAAAATTGTGGGGATTTCAACTTTGGGTATTTTTCTGGTTAGGCTGGCATAATATCAGTGGTTAATTTTAGGATAGTGATTCCTTTTCTACAAGAACATGCACCTTATCTGTCCTCTTAAACTTCCAATCATCAATGGCATCAGAGTTGTACACCATCTTGTCTAGCTTCCTACCTTAGCTGGTCTGGATTCTGCAGTCCTTCCAATCTTAGTTCTTAGATAGTGCAGGATGGTGGAAATGATCCAATGCACCCAGCTATAGATTGAGAAGAAAGTCCACTAAAATTTTGCCTGGGATATGTTCTCAAGCCTCCTAAATAGTTAAGAGTAGAGATGGGAGGCCCTGGTGCCAAGCAGTAACATTATTTTTAAAGCAATTAGACATATATTAGTGTATTAGTTACGCTTCTGATTACCGCAGGAAAAGAATAAAAGAGCAGTGAAGCATACAGGACAGTCAGAATTTTAACTAGAAACTCAGAGGCTGAATCCACTTAGCTAGCTACTCAGGAGACTGAGATCTGAAGACCACTGTTCAAAGCCAGTCCAATCATGAAAATATATGTGATTATCTCTAAAAAATCAGAATGGAATAGTGGCTCGAGTGTTAGACAACTATCCTTGGGCACAGAATCATAGGGATAGTGCCCAGGCAGTATCACACACACCAATGAGTATTTCAATGTGACCTTCTTTATTTTTTTTTTTACCTTGCTGTACTCTGTTTCCCTGAATTAGTTCACAAATTAACAAAAAGCAGCTACTTACATCAACTCATCATGTTTCTGTAAAGTCTATTCTCTTTTTGCAAGCCTGCTTTTATTTGACCCAAAAGTAAATTATTCAGGAGGGCAATTCATCTCCCTCAACTCTGTAGTATTAGATTATTGTTTAGGTTCATATCCTAAAGAGACACGTGGACTCCATGGTATTCTTCAAGTGAATTGCCTGACTTTGATGTCAAAATGTATTCAAGATTTGTTTGTATACATCTATAATGATTTCTGCAGAGTTTGTGATTTTTAAATCAGAAATCATTTTTAACTTATCTGTTGAAATGAGTAGTACAGAAACTAAAGATATTTCTGGTGCTTGTCTGAAAAAAGTATATTTTTAAATAATCTGTATTTTGTTTGTATAATATCCATAATCTATTTCATTCTCTCTTAGATATAATACTTTGAATTCTACATTGTTTTATAATATATAGGTTCATTATTAAATGTGTTATTTCAGATAGCATTCCATATAGAAACAGTTTAACGTTCCTTTTTTTCCTAGGTCCTTATACTATGTTATTTCTTTGGGAAAAAATGACAACGTTATCTAATTTCAAACGTTTTGTAAAGATTATGCTATATAAAGGCCTTTCTAAGGTGAGGATTTAATACACTGATGTCAAACTAACTTTTAGTTCAATTAATTACATGTATTGTTACATTTGTATTTTTGTAATCATTTTTAATAACTGTTTTTCATTTCTGGCATCTGAAGAATGACAAATATGGCATACTTCACAAATTTTCATATCATCCTTGTGCAAGTGCCATGTTAATCTTTATATTGTTGTAATTTGGGTAAATGTGCTGCTGAAGCATGTAGTAACCTGTAAATTTATGTAGTTAATGATGCAGTCTTTATAAAGGCATATATGCTTGGTTGACTGTTTGTAACCAGGAAAACTTATTGTTCCTAAAATGCTATTGATCTTACTTCTCTAAAATTCTGTGTATATTGTAAAACTTATATTGTTTGGTCGATTGCTCAGATTTGCAATTTTTTTCAATGACTATTTTAAGTCTTTTTCATTTAAGTTTGATCATACTTTGAAGCCTTTATAGCTAGGTCCAAAGGTGATGGCTTTTCAAGTACTTATTTATCAACTGAGATAACTTTGTGGAGCTAATGGATTCAAAATAAGCCTTGCTTAAGAGCTACATCTAAACTTCTGCAGCTTAAAATTTCCTAAATGAGGTCTTACTGGCACAAATGTCTACCTGACCCTTTACTCTTCTTCCATGTAGCAACAGACCAACCAGAATATCTTACCCTGACAGCATAGATTTCCTTATTGGAAAAAAACTAATCTTAGTTAATAGGGATCATAGAGAGATGAACAGTTAAGACAGAATCGTTTAGACTAGAAGGTATTTTATCAAAATATAATTGTTTGTTATACCTAAAATTTCAAAAGTAGCTAAAGCCAAGAAGGTGAAAAAAAATTCATATGCATGATTACCTAATATCCTGGCCAGTCTACTATCCAACCAGGCAGGAATTTACACTACTGCCTTTCTTTCACGAAATATTTTCATAGGTACAAGAGAAGTCTATATGTTTCTCCTCGATATTAGGCCTTAAATTGGTAATGTTTTAATCACAGTGTTTCCTCTTGCTTCTAGGCTGTAAATCTACAAATGGTAAAGCTTTAGGTCCAACTCTACCAAACACTGAGGTAGAAATAATGGAATAATACTTTCAAACACAGTTACTTTTGATACCCTAACCACAATAGAACATTGCAAAACATGTGCCTTTTTCTTATATTATATATAGTTATATATTTTATATTTATATGTGCTGATATTTTATTTCACACAGTGAAGCTTGCTAGAATTAACTGATAATTTGACAAATAAATAGATATATATTACAATAAATAGATTGGAATATAAATAATTAGGTTTAGAATATATATTAATATATGAACAGTATCAATGCAATGTCTTCGGTATAAACATTCTAAGTGTTATTGGTCTTCAGAATTCATTTTGTTAAAAAAAATTGTTATTTTCCTCTAATTTATGAGGGAATTTACACTCCTGCTCTGTTTATTATTTTAACTCACTGGTTCCAAAATGTTTTTCTCCATATTTCTGAAGCATTCCTACTGATTATACCCAAATTTTGCTGACATGATGTCTAAAACTTATTATTCTTCTGCAGGACACATGGGTACTAGGATGTCAGGTTTCAGTTATCTGCATCATCAAGTAACAAGGGCAAGACTTCTCACCTAGGCCCATGCAATGTGCCAACGGAAAGTAATAAAAATCCATCTCAATCCTTACGACACTGGAATTAGCAGTAAGCAAATGTGAAATGAAAGGCAACTTAAAATGAAAGATGAGATCACAAAATCTGAAAGAAAGTACAGTAATACAAACCTTCAATTTACAAATGACCAGCACATATGAGTGAACAAGATCACAAATGTCACAAATTATTTTTAATACCCCTCTCCTAATAATTACTGAAAGATTTCAGTCCAGCATAAGTAGGCCAAAAAATAGTTCCTAGAACGATAGATCCATAATTGTTCTACCAAGGCTAGGAAAACTTGACTTACAGGTCAAATATAATTCACAAAAACATTAATTGAGAAGATCGTTAATGCTTCAAAATACTGGTAATTCAGGAAAACTTGGTTCTGCAGTATACAAATGTTATCATTCACTAACAAATGATAACCTATATTTAATCTCCTGAAAACAGATTCCTTTTCAAATAATCTTTTAAAATCACATTCACCAAAATAACAATTGACAAGTCGATGATAATTAGTGACATTGCAAACTTTTCAAGTTTAGGGTGCAAGTTACAAAAGAGTTGATTTATTTACCCATCACTAATGCCAAACAGGTTCAACCATTCATTAAAGTGTAGAAATAGTACCACCCAACATTTATGTTGTTCAGTAGGTGCCTTCCAGGAATGTGTTAAATAGATCACCCTCCCATAATTCAAACCCAAAAACTAGCTAATAAAGTAAATTTCATCACTTAATAAGGTACATTTTAAAAAGTCACAAATAGTTGCCTTATCACATGTTGTTTTATGTTTTTCCTATCTTTTTAACATAGTAAGACATAGGACTTAAAGTCATGAATATGGGTACTCATCAGAGATGTGACAAACATAAAATCTGTCTTCTGTTTCTATCATATGCCTTTATAGTAGTAAATCATAGTTTTCTTCTTTTTCCAAAACTTATAGGTAGTAGAAAATATGATCCCATGTAAAATAAAATAATCACAAGCCCTATTACAACGCCATTTATAAAATTTGTTAGGAATATATTCTAAGCCATTTTTAATCTTTCTTGTTGACTAAAGATTAATCTTCCAAATGGATGAGAATAAAATCATGTCTAGGGGCTTCAAGTCTCCAGTCTTGCAAATTGTTATTGCAGATGAATGAATTATGGAAATATAAACTGACATCAGTTCAAGTATAAGCAGGATTGAAACTCCATGGAATGTATATAAACCTTTCAAAATATTAACAGAGAGTTTAACAGAATGACTATCAGGAAGTTGAAACCAGAGAGGAAAGCCATAGAATGAATAAAAAATGGAACAAGGGACAAGTACAGCTAGAATACTCAATGTAGATATGTGATAAAGGAAGTGGTAAATCTGAATTAAATCTTGGAGAAGAGGTTGGTTGAGAATGATAGAAGGAGTCACTCTGATCCAAGAGCACTGGGAAATTTGATGGACATATTTATTGTAATACACGTGCACAACCTTTTGAGATTTAGTTAAAAAACACACAAAAATCACAACTAAACAGCAATCTCTAGAGAGGATGAATGGACCTCTCAAAATTTTAAATACTTAATGAAGGGTAGTCTTGGGAAAAGCAAACAAAGTTGTTCAAAGTGGGCAGTTTGGGGTAGCAGAGAATTTTGAACAGATTTAAATAGATTGTCTAAGGTTAAGAATCACCAACATCTGCTGCAAATATTTTCTTCTGTGAGTTCTCTTTGTCTGCAATGAATACTCCAGTCCTCAGCCACACTTGATAGCTTGTGAAGATAGAATGGAAGAAACAAGATCAAGAACACATTACTCCACTGGCGACAGAAGAGTCCTCTATTTTTTCTCTCATCTCTCTTCAGTACGCTTTCTTCATACTTTTAAGTCAAGTGATTTTGAACTATATCTTTCATTCTTTGTTCTGGCAAAGTAATTAACCAAACTAATTTACTAAATATTATTTGCCATTTTTTTCTACCATGCTGTTTACTTATCCAAGAGAGTACATTAAACTTCACCCTTGCATTTGGTTGTTAAGAAAACCCAACATCTATCTTAATGAGGACAAACTCTAATGTAAACTTTGTCTCCATAAAATCAGTCCAAGAAGCTGTGATCACAAATTATTATCTATACTTTTTTTCTTTTACCTTGAAAGTCTTCTTGTGTCTAAAGGGCCACAAAATAATTACTCCCCCACTTTTTGGTTCAATCACTTCTAACCTAAAAGATATATTTTGCTAACAAATGCTTAGAGGAAGTATACTCCACTTTAATCTTCTCTCGTAAGTCTCTCCTTAGATAACATATCAGGAACAAAGTTATTCTTTCCAAAATTATTTCAATAGATTATTTTCTCTTGGTCTTGCATTTGCTCAACAAGATATATGGAGAAAAATAGAGTTATATCACCCATACCTTGTATGACAGTGTCTGTTACAACGGACAATACTTCTTTGTCCTACTTCTATGTCCTCCTCATAGTTCTTGCTTGATTTCCAAATAATCACACCTCCTTGGCTTCAAGTCTAGTGAAGCTGAAGAAGTATATTGTTTCTCTTTTTAAACTCTTTTATTTGGATGTGGAATTTATGTTCATGTCTTCATTCAATCTGTTGTGCATTGTAGTGAGCCAAATAGTCTCCGCAAAATCACTTTGGGTAGCAAAAATATTAACAAAATCTATATCAAAAAGTTTTGGAATCCTTCTACTGCTGAAGCCAATATGCTTTAGCTAGGGCTTCTAAGAACACCTTATCTTATCTTTTCAATTTGCTCAATTCTTTTCTGATCCCAAAACTTTTTGGCTAATGTAATAAGAGAAGTCTTTACTATCTCATGTTAATAAGGATATTATATTTTGTGAGCTACTTAGAAATGTGAAATCATTGGTTTGAGGTATCCAATCAGATTTTTTCTTTGTTTCAGTGCTTCACATGCAAAGACATTGTGGAAAGTATTATAAACAGAAAAGTGTATATCCAATACCTTCTTTCATTGTGGAGGGCAATTTGTCCCTAAATGTTTTGACCCAAATTATCTTTTTCAGAGCATTTCTGTTTGGTAATTAAAGGTCAAATCACAAATTTTGAAGTCTTTTGTAAAGAAATATGAATTTAAATTCCATTACAACCTTGTTTCACACAGTGAGCGTATATGTCCTGGGTAAGGATAATTCTCAAGGGAATCTACAGGATTTATAGCAAGGTTTCTGAGGTTTGTTTGTTTAGTGTGAAAATGAGCCATCTTCAACATTGCTCCCTCTCAACTAAGTCTACATGGATTACTTTGCATGAAAGCCTATTTTCCCAGGGAATTTTAAATTTTCTTAATAGGCTAAGTTGTTAAAAAAAAAAGTTTGAACGATTAAAATTTACCTGGCATAATTTTAAAACTCTTTTGAAATTCCTTTATCAGAATCGCAAATTTGCCAATCCTAATTCCACCTTTACCATCAAAAACTGTTACATGCTGTTTTCATGATATAGTGTCCATGAAACTATTATTTTCCAGTGTCTTTGTTATGCATGTATATGACTATATAAGCTGATGCTGAGCAAAATGAACTCCAAGATATGGAAACAGATTTTTATTTGCGGTTTGTGTTTTTAATGTACTATGTGATTTCTATTTTCTTTGGGTTTTTTCCCCTATGGTTTGTCCCTGGCTGTATTTGATTTTGGTACCCTGTGTATTGTGTATACATTTACCTTAATTAGGAAAGGGAAGAGGAACAACAAAATGGCGGAGACAAAGGACAAAGGGCAAGACAATGCAATAGCATTACTCACAAGACAATATGTTGGAAATGTACATTAAAACTTGTGAGGAGTATTGAGGTGAAGGAAAACTGTGAGAAAAATGAAGGAGGGGGTAACACCTTTGAAAAGTTATGTATTAACTTCCTTACAATTACTGTAATCCCACTGTACATCACTTTGACAATAAAATTAATTTACAAAATAAGTTGCATGAAAAAATTTCACTGTATTGGTATAGTAAATATTATTCTTTATGCAGTAACTTTTTTAAAAATTGATACTATTTTGCATCTAATTTGAATTAATTACCCCTTTTTAATCAGAGGACAATCAACTTGAATCCAACTAGACAATATTTTCACAATATACTTGACAATATTTTGAAAAAAGAATAAATTTAGTACTTTCTCATACTCAAACCAAAAACAGTTTAATTCTATGGAAACCCATAACTTTTAAAAGTAAATAAGTTGTTAAGAGGAGAGAATATCTGTATTCTTCAAAATTCCTATGACTGATAACTACTCATTTTCAAATTCTGAACATTCCATTCCTGTTGGCATGTTATGAAATTCTGCAATAGATGCAGTTTCCGGTGAGGTGTTACAGATTGAGAAATCAACAGAAAAATAGTCACATTCTGGTAGAGGATAAAACTATGACGCACCTGTAATAATTATTTCTTCAAGAGTAAGCAATTTTTTTTATCAGTGTAAGTTATTATTTCTTTGACCATCAATCCAAAGATTTATGCCATAAAGTCATCCTAGCTCAACAGTTTCCAACTTGTAGGGTACACCTCAAAATTCCTTTAATTCACATCACAAATAGCTTATCTCTATTGTGAAAAATACTACACCTCTGCTAATGTGATGCCCTTTGTGTTCTGGAAAGAACACCACAATAAACTCGGTTACATCATTTTCCCCCACTGGTATTCTTGAGATCAGAACACTTGCAAATATTATTTATATTTATGCTTTTTAACTATCATAGATATTTAGGATGCTAAGATTGGAAGATTTCAGTTCAAAGCCCACCCAGGGAGGAAGTTTCCCTAGATTCTTATCTCCAAGAAACTTTTCAAAAAAGCCAGACATAGGTGGCACTGAAGTTGAAGTGGTAGGGCACGAGCCTTGAACATAAACAGGCTCAGAGACAGTGTCCAGGCCCAGAGTTCAAGCCCTATGACAAATCAATAAAACAAAAAACAAACCTAAACCTAGCAATTTTCTCATTGTATACAGAGGCACATAATTTAGGAAATTGCTTCCTGTGTTACATAGAGGTAGAAAAAAGAAGATGTCATACAATTATTCTCTTCATACCATGTTATACCAAAACCTCAAAAATTGCTGTTTTCTAAATTTATAAATTAACATCATCTTTTTATTCGCAACACTGTCTACATTATTCACATTATCATTTTATACATGAACTGGTGGAATTATCTATTAACTAAGTTCTAATTATAACTCTCTTGAAAGAATATTCTAGGCAAGTAGAATGCAAGAATCATTTGTGAATTTGTCAATTAAACCCTCTACTTAAAAAGAAATTTGTAGTGTCTTATAGAATATGTAATTAAAAACAAAACCAAAACATTTATTTTAAATCTAAATTCTAATTTAGCAATATCTACAAAGACATACATTAGACGAACTTTGCTTTTTCTCTGGGGTTAAGCTTTTGTAATCCTTCATCAATTCTTTGGAATCCAACAGAATTATGATAAGAGAATTTTGGATGAGAATCAAGAGCCATTTTGCATCTAGAAATGTTCTGTAATGAAGAGAGCATTTGAAACACACCTGAGGATTATATATGAGTTGCATTGTAATAGGAAACTTAACTTCTCAAAACATAGTGACAAAATTAGCCCAAACTTCCAACTGTGTATTCCTTTCTTGTTTGGTTTGTTTTATTAAGACAAAATTATACTACCTAGTCCAGGGAAGTTATCACTATGTAATTCCACTCTCTAATCTCCTCTCAGTCTGAATGCTAGAATTCTAGCCTTGTATCACTTTGCCCTGTCATAGTTTCTTGGTTTATTTAATCTAGATACAGACTAGCAATTCTGAACTTCTCCAGTGATATTATCCACTAGACTTCTTAGACTCTTCATGTACTATTTTCAAAGATTTTCTAACATTTGACACAGGATTTGAACATTTTCAAATACATCTGCGGGGTCTCTGATTCATTCCTCCATGAATCAAATCCCTTTACTATTGATTACTTGACTCTCTTATTATCTCAAGTTTACCTATGTAATATTCTCAAACTTTTTTGAAGAAAGTTCACTTGAGGATTTCTAATTTAATTATCACTTGATTCTAGTCTTACTCAGGATATATTTTCTATTGCTTTCTAAATTTTCTACATATTCTGAGAGTTGTATCATTTGTGTATTTGTGTGTGGGCATTTAAGTGCCTCTGTGTTTATGATTATGTTTGTATGTATGCATGCAAAAGCCTCAAGCTCTTATTTATCAATCTTCCTCATGACTGGTATTCCATGACCTGAGCCATTCTTCCAATCCAACTTTTGGCAGGTTAATTATAGATAGTGTCTCAAAAACTCTTCTGCCCAGGCTGGATGTAAACTGAACTTCCCAGGCTCCTTTATATTCGTAGGTTTTATTTATCCAGTAGAATCAGCTTTTAAACTACAAACATTTTTTGAGTGTAAAGTCTAAGCTGTAGCCCAGATTTTTAACCCCAGAATTCATATAAAAATAGATGAACATACACATTACATATACTGAGTGTACACTGTTAGAAATGTGATCCTAAGCTGAGTGGCGGTGAGATCTGAGGACTGGGGTTCAAAGCCAGCCCAGGTAGGAAAATCCCAGAGACACTTTTCTCCAATTAACTGCAAGAAAAGTGGAAGTGGCACTGTGGCTCAAGTGGTAGAACATTAGCCTTGAGTGGATTAGCAGAGGAAAGTGCCTAGGCCCAAAGTTCAAGTGCCAAGACCACAACCAACAAAAAAAAATTATAAGTAAAGGAAAGAAAAAGAAATGTCATCTTAGTCACCAGTTCATTGCTAGTATATTCCCTGCTCTCTCAAGATGGACTTTTTTCCCTGTTACGTCCATGCTCTTATTTCTGACTTTTTTTGGAAGCAGAATTATATTACCATTCTTCTTTCTACAAAGTTGCTTGATTAGCAAGCATGATTTAGAAAGGGAGTGCCCTCATAATTCGTGTTCCACGTAGGAGTAATGCTTTCTCTATATCACTCCCATAAATCTACATACTGGACTTGGCTTTATTGTTTCAATGTTGTCTTATTTGTAGAGTCTTTTTATAGTATATTGAACCCTTATACTTAAACACAGAACTTCTCTTTCTCCTATAATTGCTATTGTTTCCCTTACTGTTAACGCATGTACACTTGGGAAATAATGCGCAGCACATACACACATAAAAAGAATGTGTGAGAACCTTCTTCCTATTTAAAATTCGCCTTAATTTACATAGAACTTACAAAGTTTGAACTCAATGTAGTCATTGATAAAGTATTTATAAGCAACATAAATTTCGTATTTTCTCTTTACTAAGTTGTCTTTGAAACACGTGTTACCTCAGGTCCAAAGGTGTCCTTGTGTTATTTCAGTGAACCCAGATCATTCATCATATCTCAAGCAGCACCATCGATTATTACTGGAAATAACAGCTATTGGATGTGGAAACTCCCAGGAGAGGAAATGAACACAGAGGAATGACAAAGTTCATGTTAACTTGTGCTTTCTTTTTTACTGTACAAGAAAAGAATCCCAAGACTTGAAGGAAACTCTGTCCCTGACTTTTTCGAGTGTGTTCTATACTCATATAAAACTTTTCTGTAAACTTCTAGGTGAGAGTATTACAAAAAGAAATAATGTGCCATTTGAAGACCAGCATAGAACAAAAGGAAATAGCGTTGTTTTAAAAGTGTTCTACAGCAAAGAAACAAAGGCATGGAGGTTTTAAAATGTCTTATGTATGGATATTTCACTCCTGAGATGATTCTCTCTTTGCAGGAGACAGTTATCAATTCCTCTAGTCTAGTCCTGAGTTCTCCAGAGCAATAAGAATTCCAAAAAAGCAGGATCCAGTGACTATGATAAGCAAAAGTTCCTCTTCTCAGACTAGTGCTCCTTTAAGGAGGGTCCCAAAGAAATATTTGGGTTTTTTTTTTGTTTGCTTGTTTGTTTGGATTGTGCTGGTTCTGGAGCTTGGCCCAGAGGCTGGACCCTGATCCTGAACAGTTGTCTTTCCTGCCCACCTGCCCCCAAAGCTAGTACACTACTGATTGAGTCAAAACTCCACTTCTGCTTTTTGTTGTTTAATTACAGATAAGAATTTGACCGACTCTCCTGCCTGGGTTGGCTTTGAACTAAGATTCTAAGACAGCTAAGTGGCATCAACTGTATAGACTTTGAGTTTGAAACAAGAAATACTAGATGAAGTTTACTGTAAACCAAATATTTGACAATTTTTAAAATAAAAGACTATGTCCAGCAAAAAAAGCCATAACTTAAGTAACTCAGCAAAAGTAGGTGCACTGAATAATTTTGGAATTATTTTTTCTGCTTGGGAAGTTAATTTACCTTGTCGTTCCTTTGGGGGAAACTTAAAGTCATATTTCGCTTTTTTTGTTGGTCGTGAGGCTTGAACTCTGATCCTCAGTGCTGTCCCTAAGCTCTTAATCTCAAGTTGAGGGATCTACCACTTTAGCAAAAGCACCACTTCCGGGTGTCTTTGAACCACAATCCTCTGATCTCAACCTCCTGAGTAGCTAGGATTACAGGCATGAACCTCCAGGACCTGGCTCATATTTGCATTTATGTGCACTGAATGACACTATGTAGCCGAAGAATGGAAATTTGAACAAAATGATGCCAATGCAGCTTTTCAGAAAAATTGAGGTAGCAATAAATAGGTCCTCCTTTTCCATGTTGTTACATTAATGACTCATGAGCTTTAGGACCCTTACATTAGCATCCTCTGCCATCTGTATAGGTGTAATTAGTATCAGGAAATGTTCATAGAGAAATATAGAAAGACTGAGATTTTTAGAAAGCAAAGGGATCAGGTATGAAAGAACAGCATAGAAGGAGATATGTTTATCACACAGAGATTAAGAACTAGCCTAAGAGATTTAGAATGCTAAAGGCAATGAGGAATAAGCCTAGTTGATAACTAGTTTTTCAATAACCAAAAATGGTTCTCTAGAACAGTTTCTGCTACACCTTAGTTACTATCATTTATTCCTTCCATCTGGAGTTATTTCTTCTCTTGTGTCACAATTGTTAATTAGGCTCTGCCTTTTGGTGTCATGACTGACCAAAAAGATTTACAAATCTCACTTAGACTACCCTTCTCTTTGTGATTAGCAGTGACCACACAAAACCCTGGAATCTTTGAATTACCAGAATTAATCTTCACCTGACATCTAAGAACATTCCTGGCATTAAGTGCTGTGACCTAATGAACAAAACTTTGTTCAACACAGTATCCTAATAAAATAAAGTACATGAATAAGGGACTATTGTCAGGTGTCAGAGTGCAATTATATATTCCAAGTATGTGTTCTTTATTTTGCATTTACTAACCAAAAAAAATTTTTTTGCCCTTACCCACAGACCACTTCCAGCATGAGAGGGCCACCTTGGGTTCCAGCCACATGGGAACGCTGGGCCACCTCCTCCAGCACCCATTCAACCTGTTCCTGTGAGAGAGAGAGAGAGAAAGAAAGTCAGAATTACACTTCATTCAGGTGCTGGTGCCTCAGAATTCTAATCCTAACTACACAGGAGGCTGAGATATGAGGATCATGGTTCATAGCTATCCCAGTCATGAATGACTGTGAGACTCTTATCTTCAAAGAACCACCTGAGAACTGGAAGTGGTGCTATGGGCTCAAGTGGTAGCCTTGAGCTGAGGAACTTGGGGACTGAGCCCAGGCCTAGAGTTCAAGCCCCACGTCTGACAATAAGTGGACTTCCCACCACAAGAAATGGACTGACTAGCACCCATTGTCCTAGGGAGCATGGTAGAGAAGTCAGGCTGAGCTTCCTGTGAACTGAGGTCATAAGTAGGTCACTTGGCTTCTCTGTTCCTTGATTTCCCCACCTGCAAAACTCAACAGAGTGAAGGATCCCCTGTCTTATGGGGATAGTTTAATGATGAAAGAGAGCCATGTTTTGTTTCATATACCCACCTGTTACACGATTAATAATTGGCCCCACCTGAGCCCTTTCCAGTATCTTCCTGTCATATGCTCACAGAATTGCCAAGAACCTTAACTGAAGGCTTCTCCCTCTGTGCCTAGCCATGCTCTAGAAATCCTCTGTATAAATCTATTGTTTCCTCACACTCTCCTGTGAGGAGACTGAGGTCTGATGGTTGAGGCCCTACCCAGAGCTTCACCTTTGGCCAAGAATTGGCTGCTGTGGACTAAGAGTTTGGGATAATCCATCTAAACCGATAAATGAGCATGGCGCTACTTGTCTAACATCCAACTACAGAAGACCTACCTGTTATAGACAGGAGGACTGTGATCCAGCCCAGCCTGAGCATACATTGAGTCTCTATTTCAGAAATGCCCAACAGAAAGGTGGCTCCTCAGAGCCATGGAGAGCAGGGGGTCATGGTGCCCGCAGAGGGGTGTCTGACCTGGGTGGGAGTGGTATTGGGAAGCCAGTCACCTGTGCTGCTGGGAGAATCTGTTGGTTTCTGCTCCAGGTGTGGCAAGCAGCAATGGCGGCGGCATTATGGAAACATGGGCCCAGAGCAGAGGACCAGGGGCAGAGACCGGTTTGGGGCTTTAGGCCAGTTGGCAGGGCGCTATTTTCTGAGGATTGAAACCTGGCACCACCTCGGGAAGGTAGGGACGGGGCCAGGAGGTGGGCTGGCACATCAATTTCCTACTATGCTCCAAAGTCACATCAAGTCTTTTGCTCATCACTCAGCCACCTCTACCTTCCTCAACTGCTGGTAGTGGTGTAAACTAACAGAGGGAATCTAGGTGCTACTGGGAAGCCTGGAATGTGGGCAGGGCCACCATTCTTGTATCCCATTAATCAGAAAGAAACATGAAAGAATGGGGGTGTGGCCGGAATCCTGTGATGCCAGCAGCATGGGCAGAGTCAAGATGACAGAGGGTCCTCCAGCCCTTTCCTATGGAACTCTGTCCAATTCAATTGGGGACAAGAGGGTGACCTGCTTTAGTTGGATGGCTGCACAGATAGTTGTGTATGTCTGTTTGTTGCCAGTCCTGGACCTTGAACTCAGGATCTGGGCACAGTCTGTGAGATGTTTTTGCTCAAGGCTCACCCTCCACACTGAAGCCACAGGACTTCTGGCTTTGTTGGCACTGAAGTTTGTCAGGGGTCTCAAGGACTTTCCTGCTTAGGGTGACTTTGACCATGATCTTCACATCACAGCCTTGTAAGTATCAAGGAGGACTGCTGAGAGCCACTTATTGGTCTTGTTGATGTTCTTGGACAGACCTGGGATTTCCATATCCATGGGTTGAAGTGGTGGGAGCTGGAGCCCACAGTTCCTATCCTGATCCTGCCACGTCCAAATGGCAGGAAATCCTAAGAAACTTGTTCCTATCCACATAATTACCAATGGAATGTGATATATGTGATAATTTAATGCGAAGTTCTTGAATGATTCTAGGATAAAATTATATACAATTATATTATAGGACACTGATCGATTTTAGTTAATATTTTATGAAGCATTTAAACAATCATATTCATAAAATGGAGGTATAATGAAATACCAAAGAATTGGGCCTCACATAATATAAAGGTGCCATTTTTTATGCCAGGACTGGGATTTGAACTCGGTCTGGTTAACTCTGTTGCACTGTGTGGGAAGGGAAAGGTTGCATCCTTAAAGTCAAGAAATTCAAGTATTTTCCTTAGTCCTGAAATAGATCCTCACCATTAGAAATCATCCTATTCATGTACAATTTACACATATGATTTATATTTATATACATATGTAGACTCCATAAGTATAGTTATCTTATTTTTTGTTTTATTCATGTTTTGACCCTTTATGTTATTGACTATTATGGCACATAGAACATTGATTACATTGATTAAATAGGATATAGGTCTACATATGTATTCCACTTCATAACTGACACCGAGGACATTCACAGGAAAGGAAAATATGTGTCACCATCAGCTTCTTATTCCACAATTGATTGGGAATGCTGGCATCGGAATTCATGGCCTACAACTCATGAATGGGTGAGTGTCATCATGCCATCCTGGGGCAAATTGAGTGGATAGGCAGTTTCCAGAACCTGAGATTGTACCCCAGATGTTAAGAAAGTAAGAACAGATTCACATGCAGATGGCAGTATGCTAATAAATATATATCTTTATAGAGTACCAGAGATATCTATACATTATTCAGTTATATAGACTACATTCCTACCAATTCCTCGGTATTGATTATACCTCCATATAATTAATGTTATTGTTTACATCCTTAAACTACTAATGAAATCAATCAGTATAATTAAATTATTGTGTTCCTGTAAATAATAATATTCTTTTTATGCTTCATAAATAATAAATAAAATCAATCATCCTCCTGAAATGATGCAGTCTAATTTTATTTTACTTTATTATATATATATATATATATATGGTATATATATTATATATAGAGAGTGTATATATAATATAAATACCATATATATATATATATATATATATACTACTGTGAAAATACTGTACAGAGGGGTTACAATTACATGGGCAATATTATGAGTACATTACTTATCAAGCATTGTAGCCTACTACTTTGTTTCCGCTTCTCATCCATTCGCATCCTCCTCCCCGCCCCCCACCAATCCTCCCATCCCTCCGCCCTCACCAAAGTTCTAATATTCGTTTTGCACATAACGACTTGTACTTCTCATTGCTGCAAGGGGTCCACCTGTATCCCTATTTAAACGATTTGTTTTTCCCCTTCCCCTCCACAAATTATACCAACATCAAATACAGTGAACGCAGGGGTTATACCGTTGGGGAGGGACATAGAAATCTACAAAGAAATAATCTTATAAATGTGTTAGAGATAATCGCATGAAAGAAAAAAAAACATTTGAATACATATCTTAGGGTACATTTCCCTAACTTCAACTTATCTGACCTTTTCTGCTTGACTCAGACATGTACTATATATTGCAAATAAGGGAAACCATGGGACCTATGTTTCTTTGGGCCTGGCTTACTTCACCTAATATAATTTTTTCCAAGCTTTTCTATTTCCCAACAAATGAGGCAATATCATTCTTTCTGATGGAGGCATAGAATTCCATTGTGTATATACACCACATTTTCTTGATCCATTCATTAACTGAGGGGCATCTGGGTTGGTTCCACAATAAAAGACCCAGAATAAGGTTCTGGGAAGATGGCAGAGGAGAAACTGGAGGCTAAACAAGCTCTCACATAGAAAGCAGTTTTAGAGTTCCAGTGAACAGTCCTAAGCCAGAGAATCACACCAAGTGTGCCATCACAGGACAGACAGTTAGGCCAGAGAGGGAAAATCCAGGCAAGGAGACAGATCTCAGCTCTTGCCAGCAGCTGCCGCGGTAGCGGCGGCGGCGGAGGCCATACTGCCATACCTGAAACAGAGTCCGGGACAAAAGAGCCAGACGTGGCTCGAGTGATTTCTTCAACACCAGCAAGATCCGACAAGGAGCAGACATCTTCATCCTGCAGTTCGCAGACCAGAGACGACCCAGGAACCAAGACTCGGCATGAGTAGAAGCCTGACATCCTCACTCCTTCTCAGGGAGCAGAGGAGGGACGGCCACCCCTCCACACCAGTACCGGAGATCTCCATCATGGATACTGACAAAGCTCGGAGGAGCTACTAGCTCCAACTCAGGCCTTGGAACAAAAGGAGTCATTTAACAGGTCACAAGAACTTAGTGGCGTGACCTGCCAGACTCAACTGCACCCAGGGAAAAGTCACCCAGCTAGGGCACCAGCCCTAGGAGTGGCTTTCCTCACTGGGTAATCAGAACCAGAGGCTGCCCCTCCCTTTAGCAGCCTCAACATCAGTAAACAGAAACCCTGAGAGTGGCTTCAGGCTGGGCTCTGTGAGTTTCTCATAAACTAGCCTCCTGGAAAAGCTACTGTTTGCTGAAAGGCCTCAACTCCACTCAGAACCTGGCCTCATCACAGCATCTCCCTCATTTGTGATACTCAAAGCAGACCCTCCCTCCCATTGAACTAACTGGGGAGGAGGATCGCAAAAACCTGGGTAAAGCAGACCATTTTTCTGCCTATCCAAACAAACTGACTTAAGAAACCAACCAAGCCGCAGGACCACAACCAGACCAGAAACTCCAACCAGAGGCCGATTATAGACACAAGGGAGATACATGATTTTTCCCAACCCTCCCCAAAAAATTAAAAAATATTTTTTTCTTCTTTTTTTTAATGCCTTTAAAAATTTTTTTTATTTTCTAAAACTTTTTTTAAGTTTTAATTTTTACCTTTTTTGAAAAACATTGTTTTCTAGTAACTTTTTTTCCCCTTATAATCTTTATTTTAGGGATACATGGGTGTGTGCGTATTTATTTCTTTTTTTCTTTTTTCTTCTTTTTTAAAATAGTTTTGTTTTTGTTTTGTTTTTTCCTTGGCTAGACTGAACTTCTGATCTTTTTTTTCTTTCTTCCTTATCCTTTTCACCTTTTCCTTTCTTTTCTTCTTCTTTATGGGACTTAATTGTTCTTCTGCACATCCTCAGATAAACCCGTAGTTGATTATTAGACCCTCTCCCCAATTGTGTACACACTTAATCCACAAATTTATTACTCAATTTAAAACTACTGAGACTTAAATTCCTTAATAGCAATACTACCTCATTATACCTATATAATATTTTAAACATTTTTATTTTTAAGTTTTTCACATCTCCTTTATATCCCTCCCCTTCTCTCATTATATTCACGTTCTTTGAATAGTTTGTTCTAGTTTCTGCATATTATTAATTTTTATTTTTCTATTTTTTCGGTCTCTTTTTCTCCTTTCTCTTTCTTCTTGGTTTCTCTATCTCTACTTTCATCCTATCCAACATATTTCCTAGTTTGAGACTAGGACTTAGTTAACTTTCCCTGTACCTTCCAACATCACTCTATTCCTATTTTTGACCCATATCTCTCCCTAACTCTAACAATTTCTGGTTTACCAAATTCTTCTTTGCGGTTCGTAGCCCATTAATATATAGTTGTTTGATGTTGAAAAGAGGTATCTGTTGAACTAGATTGTATCTGCAGACTATTCACTGTGCAAATTTAGACTTTGGTTGATGCTTGCCTTAAGTTAGTGTTCTCGCACAAAACTGGTGTTACTTTCATCCCAAATGGGCAGAGTAAGCCGGATAACCACAAGAAAAATGGCAGGTGTGGGTATCTCCACTCCCACGCATGATAATCAGGGGACACAACAGATAATGAAAAATCCAGAAGAGAGTTCCCAAATAGCTCTACAAACACTGCTGGCAAACATGATAAATGAAAAGATTGAAAACATACAAAGAACTCTGTATAAGCGTGATAGGGAGTGAGAAGAGGCAAACAAAAGGTCAATGCAGGAAAAGATTGAACACCTACAAAGGACTCTGAGCATGAGAGGGAGAGAGAGGAGGCAATCCAAAGGTTTATACAGGAATATCATGAGGGTGAGGAAGCTACTCAAAAACTGATACAGGATTTGCGTGAGCAGCTTGAAAGCATTCAAAGAGAAAGGCAGGAATGGAGTGAACAGGCTGACAACTCTCAAAGGGAAACACAAGAATAGCATGAACAGGAGGAAGCTAAGCAAAGAGTAATTCAGGAATTGAGAGAGCAGGATGGAACTACACAAAGATGCCTAAAGGCATTCATGGGATACACTAACAAAGAGCTGAAGGAAATCAGGGAGACCAGAAAGGGAGTGCTGAATGGAACCCAACAGAAGGAAAGGGAGTCCAAGGAATCCATAACCAATCAACAAAGTGATTTCAGAATGACCACTGAACACCAAATTAAGGAAGTAAAGAAGTCCATACAAGCTCTAAAACAAAGCTTCAACAAAGAATTTGAAACCATCAAAGCTGACCAATTAGAAGGAAAAAAAAGAAAAACACAAAGTAGAAAGTCTTGACATTAGGGTAGACCATGCAGAAGATCGAATCTTGGGGATTGAGGACAGCCTAGATATTATAGAGAAAGAACATACAACAATCTAAGACGAGTACAAGAAATATGATAGATCTACCCAACACTTGGAAGACACCATCAGAAGGCCTAATCTAAGGATAATGGGTGTAGAGGAGCACCTAGAAACATAAGTTAATGGTCTAGGAAATTTTTTAACAGGATCCTAGCAGATAACTTCCCAAACATGCAAAAAGATAGGCCTATTCAGCTACAAGAAGCTTCTAGAAGTCCAAATAGATCAGATCAGAATAGGACATCCCACCGTCACATTATACTCCACAATGGATGAACTAAGGCCAAAAAGCTGCACAGGAGAAAAGATTAATCACCTATAAAGGGAAACCAATTAGAATCACCTCAGATTTCTCAGCAGAGACAATCAAAGAAAGAAGAGCCTGGAATGATGTACGCCATGCCATAAAAAAAAAACAACTATCAACCAAGAATACTGTACCCAGCTAAACTCTCCTTCATAACTGAAGGCCAAATAAAAACCTTCCATAGCAAAGAAAAATTGAAACAATACATCTCCACCAAACCAGCCCTACAAAAGATTCTTAAAGACGTCCTACACATAGAAAACCAACAAGACCACAGTAAAGGCCAAGAAACTGCACCCAAACTGACAATCCAAGAACCACAGGAAGAACCCAGATTTGACAACCCCCAAGAAGGTGTACAACATGGAAGGAACTACCAAATACCTCTCAGTCCTATCTCTTAACATGAACAGACTTAACACTCCAATTAAGCAACATAGACTTTCTAGTTGGATTAAAAATCAAGATCCTTCTATCTGCTGCCTTCAGGAGTCACATCTTGCCCGTAAAAATAAACACATTTTCAATGTGAAAGGCTGGAGCTAAATCTACCAAGCAAACAGCCCCAGATAAACAGGCGGGAGTTGCAATCCTAATATCAGATAAAATAGACTTCAAATTAAAATTTGTGAGAAGAGATAAAGAAGGTCGCTACATACTAATTAAGGGATCTCTCCTTCAGGAGGATATCACAGTTCTAAATATCTATTCGCCAAACAATGGAGCACCCAAATTTATCCAAGAAAAACTACTTTCTCTCAAATCCCACATAGATCCAAAGACAATAATTGTTGGGGATTTTAACACACCACTCTGCCCACTAGATAGATCAACTTGGCAAAAACTCAACAGAGGAACCGCAGTTCTAAACAACTGCATAGATCAACTAGATTTAACAGACTTCTACCGAATATTTCACCCAGCAGCATCAGAATACACATTTTTCTCAGCAGCACAGGGAATATTTTCTAAAATAGAACACATTTTAGGCCACAAAGAAAACTTGTCCAAATTCAGAAACATTGAATTAATACCTTGCATTCTCTCAGACAACAAGGGAATAAAATTAGAACTCATCACCAAAAGCCACCAAACAAAGTCCGGTAACACATGGAGGCTGAAGAACACACTGCTGCATCTCCAGTGGGTCAAGGAAGAGATTAGAAAGGAAATTCAAATTTTCATGCTATTCAACAAAAAGGAGCACCAAATTACCAGCTCCTATGGGACAGAGAAAAGGCAGTACTCAGAGGCAAGTTTATAGCTCTAAGTTCCCATATCAACAAATTGGAGAGATCTTATACCAACAATTTAATGAGACATCCGAACCTCCTTGAAAATAGAAGCTAGATAAACCCCAATCCAGTAGACAGAAAGAAATAATTAAAATTAAATCAGAATTAAATGGATTAGAATAAAAAAAACAACAGAAAGACTCAACAAAACAAAGAGTTGGTTCTTCGAAAAAATTAACAATATTGACAGACCCTTAGCAAATCTTATCAGAAAAAGAAGAGAGCACACACAAATAAATAAACTGAGAGATGAGAATGGAAACATTACCACGGAAACAACCAAGATTCAGAACATTTTAAGGGAATACTTCTCAAAACTTTATGCTAAGAAGTTTAAAAACTTGGCAGAAATGGACCTTTTCCTAGCAAATATTGGCATGCCAAAACTAAACCAAGATAAGTTAAACCAGCTTAACAGGCCCATATCAAGCATAAAATACAAACAGCTATAAGAGACCTCCCAGCTAAGAAAAGTCCAGGACCAGATGGTTTTACAGCAGAATTCTACAAGACCTTCAAAGCAGAGCTCACACCAATAATCCTCCAACTCTTCAATGAAATTGAATGAGAAAGTTCACTTCCGAACACATTCTATGAAGCCATCATAACCCTCATCCCAAAACCAGTCAGGGACTCATCAAAGAAAGAGAACTATAGACCCATTTCTTTCATGAATATTGATGCAAAACTTCTCAACAAAATTTTGGCCAATCGACTTCAACAATTCATCCAAAAATCATACACCACGATCAAACAGGATTCATTTCAGGGATGCAAAGCTGGTTCAATATATGCAAATCAATTAATATTATTCATCACATCAACAGGACAAGGATAAGAACCACATGGTTATTTCAATAAATGCAGAAAAAGCATTCAACAAGATCCAACACCCCTTTATGATGAAGGTTTTGGAAAAATTAGGAATCCATGGAATATTCCTCAATACAATAAAGGCTGTATATGACAAACCTACAGCCATCCTTATACTTAATGTTGAAAAACTAAAGCCATTTCCTCTTAACTCAGGAACAAGACAATGGTGTCCACTCTCTCCACTTCTCTTCAACCTAGTATTAGAATGCCTAGCTACAGCAATAAGATGCAAACATAAAACGGTTCCAAATAGGGAAAAAGAAATAAAATTCTCCCTCTTTGCAGATGACATGATCTTGTATTTAAAGAATGCCATAGACTCCACTTCCAAATTACTCAAACTGATTCAAAATTTTGGCAAAGTAGCAGGGTATAAAATTAACCCCCTGCCGATGTCAGTGACTTAGTTTTTTTATTATTGGTTTGCACGGGGTTTGAACTCAAGTAGTGGCAACTCTTCCCTCACATTGCTACAGATTTACCGAGATCCTGAGTTCAAATCCCTGGCTAGGAAATAAAACTGGTAGAAATTCCAAACCAGGGAGTTCATTTATTTATATCAGGTTAAACAATTTATTTATTTATTTTAATTTAAAATTTATTTATTTATTTATTTATTTATTTATTTATTTATTTATTTATTTATTTTTGGCCAACCATGGGGCTTTACGTCAGGTCGTGGAAATTCTGCCTCAGTTTGGATCTCCCTAGGCTGGGGTGCAGTCTCTGGACCCATTGCCAAACCTGAGATCCTAGGCCCAGAGGGCTTTCAGGAAAAAAATATAGCTGGAAAGCATAAAGAGTTGCGAGCTGCAGAGGGCTGAGGTTTTAGGATTTTTCTCTTTGCACAATGACCATCCTGGATATGAATGACAGGGTTGCAAAGTGGACCTGACCTGCCATTGCTGATGGCTGGTGGGGTATCAGTGAAGTCATAGGCCAACCTGTCAACATAGGCACTGGGTTCAAATCCCAGTCCTGACACTAATGGCAAGAGATCACAAGAGACTCATTCCTATAAATAGGACCACTGATTGGAAGAGTAGTACATGCATTGGTCTAGTCTAAAATTGGATGCAATAATCCTAGAATGCTGATTGATCTTAATTAATAGTTTATTAAGCATGAAAAGAATATATTCATTCCATGATAGTATAATAAATACCTAAGAGTTGGTAGGAACGTAGTAGATGTCATTCAATCATAGATAGTTGGCTCTGGCACATTTCACCAATATATAATGATTTGTATACTATCATATGCCTATCTATGTATTGCTATCTTGGCTAAACCTGGGGGTCAATCTCAGCATGTGGGAACTCCCTCACATCTTCATTGGCAGGAGGCTGCCATGCTCAAACTGAACCATTCATGAATTGGGCCTGCTAGGCCCTGAGTTCAGATCCTTGCATTGCCAGGCATGATGGAGAACACATCTAAAATCTAGATGCTATATGATAGGATATAAACAATGTAATAAATCATATAGGTGTCATCAGAGTCAATAAAATAAATGGTAAATAAATGAATAAAACAAGAAATAAAATGAATAAACACACCAAACACAATATGGACTGAACATCTGTAGGGAAATGTAAATCCTACCTTTAAAATGTATACAAGGAGTATCTTTTCCAGGCCTGAGGCTTGAATTCAGCCCCCGCTATGAGGAGGGAATGGTGGAAGATCCTGAGATACTGGTTTCTGGACCTAGAAAGAGTCATGGAATGCTATCGATCTCATCCTTGAATGAGTAATTAGTGCATGATGCAAGTAAGAAATGATAGGTAAGACTCATGGGGTGTTGATTATTTGTAAAAAACAGTTGATTAAACATGACAACAAGCATCACAGTCATGAAATGGAGGCATCAGGAAAGGTTCAAGAATCGGTAGTTGTGCAGATTGGATTCCATTACAGGTCATCATCTCTCCTACTCTATACAAATATGTACTTATTTGCATACTACCTTCAGCTTAAGAATGGTTGACTATTATGCTCCCCAATCTCCCTCCGGGGGGGCTCAATCTCATGTTCTGGGAATGGCCTAGTTCCTTTGTGGCTCACAGGCTGGTGTGCTCATGAGTACACATTTACCAATTGGGCCTGCTAGGCCCCGAGTTCAGATCCCTGACCTGCCAAAAGATTCATCTTCATGTCAGAAGCCAATTGTTGCACCTGTTTTCCTTTCCTGTGCAAGTCCTGGGTCTCAGCTATGATTCAAGAATGCGTTTGCCACCCTGTGGCCATGGGAATAAGGTGTTATCCATGTCAGCTCAGTTATACTTGTTATCATATACTCAAAAAATACACAATACATCCATGAATAACATACAAAAGAAAGAGAATAACTACACTCAATGCACGATGCAGTCCACTCATGGATGTGGATACATATCCCATGTTTCAATGATGCATTGAGGACCATTTTGGCCTCCCTGGGGCTCAATCTCAGTTATTGGGAATGGCCAAGCTCCTTAGTGGCTCACAGTCTGGTGTGATCATGTGGATCCATTGAGCAGTGGGGCTTCCTAGGCTCCGAGTTCGAATCCCAGCACTGACAAAAATTCACCCTGATGTGAGAAGCCAGTCGTTACACCTATTTTCTTAAGCTGTGCAAGTTCTCAGTCTCCCTAGGGTAGAAAATGTATAGACAACTCTATACTCATGGGAATAGGCTGTCATCCAGTTCACCAGAGTTATATCTTTCATCCTATACTCAATAAAATACACAATACATTAATGAATAAGACACAAAATAAAGAGTGACTACACCGAACCCAAGATGCTGCCCAGCCATATTTGGAAATATAGATCTTCTGTTTAATTATGAAATTAAGACTATATTGGCCCCCACCAGGACTTGATCTCAGGTCCCAGGAATGGCCTAGCTCCTCAGTGGTTCACAGGCAGTTGTGTTCACCATGACCCATTCACCAATTGGGTCTGCTAAGCCTTGAGTTCAAATTCCAGCACTGCCAAAAGATTCATTCTGATGTGAGAAACCCAAGGTTGCCCATGTTTCATGTTTTCCTGTCCTGTGAATGTCTTTGGTCTCATCGAGGATGGAGAATGCTATATAGGCAACTCTATAGACATGGGAACAGGTTGTCATCCATGTCAGCACTGTTATATCTGTCAACACACACAATAAAATACAAAATACGTCCATGAATAAGACACAAAATAAAAAGAATAACTACACTGAATGCAAGATGCATACCACACCTATAGGTAAAGAGAGATCCTATGTTTAAAAAAGGTGGCCTTGCTATTTTGTCTAGTGCTGTGGTTTCAAATCAGGCCCTGGACCAGTCCTGACATTCTAGTCTTCAAGGATGATGAGCTTCTCCTTCTCCCCCAGTGCAACAGAGCTTCCCAGACTTGAGTTCAAATCCCAGCTCTGACAAAAGGTTCATTCTGATGTCAGAAGCAAGTTGTTGCACATGTTTTCCTCTTCTGTGAACGTCTTAGGTCTCAACTAGGATGGAGAATGCCTAGGCAACTCTATAACCATGGGAACAGGTCATCATCCATGTTAGCACAGTTATACCTGTCACCATGCTCAGTAAAATACACAATACCTCCATGAATTATAGACAACAAAAGGAGAACTATGCCGAATACAAGATGCTGTCCACACATGTATGTCAATATAGATTCTATGTTTAAATTATGAATTTATGACTATAGTGAACCACCTTGGGGATCAATGTGAGATCCTGGGAATGGCCTAGCTCATTAGATGCTCACAGGCTTGTGTGTTCACCTTGACTTACTGGCCAATTGGTCCTGCTAGGCCCTGAGTCAGATCGCAGTACTACCAACAAGTGGATTGTGGAGTAAGAACCAAGTGTGAAACTTGTTTTCCTTTTCTCTGAGAATCCTGGGTGTCAGGCATGATGGAGAACATTTCTACAAATCTGGATGCTCTGTGATAGGATGTCATCAATGTAATAAACATAATGGGTTTCATCATAGTAAAATCAACGGTAAATAAATGAATGAAACAGAAAATACAAGGAACAACCATATCAGACATGTATGGACTGAACATCTACAGGTAAGTAAAATCCTATCTTTACAATGTATATAAATAGTATGTTTTCCAGGGCTGGGGCTTGAATTCAGGACTAGTGAACAGTCCTGACTTTCTTATCTTCAAGTACAGTGATCTTCCCCTTCATCCATATAGCTGCACATTTACCTTGATCCTGAGTTCAAATCCAAAGCCAGGGAGCTAATTTTTTTTAAAATTTTCCTCAGCATAGGGTTTGAACTCAGCTCGTAGCAACTCTGCCTCAGCTTTGATCACCCTATGCTGGGGTGCAGCAACTGGACAAACTGCTTCTCCTGGGATCCTAGACTCCCAGGCCTTGCAGGAAAAACAATGCACAGAAAAAATGTTGCCTTTTTAAGTTTTCTTCTTTGCACGGTAACCCTCCTGGGTCTGAATGACACTGTTGCAAAGGGTACTTCACCTTGCATTGATGAAGGCTGGCAGAATATCAGAGAATCCCTAGGCCCACGTGGCAACATAGATCCTGATTTTGAATCTTCATCCTGACACCAACTAATGACAATAGATTGTGAGAAACTGGTTCCAATCCATAGGAATAACAATGGAATGTTATCAATGTCACAGTGGAATGTGTTGATCATGAATGATGCTGCTATAAAATTAAACTGCAATAAATCTCCAGCAGTATTCTTTACGTTGAGGAACGTTTTTGTTATTCTGGATCATATTTTTTTATTTTAATTTTAATTTTTTGTGAACATACTGTACAGAGGGGTTACAATTACATGGCCAAGATAATGAGAACATTTCTTATCAAGCATTGCAACCTCCTCGTTTGTTTACCCTTCACATCCCTTCCTAGTCTTCCCCCCGTGCCCCACCCAATCCCACCTCCGACCCCCGGACGAAAGTTGTAAAGTTCGTTTTCGACATGACAACTTGCATTTAAAATAGTTGCAACGAGTCCACCTGTATCCTAAAATGACTTGTTTTCCCCCATATCCTCCACAAATTATACCGACAACAAATATAGTGAAAGCAGGAGTTATACTGTGGGGGAGGGACATACAAAGCAACAAAGATATAATCTTATAAATGAGTTAGAAACAAATGCATGAAAGAAAAAAACATTTAAAATACATATCTTAGGGTTCATTTTCCTAACATCACATTATTTGATCTTTTCTGCTTGACTCCGACATATACTAGTTATTGCAAATAAGGGAAATCATGGGACCTATGTTTCTTTAGGCTTGGCTTACTTCACTTAATATAATTTTTCCAAACTCTTTCCATTTCCTAACAAATGGGGCGATGTCATTCTTTCTGATGGACGCATAGAATTCCATTGTGTATATATACCACATTTTCTTGATCCATTCATCTACGAGGGGCATCTGAGTTGGTTCCATATTTAGCTGTGGTAAATAATGCTGCAATAAACATAGTTGTGCTGGTAGCTTTAGTGTGGTCATATTAGTAAACATTTGGGTAAATCCCCAAAAGTGGTACTTCTGGGTCATAGGGGAGCTATATGTGGAGTCTTTTGAGAAACCTCCATACTGCTTTCAAAAGTGGTTGAACAAGTTTACACTCCCACCAACAATGAAGTAAGGTTCCCTTCTGTCCACATCCCATCCAGCATCTGTTGTTATTAGAGTTCTTGATTTTTGCCATTCTAAATGGGGTGAGGTGGTATCTCAATGTTGTTTTGATTTGCATTTCTTTTATGGATAGGGAGTTTGAGCATTTCTTCATGTGTCTATTGGCCATCCTTCTTTCTTCTTCAGAGAAGTTTCTCTTTAAGTTATTAGCCCACTTATTTATTGGGCAGTTATTTCTTTGAGGATTTGTTGTTGGGGGATTTAATTTTTTGAGTTCGAAGTATATTTTAGATATGAGACCCTTGTTCATTGTATGGCTAGTAAAGATCTTCTCCCAATCGGTGGGCTTTCTATTGATCTTGCTAGCTATGTCCTTTGCCATGCAGAAACTCTGCAACTTCATGCAATCCCATTTGTCCAACATTTCTTTGATTTGTTATGTTTCCGGGTCTCTATTAAGAAAATTTTGACCTGTGCCAAGGAGACCTAGGGTTTCTGCTACTCCAACCTCTAGTGTTTTCAGAGTGTCTGCTTTGACTCCGAGGTCTTTGACCATTTGGAGTTGATTCTGGTGCAGGGTGATATATAAGGAACTAGCTTTACTTTTCTACAAGTAGTTAACCAATTTTGCCAGCACCATTTACTGAAGAGGCTGTCTTTCTTCCATTCTATTTTTTTAGCTCCCTTATCGAAAATTAGATGGCTATATGTCTGTAGATTCATTTCTGGGTTTTCCATTCTATTCCATTGGTCCTGATGTCTCTTCTTATGCCAGTACCAAGCTGTTTTGATTACTATGGATTTATAGTAAAGTTTGAAATTTGGTATTGATATTCCTCCAAGAGTGTTCTTCCCGTTAATTAGCGTTTTTGCTATTCGGAGTCTTTATTGTTCCATATGAATTTTTGGATTGCCTCTTCTATTTCCTTGAAGAATGAGGTTAGAATTTTGACAGGTATTGCATTGAATTTGTAGATAGCATTGGGAAGTATTGCCATTTTCACGATGTTAATCTTTCCAATCCAGGAGCTTGGGAAGTTTTGCCATTTTTTAAGTTCTGTGTTGATTTCCTTTTTCATGATTTTAAAGTTTTCATCATAGAGGTCCTTCACTTCTTTGGTTAAGCTAATTCCTAGGTATTTTATTCTTTGTGGGGCTATGACAAATGGAGTTGTTCTCCTAATTTCAGACACACTTTTCTCATTGTTGGCATCCAGAAAAGCCATTGATTTTCGAGGGTTAATTACATACCCTGGTACTTTGCCAAAGGTATGATTCAGCCTGAGTATTTTGGGAGTGGAGTCTATGGCATTCTTTAAATACAAGATCTTGTCGTCTGCAAAGAGGGAGAGTTTTATTTCTTCTTTCCCTATTTGGAACCCCTTTATGTCTGCGTCTTGTCTTATTGCTGTAGCTAGGCATTCTAATACTAGGTTGAAGAGAAGTGGAGAGAGTGGACACCGTTGTCTTATTCTTGAGTTAAGAGGAAATGGTTTTAGTTTTTCAATATTAAGTATAATACTGGCTGTATATTCGTCATATACAGCCTTTATTGTATTGAGGAATATTCCATGGATTCCTAATTTTTCCAAAACCTTCATTATAGAGGGGTGTTGGATCTTGTTGAATGCTTTCCCTGCATCTATTGAGATAACCATGTGGTTCTTATCCTTGCTCCTGTTGATGTGATAAATAATATTAATTGATTTGCGCATATTGAACCAGCTTTGCATGGCTAAAATGAATCCTGTTTGATCGTGGTTTATGATTTTTTGGATGAATTGTTGAAGTCGATTGGCCAAAATCTTATTGAGAAGTTTTGCATCAATGTTCATCAAATAAATGGGTCTAGAGTTCTCTTTCTTTGATGAGTCCCTGACTGGTTTTGGGATGAGGTTTATGATGGCTTCATAGAATGTGTTCGGAAGTGAACTTTCTCATTCAATTTCATTGAAGAGTTGGAGGATTATTGGTGTGAGCTCGGCTTTGAAGGCCTTGTAGAATTCTGCTGTAAAACCATCTGGTCCTGGACTTTTCTTAGCTGGGAGGTCTCTTATAGCTGTTTGTATTTTAATGCTTGATATGGGCCTGTTAAGCTGGTTTAACTTATCTTGGTTTAGTTTTGGCATGTCAATATTTGCTAGGAAAAGGTCCATTTCTGCCAAGTTTTTAAACTTCTTAGCATAAAGTTTTGAGAAGTATTCCCTTAAAATGTTCTGAATCTTGGTTGTTTCCGTGGTAATGTTTCCATTCTCATCTCTCAGTTTATTTGTGTGTGTTCTCTTCTTTTTTCTGATAAGATTTGCTAAGGGTCTGTCAATATTGTTAATTTTTTCGAAGAACCAACTCTTTGTTTTGTTGATTCTTTCTGTAGTATTTTTTATTCTAACTCATTTAATTCTGATTTAATTTTAATTATTTCTTTCCGTCTACTGGATTGGGGTTTATCTAGCTTCTATTTTTCAAGGAGATTCAGATGTCTCATCAAATTGTTGGTTTCAGATCTCTCCAATTTGTTGACATAGGAACTCAGAGGTATAAACTTGCTTCTGAGTAGTGCCTTTCTTGTGTCCCAGAGGAGCTGGTAATTCGGCTGCTCCTTTTTGTTGAATAGCATGAAAATTTGAATTTCCTTTCTAATCTCTTCCTTGACCCATTGGAGATGCAGCAGTGTGTTCTTCAGCCTCCTTGTGTTACCGGATTTCGTTTGGTGGCTTTTCCTGGTGAGTTCTAATTTTATTCCCTTGTGGTCTGAGAGAATGCAAGGTATTAATTCATTGTTTCTGAATTTGGACAAGCTTGCTTTGTGGCCTAAAATGTGTTCTATTTTAGAAAATGTTCCCTGTGCTGCTGAGAAAAATGTGTATTCTGATGCTGCTGGGTGAAATATTCGATAGAAGTCTGTTAAATCTAGTTGATCTATGGAATTGTTTAGATCTGCGGTTCCTCTGTTGAGTTTTTGCCGAGTTGATCTATCTAGTGAGCAGAGTGGTGTGTTAAAATCCCCAACAATTATTGTCTTTGGATCTATGTGGGATTTGAGAGAAAGTAGTGTTTTTTGGATAAATTTGGGTGCTCCATTGTTTGGCAAATAGATATTTGGAATTGTAATATCCTCCTGAAGGAGAGATCCCTTAATTAGTATGTAGCGACCTGCTTTATCTCTTCTCACAAATTTTAATTTGAAGTCTATTTTATCTGATATTAGGATTGCAACTCCCGCCTGTTTATCTGGGGCTGTTTGCTTGGTAGATTTAGCTCCAGCCTTTCACATTGAAAATGTGTTTATTTTTACGGGCAAGATGTGACTCCTGAAGGCAGCAGATAGAAGGATCTTGATTTTTAACCCAACTAGGCAGTCTATGTGGCTTAATTTGAGAGTTAACTCCGTTAATGTTAAGAGATAGGACTGAGAGGTATTTGGGAGTTCCTGCCATGTTATCCACTTTCTTGGGGGTTGCGAAAACTGTGTTCTTCCTATGGTTCTTGGATTCTCAGTTTGGGTGCAATTTCTTTTCCATTATTGTGTTCTTGTTGGTGTTCTATGTGTAGGACATCTTTAAGAATCTTTTGTAGGGCTGGTTTGGTGGAGATGTACTGTTTCAATTTTTCTTTGCTATGGAAGGCTTTTATTTGGCTTTTAGTTATGAAGGTGAGTTTAGCTGGGTACACTATTCCAGTTTTTAGGGCATGGCATACATTATTCCAGGTGTGAAATCTGAGGTGATTCTAATTGGTTTCCATTTACAGGTGATTAACCTTTTCTCCTTGACAACTTTAAGGATCTTTTCCTTGGTCTGAATTGATCCTGTGTTGTTTATAATGTGATGGTGGGATGTCCTATTCTGGTCTGGTCTATTTGGAGTTCTAAAAGCTTCTTGTATTTGAATAGGCCTATCTTTTTGCATGTATGGGAAGTTCTCTGCTAGGATCCTGTTAAACGTATTTCCTAGACCATTAACTTCTGTTTCTAGGTGCTCCTCTACACCCATTATCCTTAGATTAGGCCTTCTGATGGTTTCTTCCATGTGTTGGATAGATCTCTCATATTTCTTGGATTTTTCTTGGATGGTTGTATGTTCTTTCTCTACAATGTTTAGGCTGTCCTCAGTCCCCGAGATTCGATCTTCTGCATGGTTTAACCTACTGTTGAGACTTTCTACTTTATTTTTTATTTCTTTTCCTTCTAGTTGGTCAGCTTTGATGGCTTCTAATTCTTTGTGGAAGCTTTGCTTTAGATCTTGTATGAACTTCTTTACTTCCTTAATTTGGTGTTCAGTGTTTATTCTCAGATTGTTTATGGTTTCCTTGAACTCCCAATCCTTCTGTTGAGTTCCATTCAGCATTCTCTTTGTGATCTCCCTTACTTCCTTCAGCTCTTTGTTAATGGATCCCATGAATGCCTTTAGTGATCTTTGTGTATTCTCATCCTGCCCTCTCTATTCCTGTATTACTCTTTGATTAACTTTCTCCCTTTCATGCCATTCTTGTAGGTCTCTTTGAGTGTTCTCAGCCTGCTCACACCATTCCTGCCTTTCTCTTTTAGTATTCTTAACCTGCTCATGCAAATCCTGTATTAGTTTTAGAGTAGCTTCCTCACACTTATGATATTCCTGTATAGACTTTTGGATTGCCTCCCCTCTCTCCCTATCAAGCTCTTACAGAGTGCTTTGTATGTTTTCAATCTTTTCATTTATCATGTTTGCCAGCATTGTTTGTAGAGTTGTTTGGGAAATCTCCTCTGGATTATTCATTATCTGTTCTGTCCCCTGATTATCATGAGTTTTAGTTGAGGTACCCGGACTTTCCATTTTTCTTGTGTTTCTCTGGCTTACTCTGCCCATTTGGGATGAAATTAACACCAGTTTTGTGCTAGAACACTATCTTAGGGCAAGCATCAACCAAAGTCTGTATTTGCACTGTCAATAGCCTGCAGGTACATTCTAGTTCACCAGATACATCTATTCAACATCAAACAACTATATATTAATGGGCTACGAACCGCAAAGAAGAATTTGGTAAACTAGAAATTATTAGGTTTAGGAAGATATGTGCGTAAAAAATAGGAGTAGAGTGATGTTGGAAGGTACAGGGAGAGTTAACTAAGTCCTAATCTCAAAGCAGGAAATAGTTAGGATAGGATGTAAGTAGAGAGAGAGAAAGAAAAGAAGAGAAAGGGAACAAAAAGAGACCCGAAAAAATAGAAAGGTAAAAATTAGATATAATTTAGAGAATTGAAAACAATTTCTTCAGAGAAGAACATGAATATAGTGAAAGAAGGGGAGGGATATAAAGGAGATGTGAAAAACTTAAAAATAAAAATACTTAAAATATTATAAAGGTGTAAAGAGGTCGTACTGCTATTAAGGAATTTAAGTCTAAGAGGTTTTGAATTGAGTAATAAATTTGTGGAGTAAGTATGTACACAATGGGGGATAAGGTCTAATAATCGAATAAGGTTTTATCTGAGGATGTGCAGAGCAGAAATTAAGCCACATAAAGAAGAACGAAAGAGAAGAAAAGGTGAAAAGGATAAGAAAGTAAGAAAAAGGATCAGAAGGTCGTAGAGCTAAACAAAAAACAAAACAAAACAAAAACAAAAACAAAAAAGAAAGAAAAACGCACACACTCTTGTACCCGTAAAATAAAATTTTAAGAGGAAAATAAAATTACTAGAAAACAATTTTTTTTCTAAAAATTTCGAAAAAAAATTATAAAAGGTACAAAAAAAAAGTTCTTTATTTTTTTGGGAGGGGTGGGAAAAATCCTGTGTCTCCTTTGTGTCCATAACCAGCCTCTTGTTGGAGTCTCTGGTCTGCTTGGGTTCCTGTGGCTTAGTTGATTTCTTAAGTCAATTTCTTTGAACAGGCAAAAAAAATGCTCTGTGATCCTCCTCCCAGGTTAGTTCAATGGGAGGGAGGTCTGCTTTGAGTATCACAAAAGAGGGAAATGGCTTTTTTCTCGAGTTTGGAGATGCTGCAATGAGGCTAGGTTCTGGGTAGAGTTGAGGCCTTTCAGCAAACAGTAGCTTTTCCTGGGGGCTGGTTTGTGAGAAACTCACGGATCCCAGCCTGGAGCCAGTCTCAGGGTTTCTGTTTACTGAATTTCAGTTGATTGTCGAGGATGCTAAATGGAGGGGCAGCCTCTGGCTCTGATTACCCAGCGAAGAAAGACACTCCTGGGGCTGGCGCCCAAGCTGGGTGACTTTTCCCTGGGTGGAGCTGAGTCTGGCAGGCCAAGTTAGGTTCTTGTGACCTGCTAGATGACTCTAGATTTATTCCAAGGCCTGAGTTGGAGCTAGCAGCTCTGCCGAGCTTTGTTGGTATCCAAGATGGTGATCTCCGTTACTGGGGGTGGGGGAGGGCTGGCCTTCCCTCCTCTGCTCCCTGAGAATGAGTGAGGACGTTAGGCTTCTACTCACGCCGAGTCTTGGTTCCTGGGTCGTCTCTGGTCTGCGAACTGCAGGATGAAGATATCTTCTTCTTGTCGGTTCTTGCTGGTGTTGAGTAGAATCCGCCCACATGCCACATCTGGCTCCTTCATCCCGGACTCTATGTGATTCAGTTATGGTGGCTGCAGTTTCTGCCGACACCCTTGGGATTTCTTTAGATGATGTATAGTCAGATGCCTTTGTATGAGGATACAAAAGTGAAGGATACAATTGTTAGGGTAGGGTTAGAAATGCGGCTAAGTGGTAAAGAGCTCGCTCAGCATGCCTGAATACCAGGGTTTTAAACTTCAGTGCCACATACTCAGAAAAAGCAGAAGCTGTGGTGTGGGTCAAGTGCCTAGCCTTGAGAATAAGAAGCTCAGAGACAGTACCAAGGCCCTACAATCAAGCCCCAGGACTGTCAAAAACAATAGGTCAGATGCCAGTGCTCACACCTGGAATGCTAGCTTCTCAGGAGGCTGAGAGCTGAAGACCACTGTTCAAAGACAGCCTAGGCAAGGAAAGCCTATTAGACTCTTATATCCAGTGAACCACCAAAAAACCCATGTGGCGCTGTGGCTCAAGTTGTATAGTGTTCGCCTTGAGCTGATGGGTTCAGGGACAGTGCCACACTTGAGTTTGAGACACACAATTGGAAAAAAGTGAGGCTTAATCAAAGAATTTTTCCTATTTGCTAATTATGAGAACATTCTTTGCAAAATGAACACTGATGGACACCAGAATAGAACTAGAGCTGCAGGCTCAAGTGTAGCAGATCCATATGCCCAGCCTCTCAGACTCTAGCATTTTAACCTTGTGTTCTACTGGGTTCTGAAAAGTCCAATGTTGAAAGGCTTAATATGTTCCCCAAACCCTTTGTGATAAGCAGTTGACTTGTATTGTCAATGTCATTGCAATTCTGAACCAAGCCGAACACCAGTAGCTCAGTCCCGTCACGCTAGCTCAGGAGACTGAGGTGTCAGGATCACAGGGTGAAGCCAGCGAGGGCAGAAAAGTCTATGACACTCAGATTTCCACTTATGAAAGATCAGATGTTCAAGAGCTTCCTTTGTTTCCTTTGGTGATGAGAAGTACTTGTACTCTAAATGTTCTTAGAGTTCTTGAGCTATAGAAGCAGGAAAGAAACATTATTGACCTATCCTGGGTTCAAATAAAGTTCTCAGGACCCAAACCCTAGCCATGTTAGCAGGAAGAACTGCAGTGTAACACTGTAATTGAAGGCAGAAAACAGTTTCAAAGCCAAGCTAGATGCAGAGAGTAGGCCTACAGGATTAGGAGGCAGAATGTACACACTCATCAGGGAAGGGAGCTGCAAAATCACTTCATTCATTCCAGGAACAACCACCTATGGGGGGAAACCTGAAACAATTGTTAAACTCTTCAAACAATGACTAATTAACCTTCCTCCCTCAGGTGAAGGGAGCCTCAGCCTACCTTTAGGTTACCAATAGAGAGCCAGTTTAGTGGGTGAGAGGGGAGGAACAGAGTAGAAAGTAGAAAAACACTGCTCTCTGGTCTTAAGGAGTGGGTTTTTCACTCACCATCTGTCATATTTGAAGGCCCTTCTTCTATCTCTGCCAGTCCTTTCTCCTTCCTTCATTCTCCACGTCATTAATGCAAATCTCCAATCCCTGAGTTAGAAACTAGGTCTGCCTGTTTGACTCTGTGGCCTTTGGCTGCCTGAGAAGTGGAAAAGAGACAGTCTTCCTGCCCTATGGTTGTGGGAAGACGATGCTGGTGTCCTGGCACACTGCAGAAGGCCTCATGACTGGGAATTGTTCCCTTCTTTCCTCCTGACATCCAAGACCAGATTCATCTATCATCTTTCTATCTATCTACTGAATCTATCTATGGATCTATGTATTTGTGTATGTATGTATGTATGTATGTATGTATGTATGTGCCTATATCTATCTATCTACCCACCTATCTAGATATCTCTTTGCCAGTTCTTGGGTTGAAATAAAGGCCAGGACACTAGTCTCTAGCACAATACTACTTGAGCCACAGCACCGATTCTGGCTTTTTCTGTGTATGTGCTCCCAAGGAATCATACCCAAGGCTTCTTGCATGCTAGACAAGCACTCTCTCAGTAAACCACATTCCCAGCATCCTCATCTTTTCCTTAATGGTAGTTTTTACATAAGTATGCTACCATTTTACGTCCCCAAGTTAAACTTTCTGAATACTGGTTACTTCTATGAAACCTGATCTTCTCTTCCCCTGTCTGATTTGTGACTATTCTTGCATTGGTCCCATAATAAAATGTAAATAAAGGCTGCTGAGAGCTTCAGGATGCATTATATAAGGACACAGGCCTGGAACCCTGGAAGAGAAAAGCTATGGGCCTGAAATGAAGACAATGATGTGGTATGTGCAAGGAGCATATCTGAAAAATAATCCAGTAAATAAAAGGAGAAGAATTGCATATGGTCTGTTTGCACTCAGGGAGGTAATATACACACATAAGTGCATTGGGCACTGATACATAAACTTGGCCTTCTCTTTTTGTGGCCATCCCAGGGCTTGAACTCAGGGCCCGATGCATTCCAGAGCTGTTTTGCACAAGGCTGAGGCTTTACCACCACCACAGATACACTTCCACCCATCTGGTCATTAATTGGACATAAGCACCTCCCAGGCTTTCCTGCCTGGTCTAGCCTCTGTCTCCTGCTCGGCTTTCTCCCTCAATGCTGGAGCTCTACCCTCTGGGCCACTGCTCCACTTCTGGTTTTCTGGTGGTTTGTTGGAGTTAAGAGTCTCACAGACTTCCTGCTCAGGCTGACTTTGAACGGCGATCTCCCAAGTGGCCTCAAGGAGTTTTCCTTAGGGATTCACCGAGTAGCCCCTCCACACAAGCCCTTAATCTAAATTTTAAGAGGCACTAGAGAAAAAGAGATACATGAAGATGCTTCTAGTGTGTTCTAGATACTTAAGGTTAGAGACACACAGCACTCATAATTATTAGATCATTTTATAGGTAAAAGGAGCAATGTAGACAGTATGAGGATTGCTCCAGCTTTTGGTCCTCTCATCCTGAGACAGTAAATTCACTGCAGCTCAATGCTAAGTGACAGGGCTGACATGTCCTGTGGACATTTGCTGCCAAATCCTGTGACACTCACTTCTCACTTTTGGCTTCAAACCTGTGACCAGAGGAGAAGATGAGGAGAGAAAATCCTTCTCAGTGAAAGCAGCTATAAAGAATATTTGGTAGTTAACTTATAAATTCAAGCCATTGGAGTGACCCTGTTAAGAAGTCAGATTGTTTAGATTCAAAAATGAAGAAGAAAAGAAAGAAGGTGCCAGCGGCTTCTCACTTTAATAGCTGCTCTTCAGCGGCTGAGATGTAGAGAATCTGAGTTTGAATCCAGCCAGCATAGGAAAGTCCATGACACTGTTATTTCTAACATATCACAGAAAAACCCAGAAGTGGGGCTCTAATTCAAGGTTAATGCACTACCCTTGAGCCAAAGGAGCTCAGGGACAATGCCTCGGCTCATAGTTCAACCTCGGATATGCCACCTGAAAAAGAGCTTGTACTTCCATGTGTTTGGGTATGTATGGATTTATTCCTATAGGTGAAGTTCCAGAGTAGCTATGATGAACATCACCAAGCTAGGAAATTTGTATTCAAGAAAATGATTTCATAACAGAGACTGCTTTCATGAAAGTGCATGTTCCAGGGCTCCCTTCACTGTTCTCATTGTAGCCTGAGGATTTCTCTGCATCCCAGGCCTGCTGAAAGAAGTCTCTCTCATTGTCTGGACAGGCAGACAAAAGCCTCATTCTTGTACAGCTGTGTAACAAACAACTATCCAGGTCAGATAGTGAGAATGATTTTGGGCGGGCTCTAACAGTCAGGAGAAATAGGTCTCTTTGTACCCCAAACTATCTCTCTCCCCAGTGCTCTGGTTTGACAGGAAGTCTTCATTTGTGCCACCTCCCGTGGCAGGACAAGTTCTGTGCACTTATCCTGCCTTTGGAAACTATATTCCAGTATTCAGATACAGTGCTCAATATAATTCAGGATACGTTCTGGCAGACAACCAGGGCACTGAACCTCATGAAGTGTTTCATTGAGGGCGATGATGGGCATATGATGCCTCTCTTAGGTTTCTAGAAGCTTGGAAAAATCTAACCACATATCTAATATCACAAAGCTTCCTGTCATCTAGGGCTGGTGAATCTCACCAGGTTTTGAAACTTTTGACCTCTCCTAGTTGGTCCCTGGGTGGCTAGGTTTGGGGGTTGAACACAGGGCTGGGGTGCTGACCATGAGCTCAGTGAAGGCACCCACTGCTTTACCATTTTTTGTAACAGCATCACTTCTAGGCTGTGTGTGTGAGTGTGTGCTTGCACATGTGCTCTGGTTCAAATACCATTCCTGGAAGTTGAATTCAGAACCTGAGCTCTGTACCTGAGCACTGTAACTAGTTTCTCTTGTACAAGGATAGCCCTCTTCCCCCCCTCTTCCACTTGAGCCAGAGCCACTTCAGGCTTTTTTTTTAGTGATGTGGTCCTGAGAAATCAAACCCAGCGTTTTATATATGCAAAGAACTCTACTCCAAAGGCATATTCTCAGCCCTCTACTTCAGGTTTGTTAGTTTGTTTCTGTCTTTTTGTTGTTGTAGGAGTTGAAGTCTGGGCCTGGGTGCTGTCCCTGAGCTCTTCAGCTCAAGTCTTATGCTCTACCATTGAGCCAAAGCACCATTTCAGTTTTTCTGGTGGTCCATTGGAGCTTAGTGTCTCAAGGACTTTCCTGCTCAGGCTAGCTTTGAACCATGATCCTCAGATCTCATCCTCCTGAGTAGTTAGTATGACATGCATGAGCTACAAGCACCCAGCTTCAACTTCAGGTTACTTAGTGGTGAATTGGAGATGATAGTCTCATGGGACCTTTTGTGTCTGAGATAGTTTGGAACCCAGATCCTCAGATCTCAGCTTCTTGAGAAGGCAGGATGACAACCTCAGCTATCGACCCCTAGGTGGCACTCTGCTGCAAGGGGGTCCTTGGCTCCACGTGGTGGAGTGCTAGCCCAAGTGGTAAGGGGCAGCACTCAGGCCCCCCTAGTTCAAGGTTCATGAGTGAGAAAAAACAAAACAAAAAATTGAAGAGACAACTCATTACTTTTCAGTAATACATAATTTTTTCTCTGACATAGGGACATATCTGAGCCTCAATATTATTGTCTGCATAATCATCTCAGTTGTGGGGCTCTTACAAGGACCTGATGAAAGAATGCACCCTGTAAAGAACACAGCACATGGCACTCTTTGCATGACTCAGCACACAGCATCCTGTGAAAGACTCAGCACCCAGCACCCAATGCAGGACTCTGCACACTGCACTTTGTGAAGGACTCAGCACATAGCACCATGTGCAGGACTCAGCACAGAGCACCTTATGAAGGACTCAGCACATAGCTCTATTCAACAAGCTGCCATTAGAATTAGGGTGCTCTCATCAGTATCACCGTTCTTTGAGGAACATTTCACAAACCACACAAGTTCACATCTAATGGTTTATTGGGTTGTTGTTTTTCTTGTTGGGGGGGGTTAGTCATGGGGCTTGAACTCCAAGCATGGGGTACTGTTCTAATACCATTTGCTCAAGGTTAGAACTCTACCACTTCAAGCCATATTTCAAAGAGTCTAGCAGACTTCCTGCCAAGTTTTAAAGCCACCGAGCAGCCCGGATGTTGGTGGTAAGCCAGGGTAAACCAGGATGACAGGGCTAACCCATGGAGCTGGGTTGCAACAGTTTACATCTGGCCAAATCAGGTTAGGTGGCAGCTGTCAGCACCAGACTACTAGCTTTCTCTGTGATGAGATCCTGTCTTTCTCTAGTTGCAGTTGAACATTCTACCTTTTTGTGGCGTCAGTCCTGGGGCTTGAGTAAGGGCTTTGACACTGTCCCTAAGCATCTGTGCTCCAGGCTAGCACTCAATTGATTGAAAGATAGCAGAATGCCGCTGACTGGCTCTTTCGGGAAGACGGAGGACACCTAGTGGAGATAACTGGAACATGTGGGGAGAGGGCAAACAGACAACTCACACACAAGAGGAGTGAATGCTGAGTGCGATTTATTGCAGAGGATAACAAGCTTTTATAGATAAAAGTCTCCATGAGAAAGGGCAAAAGGTTACATAATCTTGCTGCAAGGCTTTGTTCTTGGGTGGTCACCAGCTGGTCGCCTGATCTTGTATTTTGTATGATGAGCTATGATGATAGGCACTTGTTTCAGGCTTTTCATGTATTTTTTAAGAAATACAATTGGTTTTGAGATGTTTATCAGCTATTAACCATTAACCAGAGCATATGGGCAAGGTGCTGGACAGAAAGGCATGAACTCTAGTACTTTATTGTTACTTTTGTTGAGTTTTGTACTTTATGCATTTCAAATCTTTTCTAAGCAATTGTGCTTCTTTGCCATTCTTTTAGAGGGTCCCCAATTTGTGGCCAAAACTCATGATATTCAGTATACTTAGTTAAATCTGGCCACATATCAAATTCCAGCTCATAGTGTCTTCTCTGTAACCCTTTCACATAATCATTTACTCTTCTCCATAGAGGCCTTAACTGTCTCATAAGATCTTTTTTGTTTCTTATTTGATAGTAAGCAACAAGGAGGCCTAGATCTAGCAAGTCTCTCAGTAAATGGAAGAGAGTAATAGGAAGTTTTTTTTTCTTAAGAGTTTACCCAACGGTTGCCATCCTTATCATACACACCTGTAAAAGGCTATGGATCTGGGGGAAGTCTTTAGGGTCCTCTAGATAATGGAGGAGCCTACCATTTTCCTCTGATAAGCCATTTCCACCTTCCATCTACCAACCTTTTAGGAATCTTATTTAGCTTTTGGTCTAAATATCCCTCTACATCATTCTTATCTACAGGATATCTATATGGCTCTATTGTATATGCTTCAGGATTAAAGGGAAGTCTCCAATAGCCATATACACTTTCTGCTCTAGCCGTGCCTACAGCTTCTTGTAAATCTCTTACAAACAATTCCTTCTGCTGAAGTGATATCATGAAACCCCCAATACTTTTAAATTTACTTATGACTTGTCTAATAGCCTCCATAAGAGGGGCTTTCAGGGTAGCACTTAACTCTGGTAAGTTAGTCATATTCTCAGGACAATCATCGGATGGTGGGGTCGTCATCACTTCCAAGAAAGAGACCTGAATAAGGGAACGTTGAACATGAGAAGGTAGAACAAGCAGCAGGAACAGTAAAAGATTAATAGGCACTCCTATACAGCGAAGAAAAGAAAAACAGGAACAGGAACATATATTTCCCAGGGGCTTGCCAGCCTTTCCAGGAGGTAGGCCTCTTTGAAGCCCCATTCTCTGAGGTAGACTTCTATGAATTCCCATTCTCAGAGGTAGGCTTCTGTGAGGCCCCATTCTCAGATCTGATAACAGGTGTTCCATGCTAAGCAGACTCCACTGGAGTAGGCGTGGCAGCAGAACTTCTGAGTTTTCTGTTTATGTCACACTGAGGAATCGAACCCAGGGCTTCATGCTTACTAGGCGAGCACTCAACCACCAGGCCCCAGGAGTGAATGAGGCATAGATAGAGATTGGTGTATATAAATATTATATACACAAAAAGATGTCTGTATATTATTAATTTATATTACTAATTACTACCAATTATTAGGTATTAAATTATGTCTCCTTTTAATGATGTGTCCCAGTAAACAATTAATAAAACATTAATTAAAATTACTCAATATCCTATTATTATCACATATGTACATACATCCATACATGTAATCACCTTTTATATAATGAGACAGATGTCTATATATTATTAAATTGTGCATTAGCTGTTATTACTAATAATTAGTTATTTATGTTTCCATGCAATTTTTATTCTGTTAATGCTTAATAAATTATTAAACTTAATGCATATCCTGTAATTATTGTGTCTATTTTTATCCTAAAATGATTCACTACTAATTCAATCATTTTTCATTTATTGTAGTGACAATTCTTCCATTTATGACTTTTTTTCATTTATGACATCCTATTACATGGCTTATAAATTTGCATCTGAATTATACATCCTACATATAACCGAGTACTTTCAAAAAAAAGAAAACATGTGTCACGCTTGGCTTCTCACTCCACAATTACGTTTTTGGCAATGCTGGGATCTAAACTCAGGGCCTAGAAGGTTCAATTCATGAATGATTGACTGTCAGCACAGCAGCCTCTAGCCAATTCAGCTGCCAGGCCTTTCCTAGGCCCTGAGATTGAGCTCCAGATGTTGACCCCATGTGGAGCTTAGTATAGTTATTCATTTTATTTTTGTTTTATTCATGTATTTACCATTTATTTTATTGACTGT
This sequence comes from Dipodomys merriami, assembly GCF_024711535.1. Lineage (NCBI taxonomy): Eukaryota > Metazoa > Chordata > Mammalia > Rodentia > Heteromyidae > Dipodomys > Dipodomys merriami. The sequence goes on along the minus strand of NW_027202571.1, from coordinate 2,611,962 downwards.
TATTACACATGAAATATTTATTACATTTATTACATAGGATATAGATTTGCCTATATATGAAACTTCACACCTGACACCCAGGACTTTCACAGAAAAGGAAAAAAGAGTCACCATGGGCTTCTTAATCCACGATTCAATTTTTGTGAGTGCTGGCAACTGAATTCACAGCCTACAAGACCCAATTCATGAATGGGTGAGTATCAACACACCAGCCTGGGGCATATGGAGCTGACAAGCATTTCCAGCACCTGAGATCGAGCCCTAGGCATTGGCAAAATAAGAACAGATTGACATGAAGATGGTAGTACACAAATAAATACAGATATTTATAGAGTGCCAGAGATGTCGATACATTCTTCAGTTATATAGACTACATTTCTACCAATTCTTGGGTATTTATTATGCCTCCATGTAATTAATATTATTGTTTTCATCCTTAATGAAATATTAATTAATTCAATCACTGTTTGGAAACTATTGCGTCCATGTAATTAATAGTATTCTTTGAATGTGTCAAAAAATACTCATTAAAATCCATTAGCCTCGTAAAATCACTCTAATTGTACAGTAGTATTCAGAAACAACCAAATCTACCTTGCCATTCATAGTCTTCCATCAATATTCCTATGAATAGGAACGAGACTCTTAGGATTTCCCTTCATTTGTAGGGGACAGGAAGGGGCTTCTAACACAGGACCTATGTTGACGTGTTGGCCTATGGCTTTCTGGGTAGCCCGCCAGCATTCAGCAATGCCAGGTTATCAACATTTTTCAGCCGTGTCATTCAGACACAGGATGGTCACCTAGCAAACCAAACAAATGTAAAACTGGCAGCCATCTGCATGTTGCCAGTTGTTTGTTTGTTTGTTTTTCTGTGTCTCATTAATTTATTTTTTCCTGTCAACATTTGGGGCCCAGGAACCCAGGTTCAGCTGTGGGTCCAGGGGCTTCACCCCAGCCTAGAGTGATCAGAGCTGAGGCAGAATTACCACGACCTGAGTTCAAGCCCTGTGCTTGACAAAATAAAAAGAAATAAATAAGTACATACATTGATACATTAAAAATATTTAAAATATTATGAGGCTCCTTGTCTTGGAATTCATGCCCATTTATCTGCCAGGCCTAGGATTTGAACTCAGGCTCTGGGTAAATATGCAACACTGTGGGGGATGGGGTAGTTCACCGTGCTGGAAGACAAAAGGCAGGCCTGTTCCTAGGGCCTGAATTCAAGTCCTAACACTCTAAAGAATAGTATGCGTATACATTTTAAATACATGATTTATATTTACATACACGTTTACTGCATAATGTGATTAGTGTAGTTATTCATATTATTTGTGTTTTATTTCTTATGTATTTTAGTGAGTATGATTACACATACACCATTTTTTGCATCTTTTTACGTAAGACATAGATTTGCCTATGAATTATACATCATCCTGAGACCCAGGACTTTCACCGATAAGGAAAACAAGTGTGACAATTGGCTTTTCCACCAGGATTAAGTTTTTGGCAGTTCTGTGACTTGAACTCAGGGCCTAGAAGGCCCATTTCATGAATGGTTAAATGTTAGCACACCAGTCTGATGCAAGAGAAGTTGGCAGGCAAATTTGAGGACCTGAGATCAAGCCCTAGGAATAGCCAATATATAAACAGATAGATGTTTAGATTGCAGTGTGTGTGTGTGTGTGTGTGTGTGTGTGTGTGTGTGTGTGTGTGTTTACATATGTATATACATCTATAAATATATACAGAGAGAGACAGAGAGACTTTTACGTAGATTCTAGTGTGTAACCCTGTATAAAGAGTGATGTCTATAGCTTATTTTTATATATTCCATTACTACCAATTATTTGGTCTAAAATTATGACTCCATTAATTAATCACGGTAGAACACTTAATAAAGAATTAATCAATGACCTATATTTATTGCATGCAATCTTATACTGGAATGACTATCTAATTAGTAATTCAGTTAGTACATTTCAAACATTCTATTAGTGTTCCTATACATAGGAACAAGTTTCCTAGGATCTTCAGCAGTGTATAGGTGGCAGTATTAGGATCGAACTCAGGGCCTAGGTATCTGGGTTGGACTCAGGCTTCACTGACAGCCCCCAGCCTTCATTCATGCAAGCTCATGTAAATTTTCAAGCTGAGTCATTGAGACCCACGAGGGTCACAGTACTAAGGAAACAAAGGTAAAACTGTTGTGTAAAACTTTCTGTTTTTCTCCTCCTCCATTTTTGTTGGTTTGATGTACTTTTGCCAGTGCTGGGAGTTGAGCTTGGGTCCTAGGATCCCTGGATCATTTGTGAGTGTAAAAGCTGCACCCCAAACTATGGTAATCATGGTTTAAGACACAATAAAATGGTTAGTTGAGCAAAAGGAGCTCAGGGAAAATGTCTAAGCTCACAGTTCAAGCCTCAGACCTGCCACAGAAAAAGAGCCATTAATTCCCTGTGTCTTTGTATGTATGCATGTATTTGTATCAGTGAACATCCAGTGTTTTTATGAAGAAAGGCACCCAGCTAGGAAATTTGCTTTGGATAGAATGATTTCATAGGGCAGAGAGTGCTTTCAAGACAGTGCATGTTCCGGGGTTACCCTCACTGTTCCCAGGGTAGCATGAGGGTTTTTCATACTCCAGGCTGCTGGAGGAAGTCCACCTCATTTGTATAACAGGCAGACAAGAAGCCTCATTCCTATAGAGCTGTGTAACAAATAATTCATCTGGGCCATTTAGTGAGGATGAGTGTGGGCATGCTCTGAAGATCAGGAGAAAAAGGCCACTTTGTACGCCAAGCTATCTCTCTCCCCAGTGCTCTCTTTTGACAGGAAGCCTTCATTTGTGCCACCTCAGGTGGCAGGCCAAGTTCCCTACACTCATCCTGTCTTTGTAAGAATATCTTTCTGTTTTGAAACAAACTACTACCATTAATTCAAGGGTCCTTCTGGCAGACAACTCGGGAGCTGAACCTAATGAAATTATTCATTATTGGCAACGGTGCTTGAACTCAGGACCTTATCACTGTACCTCAGTTTCTCCTGTACAAAGACAGCACTCTACCACTTGAGCCATAGTGCCACTTCAGTGATGTGGAACATTTCTATGGATGTGGTACTGAGGATTCAAACCTAGGGTTTCACACATACAAAGCAGTCTACCCCTAAGAAAAATTGCCAGCACTCCACTTCAGGTTTCTTTCTTTCTTTTCTTGTAAGTTAGAGGAGTTAAGTCTGGACCTGGGTGCTATCTCTGATCTCTTCAGTTCAAGTCTAGTGCTCTTCCACCTGAGCTACAGTGCCCCTTCAGGCTTTCTGGTGGTTTATTGGAGGTAACCATCTCAAGGAATTTCTTGGCCAGGCTGGCTTTGGACCATGATCTGAGATAGCTTTGAACCGAGATCTTCAACTTCCTGAGCAGGCAGGATGATAGACCTCAGCTAAATACACCTAAGCCATGACACTTTGCTTCAAGTGGGTTCTTGGTTCTGCATTGTAGAACGTTAGTCATGAGCCCAAGTAGAAATTCAGTACCTAGGCTCTGAGTTCAAAGTTCATGATGGAGAAAACTAAACCAAAACAATTGTCTGCAGGAGACAAGTCACTAGAGCTCAGTATATACATAAATTTGGCCCTGCCTTGGGGACATATCTGAGCCTCAACTTTCTCATCTGCACAATCATCTTACTTGTGTAGCTCTTATAAGGACCAGATGAAAGTAAACAACTCATGAAGGACTCAGCACATAGCACCCTGTGAAAGACTCAGGACACAGTACCCTATGAATGACCCAGAACCCCGTGAAGGACACAGCACCCAGCACCCCAGGAAGGACTCATCATATAGCTGTATTGCATAAATTGTCATTAGATTTATGGTGACTTAATCAGTATCACCACTCTTTCAGATACAAGTCACAAACCACACAAGTTTATATCTAACGGTTTAGAGGGGTGGGTTTTTGTGGGGAGGGTCATCAGCCTCGGGATTGCATTCATAGGTTGGAGGTACTGTCCTAAGATATTTTCCTCAAGGCTAGAGCTCTACCACTTTGAGGCACAGCTCAGAGTCTCCCAGACTTCCTGCCAGGGCTGAGTTTTCAACCCACCAGTGTCTGATCTCATCCTCCGAGCAGCAAGGGGTGAGCCAGCAGCATCTGGTTCCATGGTTGACCTCTGGCTAAGTCAGGTTAGATGGCAGCCATCAGCTTCAGACCCCTACCTTGCTCTGTGATGAGATATTTGAAATCCTGGCCTTCTATACTTGCAGTCACAACATTCTAATTTGTTTTTGGTGCCAGTCCTGGGGCTTGAATAAAGGCCTAGACACAGTCCTTAAGCTTTCATGCTCAACACCAGTGCACCACTGCTTGAGTGACAGCAGTACTTCCAGCATATTCTGTGCATGTGATAGTGTGAAATCGAACCCAGGGCTTCATACATACTAGGCGAGCACTCTACCACTGAGCCTCAGGAATGACAAGTGTAGAAATAGATATGTAGATTGTTACACACACACACACATACATATAGAAGTATATATATATATGTATGTATGTATGTATAAAACAAGACAGAAATGTTTGTATATTAATTAATATATATACTACATTACTACCAATTATCGATAAATTAATCCTTCGTTTTCTTAAGTATTATGGTTGAATGCATAACAAACTATTAATTGAAAATTAGTCAATGTAGTATAATTACTGTGTATAATTTTATAATATAATCATACACTAACTACTAATGTAATTGTTACTTTGCAACATATCATTCATATGGATATATATCAGAATACGTTTCTTAGAAACTACTGCCATTCATAGGTGGCAGTCCTGGGATTCGCACACTGGGCCTAGGTTGCTGATTTTGGCTGTGCCTTCCCTGATAGCCCACTAAACATCAGCAGTGCAAGGTCATGTACACTTTCCTGGCCCTGTCATTTAGAACCAGGATGGTTGCAATTCAAAGGAAAAAACAATGTAAAAATGCCTTCTAGGACTTCCCAGTTTTATCCTTCTCCTTTTTTTCCTCTCTTCTTTCTTTTTTTTTCAGTTTTGCAGCCAGAACTATGGGTCTGGATGATGGCCCTCAACTCTTCAACTCAAGGTTATCGCTTTACCATTTGAGCCATAGCACTACTTCCGTTTTTTTCTGCTTATGTGGTGCTGAGGAATCAAATCCAGGGCCTTATGTATGCAAGACAAGCCGTCTATTACTGAGCCACCTTCCCAGCACTTCTTTTTTTTGCCAGTCCCAAGGTTTGACCTTGGGTCCTAGTATCTCAGGATGGGCTGTGGGTCCTGAGGCTGCACACCAGCCTAGGAAGATCGAAGCTGAGACAGAGTTGCCATGAGCTGAGGTCGAGCCCCAGGCATGGCCAAAATAAAATTAAGGCCCTGGCTTGGAAATTGCACCGTTTTTCTGACAGGCCTGGGATTTGAACTCAGGGTCTGGGTAACTTTTTGCCACTGTGAGGGAGAGGAAGCTCACCATCATTGAAGAAAAGAATTTCAGCCAAGTTCCTAGGGCCCAAATTTAAGCCCCAGCACTGAAAAAAATAATATTCATATATGAGATTTATTTACATACACGGGTTTAATCCTTATGCCATTTATTACCCTTATATTTTTAAATTTTATTTAGTATTATTTCATATATAGCATCTATTTCATTTATTACATCTTATCATATGGATCTATTTGCATATGGATTATACATCTTAATGAGACCCAGGACTTTCACAGAGAAGGAAAAAAATATCACAAAATTGGCTTCTAACTCCACATATAAAATTTTGGCCATGCTGGGATTGGAATTCACAGCCCACAATGCCCAATTCATGAAAGGATCAGTTGTAGATAAAAGGCTTTGGCAAACTGAGCTGCCAGCCAGTTCTGAGGACCTGGCAACAAGCCATAGTAGTGATTGATATATATAGATATAGATAGATGTAAATATAGATATAGATAGTTAGATAGATGTATAGTTTGCAATATATATGAGAGAGAATGTGAGGATATTAAATTATATATATTATGAATTATGATTAAATTATGCCTCCATTTAATGAAGTATCATGGTTGAATACTTATTAAAGCATTAATGTAAAAGTAGTCGGTATTCTTTAAATGGGTGAATCTTACCATGGTGCTAGAATGGAAGACATAATCCACTACATTTTGTGTGGCATTCTATAAGAAAATCATGAACCAGCTGCAAATTTAATTGTTACTTTTATAACATTCCATTAAGCATTCACATGAATAGGAAAGATTTTCTCCAGATCTCCTTCCATTTGTAGGTGGCAGTCCTGGCATTCAACTCTAGGCCTGGGTAGTTTACTTTGAAATGCAAACCATTAGAATGACACTGTGAAGATTTCAGTTCGTCACAATGAAAAAAACAAGAAGAAAAGAAAGGCAGGTGTCAGAGGCTCCTGCCTGTAATCCTAGCTCTTCAGGAGTCTGAGAGGTAGAGAATGCCTGTTTGAATTCAGCTGGGAATGGAAAGTCCACAGCACTCTTATTTCTGAGGAATCACAGGAATAAAAAATCGCCATGAATGGGGCTGTGGCTCAAGGAAGGAGTGCTACCCATGAGCAAAAGAAGCTCAAGGACAGTGCCTGGGCTCATGATAAAACCCCCAGACATGCCAAACAAACAAACAAAAAACCAGTGACTCTATGTCTCCCCATGTATGTATGCATGCATTTCTATCGGTGAAGGTCCAGAGTCCCTATGATGAAAGGCACCCAGGTAGGAAATTTGCTTTGAATAGAATGATTTCATATCACAGACAGTGTTTTCAAGACAGTGCATGTTCCGGGGCTCCCCTCACTGTTCCCAGAATAGGCTGAGGTTTTCTCTGCACCCCAGGCTGCAGGAGGAACTCTGTCTCATTGTTGGAACAGGCAGAGAAAAAGCTTTACTCCTGTACAGCTGTGTAACAATCAATTCATCTGGGACAATTAGTGAGGATGAGTGTGGGCAAGCTCTGAATGCCAAGAGAAAAAGCCCTCTTTGTACCCCAAGCTATCTCTCTCCCCAGTGCTCTGTTTGGACAGAGAGCCTTCATTTGAGCCACAAAGATAACACTCTACCACTTGAGCCACACAGCTACTTCAGGCTTTTTTCTAGTGATGTGGTACTAAGGAATCAAACGCAGGGATTCATACATGCAAAGCACTCTACCCCTCAGACACATTCCCAGCACTCCACTTCAGGTTTCTTTCTTTCTTTTCTTGGAAATTGGAGGAGTTGAAGTCTAGTCCTGGGTGCTGTCCTTGAATTCTTCAGCTAAAACAAAGCACTCTACCACTTGAGTTACAGCATATCAGCAGAATTTTGGTAGGTCACTGGAGAGAAGCCTCTCAAGGATTTTGCTGCCCAGCTTGGCTTCGGGCTGTGGTCCTCAGCTCTCAGGCTCCTGAGTAGCTAGGAAGACAGGCGTGAGTTGCCGGAGCCCAGCTTCCACTTCAAGTTTCTAAGTAGTGAATAGGAGATAATAGTCTCATGGGAACTTTTGTGTCTGGGATAATTTAGAACCCAGATTGTTACATCTCAGCTTGCTGAGTACGCAGGATGACACACTTCAGCTACAGACACCTAGACTGTAACACTCTGCTGCAAGGGGGTTCTTGGCTCCACATGATAGGATGCTAGCCATGAGCCAACAGGGAAGGGTCAGTGGCTAGGCCCTTAGTTCAAGGTCCATGACTAAGAAAAATAAACCAAAACAATTGTCTGCAGGAGAAAACTCCCTAGACTTAGGTACATACATCTTTTTGTCCCTGTCATGGGGCTATCTGAGCCTCAAGTTTCTCATCTGCACAATCATCTGACTTGTGGAGCTCTTACAAGGACCAGATGAAAGAATGTACCCAGTGAAGGACTTAGCACACAACACCTCATGAAGCACTCATCACATAACTGTATCCCACACACTGTCAGTAGAATTAGGGTGCTTTCATCAATATCACCATTCTTTCAGAAATACATCACAAACCACACCAAGTTCACATCTAATGATTTAGAGGGGTGGGTTTTATTGGGTAGGTAGAGTCAGCCACGGGGATTGCACTGAAAGGTTAGGGGTACTGTCCTAAGATCTTTTGCTCAAGGTTAGAGTTCTACCACTTTGAGCCACAGCTCAGACTTTCACAGATTTCCTGCCAGCACTGGGTTTTTTAACCCACCTGTGTCAGATCTCAGTTCCCAAGGATCTTGGATGATTGGGTGAATGATCCAGCAGCATCTGGTTGTGTGGAGCTGAGTTGCAGCAGTTTACCTCTGGCTAAGTCAGGTTAGATGGAAGCTGTCAGCACCAGACTCCTGGCTTGCTCTGTGATGAAGTATTTGCAGTCCTATCCTTATACAGTTGCAGTCAGAACGTTCTATCTTTTTTTGGTGCCATTCCTGGGTCTTGAGTAACACAGTCCCTAAGTTTTATGCTCAAAGCTCCTGCTCAGCTGATTGAGCAACAGCATGACTTCTGGATTTTTCTGTGCATGTGGCAGTGAGGAATCGAACCCAGGGCTTTATACATATTAGGTAAGCACTCTAATACTGAGCCCTAGTAGTGACAAGTGAATAAACAGATAAATGTGTAGATTTGTAGATAGATAGATAGATAGATAGATAGACAGACAGACAGATGTAGATGCATGAAACAAGAGAGAGATGTCTGTATACTATGAAAATGCATATATGATATTACTACCAATTATTGGCAATTAAATTATGCCTTCCCTTTTTAAGTATCATGATTGCATACATAATAAAGTATTAATTGAAAATTAGTCATAGTAGTATAAATGTTGTGTAAAATTTTATAATATAATCAAACACTACTTATTTAATTGTTACTTTTATAACATTCCATTTGTATGGATGTACTTGACAATGGGTTTCTTAGAATCTCTGACATTCATTATTGGCAATCCCAGGATTCGACCTCCACACCTAAGTTGCCACTTTCGGCTATGGCTTCCTTAACAGTCCGCCAAACATCAGCAATGCAAGGTCACGTACTCTTTCTTTGCCTTGTCATTTACATCCAGGATGGTCACAATACAAAGGAAAAAAAATAAAACCATCTTCTTGAACTTCTCAGTTTTATGCTTCTCCTTTTTTTTGCCAGCCCCAAGATTTGAACTCTCCTAGGATCCAAGGGTTGGCTGTGGAAGAGGTGCCAAGACTTGAGAGCAAGCCCTGTGCTCGGCTAATAATAATAATAATAATAATAATAATAATAATAATAATAATAATAATGCCCTGGTTTGGAATTTACACTATTTTTCTGGAAGGCCTTGTATTTGAACTCAGGGTCTGGATAATTTTGTGGCACTGTGGATGAAGGGGAAAGGCTCATCATCCTTGAAGATAAGAAATTCAGAACAGTTCCCAGGGCCTGAAATGAAGCCCCAGCACTGAAAAAAGTAATATTAATATATGAGATCTATTTACATACATGGGTTTAATGAATATGATGTTTATTACCCTTATTTATTTAGTATTATTACACATATAACAGTTCTTTTATTACATCATATCACATAAGATATATTTGCATGTGGATTATACATCATACTGAGACCCAGGACTTTAACAGAAAAGGAAAAAATAATGTGTCAAAATTGGCTTCTTACTCCACGAATAAATTTTTGGACATGCTGGGATTTCAACTTATGGCATACAATGGCCAATCCATAAATGGGGTCACAGTCTTAGCACACCAGCCTCTAGCAAACTGAGCTGCCAGAAAGTTCTGAGGACCCGTAATCAAGCCACAGGAGTACACAATATAGACAGATAGATAGGTAGATTGGTAGATAGATAGATAGATAGATAGATAGATAGATAGATAGATAGATAGATAGATAGATAGATAGATAGATAGAAAAGATAGATAGATGTATAGATATATATAAATGCAGAGAGAGAGGGAATGTGAGGATATTAAATTATATATATAATAACCAATTATTAGTTATCAAATTATGCCTCCATTTAATGAAGTATCACGTTTGAATACTTATAAAAGCATTAATTAAAAATTAGTCAATATCCTTCCATTAGCGAAATCATACCATGGTGATAGAATGAAACACATAAATCCAATAATTTTTATGTGGCATTCTAAAATATGATCATGAATTAATTGCAAATTTAATTATTACTTTTATAACATTCCATTAGCATTCACATGAATAGGAATGAGTTTGTCAGGATCACCTTCAATTTGTGGGTGGCAATCTTGGCATTCGAACTCCAGGCTTGGGTAGTTTACTTATAATGCAAACCATTGGAATGACAGCGTGAAGATTTCAGAATGTTATGATTACAAAAAAGAACAAGAAGAAATGAAAACCAGGAGCCAGGGGCTCCTGCCTGTAATCCTAACTCGTCAGGAGGCTGAGATATAGGGAATGCCAATTTGAATTCAACCGGGAAAGAAAAGTCCAAGACATTCTTATTTCTAAGAGATCACAGGAAAAAAACAAACATGAATTGGGCTGTGGCTCAAGGGCCGAGCACTACCTTTGAGCAAAGGTGCTCAGGGACAAGGTCTAGGCTCATAGTACAAACCTGGAACTGTCCCCCACCCCAAAAAATAGGCAATAACTCCATGTCTCTGTGTGTGGATGGATGATGGATGGATGATAGGCATTCAGCAGGTTGCCCATGCCCAGCCCTCTAACCTGAGCAAGCTGGGACAAGCCTTGAATTGTACTAAGTCTGAGCCTACAGCTAACTGAACAGCCATTACTAACTGAAGCCCGATGGGACACCTAGGAGCCAGCCACTGCCTCTAGGGAGACCACAGTACCTATACTGTAGGAGTTGTAAAAGTTTCTGGCTCCATATTCTCTATCCCTCTGTAGAATGTGAGACTAGACCTCTGGGGCATGGTGGCTATCACTCATTTATCATTCCTCATTGCTGAGTCACAGGCTGGTCCCAAATCTTGGCAAAGATATGAAATAGTCAGTAATATCTAGGCCGAAAGTGATATGCCAATCAATCTCACCCTCATAATTCCTTTTATACGTGAGACTTGGTCTGTGAATGTGGCTTAGTAGTAGTGTGCTTACCTAGCACACACTAAGCCCTGGGTTTGATTGCTCAGTAGAACACAAACAGAAAAAGCCAAAAGTGGCACTGTGGTTTAAGTGATAGAGTGCTAGCCTTGAGCAAAAGAAGCTCAGAAACATGCCCGGAACCTGAGTTCAAGCCCAAAGCATGGAAAAAAAAGTGAGCCTGATGAGACATATTCTTCTGGGACTCAGAGGAAGATCAAGGTTATAGGTAAGAGGTAGGGTAGACGGCAGGTGCTGGTGGCTCCCCCTGTAAGCTCAGATCTCAGGAGGCTGAGATCTGAGGATCCCAATTGCAAGCAGGAAAGTCTATATGAGACACTTTTCTCCAATTAAACATCCAAAAAGCCAGAAGTAGAGCTGTGTCCCAAGTAGTAGAGTGTTAGCATTGAGCACAAAAGCTCAGGGATAGGATAGCATCCAGGCCATGAATTCAAACCCCAGGACTGGCACGCACATGCACACACACACACACACACACACACACACACACACACACACACACACACACACACACACACACACACACACACCAAGATAAAGCATTTGCCAGTCAGCCTGCAAAAGTTCCATCTCTAGCAACTCAATATTAAAAAAAAAAGAGGGTGAAGGGAAGGAAAGACTTGCTCCACGAGGTGATATAACCAGTGCCAAAGTTCCACAGGAGTTCTAAGATGTGGATTCAGGACAGAGGGTCTCAGGCAGAGGGTCCAACATGGGCAAAGGTCCTGAGGTGTGGTGGAGAGCAGATGGTGTGGGTAGGATGAAGGTTCTGTGGCTTCAGACAATTCTGGGAGGACTTTCAAGGCTGGGTCAAGGTTTGTACTTGAGTCACAGGTAGGGTACACGGTCTGGTCCCAGAATGGGGTCCAGGGGGAAGATTAGCTTGCTTTTTACCAGGTACCCCAGCCATTTCCTGTGGCTGGAAGCTTATTTTTCACAGTTCTTGACCCTCAGACCACCTTTGCGTGGAGGAGTCAAGGCAAACACAGGGAAGAAAGCTTGCTTAAGAAAAGCTTCTAGCCCAATGCCACCAGTGGCTCAACCCCTGTAAATCCTAGCTACTCAGGAGACTGAGATAGAGATCATGGGTCAAGCCAGCTCAGGGGAAGAAAGTTAGTGAGACTCTTCTTGCTAATTAACTACCAAAAGCCTGAAATGGAGCTGTGGTTCAAGTGGTAGAGTGCTAACCTTGAGGGAAAATGTTAAGAGACCAGAGCCCAGGCCCTGAGTTCAAGCCCGCATACTGGCACAGATACAATAAAGAAAATCTTTCAGGAGCTCCTAGTCTATTGTGGTTAAAGGCCAGATCAGCCGGCCACCGGTGGCTCACACCTGTCCTCCTAGCTCCTCAGGATGCTGAGATGTAAGGACCACGTTTCAAAGCCAACCCAAGCAGGAATCCGGAGACTCTGATCTCCAAGGAACATCCAGAAAACCGGAAGTGGCTCTTTAGCTCAAGTGGTAATCTGAAGAGCTTGGGGACACCACCCTGGCCCAGACTTCAAGCCCCATGACCAACACCTGGCCTGCTTGGACCTCCCTCTGTTGTTCTAGGTAGTGTACTTTCCAGTGGGCCACTGAGGGTCTCCCAATATCTAGGTGTCCTACAAGTCTTGAGAACAGCTTGTTTGGAGGCCATTACCTATAGAGCAAGCCACAGTAACAGAGAAGGGTTGAGCCTTGGGGCATGGAGATAATCAGAATGGCATCTGTCATGGGTGTAATGTGGATCTGACCAGTAAATTGACATCTTAGACCATGGTTCTGGGCCAAGAGGGGCAGAAGCTGCAAGATATCACACCAGGTAATGCCTATGCATGTGGCATCATATGAGTGTGAATTTGTCAGGCACACCTTGGGCAGGTGTTGAGTTGGGCTCATGAAAGAATTGTAGGCTCAGGAATTCACAGCCAGCTGGTTGGTTCTTGTAGTAGTCACTGTCCCTGGAGTCCCAGGGACTCAGAGGCCTGCTTTCCACACCAGTGCTCAGGGGCAGATGAAGGTCTGTGATCATGGGCTGACTAGAGACGAGCATCCATACTGTCCTTCCCATGGTCCTGTGGCCCCGTACATGGATGTATCTCTTTAGAGTTTACTGTGACTATGACTCAGGACTGCCCCCAGTTCTAGTTCAGCTTATCATAACCACCTTGTGTGTGTGTGTGTGTGTGTGTGTGTGTGTGTGTGTGTGTGTGTGTGTGTGTGTGTGTGTGTGTGTGTGTGTGTGTGTGTGCACGCATGCATAAGCATTTTGGGACTAGGGCTTGATCTCAGGGCCTGGGCTCTGTCCCTCACTTTTTATATTCAGGGCTAGCGCTCTACCAGTTAAGCCACAGCTTTTCTTCCAGCTTTCTGGTGGTTATTTGCAGAAGAGAGTCTCACAGATTTTTCTAGCTGGGCTGCCTCTGAATGGCAATCCTCATATCTCAGACTCCTGAGGAGCTAGGAATATGAGAGCATGAGTTATTACCATCTGGCCACAGTTTCTTTCTTGGCTAAAACAGACTACCTCTCTCCAGTTGAGCACCCATCTACAGCTACCCCTCCTAACCCTGGCTTCAGATGAAACATAACCTCCTCCCATGAGGAAAAATAATGGGATCAAGTTTAAGCTTTATGTTCTTCACACAGTCAGGGGCTGCTGGGAGTTGATGTGGAGGTCAGAGATCTATGCCAGGGCGAGAAGACAACTGTTAGAACAGAAGAGATTATAAAAACAGAGCCTTGCAGCTGTATGCCATTGGCTCATTCCTATAATCCTAGCTACTCAAGGCTGAGGCCTGAGGATCAATCAAGATTCAAAGCTAGCCTGGGCAGACTCTTATCTCCAATGAATCACCAAAAAGATGTGTAGCAGAGCTACTGTAGTTCAAGTAGTACAGCATCAACCTTGTGCAAACAAGCTAAAGCATACCACCGAGGCTCTGAATTCAAGCCCTGGTAAACACATGCACACACACACACACACACACACACACACACACACACACACACACACACACACACACACACACACACACACATCCTTAGCAGGTGCCAGTGGCTCATACCAGCAATCCTAGATACTCTAATGGCTGAGCTCTTAGGGTGGCAACTTGAAGCCAACCCAAGCAGGAAAATATGTGAGACACTTCTGTCTATTAAACTACTAAAAAAGATGAAAGGTGAGCTGTGGTTCAAGTGTTAGAGTGCTAGCCTTGAACAAAGGAAGCTCAGGGACAGTGCCAAGGTCTGAGTTCCAGCTCAAATAATTTTTTTAAAGACACCCCGCCCCCAACCATGCCAAAAATCCAGATCTTGGTCATTCTAGATCTCACTTCCGCTCCTGTCACTTCCACAGCACAAGTGGCCAGTATATGGCCAGCACTGGGTTAAGAAGTGAACTTACACAAGAGGTACGTAGCCAGATCAAGGATAATGCCACAGAACATTGAGGTACTAGCCAAACCAGTCTCTCATCCCCCAGTTCCCTGACCCTAGAGATCAAAATCTGTGACTCTGTATTCTGGACATCAGGAATTATCTAGAAGGGCCTGAGAGATCCTGCTAGGGCCAGAAGATAGACTTGCCTGCAAAAAGATATCGACCAATATTTCCAAGCCACCTTGGCCTCACCTCCCATGTAGCCCCTCATCATCCTTGCTGGGTCAGCCTTCAGTCAGCCCTCAAGCTCGAGTTGGCCAGAGTCACTGGTAACCACCCTTCCTCCACTCCACTGCAAGCCTGCTGGGAGTAGGATGTGCAGCCAGAGGCCCAGCTGAAGAAAAGGACAAGACATCGCATGACAACTGATTCTGCCCCCCCTCCCCCAGAGGCAGGGGAGAACATATGCTAGCTGGCCCTGCTGACCCAGAATCCTTTGGAAGCAGACAAAGATATGGACAGTCGAACTTGGGCTCCAAAGAAAAACTGGAATATTCAGGTATCTGGAAATTTAGAACTCATTATAGATCCTGATAGGGGGCTAAAGGCAAGGTTGCCATGGAGGATGGGCACCATACGAATTCAGGAATAGGCAGACAGGCACTCAGGTAGTGGACAGAGAAAGATGAGGGAAAAATACACACACACACACACACACACACACACACACACACACACACACAAATATATAAAAACAAACAAACGGGTAGCCCAAGGCCCTGAGCACATGAATATCCCAACCCCCGAGAAGATGGCAGTATTGTCCTCAGACCAAGTGTAGACAAAACTCAGAGCCTCTCACACATCTGGAATGGCTCCTAACACAGCATAGCATTTCCTACTGTACACAACGCTATGAAGAAAACTCAGCCACCTTATTTTTGGTTGTCGGTCATAGGGTTTCAACTTTGGGCCTGCACACAGTCCCTCAGCTCTTCAGCTGAAGGTGTGCGTTCTAACACTGGAGCCAGAGCACCACTTCCGGTTTTCTGGTGGTTCACTGAAGATAGTCTCACAGACTTTCTTGCCCAAGTTAACTTTGAACTGTGATCCTCAGATCTCAGCTTCCTGAGTAGCTAGAATGACAGTTGTGAGCCACTGGCATCGCCCAAAGAGCCACCTTCTTACACAGAGTACTTTCCCTGATGATGATTTTTGCTCAAAGCCAGTGCTCTACTACTTGAGCCATGGCCCACTTACAGTTGGGGTTGGAGATGAGACTCTCATGGGACTTTCCTGCCTCAGTTGGGAAATAAGATCCTCTGTATCGCAGCCTCCCAAGTAGCCAGGATGACAGGCATGAGCCACCAGCACAGGGCTTATGGTCTCTCATTCTTTAGAATTTCCACCTAGTCCTCCTCTAGACAGTACCACCTAGACACTCTTTAACCTCCCTCAGGGACAGCAAAGTGAGGCTTGGAATCTGGGGGTATCATGGACATTAAAGGGCTCCCTTCACATCACTACCCCTCTCTAAGTTCCCATCCACCTCCTCTGGATGGCCTAGTCATCTGGGCAGATCAGACCCACTAGGTCATCTGGGGGCTGCCCTGTATCCCCCTGCCCCTACCAACTGGTACCTGAGGATTTCTGGGGCCAGCTACTCCATATCCAGTTGGAAGACATTAGGAGGGTTGCTGATAACCAGTTCCATGGGTGCCCGGGCAGTAGGAGTGTCCAAATCCCCTCTTTCAAAGGAGATACAAAGCATAGATGGATCTACTAAGAGCTACAGGGCAAGGCCATCCACCTGTCACCTAGGTCCCTTGGAGTGCTGTTATATGTTGACAGTCCTGGGGCTTGACCTCGAGGCCCAGGCACTGTCCCAGAGCTACTTTTGCTCAAGGCAAGTGCTCTTCCACCTGAACCATGGTTCCACTTCTGGCTTTTTCTGTGTATGCGGGACCTAGGAATCAAACCCAGGGTTTCCTGTGTTGCTAGGCGAACTCACTGCTGCTAAGAGACAATCTCAACCCTGGATAGCTGTTCTTCTGTGACACTTTGGGCCTGTCTTGGGACAGACTTTCACATCTTTACTGAGTTTGTCACCACTAGCCCTGGCTGGAAATGAACATGCTCAGCTATGTTGTCCTTTATCTACAGCATCTTTGCTCTCTGTTCTTCCTGTCAGATCCTCCTTGTTAAGCAAGACCCCCTGTCAAGTGCTGCCTCTAAGAAGCCTGCTCCAATCACCCTGGCAGAGAGGGATCTTCTCTGCTCTGCAGGCTGCTGGCCTTGTCAAGCTCTGCCTACCAGCTGGTGTGTGTTCAGAAAGCACAAAGGGGGAAGGTCTGGCTTTTACCACCCAATTTCTGAAGGCTCTGATACACTACCCAGAGACTGGTGCTGTATCACACTCTGGAAGAGAGCACTCAAGGCTCAAGCAGTCTGGGGGCAACACATGGGACCCTTTCTTTATGTGGGCTTGTACTGAGGATCTGGGAACTGTCTCTGAATTTTTGTGCTCAATGCTGGTGCTCTATCACTTGAGCTACAGCTCCACTTCTAACTTTTTGGTGGTTCCATGGAGAGTAGACCCTAACTGGCTTTCCAGCTTATGGCTGGCTTCGAACTTTGATCCTCAGATCTCTGCCTCCCAAGTAGCCAGGATGTCAGGCAGGAGCCTGAGCCAGAGGTGACAGTCACCACAGCCTTTCTTTTGAGCATCTCATGTCAACTAGCAAGCCCTAGTTAAAATAGTCATTTACAGGGGATCAAGTTCCTCTCCTAGATCAGTTAATCCAAGGAGATAAAGTGTTTTTGGAAAAGGCTACTCTGAGTTGGCCTAGGTGAGTGTGTGTGTGAGAGTATGAGTTTCGGGGATACTTACCCCCATGTCCGCAGTGCCTCATCCTCCCAGTGGTGAGTAAATCCAGGATCCCCATCCCAAGGAGGGAAGGTAGGGGATGGTATTTAAGGTCATATCAAGAGGGATGATCTAAATACTATCCTGCAGCTCAAGCCGGGAGAGATAATAGACAGAAGGAGAGGTTTAGAGCAACATCAAGGGAAGCCCCTTACGTTTGGATTCAAGCACCAGAGAGAAGACTGAATCCATCCTTTTTGGTAGTAACATAACAGGTGCCCACTATTCATTTATTTTATTTTTTGTGAGTCCTAGGGCTTGGGTTCGGGGCCTCGGTGTCATCCCTGAGCTTCTTTTACTCCAGGCTGAGGCTCTACCACTTGAGCCACAGCACCACATCTGGCTTTTATTCTGGTGGGGGGAGGTGGTTTATGGGAGATAAGAATATCACAGACTCTCCTGCCTGGGCTGGCTCTGACTCAAAACCATCAGACCTCAGCCACCAGCACCTGTTCACCACCATCCATTTATAATCCCCTAGGGCCAGTCCCAGGCCACCCACACTGCACCCTCCATGTTTTGAGAAAGCAGACTTAGGTGGGTTTGATACTTCAACAGCCTACCTACCTTTGAGCATTTTTCTGGGTCAGTCTGATAGCGGCTTCTTTCTTGTCCACAGCAATGACTTGGCTCTGTCACAAGAACAAATGTCCCCCAGGAGGTGTCAGGCCTGGGGTCTTTCCTCTGCACACTGCCCCCTCTCCCCAAAATGACACAAAGCAAAAGTAGACATAGAGTGAATTCATTTTCTTATCATCAGGGTCTGGCCCAATATGTGGTGGTGAGGATCAGAGGCCCGGGATCGTGCTGTGCAGTTGGAAAACGCGATCCCTCCTCATCCACTTTGGTTAGCAGAGAATAGTGGAGAAGGACTCAGCAGACGGACTGACAATGAATAGCCATCATGGTCTAGCCTGGGCACAGAGGGGCATACTTCAGGGAACTAGTTCAACAGGCTGAGCAAGACAGCTCCTGACCCACAGCCCACCTCCAGAATGAGAGGGACATCTTGGGTCCCAGCTACATGGGGACACTACGCCACCTCCTGCAGCACCCATTCAACAAGTTCCTGAGAGAGAGAGAGAGAGAGAGAGAGAGAGAGAGAGAGAGAGAGAGAGAGAGAGACAGACAGACAGACAGACAGACAGACAGACAGACAGACAGACAGACAGACAGACAGACAGACAGACAGAGAAAGGGAGACAAAGAGAGAGAGAGAGAGACAGAGACAGAGACAGAGACAGAGACAGAGACAGAGACAGAGAGAGAAAGTCAAAAGTACACTTAAGCCATGTGCCGGTGGCACAGGCCTATAATGGTAACTACACAGGAGGCTGAGATATGAGGATCATGGTTCATAGCCAGCACAGGCAGGAACATCTTTGAGACTCTTATCTTCAAAGAACCACCAGAAAACCAGGAGTGGTGCTGCGGTACAAGTGGTAGAATTCTAGCCTTGATGTTAGGGGCTCGGGAACAGCACCCAGGCCCAGATTTCAAGCCCCTGACTGACAAGAAGTCAACTTCCTACCACAAGAAGTGGACTGATTAGCACCCATAGTCTTAGGGAGCATGGCAGAGAAGTCAGGCCAAGCTTCCTGTAAGTTGGGGGGAAATGAGTAGGCCATCCAGCTTCTCCGTGCCTCGCTTTCCCCAGCTGCAAAACTGAACACAGTGAAGGATCCCTTTCCTCATGCGGATAGGGTAAGGATGAAAGACAGCCATGTTTTGTTTCATAATCCCATACCTGTTGCATGATAAATAACAGGCCCCTTCTGAGCCCTTTCCAGCTATCTTTTTGTCATATGCTCACAGAATTGCCAAGAACTGAGCATGGCGCAACATGTCTACCATCCCAACTACAGATGACCACGCATGGTGGCCCATGCCTGTCACAGGAGAACCGTGATCCAGCCCAGCCTGAGCATATATTGAGTCTCTATCTTGGAAATGACCAAGAAAGAAAAATTTAGCTCCCATGGTAGAAGACCTGACTGGAAAACCTAGGCCTTGAGTTCAAAATCTAATATACCAAAAAGAATCAGAGGCCTGGTGCCAGAGTCTCATGCCTATAATCCTATCTACTCAGGAGACTGAGATCTGGAAATCACAGGTCAAGATTTAAAATAGGGTTGGCTCTCCCCTCAGATGTCATGATCAGAAGACCCAGAGTCTGACCGATGCCAATATGCCCCATACTAACAGGACTCACATCCTTACTAAATGCTGGTCACACTCTCTGTCCCCCTGGGGAGCCACCCCCTGTGGGCCCTACCCCCAGGTCCTCCCAAGCTCCCTCTGCCACCACCAGGCCCAAGTGAGTAGACAGTTCCAGGGCACAAAGATCCCTTGGTCAGTATGTGGCGCTGTAGCTCAAGTGGTAGAGCGCTTGCCTTGAGCTGAAAAGCTGAGGGACAGCGCCCAGGCCCAGAGTTCAAGCCCCATGACCGTCCAAAAAAAAAAAAGATCCCTTGGTCTTATAATTTAAAGGTGTTGAGTCCCCTTCAAGCGTCTCACCCTTCCAGGCCCCCAGACTTCAGCCACAAAGCCCATGCACCCCCCAAAGATAGTGGTTAGAAGTTACAAAAGGGCCCAGATCTCCTTGTTACAACCCACTTCCACACACACTCACTCACACACAAACATACAAACAAACACACACACACACATAAAACCGGCTCCTGTCTGTCATCCTAGTTACTCAGGAAGGTGAGGTCTGAGGATTACTTTTAAAAGTCAGCCCTTGCAGGAAAGTCTGACAGGCTCTTATCTACAATGAACTACCAAATAGCCACAGAGGGAGCACTAGCTTTGACTACAAAAGGTCAGGAACACCACCTAGGCCTTGAGTTCAAGGCCCAGTTCTTGTACCTTCAAACACACACACAGACACAGATACAGACAGACAGACAGACAGACAGACAGACAGACAGACAGACACACACACACACACACACAGATAGCCCAAAGGCTCAGCAGTCCCTGAAAACAGAACCATGAACTCATTCCATTAGGATCACATCCCACCCTCAAGAAGGTGGAACTACCGACCTCAGACCCACTGAAGACAAAACATTGAGCCTCTCACATATCTGGAATGTCTCATAGACCAGCATGGCATTTCATACCGTACACACTGCTATGCAGAAAACTTAGCCACCTCTTTTTTTGTTGTTGGTCATGGGGTTTGAACTCTGGGACAGGTCACTGTCCCTCAGCTTTTAAGCTGAAGGTGAGCACTCTCCCACTTAAGCCACAGCACCACTTCCTGTTCTCTGGTGATCCATTGGACATCAAGTCTCACAGACTTTTCTGCCCAACCTGGCTCTGAACCATGGTCTTCACATCTCAGCCTTCTGAGTAGCTAGGATGACAGCTGTGAGCCACTGGTGACTTCTGCTTTCAGCTACCTTCACATACCCAGAGGAAAACCATCTTATAAGGCCACAAACTTCTTGCAACCCTTCACTTCAGATTTTGTCACCAAGCATCCAAATCCATCTTTATTGGAGAGAATACAGACACAGCAATCCCACCTCTGCACCCATTCGCCCACTCGCTGCCTGCCACAAGCCATGTCCTCTTGAAGCTATGGCTTCAAGCTGGGGTAAACTTGGGGAGTTCTTAGAAACGTCTGTACAGTGGGGCGAGCACCTGGTCTCCCAACCACAGCACCCCTCTCTTTGTCCCTCCCACACCTGAACCATCCTTTGCAGGCAAATATGTTTTACTTTGTTTCTTTTTCAGTTGTGGGGCTTGAACCCTAGGCCTGGGTGCTGTCCCTGAGCATTTCAGCTCAAGGCGAGCACTCTACTACTTAAGCCATAACACAACACCACTTCTGCTTTTCTGATGGTTCGTTGGAGATAAGAGCTTCAGGGTTTTTCCTGCCCAGGCTGGCTTTGACCCTGATCCTCAGATCTCACCTCCTGAGTACCTAGGATGACAGTCATGAGCTAGTGCCACCCGGCCAAAGATACTTTTCCATGCCTCTCAACCTATCCCCTCAGGAGACTGAGATCTGATGACCACATTTGGATGCCACCCTTGGCAACAAAGTCCAAGAGAACTCTTTATCTCCAATTATAAACACCCAAACAAGTTGGAAGTGGAGCTGTGGCTCAAATGGTAGAGTGCTAGATTAGAGTATAAATGACAAGGAATAGGACCCAGTCCCTAGTTTCAAGCTTTTTCTAGCAAAGACCCACCCAAGAAATGGAAGCAGGTGGGCATATGGGAGCTGAAAGCTCACACATAATACTCAAGACTCCCAGAACAGACCCCATCCTGCTCTGATTCTCTAGATTCTATGTCCTACATCATGGTAATCTTAGATGGAACTTACCATGCACCAAGTTAGGATTTTCAAATACAATCGCATATTCAGGATCCCCTGACCTTATCAAAGACTCAAGATCTCTCACTGTCCTGCCTCTTCACTGGGTATGGAGGTGAGGTCTTGTTATCCAACCACAGGATGTGGGAATGAAAGGATTTCTTGGCCAAGGCATGCAGATTCAAGGGCTCCAGGTCCCTCTCTCTCAGGAAGGAGAAAAGGGCTGATCTATCTCGGAATGTTCTTGGGTTGTGAGTATCTTCAAAGAAACAACCCTGCTCAGAGACCAGTGCCTCTGGTTTTCCCACCAGCCTCTATCCAAACCTGCCCCACCTTCAGTCTGCCCTCTCTGAATCTCAGATCTGCCACCTAGACTAAAGGCTGAGCCACCAAAGAGACCCATCTCTGCCTCTGAGAAAGGCAATCACGGGGTCCTATTGCCCCATAGAGCAAGTCTGGGGCAACAAGGGTCCTTACTCCCACCCTCATTCCTTGGCTGTCTTGTGCTAGTGGCCAGCTTACTTCTGTCTCTGGAGGAGGAAAGAACGGGGTGGGGTGTCAACTTCAGATTGAGCCCTGGAAAATCCCAGTCTCCAAGGTTGTACTGCACAGGCATCCTGCAGTGGACGATAGCCAGGTGGTCAATGGAGAACCCAATGTGCCAGGACTCTTAATGTGTGGCTGGGTCAAAGGCCCTATCACTTTTGGTCTAGGTTGTCAGGCAAAGTCATGGCTCCAATGTCCTGACATTCCTGACCTGTGATCGTTCTCCCTCTTCATCTTCCTGCTTATCCTGCCCCCACCCCGACACTGCCTCACACCAATACCTCCCTAGCCCTTAGACAGCTTGTTTTTAATGTGACCAGAAAATAAACTCATTGGCACCAGGGATGATTGAAACCTGGTTTCGTCATGTGCTGTGGAACCAGCACTGGAAACTCTCATTTTCTATGACCCCTCCAGAGCCTGGCGCACACTGTAATTCTTTGTTGGATAAATAAATGAGCATCTGTCTACAAAAATACTACAGAAAAATCCCATCCCATCCGTGTAAGCATCCTGGTGAGCGAGGCAAAGCCTGATGTAGCTCTCCCACAGTTCTCCCTCCTCCCTCTTCCCACTATCCTGGTGCCACCAAACTTAACTGTTTTGGCTCTGAAGACATGATCCACAGTGTACTTGCTGGATTCCAGAGCCTCTGGGATGCCTATCTTCTCAAAGATCTCTGGCCAGCGGCTGACCAGCTCTGTGGCACTCAATTCCCCACTCAGGTGTGAATGAGGTTGCCATGAGCTGAAGGCTAGGCTCAAGGGGCCTACTCTCCTACCGCTGGGGCCAACCAGGATGGCCAACCACATCTGAACCCCCAAGTTTCATGTTACAGAGGAAGGATCCTCGAGGCATCTTGGGTTTCTAAATCTCCCAGAGTCCAGTGCAGGTGCTGAGAATACTCTCTACTCTCAGCTGGCAGGCTAGGGATGGTGAGGTCACAATCTCTGCTCCCCATGACATCCTCAATGTTATGTCTAGGTCACAGGACCCCCACCAAGAAGACTGCCGAGAGTCAGACTCTACAGCTGTTTTATTTAAACGGGCTGCAGCTCAGGCCTTGTCCTACACTCTGACACAGTGGAGCCCAGGAGGAGAGCCCCGAGCTAAATATTTACAGGTCTTATGAAGGCACATAACTAGGTGCTTTAGCACCACGTGTTGCTGTGCTCTGAAACAAGCAACAAATGGTCACTGCCTCAAGTACTTTAACCTTCACTCAACTCTGGGGGTCACACTAGAGAGAGTCAGAGGAGAATCAACAGCAGCTGCATAAAAGCAATCTAGGCATGACGTTCATAGCAGGAGACCATCTGGCTTGGGAACTTTGCTTGTGATACTTTGAATGTCATTGATTGTTGGCTGAAACGGTCTGTCTAATTTGACCCATAATCCCAGGCGTTAGTGGAAATTGCCAGCTTCAAGAAAAAACCCTGGAAAAGGTGACATTTCAGTTGTCCCAATCAAACTGCCCACAGCAGTTTACAGAAACGCATTCAGCAAGCCCTAGCTAACTGCCATGGCCTGATACCAAGCAGGCTCCAGCAAGGGGAAATGTACTTGCCTACCACTGCCCAGCTGGAAACAGCACAGGCAGGACACACATTAGAGTCTGCAGGACTCCAGGGAGGACTTCCCACCAGTGCACTCCCCCGGGAGGGAATCCACGCCACCAGTGGGGTCCCAGAGCCCCCTGCCCAGATGCCCATGGTCACCGTCAATGCCCTGGGTAATGTTGCCTCTCATCCTCATTGCAGATGGTGAACCATCTGCAATGTCACACCCTTCACCATTTCCCAGACCCTCCTAGCTTCACAGCCCCTGCCCTACTGCCCCCCTCCATCTCATTCCCTAATTACATTTGGCAGACACATTCCCAACCCTTGAATTAGCTCCAACTATACAAACGAGAGCAGACTGTCTGGCTGGAGGAGTGCAGCTGTGGTCACACTCATCTCACAAGCCTTTAGGCTTAAGACAGAAGGTGTCCACTTTGGTCTGAGGGTCACACAGGCCTCCTAGGGGAGACCCACGCAGGCCCAGCAGCTACTGTGGACTATAGAAAAGAGGGAAGAGAGAGGTGGAAACAACATCTACTGAAATCTTCCACAAAGGAGCCATGAAACAGTGAAGGTGAAAACAAAAATTATGGCTGGTCTCACACTTGGCATTGAAAAAAGAACAACAAATACACACACTCACACACACAAATCCAGAACAGTGACTGTAGACTCATCCATGCAGCACCTGCAATTTCCCAACTGATCACTCATCTGAGCACAGTCAGGCTCTCTCTCTCTCTCTCTCTCTCTCTCTCTCTCTCTCTCTCTCTCTCTCTCTCTCTCTCTCTCTCTCTCTCTCTCTCTCTCTCTCTCTCTCTTTCATGAACACACACACATATACATAGACTCAGAGTAGTGCCTCTCCTGAGTTTGTTGGTTCCTCATTTGGGACAATGTACAAGCTGGAGCACGAAAGTTTCCTTGTCAGAACCAGGGACTCAACCCAAGGAAGCACCGCTCTAATAATGCTGAACCACCCTGCCTCTCCCTATCTCCAGGGCCAGACACTTTCCCTTGGGAATAACCAGCCTTGACTCCCCCTTCACCAGAACCCTAGGCCAGGACTCTGGGTAAAGGTGTCCTAAGACAGGTGGCTCTTCAGAGCCTGGACTGAAAATAAGCAGGAGGTCATGGTGCCCCCAGAGAAGTGTCTGACCCGGGGTAGGTGCAGGGTTGGGGAAATGGATGGGTCCTAAAGGCTACATACATGGATGAACTTCCAGCCTAAATGCTTCTGGGTGACTTGGTGGATTCTTGGGGAGGATGAGGAAACCAGATGGACCTAGAGCACCAGCAGATGGTGGCAGAGCTGGGAAATGTGATCACCCTGTGAGAGATGTTGACAGCTGGAGTGGAGGGGGACAGGCAGGGTGTATGTGTGTTTGAGGGGCGTGTTTTTCCCAGACATTCACCTAGTGCCTCCACCTCCCTAGTGGGCTCTTCTGGGACTCTCCTCGGGGGAAAGTGTGACCGAGCACAAAAGACAAGGGGTCACACAGAAGGGGGGGCTATCTTCTGCATCCAACACTCCCCACCCCCAGAAAAAAGGAAAAATCCCAAGAAGGCAGGTGTGGAGGTGCTGCTCCCCACCTCTGAGTAAAGCCACCAGGTTCCCCCAAAGGAGAGGAAGGGTGCAGATGCATAGCTCTTTGGCTCCCACTGCTCTAGGCAAGGGGCTAAGTGGTGCCTCCTCTTCACCCATCCCTGCATCTTCCTGTTTCCTGGGACACTGGCAGCTAGGGATGGGGGTAAGATCCCAGGATCAACATCCACTCCCCCACTCCACCCCCCACTCCTGGGGCGCATTTGTGGCAGAGTCAGGGCTGGCCTGCCTGGTGCTGGGGAGGGGCGTTTGGGACACAAGAAGGTAGGCAGGAGTCAGGGGTCTGAGTCTGTGGGGGGTGGGGGCTAGGGGGAGGTCATGAGGTGCAGACCCGTGGGGCTTCCACTGGGGACCGAGACCCGGTCAGGGCAGCAAGGAGGCCAGGGGTGCACCATTGCTGGATGACTCCAAGAGGTGCTATGGGCCCAAGCTGGCAGCAACCTGTTTCAAACACGGTGCTATAGGGAGGGCAGGAGAAGGGGCCGGGGCAGGGGTGGGCAAGTGGCAGGGCTGAGCTCGCCCCCTCCACAGCTGAGCTCCTGGTGCAGGGGCCTTGGACTCAGGGCCTACCTGGCCTCTGAGCCTCCCTGGGGCTGTGAGAAGTATGTGCCTGCTGTGCTAGCTTTGTGTCCTCTGTGCTCCTGGCCCAGACCTGTGCTCCTACAGCAGTTAAGGCCAGTCATGATGCTGCCACCCCTGGTGCCTGTGCCTGCTCTTCTCTGTTCTCTCTCTGCCCCCACTTCTCACCCAGGCTGCCCAGCCCCTGCTGCGCAAGTATGCCACCTCCCATGTGCCCCTGGCTGCAGCAACTATGTGCCGCTTCAGCCACGCCCTGTCCTCCCCTCAGTCACACCCCCTCCCCACCTCGGCCATGCCCCCGCCCCTGGGTTTGTGCTGCCCTGGCTCTGCCCTAAGGCTACCAGGCTATGGCAGAAGCAGCCTCACTTCAGCTCAGGGTTTCCCCCCATCCCCAGAAGCTGCCTGGGGGAACTGAAGATTCCCCTCAACCACTGGGGGAGACTCTTCTCCATCCACCCCACACACCAGGTGCAAGGTAACGCTCCTTTTGTGTATGTGTGTGTGTGTGTGTGTGTGTGTGTGTGTGTGTGTGTGTGTGTGATTATCCTCTCAAGGACTCAGAACATTGAATCTTTTGGGATGACAGCACACAGCACACTTTAAAAAAACCACAAGGGACCCTGTGTAATGGATTCAGCACAATGTGCCTTTTGAAAGAGCCAGCAAATAGCAACTTTTGGGAACCCCATGGTAATTTAATTACCAATAAAATTAGACAGGCCATTTTGACATCACTAAACTTAAATATCATAATATTATGACATTATATGTCATAGTGACATTATAGACATATTGCGAATTCCTATTCTGTGATTTCATTCTATTACAAGCTAGCAATATTGGTGGATATCAGAAATCCATTGTGACCTCAGTCATTGTGACATGAAAATCCCTTTGTGACATCACAGTGCCATTGTGATATCATTAACCTGTTCTGACATCACAAACCTGACCTGTCCATTGTGACCTCATCACCAATGTGCCATCACAAAGCCATTGTGATATCACATTGCTATTGTGACATTACAATCACCTTGATGCTTCCCAAACCCTTTATGACATCTTTAGCACCTTTGAAAAAACACATGGCCTTTGTGACATCACAGTCTCTTTGTGTATCCATATCCTCATTGTGAAATATCAATTGAGATCAGATATGCCATTGTGATATCATAAAGCATTTACAATATAATCATTGATGTGACATCACATTGTCATTATGACATCAGGTCATTGTGACATCAAAAATCTGTAATGACATCATACCACTATGACACCACATTGTCATTGTGACAACATATATACATTATGAAGGCTTATTATGTGATTTCGTTGTATTTCAAATGTGGGTTCATATCAAAAACACATTTTGACTTCATAACAATTGTGACTTGACAATTCTTTTGTGATATAATATTGCCATTGTTATATCTCTAAACAACCGTGACAACTCAAACATGTCCTATCCTAAGTTTTGTGAAATGTTGCCACTGTGTTAGGCCCATTGAGAGCTCAATCTATTTTCGACCTCATATTATTTCAGGTATGACATTAAATATTATAAATATACTGTGAAATTATGAATATTGTGACATCACACTGCTAGATGTAATGACCATTGTGTCACATTGTCACAAATCTGTTCTGACTTCATCACATTTGTGCCAACAAATGACTTTGGAATCCTCAAAATCCCATTCTAAACTCATGTACTCATTATGAGTTAATGACAATTGAGGTCTGGAATGCCATTTTCACATCACCAAACTACTGCGACATCACAAAACTACTTTGAACTCATCACTATTATGACATCACCAACTAATTGTGATATAACAACACTCTTATGACATTATAATTTGACATCATATTGCAATTGTGATATTACTGAACTCTCATGCTTTCACAAACCTATTATGATCTCATCACATCTTAGAAAATTATGGCCTTTGAGACATCAAGCTCCTTCCATGAACTTGTATCATTGTGAACTTGTAGCAATTGAAAATTGAAATAAGATGTGATATTGCAAACTAGTTTTGACATCACTAACCCATTTTTATATCATGAACACTTTGACAACCAGAACCTGTTAGGAAACTTAGCACTTTTGACAAAAACACATGGCCTTTGTTTTATCACAGTTCATTTGTTTATGTCATTGTGACTTCATCCTCATATCCTCACTATAAACTAATGGCAATTAAGATCTGACATGCCATTGTGACATCATAACCAGTGTGACATCAGACTGTCATTATGACACCATCAGCTCATTGTGACATCACCAAGCTATAGTGACATCATAGCATTATGACATCGCATTGCCATTTTGCTGACATAGACACATTGTGAATGTATATCTTGTGATTTCATTCTATTTCAAATGTGGCTTTTCAGTTGATATCAGAAACACATTGTGACCTCATAACTATTGTAAGATAATAAACCCTGTGTGACATAACCAGTGTTTTTATGACATTTTTAGCTTATGGTGGCATCACAAAATAATGACAGTATAGCATTTGCCATTGTCATTGTGAAATCATTGTCACATTATGAATGCCAAATCTGTGATTTCATTGTATTTGAAATGTGGTATGTAGGTTGATATCAGAAACTCATGGTGATGTCATAACCATTGTCACATCAAAATCCCTTTTTGACATAAATTTGGCAATGTGACATCACACTGGCAATGTGATGCTAGTAAGGCATCGTGATATCACAATGGTCATGAACTCACCATGGATTTCTGGTATCAACCGACATGCCACATTAGAAATAGAATCAAATAACATAATAGGCAAACACAACGTGTCTATGACATCAGAATGACAATGTGATGTTACAATGCTATGATGTCATTGTAGTTTTACATGTCAAAATTAGCTGATGGTGTCATAATGGCAACATGATGTCACAATTATGATTATGTCAGAAAGGATTTGTTATGTTTCAATGGTATATCTGATGTCAATTTTCATTAGTTCCCCAAGAGGATATGCATACAAAAAGGTTCTGTGATGTCTCAGAGGCCATGTGTGTTTTCAAAGGTGGTAAGAGATCATAATAGGTTTGGGATGGCACAATGTGATCCATAATGTCACAATGGAAATGAGATATGCCATTGGGTTTTTGATGTCACAGTGGTGATTAAGTCACAATGGTTTTGCGATGTCACAGTTTGTTTGTAATATCAGAATGATATATCAAATTTCAATGACTCATAATTCAATATGAGGATACCAGGTGATAGAAGAAGCTCCATAGTATGTGGTCATCCTATGTGAAAACCCAATGGGACAGTGATTTCACAATGACAATGTGATATCTCACCATCATGTTATAAGAATGTTTTGATGTCACAATTGGTGACGCAATATTGATGAGGAAATCGCAATAGATTTGAGATGTCCCAAGGGGTTGGTGATGGCACAATGGCATGTGGGATCTCAATTGTCCTTAACACACCATGAGTATATGAGTTTGGGAAAGGATTCTGATGTCAGCAAAGGTGAAGAACTAACAGGTCTGAGATGCCACAAAGTGACACAATGGTTATGATGTCCAGCGGTGTGATATCATGATGTTACACTGGATTTTAGATATCTCATGTCATATCTGAAATACGAGGTCGAACTCACTAATATATCACAATGACATGTCACAAAATTATGAGAACAGGAGAGGTATTTGATGTCACACTGAGTTAGTGATATAACAAAGGCAATGTGCTGTAACAAAGAGATTTAGATGTCACAAAGGTTATGAGTTCACAATGGTTTCCTGATAACGCAGATGGAACATTTGAGATAGAATAAAATCAAAGAATAGGCATTCAAAATGGTTCTATGACATGAAAATGACAATGTGATGTCAAGGAAGCAATGTTTGACAGTATATGTAATCATTACCTAGCTCATGTAACTGTAATCCTTCTGTACACTGTATTTAGAATAAAAAAACTCACAGAAGAAAAAAATAAAAATATGGTATGTGTCATTGGGGTTTGGTGATGTCACAATGAATGGTGGTGTCATGATGACAATGTGATTTCACAGTCATAATTATTGCACAAAGTATTTGTAATGATACAATGATACGAGTGATAAGAATTTTCATTACTTCACTATGAAGATATGAGTACACAAAGGGTCTGTGATGCCACAGAGATGTTTTTTTTTTCCTATTTTCATGTTTATTTTTATTGTGAAAAATACTGTACAGAGGGGTTAAAATTACATGGGCAAGATAATGAGTACATTTCTTATCAAGCATTGTAGCCTCCTCCTTTATTTCTCTTTCCCATCCTCCCCCTGCACCCCCACCCAATCCTCCCCACTCCCCCTCCCCCCTCACACGAAAGTTGAAAAGTTCGTTTTCGACATAACGACTTGTACATCTCAAGAGTTCACAATAGCTTTGTGATGTCACAATGTGATTGTGAAGGCACAACAGCAAAGTGATATCACAATGGTTTTGTGATGTCACAGTGGTTATAAAGTCACAATGAGTTTGTGATGTCACTATGTTTGTAATATCACAATGACATGTCCAATTTGAATTTCTACTAGTTCACGAGGATACAATTTCAAAGAAAGAATCTTAAGCTGCAAAGACCATGAGATTTTAGTCATAACTTGTGCGATATGCTGCCATTAGGATATTTTAGGTCTTTAGTAAGCTTATAATCTGTTTTCAAACTCATAATAATCCAGGTATGAAATATGATATCAGAAATTGACTCTGACATGAACATTGTGACATCACATTGATAGACATCAAGACCATGGTGTTACATTGTGAACTCACAAATTTGTTAGGGCTTCATCACATTTGTGCCAACACATGACTTTGGAGACAACACAGTCCCTTTGTGAACTCATATCTTCATTGCGAATTAATGACATTTGAGATCCTGCATGCCATTGTGACATTTCCAACCAATTGTGACAGCACAAACCTATTATAGTAGAAACACATTGTGATCTCATAGCCATTGTGGTAGCACAATCCCTTCATGACCGCATATTTCCATAGTGATATCACTAACCCAATGTGGAATTCCAATCCTCTCATAACAAATCCAGGTATGAAATATGATAACCGAATCCAGTGTGACATCTTGATCATGGTGACATCACACTGATAGATGTTATGAGCATTTTGTCACATTCTGACAACACACACCTGTTAGGACTTCATCACTTTTGTGACAATGCATGCCTTTGGAGACATCACAGTCCCTTTGTGAGCTTATATACTCATTGTGGGTTAATGACGATTGAAATCACATGTGTCATTTTGATATCACGAACCCATGGTGACATCACACACCTATTGTAAACTCATCACGTGTGGCATCACCAATTGTGATATCAAGATATTATTAAGTCATCATATTGCAACATCATATTGCCAATGTGATGTCACTGTTCCACTGTGTTTTCGAAAACCTACTGTGTCTTGATAGCATTTTAGAAAATTCATAGCCTTTTATACTTCAGTCTTCTTCTGTGAGCTCATATCCTCATTGTGAAATAGTAGCAACTGAAATTGGACATGTGATTATGAGATGTGACTTCACAAACATTTAATTTCATCACCAATGTGACATCACAAACCCATTGTGAGCTTTCATTGCCATTTGACATCACTATCACATTGTGACATCCCAAACCTATTAGGACCTCTTAGCACCTTTGAAAAAACACATGGCCTTTGTGACATCACAGTCCCTTTGTGTAACTATCCCCTCATTATGAACTGACAATTGATATCAAAAATGCCATTGTAACATCACGAACCCTTTGTGACATCATCAGTGTGACATAGTATTGTCATTATGGCAGCATCAACTACTTTTGACATCACAAATCTACAATAACAAAATAGCATTATGAGATCACATTGCCATTGTGATGTTATAAAAAGATTATGAATGCCTGTTTTTAATCTTTTATTTTTTCGGTCGTGGGGCTTGAACTCTGGGCTTGCGTGCTGTCCCTGTTCTTCAGCTCAAGGCGAGCACTCTATCGCTTGAGCCACAGAGCCACTTCTGGTTTTCTACTGGTTTTCATTGGAGATAAGAGTCTCATAGACTTTCCTGCCTGAGCTGGCTTTGAACTGCGATCCTCACATCTTAGACTCCTGAGTAGCTAGGTTTACAGGCATGAGCCACAGGCACCTGGCTTTTTCATTCTATTTCAAAATTGACATGTGTGTTGAGATCAGAAACATAATGTGACCTCATAACCATTGTAACATCATAAATCAACA
Organism: Dipodomys merriami; assembly: GCF_024711535.1. Taxonomy (NCBI): domain Eukaryota; kingdom Metazoa; phylum Chordata; class Mammalia; order Rodentia; family Heteromyidae; genus Dipodomys; species Dipodomys merriami. Next base: position 2,579,650 of record NW_027202571.1, on the reverse strand, counting down.
GTGCCATCAAATTGTCATTATGACACCATCAGCTCATTGTGACATCACCAAACAACAATGACATCATAGCATTATAATTCACAGTGACATTGTTATGACTTAACAGTGTGAAGGCCTATTCTGTGAATTCACTCTGTTTCAGAAACCCATTTTGACCATATAACCATTGTGATATCACAACCCTTTGTGACATCACATTGCCATTGTGATATCATTAACCTGCTGTGCTGTCACAACCAGTCCTGTCCTTGTAAGTTTTGTGACATGCTGCCATCATCATATAGTAGGGCTTTGTGAGCTCATAATCTGTTTTCAATCTCATATTTCTGGTATGACATGTGATATCAGAAATCCTTTATGATATCATACTGCCAGATGTCATGACGATTGTGTCATATTGTGACATCACAAAGCTGTTAGAACGGCATCACATTTGTGACAACACATGCCTTTGGAGACATTACAGTCCCTTTTTGAACTCATATATTCATTGTCAATTAATGACAATTGAGATATCCCATGCCACTCTGACATCATGAACCTATTGTGACATCACAAACTTATTGTGACCTCATCACGAGAATGGTATTAACAACTAATTGTGGTATCAAAGCATTATTTTGACATGATATTGTGGTATGGGCATTGTTATTTCACTGTCCCATTGTGTTTTTACAAACCTATTATGGCCACATCACATCTTAAAAGATTCACGGCCTTTGAGACTTCAAGCTCTTTCTGTGAACTCGTGAACTTATTACCTCTAAGGCAAGGATACAAACCATTGAGTCACATTTAATATAATAAACCAATTTACACTAGAAAAGAGACTGTGATTACCTTATCCTGGACTGGATAACCAGGTCCAAGAGCAGCCTTGACCATCAAACCTCAGACCTCCAATGGGCAGCCCCGCCCTATCTTAATTGGTCTGCAAACCACCAGCCAAAAATTTATGATCTCCAAAGCTCCAAACCTCAGTGGGCAAGGCTTTTAACTTTTCCATTACTCCCTTCTTCACTACAGACCTGTCATTCCTTTCTGGTCTTTCTCTTTTTCCCTTCCACCACTTTCTTCTTCTCTTCAGGCCTCTCCAGTCTCCATAGGCCTGCACTACTCTGCCCTAATGACCACTTTTCTGCTTCCTCTCTTCTCAGGTTTTCCCCTTCCTGCTGTCTTACTACTTTCTTCCATCCGGGTAGCTCTCATTTTTATCTCCTCTTCCAGTGCTCTGAAAATGCAACTTATATAGGTTGTACCCCTCCTCACTCCAACGGGTCTTCTGCCTAACAGTTTTCAACCGTCACTTCCCAAACTGCCCAATGTTCAATCACTTCTCTTTTTTTTTGGATCCGGTCATGAGGCCTGAACTATGGGCCTGGGTGCTGTCCCTCAGCTCTTCAGCTCAAGGCTAGCGCGCTACCACTTGAGCCACAGCGCCACTTCCGGCTTTTTGTTTTTTGCTTATTTGGTGCTGAGGAATCGAACCCAGGGCCTCTGGCTTGCAAGGCAAGCACTCTACCACTGAGCCACCTTCCCAGCCCTTCAATCACTTCTTGACAGCTCACCATGTGAGGCTTGACATCTCCACCTTTGGTGGATTTCCCCACACTCTCCGGTGGGCCAGGCCAAGAATTTACAAAGATTAATGGCTCCCACAGATAATTCTGGCTCCACTGGTTATAACAGTATCCTCATAGTGAATTAGAAGAAATTGAAATTGTATATGTCGTTGTTATATTACAAACTTGATGAGACATCACTAACCCATTGTGACCTCATCACTGCGGTGACATCACAAACTCATTGTGATATCACATTGCCATTGTGCCACCATGATCAAATTGTGACAACCCAAACCTATTATAACCTCAGAAGCTTTGAAAGAAAGCATGGCCTTTGTGATATCACAGGCCATTTGTGTACCCATACCCTCATTTTGAGCTAATGACAATTGAGTTCATACATGCCATTTTAACATCGCAAAAACTTAGTGACATCATTACCAGTGTAACATCACATTGTCATTATGACAACATCAGCCAATTGTGACATCATAAAACAATGACATCATAGCATTATGACATCACATGGTTATTGTGATGTCACAGATACATTGGAATGCTTATTCTGTGATTACATTCTATTTCAAATGTGGCAGGTAGGTTGATATCAGAAATGTATTGTGACCACATAATTATTCTGACATCACAATACCTTGATGACACCACATTGCCATTATGATATCACTAACCCACTGTTACATCACAAAACTGTCCTATTCTCATAAATTTTTTGACATGCTGCCAGTGTGATCTCTTCGGCATCACTGAGTTCATAAATTGTTTAACTCATACTTCAGGTATGACATGTGATATTAGAAATCCACTGTGACATCACACTGCCAGATGTCATGACCACTGAGTCATATTGTGACATCACAAACCTGTTAAGACCCATTACATGTTTGCCAACATATGCCTTTGGATACATCATTATCCCTTATGAACTTATATATTATTGTCAATTAGAGATCTGGCATGAGATTGTGAGATCACCATCCCATTGTGAAATCACAAACCTATGTGACCGCATCACCTGTATGGATCACCATTTCTGACTTCAAAACAATACTATCTCATTTAATGGTAACATCACATTGCCAATGGGATATCTTTGTCCCATTGCATTTTCACCAACCTATTATGTCCTCATAATATTTTTCAAAATTTATGGCCTTTCTGACTTCTAGCTCCTTATGTTAATTTGTATCTTCATTGTGATCTAGTAGAATAAAATTGGACATGTAGTGGTGATATTACAATTTCATTGTGACATCACTATCCAAGTCTGACCTTATCACCACTGTGACCTTATCACTTTATCACACAAACCCATTGTGACATCACATTGCCACAGTGATATCACGATCACCTTGTGATATCCCAAACCTGTTGTGATCTCTTAGCACCTTTGAAAAAGCACATGGTGTTTGTAACAACACAGTCCCTTTGGGTAACTATATTCTCATTGTGAACAAAGGACAACTGACATCAGACATGCCATTGTACCATTACAAACGCTTTGTGACATCATCTACAGAGTGAGATCACATTGTTGTTAGGATACGATCAGCCCATTGTGACATCCCAAAATGACAATGACATCATAGCATTATGACATCATATTTACATTGTGAGGTCATATAGACAATGTGATTGCCTATTCTGTGATTTCATTCTATCTCAAATGTGGCATATTGGTTGATATCAGAAACCCATTGTGACGACATCACCATTGTGACATTGCAATCCCTTTGTGACCTCATATTGATATTGTGATGTCATTAATGCAATGTAACATCACAAACCTGTCTTGTCTTCAAAAATTTTGTAACAAGCGACTACCTTGACCTGGGCTGGAGCCCCAGAGCTAATTGCAGCCTCAACTATGAACCCTCATACCTCCAAAGAGCAGTCCAGCCATTTGTTAACTGGTCTTCAAACAACCAACCCCCAAAATAATAATCTCCAAAGCTCCACACTTCAAAGGACAAGGCTTTTTCCTTTCTTTTCATCCTCCTTCTCTACAGACCTGTCCTACCTTTCAGGTCTTTTCATTTTTTCCTTCCACCATTCCCTTCTTCTCTTCAGGTTGCTGTACTCTTTTTTTTTTTTTTTTTTTTTTTTTGCCGGTCATGGGGCCTGAACTCTGGGCCTGGGCACTGTCCCTCAGCTCTTCAGCTCAAGGCTAGTGCTCTGCCACTGGAGCCACAGCACCACTTCCGGCTTTTTCTGTTTATGTGGTGCTGAGGAATCGAACCCAGGGCCTCATGCTTGCAAGGCATGCACTCTACCGCTGAGCTACCTTCCCAGCTCAGGTTGCTGTACTCTTGACAGGCCTTCCCTGCCCTGTCCAAGTGGCCAGTTGCTGTCTTTCACCTCCTGCTCTCCTTCAATTTCCTCTCCTCCCAGGTCTTTACCCACTTGCAGTCTCATCACTTCTTTCCTTCCAGGCCTTTCCCCTATTTCTTCCCCCTTCTGTTGCTCTGAACATGCAACCTACATATAGGCTGTACCCTGCCCCCACTAAAATATGTTTCCTGCATTACAGTTTTCAATCATCACTTCCCAAATGTCCATGCCCAATAACTTCTTGGCAGCTAACCATGTGGGGCTTAACATCCTATCTCTTCAGCAGCATGTCCTGCCCACTCCAGCGGCATCCACCTCCCTCTCTGGTGGTCCAGACCAGGAGGTCATGATGATTATCTGTTCCTGTGGATTATAGGGGTACTGCTGGTTATTACAGTGTCCTCATGGGGAACTAATAGCGATTGAAATTGGACAAATAATTGTGATATTACAAACACATGACCTAACTAACCCATTGTGACCTCAAAACCACTGTGACATCATGGACCCATTGTGACATCACATTGCTGTTTGACACCAGGATCACATTGTTACATCCCAAATCCATTATGACCTCTTATAACCTTTGAAAAAATACATATCTTTGTGACATAACAGTGCCTTTGTGTACCCAAAGCCCACTGTGAAATATTGATAATTGAGAATCAGACATGACATTTTAACATCAAAAAGTTTGTGAGGTCATCACAACTGTGACATCACATTGTCGTTGTGATACCATCTGCTCATTGTGAAATCACAAAACTAAAATATGATAAAATTATAATTTCACATTGTCATTGTGATATCATCGATACATTATGAATGCCTTTTCTGTGATTTCATTCGACTTCAAATGTGGCATATAGGTGGATATCATAAACAAATCATGAACTCATAATCATTGTGACATCAAAACCCCTTTGCACATCACATTGCCATTGTGATATCACTAACAGACTGTGACATCACAAACCTATCCTGTCATCATAACTTTTGTGACATGCTTTTTTTCCTCATACTCTGTTGGTGACCTCATTAGATTTCACATATGACATTTGATATCACAAATTCCCAGTGACATCATGATCATGGTGACACCACACTGCCAGATGTCATAACCATTGTGTCAAATTCTGACATCACAAACCTTTTAGGATTTCAATATGTGACAACACAAACCTTTGGAGAAACCACATTCCCTTTGTGAACTCATATACTCATTGTAAGTTAAAGACAATTGAGAACCATCATGTCATTGTGACATGGCCAGCACATTGTGACATCACCAATCTTTTGTGACTTCATCACCAATGTGGCATCAACTATTTGTGACACTAAAACAATATTCTGACATGTAGTGAGTTGACATTGCCATGGTGATATCACTGTATCACTGTGTTTTCAAAAACCTAATATGACCTCATAACATTTAAAAAGATTCATGTCCCTTAGGACTTCACGCTCCTTCTGTGAACTTGTATGCACATTGTGAAATAGTAGCAATTCAAATTTGACATGTGTTTGAGATATTACAAAATCATTATATCATCAAAAACCCATTGTGACCTCATCACAACTGTGAATCATAAAGCTATCATGACCCCTAAGTACCTTTGAAAACACATAAGGCATTTGTGACATCACAGTCTCTTTGTGTACCCATATCCTCAATTTGAACCCATGACAATTGAATTCATATATGCCACTGTAACTGTGACACCATCACCAGTGTGACAACACATATTCATTATGACAGCATCACCTCCTTGCAATATCACCAATTTACAATGACCTCATATCATTATGACATTATACTGTCATTGTGATGTTATAGACACATTGTAAATGCCTATTCTCTTATTTCATTCTATTTTAAATGTGGCATGTGGTATGATATCAGAAAATCATTGTGATCTCATAGATATATGGCATCACAATCACTTTGTGACATCACAGTGCCATGGTGATATCACTAACACACTGTGACATCACAAACATGCCCTGTCCTCATTAGTCTTGTGACGTGCTACAACTGTGATGTCTTAGGCCCTTTATGAGCTCGTAATCTGTTTTCAAACATAATATTTGTTATGATATGTGATATCAGAAATCCACTGTGACATCATGACCATTGTGACATCATACTGACAGATATCATGACCATTGTGTCACACTATGACATCACAATCCTCCTAGGACTTCATCATATTTGTGACAACACATGCCTTTGGAGATACCACAGTCCCTTTGTGAACTCATATTCTCTGTGATTTCATGACAACTGAGAAATTTTATGCCATTTGGATATCACCAACCAATTGTGACATCATAGACCTAATGTGACCCCTTACCTGTATGGCATCACCAACTAATTGTGACATCAAAACTTTTTGTGATTTCACAATGTGACACGATGTTCATGACATCTGTCAGTTTGATGTCACAATGGTCATGATGTCACAGTGGATTTCTGGTATCTCATGTCACACATGAAATATGAGGGTGGAAACAAATTATGAGGGCAAAAAATTCTAAGATATCACAATGTCAGCATTTCACAGAAGTTATGAGGATAGGAGAGGTTTGTGATGTCACATGGTATTAGTTATATCACAATGGCACTGTGATGTCACAACGTGATTATGATGTCAAAATGGTTATGTAGGCACAAAAATGTGTTTCTTATATCAACTCTCATGCCACATTTGAAATACAATGAAATCACAGAATAGGCATTCACAATGTGGTTATGATGTCACAATGACAATTGTTGTTATAATACGATTATGTCACTGAGTTTGGTGATGTCACAATGAGCTGATGCTCTCATAATGAAAATGTGATGTTACACTGTTGAGGATGTCACAAACAATTTTTGATGTTATAATGGCATGTCTGATCTCAATTGTCATTACTTAACAACAAGGATATGGGGACACAAAGGGACTGTAATGTTGAAAAGGGCATGTGAGTTTTCAAAGGATCTAAGAGGTCATAATAGATTTGAGATATCACAATGAAATTATGATGTCACAATGACAATATTGTCACAATGGGTTTGTGATGTCGTGCTAATGATGATGTCAAAATGGGTTTATTATGTCACAATGAGTTTGTAATATCACAATCAAATTTCCAATTTCAATTGCTCCTAGTTCACAAGGAGGATACTGTAATAATCATCAGGGCCCCAGTAATCTATAGGGTCTGATAATCAGCGTGGTCCCATCTCCTGGCCAGCTTGAAAGGACAGGGTATTCTGTGGGAGGGGCTGATACATTAATCACCAAGTGTTGAGCTGTTAAGAAGTGATTGGGCTGTGGGGAGTTTGGGATGTGACAGTTGAAAACTTTTAGCAGTTGGAGTGGAGAAGGGGTACAGACTTAATATATGCTGCTTGTTCAGAGCAATGGAAGGGGAGATAAAAATTGAAAAGTCCTGGAAGGAAGGAAGTGGTGTGATAGCAGAAGGGGAAAAACCTGGGAGGAGAGGAAGTTGAGGGAGAGCAGGAGGTGAAGCATGGCAACTGACGACCCAGGCAAAGCAGTTCAGGCCTGTGGAGAGTAGAGAGGCCTGAAGAGAAGAAGGAACTGGTAGAAGAGAAAATGGGAAAGACTTCAAAGGAAGTATAGCTCTGTAGCGAAGGAGAGACAAAGGGAAAGGGAAAAAAGGTTTGCCCTTTGATGTTTGGAGCTTTGGATATCATAATTTTGGGGGTTGGTGGTTTGGAGAACATTTATTATATTAAATGTGTCCCGATGGATTCTCTTGAATAATAGAGGTCCGAATTTTTGGAGACCTCATGGAGATTAATCCGTTTGGATGGCATCAGGCCTTGGCCCCAGGGGAAAATCCCCATAGGTGAGTGTGTCAGCTTTCAGGGCCTTGAGTGTTTGTCTCCAGAGGGCCAACATGGACAAAAGTCATATAGGTCCCTCTAGGGGTGCGTCTGGGCAAGCTTGCCAGCCTGTTTTTGGGACCCCCTCTAGAGGTCATTTGTGGCTTTCTTGGAAAGCCATCTGGGAACTCCTTGAGAGGTCATATGGGGCTTCCTTGGGAAGCCATCTGGAACCTCCTTGAGAGGTTATTTAGGGCTTCCTTGGGAAGCCATCTGGAACTTCATCAAGAGTGCATCTGCAACTTCCTTGAGAAGCTATCTGACACCTACCCTGGAGCTCATCTTGGGCCTTCTCCAATGGCCATCTTGGACTTTCTCCAGAGGTCATCTGGGGCTTACTCAGGAGGCCACCTGAGACCTATTCAAAAGTATTCATTGGGGATTCCTTAAGCGGCAATTTAGGACGACCTCCTGAGGTCATGTGGAGCTTCTTTGGGAGGTCATCTCGGGTTACCTTGATGAAAAATCTGACTGTCTTCAGATATCATCTGGGACTTCCCAGAGAAGCTATATGGGACCTTCTCTGGAGGTCATCTGTCGCGCTCTCAAGAGGGTTATCTGGTACCTCCTCTGGAGTTCATATGTGGCCTCCTTGAGTGGCCATCTGGGAGCTACGCAAGAGGTAATCTCATCCTCATTGAAAAGACATCTAGAAACTCCTTTGGAGGTCATCTGACACTTCCTTGGAAAGCCATTTGGAACCTCCATGAGAGGTCATCTAGGGACTCCTAGAGAGGATATATGAGACATCCTCCAGAGATCATCTGCAGCATCCTCAAGAGGCAATCTGGGATGTTCTCTCTGTCAACTGGGATCTCTGTAGAGGTCAAAATTGAGTGTTGTGGGACATGTGGGTTAAGTGTCTGTGGTTTTTGGTCTGTGTGTGTATGCTGATAGTTCCATCTGTGTCCTGTATGTACCTCTGTTTACTCCTTTTCTCAGGATGGGAGAATAGGCCTAAAGTTGTCATATCCAAAAACTATTCTCCCCCAGGGTTACAGAATCCTTCAGAGGAAGATGCACTGATGTGCTCTCTCTCCTATTCTTTGCCATCAGTACCTCTAATGTAAAGTCCTCCAATACCAAAAGTGGGTACTTGTACCAGCCTGAGGTGGTACAATGTGGTATTTTACCATTATTACCTTTGAGACAGGAACATGGAGGAGATGGTGGGCAGGCCGCCTTTCTAATATATTTTCCCTTTACAACTAGTAACCTGTATAACTGGAAACATCAAAACCCATCCTTTTCAGAAAAAATAAAACCAGGGGCTTATTACCTCATTAGAGACAGTAATTTTCACACACAAGCACATCTGGGATGAGTGCCTGCAAATTTTACAGGTGTTTCACCTGATAGAAAAGAGAGTGAATCCTGCTCAGTGAGTTCAGTGGTCCTTGGACCACACAATAGCCCCACTATTGAACCTGACTATTTGGCGTTTTCTTTTTGGTAGTTAGTTGGAGATGCGAGCCTTAAAGTCTTTCCTGCCTTGGCCTTAAGCCTTAATCTTTCTAACTCAGCCTCCTTAATAGCTAGGATGACAAGAGTGATGCTCCAGCATCCAGCTCAAACCAAGGTTTCTTCATGTGCTGTGGAACCATCACTGGAACCTTTCATCATCTATAACTTCCACACACACTGGACCCTGGCACACTGTAACTCGTTGTTGGATAAATAAATGAGCATCTGCCTTTGACAATACTACAGAAATGTCCCATCCCATACAGGTAAGCATCCTGGGCGGGGGGGGGGGACCTGATGTACCTCTCCCAGTTCTCCTTCTTCCCTCTTTCCACCCTCCTGGTGCCACCGCACTTAACTGTTTTGGCTCTAAGGATGTGAGCCACGATGTACTCGCTGGATTCTGGGGACTCTGGGATGCCTATCTTCTCAAAGATCTCTAGCCAACGACTGACCAGCTCTGTGGCACTCAATTCCCTACTCAAGTGTGAACAAGGTTGCCATGAGGTGAAGTCCTGGCTCAAGGGGCCTCCTCTTCTCCCCCCGGGGCCAGCCAGTATGTTCTACCACATCCAGCCCCCAAGTTTCATGTTGCAGAGAAAGGATCCTCGAGATGTCCCGGGTTTTTGAATCTCCAAGAGTCCAGTGCAGGTACTGGGAATCATCTCTGTTCACAACTGGCAGGCTAGGGATGGCGAGGTCACAATCTCTGCTCCCCACGGCATCCTCGGCTGTGGTGGTCACCCTAGAGAGAGCCAGAGGAGAATTAACAGCTTCTGCATAAAGGCCGTCAAGACACGACATTCCTATCAGGAGACCATCTGGCTGGGGAACTCTGCCTGTGCTGCTTTGAATGTCCTTGTTTGGTGGCTGAAGTGGTCTATCTAATTTGACCCATAATCCCAGGTGTTAGTGGAAATGTCCAGCTTCAAGAAAAAGCCCTGGAAAAGGTGGCATTTCAGTTGTCCCAATCAAACGTAAAGGGTTCCAAAGTCAGTGGTCCCCTTTTCCTTCCAGACAGCCTACAGCAAGTTATAGAAACTGGCATTCAGAGAGCCTTAGCTAACTGCCATGGCCTGATACCGATCAAGCTCCAGGAGGGGAAACACACTTGCCTACCACTGCCCAGCTGGAAACGGGCTAACAGTGATACAGATTGGAGTCTGAAGGACTCCAGGAAAGACTGCCCACCGGTGCACTCCCCCAGGAGGGAACACGCCACCACTGGGGGCCTGAAGCACCTTGCCCAGATGCCCATGGACACCGTCAATGCCCTGGGTAAGGTTGCCCCCTCATGCTCGGTCGTGGTGAACCATCTAATATGTAACAACGTTCACCACTCCCCAGTCCCTCCTAGCTTCACAGCCCCTTCCCTACTCCCCCACATCTTAGTCCCTAATTATGTTTTGTAGACACATTCCCAATCCTTGAATTAGCTCCAACTATAAACATGAGAGCAAATGATCTGGCTGGAAGAGTGCAGCTGTGGTCACACTCGTCTCACAAGCCTTCCGGCTGAAGACAGAAGCACAGGTGTCCACTCTGGTCCTCGGTTCACATAAGCCTCTTATGGGAGACCCATGCAAGCCCAGCAGCTACTGTGGGAAAGAGGAAATAGGGATAGAGGGATAGGTGGAAAGGAACATCTACTGAAATCTTTCCCCAAAGGAGCCATGAAACGATGATGGAGAAAACAAAAATTATGGCTAGACTCGTACTTGGCATTGATGAAAAAAGAACAACAAACACACACACACAAATAAAATGCTTTTGCTCTTTTTAGACATGATGACTTAAATATATTTTCATTTTTTCTCATCTCCCTGCTCTCCCAACACACACACATCCAGACTGTGACAGAAGACTAATCCATGCAGTACCTGCAATTTGCCAACTGATCACTCACCTGAGCACAGTCTACTTGTATAAGGGAAAGATGATTCTCTCTCTCTCTCTCTCTGTCTCTGTCTCTGTCTCTGTCTCTGTCTCTGTCTCTGTCTCTCTCTCTCTCTCTCTCTCTCTCTCTCTCTCTCTTGCGCGTGCACACACACACACACACACACACACACACACACACACACACAAACACACACACAAACAGACTCAGAGCAGTGCCTCTCCTGAGATTTCTTGTTCCTCCTCTGGGACAAGGTGCAAGCTGGAGCACGGGGATTCCGTTGTCAGAACTGGGGCTTGACCCAAGGAAGCACCGCTCTAATGATGTTGAACCACCCTGCCTCTCCCTTTCTCCAGGGCCAGACCCTTTCCCTTGGGAACAACCAGCCTTGACTCCCCATTCACCAAAACCTCAGGTCAGGATGCTGGGTGTTGTCCTGAGATTGGTGGCTCCTCAGAGCCAGGACTGAAAACAAGCAGGGTGTCATAGTGCCCCAGAGGTGTGTCTGACCTGGGGTGGGGTCAGTGTTGGGGAAATGGATGGGATCCTAAAGGCTACATACGTGGATGGACTCCCTACTTCCAGCCTAGGTGAGTCTGGGTGACTTGGTGGATTCTTGGGGAGGACTAGGAGACCAGATGGACCTGGAGCACCAGCAAATTCTGGCAGAGCTAGGAAATGTGATCACCCTGTGAGGACTGTTGACAGCTGGGATGGGGGAGAACACTCCGAGTGTATGTGTGTCAGAATGGGTGTGTTCCTCCCAGATATTCACCTTCTATCTGACCCCCAATGCCCTCACCTCCCTAGTGGGCTCTTCTGGGACCCTCCTCAAAGGAAAGGGTGACCGAGCACAAAAGACAAGGGCTCACACAGCAAGGAGGGCCTATCTTCTCCATCCAACACCCACCACCCCCAGCAAAAAGGAAAAGTCCCAGGAAGGCAGGAGAGGTGCTGCTCCCCACCTCTGACTAAAGCCACCAGGTTCCCACCAGGGAGAAGAAGGGTGCAGATGCACAGCTGTGTTGCTCCCACTGCTCCAGGCCAGGGGCTCTGTGGCGCCCCCTTCTCACTCTTTCCTGCATCTTCCCGTTTCCTGGGACACTGGCCACTAGGGATGGGTGTGGGATCCCCGGGTCGACACCCACCCCCACCCTGCACCTCTGGGGCACATTTGTGGCAGGGCCATGGCGGACTGTGGGGTGCGACACCAGCGAGAGAAGGATGGGAGAGGGGAGGCAAGAGGCATGGGTCCATGTCAGCGGGGGAAGAAGTGGGGCAGGAGGGTTCACAGGTTGTGGTCCCTTGGCAGCCACTCACCTGTGCTGCTGGGAGAAGCTGTACTCAGTGGCTTTGTGTGCATGTGGGCCTGGAGTCCAAGGACTGAGGGCTGGGACCGGGTCGGGGCTGAAAACCGGCCAGGGGTGTGCCATCTCTGTTGGGCAACTGTGAGAGACAATGCGGGGCCAAGATGAAAGTGCTATGTTTGACACTCCATGCTGCTGGGAGGAGGCAGATGTATCTGTGGAAACATAGAGGGGCTGCACGAGGCCTCTGCTCCTCCTCCTCTTCCAAGGCCGACCCTGCCACCATCACCTCCGTTCTCACTACACCGGGACCTCAGTCTCAGGGCTGCCATGGCCACCACGCCTCCTCATGGCTGCCCGTGGCAGTGTGCCTGCTGTGCCAGCTCCATATGCTCTGTGCTCCCCACCAGGACTTGTGCAATGTTTGGGGAGGCCGCCAGATGATGAAACTGCTTGCCCTTATGCGTGTGCTTGCTCTTTTCTCTCCTCTCTCTCTCTCTCTGCCCCCACTCCTCTCCTGGGCCAACTTGTGCCACCTTGTGCCTGCCCCTCCCCCAGTGCTTCCCCCATGCCCCTGGGCACTGCTGCCATCTCAGTGAGCCCTAGCCCCTGCCCTCTCCTTCCCTTGGCCATGTCCACTCTTCTGCTAGGACCCTCACCCCACCCTTGCATACAAGCCCAGCCCTGATTGGGCCCTAAGGCTTCCAGGCCATGGCAATTGCAGCCTCACCACAGCTCAGCACTCCCCCCCCCCAACCCCAGTCCCTTCCCAGGGAATTGATTCTCCCCTAGCCCCGCTGGTGGAGGAGACTCTCCTTCATCTCCCTCCACTCCACACAGCAACCAGGTACACAGTGACCCTCGTGTGTGTGTGTGTGTGTGTGTGTGTGTGTGTGTGTGTGTGTATGTGTGTGTGTGTGACTGTTGGGGATAACAACCTCTCAAGGACTCAGAACATAGCACCCTTTGAGGTGACTCAGCACACAGCACACTTCAAAAAACAGCATAAAGCACCCTGTGTAAAGGATTCAGCACATACAGGTGGACCTGTTGCAACAATGAGAAGTACAAGTTGTCACGTCCAAAATGAGCTTTACAACGTCTGTGCGGGGGGGGGGGGGAAGGGAAGGATTGGGATTGTGGTGGGGAGGGAGGAGGCTGGGAAGGGATGTGAAGGGTAAATAAAGGAGGAGGCTGCAATGCTTGGCAAGAAATGTATACATTATCCTGCCCATGTAATTGTAACCACTCTGTACAGTATGTTCACAAATAAAATTAAATTAAATTAAAAAAAAAGGATTCAGCACACAGCTCCCTTTGAAGGACTCAGCATATAGTATCTTGTGTAGAGTACTCAGCACACAGCACAGCACACTTTGAAGGAGGGAGTCCATAGCCCGCAGTGTGAAGGACTCAGCACATGGCATGCTTTGAAAAACTCAGCGTGTAGCACTCTTTCCCAGGGACTCAGTACATAGCACCCTGTGTTAAGAGCACCCACAGCCCCCTTTGAAGGGCTGAGTATGTAGCACCCTGTGTAAAACAGTTCACAGCACCCTTCAAATGACTCAGCACATAGCACAATTTTGAAGTACTCAGCACATACCACCCTGTAGAAGGACTTGGCACATACCACACTGACAAAGGATTCACCACACAGCACCATTTGAAGGACAGTACAGAGCACCCTGTGTAAAGGACTTCGCACACAGTACTTGAAAAATTCACCTCATCCCTCTCTTCTCAAGGGCTCAGCACATAGCATCAGCCTTTGGGATGAATTAGCACACCACACCTTTTGAAGGACTCATCATATAGTTCGTTATGTAATGGACTCAGCACATAGAACCATTTGGGATGACTCAGCAAACAGAACCTTTTTGAGGACTCAGCACAAAACCCCAATGTGGAAAAGCCCCAGCAAACAGCACCCTGTGAACGACTCAGCACATAGCTGTATGTCACAAGTTCAGCTGTCATTAGAATTAGGGTGTTTTCTTCAGTATCACCATTCTTCAGAAACACTTCAAAAATCCTACTAGTTTACGTTAGCCAACCTGTGTTTTATGGGGGAGAGTCAACTGGGGGTCTTGAACTGGGGTCCCTTTCCCTGAGCTCTTTGGTTCAATGCTAGAGCTCTTGGAGCTCTAGAACTTGGAGCCATAGCTTCAATTTTATCTTTTGGGGTTGTTCTTTGACAGGTCTTATGGTGATCAGGAAGGGAAGGCCAAGTTGGGATGTCTGTGGGCAAAGGCTCTTAGCTCGGCCTGGAACTGACCTCTCCTTTCCTTGTGCCCCTGGGTGCTGGGCCTCCTGGAGCTCTCATTGCCTAGGGTGAACAGACCTGCTCGGGCATTAGCACTCAGGGTGAATAAAAGTCAGCTTGGCCCTGGTCACTTCCCAAAATTGAAGTCTAGAAAACAATGGCATGGGGCTGCTTATCCCGCATCTGGCCACCAGGGGGCAGGGGTTGCCCACCAGAGTTGTATTTTCTCTTCCTTCCCTGGAGCCCCCACCAAAGTCCTTGAGACTCTTACTTACAATTAACCATCAAAAGGCAAGTGGGGCTGTGGCTCAGGTCGCAGAACATTAGCCTTGAGCAAGAAAACTCAGGGACACAATAACCTCCCCAAAAATAAAATACTTAGGAATTAACCTAAACAAAGATGTAAAAGAACTATTTAATGAAAACTATAAAAAGTTAAAGAAAGAAATTGCAGAAGACACTAGGAAATGGAAAGACCTCCCATGCTCTTGGATAGGCCGACTTAATATAGTAAAGATGGTAATACTTCCAAAACTAATTCAATGCAATTCCTATTAAAATCCCAATGACCTACATCACTGAAATACAGAAAACAGTCCAATAATTCATATGGAACAACAAAAGACCTAGAATAGCCAAAACAATTCTGGGGGATAAAGACAATATGGGAGGGCTATCCATGCCGAACTTCAAACTCTACTACAGAGCTATAATAACAAAGACAGCATGGTACTGGCACAAAAACATACCTGAAGACCAATGGAACAGAATAGAAGATCCAGAAATAAATCTACAGGCCTACAGCCAGCTGATATTCAACAAAGGAGCCAAAGACATACAATGGAAGAAACACAGCCTCTTCAACCACTGGTGCTGGGGAAACTGGGCGGCCACATGCAGAAAACTAAAAGTGGACCCCAGCCTATCACCATGCACCAACATCAATTCAAAATTGATTAAAGACCTTAACATTAAACCTGAATCTCTGAAACTACTGCAAGACAGAGTAGGAGAAACACTTGAACTAATAGGCACAGGAAGGAACTTCCTGTACAGAGTCCCAGGGTCACAACAAGTTGGAGAGAGACTCGACAAATGGGACTACCTTAAAATAAAAAGCTTCTGCACAGCTAAATGTATCGCACCCAAGCTAGAAAGACAACCAACTAATTGGGAAAAAATATTTACCAGCAATATATCAGACAAGGGGTTAACATCCTGTATATACAAGGAACTCAAGAAACTAATCCCTCCCAAACCTAACAAACCAATTACTAAATGGGCAAGGGAACTAAAGAGGGATTTCTCAAATGAAGAAATAAAAATGGCAAAGAAACACATGAGGAAATGTTCATCATCCCTGGTGGTGAAGGAAATGCAAATAAAGACAACCCTGAGATAACACCTTACCCCAGTCAGAATGTCCCACATCCACAAATCAGCCAACGACAAATGCTGGAGGGGATGTAGGGAAAGAGGAACCCTAATACACTGCTGGTGGGAATGTACACTTATACAACCACTTTGGAAAGCAGTCTGGAGGGTCCTTAGAAAGCTAAAGATTGACCTCCCTTACAATCCAGTCATACCACTTCTAGGAATCTTCCCTGAACAACAGGAACCAATATACAAGGACATGTGCACCTCCATGTTTAGTGCAGCACTGTTCACAATAGCTAGGATATGGAAACAACCCAGCTGCCCCAACACAGATGAATGGATCCAAAAATTGTGGTATCTATACACAATGGAGTATTATGCAGCCATTAGAAATGACAAAATAATGGCATTTGCAGGGAAATGGATGGAGCTAGAAGGAATCATGTTGAGCGAGGTAAGCCAAGAGCAAAGAGACAAACGGTACATGGTCTCCCTGATAAGTGGATGCTAAATCCAAAATGTTAGGTGATACGAAAAAACCAACAGGACTTAGGAAACAAAGAACTCCCACTCATCTGGTCGAACCACTACTAAATATCCTCATGCTGCTGATCACATGTATGGTGTATAACATAATAACACTGTTATATGTTATAGACTGTGATAGACAATTTGCTCCAGGAAAGTTAGAATGACCTTGTGACTTTAAATGAGCATCATTATTCCACAATACTGTGAAATTCCAGAAATTATGTAATCACTTAATCACAATTAAAAAAAAGAACCTTGGGGAAGGTAGGGAGGGAAAGGATGGTAGGGGGAAAACAATGGAGGGGGTAACAATGTTCAAGAGGAAATGTACACATTACCTCACTCATGTAACTGTAACCCTCTGTATAGCATCTTTACAATAAAAATAAATAAATAAAAGTAAAATGACATACATTGAAAAAAAATAGAAAACTCAGGGATAGAGCCTAGGCCCTGAGTTCACACACACACACACACACACACACACACACATACACACACACACACACACACACACACACACACACACACACACACACACACACACACACCACATGCATACAAAATCAGTGATTTCTACACTGCATTCTTTCGGTATTCTCTACCTTTTCCCCACTAAGCCTGATGGCTGTTGACGTAGGTGTTCGATGCATACACCACCACGTGGCATCTTTAATTTTGGGCAACAGAAAGGCTAGAAGGTCAGCCTTTCCCCATCCCAGCTCCTTGATTGTGTCGTGGTCTATCCAGGCCCTTTGAGGCTCCTTTCACAGTCTTTCCAAGATGTCTTCAAAAGGCCTCACACGCTGGGCACTGGTGGCTCATACCTGAGATCCTAGATACTCAGGAAGCTAAGATCTGGAGGATCATGTTGCCAAGCCATCTGGGGCATGAAACTGTGTGAGTCTCTAATCCTCAATGAATCATCATAAAACAAGAAGTGTCCCTGTGGATCAAGTGATAGAGTGCCAGCCTTGAGAAAAAGAGCTCAGGGACAGTGCTCATGGACAACGACAATGAGAGGCATTACACATTGACTTTGAGATTGGTATGGCCCAAATATAATTGGAAATTTCAAGTGTTCCAAGACAAAGGAGTACATCCTTTAGTCCTGTACTCCTCCATCTTTTTTTTCTTCATTTTATTTTATTATTTTTGTGAACATATTGTACATAGGGGTTAAAATTACGTGGGCAGGATAATGCGTATATATCTTATCAAGCATTGCAGCCTCCTCCTTTGTTTACCCTTCACCTCCCTTCCCAGCCTCCCCCCCCACCGAATCCTCCCCCCAACCAATGTTGTAAAGCTCGTTTTCGACATGACAACTTGTACTTCTCATTGTTGCAACAGGTCCATCTGTATCCTTAAACGACTTGTTTTTCCCCATCTCCTACACAGTTTATAACGACATCAAATATAGTGGAAGCAGGGGTTAGACTGTGGGGGAGGGACATAAAAAGCAACAAAGAAATAATCTTATAATTGCGTTAGAAACACATGCATGAAATAAAAAAAAACATTAAAATACATATTTAAGGGTTCATTTTCCTAACATCACATTATCTGACCTTTTCCGCTTGACTCATACATATACTAGGTATTGAAAATAAGGGAAACCATGGGACCTATGTTTCTTTGGGCTTGGCTTACATCAGTTAATATAATTTTTCCAAGTTTTTCCATTTCCTAACAAATGGGGAAATGTCATTCTTTCTGATGGAGGCATAGAATTCCATTGTGTTTATAAACCACATTTTCTTGATCCATTCATCTATCTGAGGGGCATCTGGGTCGGTTCCATATCTTAGCTATGGTAAATAATGCTGGGATAAACATAGTTGTGCTGGTAGCTTTAGTGTGGTCTTGTTTGTAAACATTTGGGTAAATGCCCAAAAGTGGGATTGCTGGATCATAGAGGAGTTCTATGTGAAGTCTTTTGAGGAACCTCCATACTGCTTTCCAAAGTGGTTGAACAAGTTTACACTCCCACCAACAATGAAGTAAGGTTCCTTTCTGTCCACAGCACCTCCAGCATCTGTTGTTGTTAGAGTTCTTGATTATAGCCATTCTAACTGGGGTAAGGTGGTATCTCAATGTTGTTTTGATTTGCATTTCTTTTATGGCTAGGGAGGTTGAGGATTTCTTCATGTGTCTACTGTCCCTACTTCTTTCTTCTTCAGAGAAGTTTCTCTTCACGTCTTTAGCCCACTTATTTATTGGGCAGTTGTTTCATTGAGGATTTGTTGTTGGCGGATTTAATTTTTTGAGTTCCAAGTATATTATAGATATGAGACCCTTGTCCGTTGTATGGCTAGTGAAGATCTTCTCCCAATCCGTGGGCTTTCTATTGATCTTGCTAGCTATGTCCTTTGCCATGCAGAAGCTCTGCAACTTTATGCAATCCCATTTGTCCAACCTTTCTTTGATTTGTTGTGTTTCCCGGTCTCTATTAAGAAAATTTCGGCCTGAGCCAAGGAGACCTAGGGTTTCTCCTATTCCATCCTGTAATGTTTTCAGAATGTATGCTTTGACTCCGAGGTATTTGATCCATTTGGAGTTGATTCTGATGCAGGGTGATATATATGGATCTAGCTTTAATTTTCTACAAGTAGTTAACCAATTTTGCCAGCACCATTTACTGAAGAGGCTGTCTTTCTTCCATTCTATTTTTTTAGCTCCATTATCGAAAATTAGATGGCTATATGTCTGTAGGTTCATTTCTTGTTTTAAATTCTATTCCATTGGTCCTGAGGTCTGTTCTTATGCCAATACCAAGCTGTTTTGATTACTATGGCTTTATAGTAGACTGTGAAATTTGGTATTGATATTCCTCCAGCAGTGTTCTTTCCCTTGAGGAGCATTTTTACTATTCGGATTCTTTATTGTTCCATATGAATTTTTGGATTGCCTCTTCTATTTCCTTGAAGAGTGACGGAATTTTGATAGGTATCGCGTTGAATTTTTAGATAGCCTTGGGAAGTATTGCCATTTTCTCAATGTTAATCTTTCCAATCCAGAAGCATGGGAGGTTTTGTCATTTTCTAAGTTCAGTTTTGATTTCATTTTTCAAGATTTTAAAGTTTTCATCATAGAAGTCCTTCACTTCTTCAGTTAAGTTAATTCCTAGGTATTTTATTTTTTGTGGGGCTATTACAAATGGAGTTGCTTTCCTAATTTCAGACACACTTTTCTATTTGTTGGCATACAGAAAAGCCATTGATTTTGGGGGGTTAATTTTATACCGTGCTACTTTGCCGAAGTTTTGAATCAGCTTGAGTAATTTGGGAGTGGAGTCTATGGCATTCTTTAAATACAAGATCATGTCATCTGCAAAGAGGGAGGGTTTTATTTCTTCTTTCCCTATTTGAATCCCCTTTATGTTTGCATCTTGTCTTATTGCTCTAGCTAGGCATTCTAATACTAGATTGAAGAGAAGTGGAGAGTGTGGACATCCTTGTCTTGTTCCTGAGTTAAGAGGAAATGGCTTTAGTTTTTTACCATTAAGTATAATGCTGGCTGTAGGTTTGTCATATACAGCCTTTATTGTATTGAGGAATGTTCCATGGATCCCTAATTTTTCCAAAACCTTCATCATAAAGGTGTGTTGGATTTTGTCGAATGCTTTTTCTGCATCTATTGAGATAATCATGTGGTTCTTATTCTTGCTCCTGTTGATGTGATGAATAATATTAATTGGTTTGCGTATATTGAACCAGCTTTGCATCCCTGAAATGAATCTTGTTTGATCTCACACCCTGGCCTTTTCCATGCTTTGGGTCAGCATGGCTTTGGCTTGATGGGAGGGCTCCAAGGAGGAAGATCCCAGAGCAATCACCCTGCCTCCTTCCACCCTTCTCACCATGCTGCTTCTGCTCTTTGCCATAGACCTTCTTCCTGGATTCCATCCATAAGATCATCACTGCCAACATTTTGATGAGTGGTGGGTCCAGCCTAACTCGGGGAAGTCAGAGGTGAAAGTCAGTCTGGGATTAGGAGCTTCTACCTTGTGTGTGGGCTGAAGTCAGGGGTAGCCTTTACTTCATCCTGAGTCTTGAAGTGGTAGAGAGATAGTGTAGACTCCACATTGAATCAGGTAAGATCGGAATCTAGAAACCACTAGTGTGAGGTAGGCTGTGGGGCTCACAGGGCCACTGCTCGTGGTACTCCTCTCTCGGGACTCACCTCTCCCTCTCTCATCCCTAAATGTTAGAATAGAAAGTTCAATTAAGTGGATCAAAGAGGGGGCAGAGGAGTATTTCCGTGTGAACCAGACTTGTGCTTCATATTTATCCTAGTCCCTACTTCCTATTTATCTGAGGAATGGCCATGTGGGTTTTTTGGGGGGGGGAGAGGAATCATCCTAGTTGAGAATGTGGCTTAGTGGTAGATGGTTGCCTAGAATGACTGATACCCTGGGTTCAATTCCATACAGAAAAAGCTTGAAGGGGAGGTGGGGCTCAACTAGTAGAGTGCCAGCCTTGACCAAAAGAGCTCAGGGACAGTGACCAGGCTTTTTTGGAGGCTTTTCTTACCTTTCAAAACAATTTATTGTTTGTGATAAGCATAACATGGGTCTCTTCCCTGGACACCAATGTGCCATTAGATGTCCTTTGAATTTGGGTCGCAACCTAGCAGCCTTTGCCCTACCTGACCGACAGTTTATCCATCCCATCTCGTGGCAGATGAAGGCCTGAGAGAAGGCCATCTGGCCATCTACTTCTGTTGGCTGCTTAGGCTTTTGAATGTCAATATGTCATATAGAGAGTCATCATCCAGATCAGTCTACAGAAGAAAGGAAGAGAGCACTCCTTGCCCAAGCCCACCAGCTGCAGGCTACTCTGGGTGTGGGGCATCTGCTGCAGGACGTGCTCCATGGGGGAGTTATCTACGGGGTCGGGAACTCCGACCTCTTCTCTGGCAGTTTCCAAGGTGTCTTGAAGTTGCAAATTTTCAAAACCTTTCTGCTCCTCCCTCCTTTCGCCCACCACAGAGCCTGAGGCATTTGAAGCATTGGTGATGGCAGGGGCTGGAGCCTGCTGTTCGTGCTTTCCACTGCAAGGCGCGGCAGCAGCTCCTGCAGCTCTCTGTTCTCCATCTTCTCCTGGGAGAGCCAGCACATGTGCTCAGCTTTCTCCCAACACAGCTCATCCCGGACGAATGTCTGCTCTTTACACCCCATGAGGGACTCCTCGACAGTGCAGTTGTGTGCCAACAGCTCAGTGCATCGATGGTGTAGATTATCTGCTGGACTATGGAAGTCCACCTCATCATGCAGGTCATGGACATAGCAGATTTTTTTCTTGGATGCCCACGTGTCCCACTTCCTATCCCTTCGCCTGCTGTGGTGGCAGCTCATGGAGCGGGGTTCCTGTGGCTCCAGCTCTTTCTGGCACTGTGCTGCCGGGTGGGCTGGTCACCTGCAGCAGGGCCACCGCTCCTGTAGCAGGGGTTTCCCCCTGTGGATCTCAGCCTCCGAGAGTGCTCGGAGAGCCAAATCCCTCTCAGTCTGGGGGATGTTTCCAGCCTCTGCTTGGTCACGTCTCGGGGAGTTACCTCCTCACCTTTTGCTTCTCCAGGGCTCATGGCTTTCCCTTCCCTAGGGAAAGCCAGGAAGCTCAGCTGGGCCTGCAGGCACTCCTCCTGTGCTCTGGTGGCTCCCAAGCACTTGAGCATTTCCTGCCACTTTGGGCGCACCACCTGGTCCCCCCAGTTGGTTTGGCCTTGCACTTGTTTCAGCTGATCCAGCAGCTTGGTTTGCTTCTGCAGGTGCTGCTACAGGGCCTCCTTCTCAGAGTTCAGCCGCTTATTGGAGGCAATGTGCTGCTTACAGGTGGCTCTGAGCTCTTGCAGCTGGGCCAGGGACTGCTCCTGCTGCTCCTGCAGCTCCCAAGCCACATGGCTCTCTCTCTTGGACACCTCTTTCCATTCTTCTATCTTCTCCTTTAAGTGATCTAGCTGTTCCCACAGACGTTTCTTCACCTGCTGCTCTGAGTTCAGGATGCTTGTGAGCTCCTCCATCTCTCCAATCACCCTGTGGAGAGCATCCCACAGCAGGGCCAGCTATTCCTCTGGCTATGGGTCACACACACATGTGCATCATGGGGGTCTCAGGGATCTCTTGCCGACCGTGGGCCTTATCCTCCAGTCTCCATAGTTGCTCCCACTGCTCCGCATTCTAGAGACAGAGCCTCTGGTTTTCCTTGACCTGGATATGACCTTGTTCCTCCAGGTTTTTCAACTCCATCTGCATGTGGTAGGCCTGGGCCTGCAACTGTCGCTCAGCCTGAGATGGCTCTATCAGCTTCCTTCTCAGTTCCCCCAGCTCATTCTCTAGGTCCAGTACCTGCCTCTCCCTTCTCTCCTTCTCCTCTGTCAGTTGGTTCACCTGGTCAGTCAGCCACTAAGCCTCCTCCTTCCATGAGGAACTCTCAATGCACAGGTTCTCTGTGAAGGTGTCTCTCTCCAGATTTTCTGAGGTCACCATAAAGCTTAGGTTGTCCAGTAGTCTCTTCAGTACCTCCCACTCCTCCAGCACTTGTTGGAACTTGCAGATTCTGTTCTTCCTGTTACTCTTCTGTGTCCAGAGTGCTTCCAGCTTCTCCTGCAACACTGTATTCACTTGCTCCAGATCATTGAAGCTTCTGGTCTTTTCCTCGAGCTGAAGTGTCACATCATTCAGCTGTTCGAAGAACATTTCGATCTCCTTCTGTGCAGCAGTGACGGCAGAAGTGGCCATCTCCAACTCCACCATGCGCCACTCTGTGGCCTGCAGGTGGCAGGTGAGAACTTCTTGCTCCATTTCTCTGTCATTGGCCAACCTGCTTCACTTAGGCCGTTGCAGATTGTAAATCACTTTCTGCAGAAACCAACCTCTGTATGGGTGGCTTGTGGATCTCTAGCTCTGTTTTTGGTTCTTTGTGCACCTCAGCTATATTGTCCCTTTCTTTCTCCAGTCGATCCTGCAGGTCTGTCTTTTCCTGCTTCAGTGGTTGGATCTTGGCACAGAGTGCCTGGTTTTCCTCTTTTGCTGCAGTCCAGGGTGGGCACCATGTGTCGCTAGTGCCTCTGCAGATCCTTGGTGGTATCGCAACCCTTGATATTCTTGACCCTGTTGGCTGTGACTGTGTCCAAAGGCAGGGGAGGCCCCCAGTCAGCATCACCTTTGGCTGTTTGTCTTGAGGATCCCTCCCTTTTTCATGTTTGGTGTTTTTTTGAATGTTGCAAGTCTAATGGGAGGATTCTTTTGCCAGTGTTCTGGCAGTAGTTTCTTGCCCACAGCTCTCTAATGGAGTCTTGTTGTTTCAGACATCTGAGCACTGGAATGGGAAAGGTGGGCTGGCCACATTCCCAGGCTCTGGGAAATCCTCTATTCTCCCACTCGCTGACAAGGACGTCAATTTCCTACTGTACTCTAAAGTTGCCTCATGTTTCTAGCTCACCACTCAGCCACCTATACCTTCCTCAACTGCTGGTGGTGGTGTCAACCAACAGAGGGGAACTTGATGCTTGGCAACATTGAATGTGGGGTGGCCACCATTATTGTATCCCATTGGTCAGAAAGAACTATGAAAGAATGAGGTGTAGCTGGAATCCTGTGATGTAGGCAGCACAGTCAGAGTCAAGATGACAGAGGCTCCCCCAGCCCCTTTCCCAGGGAACTCTTTCCAATTCTGTTGGGGACAAGAGGATGACCTGCTTTAGCTGGATGGCTGCACAGATTGTTGTATATGTCTGTTTGTTGCCAGTCCCGGACCTTGAACTCAGGATCTGGGCACAGTCTGTGAGCTGCTTTTGCTCAAGGCTAGCCCTCTACCACAAGAGCTACACTGCTCTACTTCTGTCTTTGTTGGCACTGAAGTTGGACAGGGGTCTCAAGGACTTTCCTGCCTACGGTGAATTTGACCATGATCCTCCCTTCACAGACTTGTAAGTGTCAAGGAGGACTGCTGAGAGCCACTGGTGCCTGCCTAATCATTAATCTTGCTGTTCTTGGACAGACAAGTGAGTTCCCTATCCACAGGTTAAAATGGTGGGAGCTGGAGCCCACAGTTCAAATCCTGGTCCTGCCACCTCCAAATGGCAGGAGATCCTTAGAAACTCATTACTATCTATATGAATACCAATGGAATGTGATGTATGTTATGACTGAATGGACAGTTCTTGAATGATTCTAGGATAAAATTATACACAATTATAGTAAAGGATGTTGATCGATTTTAATCCATACTTTATGTAGCATTTAAACAATCACATTCATTAAATGTAGGCAGAATGAAATACCTAAGAATTGGGCATAACATAGTATAAAATTGCTATTTTTTCTTCAAGGACTGGGATTGCAACTCTTGGTCTGGGTAACTCTGGTGCACAGTGTGGAAAGGGGAAGCTGGCCTCCTTGAAGTGAACAAATTCATGTGTGCTCCTTAGGTCTGAAATCGTTCCCCAGCACTAGAAAACAACCTATTCATGTACATTTTAAATATATGATTTATATTTATATACATATGTTGATTCCATATTGTGTTCAGTGTAGTTATTCATTTTATTTTTTGTTTCATTCATGTAATGACTTTACTTTATTGACTATTATGGCACATAGAACATTGATAACATGATTAAATAGGATATAGGTCTGCATCTGTATTCCACTTATTCCTGACACCCAGGACTTTCACAGAAAAAGAAACATGTGTCACCATCAGCTTCTTGCTCCACGTTCATTGTTTGGGAGTGCTGGCATTTGAATTCACGGCCTATAGGGACAAAATCAAGAAAGGATGAGGGTCAGCATGCTATCCTGATAGGCAGTTCCCAGGACCTTAGATCGAACCCCAGGGGTTGAGAAAATAAGAACAGATTGACACACAGATGGTAGTACCCTAATAAATGTATGTGTTTATAGAGTGCCAGAGATGTCTATCCAGTATTCAGTTATATAGACTACATTTCTACTATTCTTGGGTATTTATTATGCTCCATGTAATTAATGTTATTATTTTCATCCTTAATAAACTATTAAGTAAATCAGTGTCCTGAAATTATTGCATCCTTCTGAAAAATAGTATTATTTTAATGCTTCATATGATATTAAATAAAATCACTCAGCTGACTGAAATCATGAAGTCTAATTTTATATGAGTATCACTCATGAGCATCTCATTCAACCATGACATTGATAACATTCCATCCTTATTCCTGTGGATGAGAACCAGTTTCTTAGGATCTCCCACCATCTGGAAGTGGCACAACTGGGATTCGAACTGTAGGCCTATGTTGCCAGGCAAAACTATGGCTTCCCCAACAGCCCGCAATTAAAAAAATTATTTAGCTCCCTGGTTTGCAATTCATGCCATTTTTTCTGCCAGGCCTGGGATGTGAACTCAAGGTCTGGGTAAATATGCAGCACTGTGAGGGAAGAGAATCTGACCATGCTTGAAGACAAGAAACTCAGGTCTGTTCCCTAGGCCTGAATTCAAGCCTCAGGCCTGGAAAACATACTCCTTATATTCATTTTAAAGATAGGATTTATACTTCCATACAGATATTCAGTCTATATTGTGTTTGGTGTGCTTATTCATTTTATTTCTTGTATTATTCATTTATTTTCCTATTATTTTATTTACTCTGATGACACCTCTACATTTACAACATTGTTTACATCCTATCACATAGCATCCAGATTTGTAGATATGTTCTCCATCATGCCTGACAGCAAGAACTCTCCCATAAAAGGAAAATGTTTGTCACACTCGGCTTCTTACTCCAAGATTAAATTTTTGGCTGGGATTTGAATTCAGGGCCTACCAGGCCCAATTCACGAATGGATGATTGGGTGCATTGCAGCCTCTAGCCAATGAAGCTGTCAGATGGTTCCCAGATACTGATATCCAGCCCCAGGTTTGGCCAAAACAGTGATACATGGATAGGCAGACGGTGCTATACAAATAAATATATATTGGTAAAGAGTGCCAGAGCCGTCTAGCTATGATTGAATGACACCTAGTATATTTCTACCAACTCTTAGTCATTTATTATACTGCCATAAAAGGAATATTATTCTTTTCATGCTTAATAAACTATTAATTAGGATCAATCAGGTTCCTAGGATTATTGCATCCAATTTTAGACGAGACTGAGGCATGAACTACTCTTTCAATTGGTATTCCTATTGTTCCTGAGTCAAATCAGTGACTCAATTTTTCCATTGGGATGGAATCATATTGAGTTCCTATTTCCATTAATTTTATGGCCTCAATCCTCTTTTGTATGAATGACATTAATGCATTAATTACACAAGTGCTAATTTATAGCATCAGGAAGGTAAGAATCAAGGTGGGCAGCAATAGTTGAAATCAGGGTCATCATCCATGGAGACCTATATTTAATGTCAGAAGGAAGAGAACTACACCATCCAGGGCAGTTATTAGGGTTGTTGCCCATGGGGACCATGAGAAGAGGGGCTGATAACATGGCACAGTCCCTCAGACTCTTCTAACCAAGGCCAATCTTTCCCTAATACAGAGGCTACCTTGCTTCATGAGAAGTCCAGTTCCAGGCGATTTCAGAGAACTACCTCTGCCAGTGAGTCTACTTGGCGGCTCTAACTGAACCAGTATTTAGATTGCAGTAGGCATATAGGTAAGACAAAGAATATTCCACATCAGTACACCAATCCGGACTTTATGTACAGCACAGCTAACAATTTTATACTAGCTCTATCGTAAGCTCCAATTTCAAGACATACTCATACCATTTGCTAAATACTTATACTTTCTGAGGTTTGTCTTCTTTCCTTTCACATTTAAAGACAGTCCTCACTTTTCAAATCCTTTCTTATCCAGAGGATACCAATTTTTTCCCAATTCCTTTCCCAAGGCTTTCTTTACCACCCTCCTCTTATTTTCAGTTTCTTGAGCATCTTTGTGGTTAGAGTTTAAAACTGCCCAATTTTCTTTGGCTTGTGGAACCTTTATCTTAGAACAGCCTTAAGGCACCACTGTGATGCAGAAGCTTGCTAGATTTTAAGGCTAAGAGTAATACCTCCATTGATAACACACTCAGGTTATTACCATACCAGAGCCAAACTAGGCTGTAACCATAGAGTGGATTTCCAGTCACTATGCACTGAAGTGCCTAAGGTAAGCAAGCCAGTGATATCCTTGTCCCCATATCCACTGTGGGATTAGAGAGGGTTTCTGGATATCACTCAAAAGAATGTCCCACAAGATCTTAGATTTAGCAGCTGTTAACCCCGAAGCCGACTGAGGTGATGGAATCAGGCAGGAGTTCCTCCAGGTGACTGTCAGGCCGTCGTTGAACTTTACCCATTAGGGTATACAGCAGCAGCAGCAGCAGCAGCAGCAGCAGAGGGTCTCACAGTGGCTCCAAGGGACTGTTACCTCATGCTGGGCTGCAAATTTCTACACAGACTGGTTAAGGATGCAAGTAATAAATAGGCTTGGCAGGCTGTGGCCACGTTGGTTTTTAAGAACATTTAGACAATAGCCCAGGACAATTTACCAAAATCACAACTTATTACTAACCAGATATTTTTGTAAATAGACACAGAAGACTAAGTCTTATAACCATCTCTAACAGATGCAGTCTCCACACTTGTACACCTACAATTGTTAACACTATTCTTTATGCCTTCTTCTAAAAAAAAAATATTTTTCCTCATTTTTCCAAAACTGACTCTAGACTCTTGATCGTATAAAGGGGGTAGAAGGGTGAAGCTCCATCTTCTGTAACTTCTTCAAGGTGACTTCAGGGGCGTTGATCCTACCTAGCCAGGAACCTATAACCTTAGCCTATTTTACAAAGAGGCTATCAGGGTTAGATGTCATTAAGAACAATATTTGACTTCTGACAACTGCACAGACCTTTTCTCCAGCGACACCAGCATAGCTTGTTTAGCACTCCTGTTTTAGAAAGCATATTTCTGGATGACTTAGGAATGTGATCTCTAGTGACCCAAACAATGCCTAAGTTACCTTTGCCGGCCTTTAGACAGATATCAATAGAAACACACTCTCATGTTTACAAAATTTTTCTGAGCAGATGAATTTCGTGTAACTGGTGTCAGCTCAAAAGTTACTGCCAATTAGAGCTTTTGGCACATAAAGGGGTTGAGATTTAAACTATCCCCCACATTTTATAACATTAGCTTTTTACTAGTACCACAGAGGATTGGCAAGTTCCTGTCCCTTACAAGGTAGATAGTCATGGACATTAGGCATGCTTACAAACTCTTGCCATGATCTCCCGGCTCTGACCAGTTTTGAAGGGCCATGCACAAATGACTCTAGGATCTGACATTTCTGCCATCCAAGCAGTGGTTACTGCCTCTGGATGCTCCTCCATTGCTTTGTCCCAGGAGTGTCTTCTCCACACTGGGATAAATGCCTCATTGGCATTTCCCTTAGCTGGTCGCAGGACTTGAAGTCGGGGCCTGACTGCTGTCCTTCAGCTCTCCAGCTCAAAGCTAGCACTCTGCCACTTTGAGTCCTAAAGCAACTTTGCTTGCTTTTTCAGCACCCTGCTGGTTGAGTAGAGGTGACAATCTCACAAGGACCTTTTTCTGCCCAGGCTGGCTTTGAACCAGTTTGCAGATCAATGAATCTCATAAAAGGTCACTTTGCTCCAATTAAAAGAAACAAGGTGGTCAACATAGAAGTAGCTTTTAAGCATGCTCTTACCTGGAACTTAAGAGGCAAAGTTACATCGGACAAACTTGTAAGAATCCTCTGTGCTTTGCTCTGGGCTTGCTGGAAACATAAAAAACCTATAAGAGCAAACTAGAATAGCAATTCTTTTTGGTAATCCTAATTTTTTCTCCGTGCACTTTGAGACAAATTTTAAAAACAATTTTACTGTTAAACTTTATATCAAAAAATCTATTCCTAATTTTTAAGGTGCTTATTAATCTCGTTTACTATTTTATACTTTAGTTTTCATTTTCATTTTGAAAAGATCCCTTGAAATCTTGAGGCCAAGTGTCACTCATTGCCTCTTGGCTGCTTGTTTTAAAACAGATACACATTAAAAATCTTGAACTCAAATGACAATTTTTTTTCCTTAATGCAAAAATTACAATCACCATAACTGTATCAAAAAGCTAGACTTAACACCTTTATGACTTTTAAGAACATATCCTAATTGTGGAACATAATTGAAAGTAAGCCACATTGTACAAATAACTTTTTACCCTCTTTTTAAGGCCTTCCTAATTTTAATGTTAACACATCCAAGGGGAAGCTTTAGCAATACTAATCAGATCATCACATCACTCATTTTAACCATCATGTTTTCAGTGTCTATCTGCAGGGAAAAGAGAGAACAAAGATGAGCCACTCAGCACCTTCTATGAAATGGGCACACACCCAATCCGACTCTTTAGGGTTAGATGAACTGCGTTTGTGCCAGCTTGCCCTCTTTCACCATGCATGGACTCCTCCCAGGGCCTGTCCCACCATGCATGACCAGCTGAACTGCACTTCTGCCTATTCACCCCTTACCTCTAAAGACAGGTCATCTGTTGGTTCATGAATGAAATACACAGTTTTAGGCAGACAGAACAGGGATGGTCTTTGACAGGGTTAAACTAACCTTTACATTTAAATTTCTAATATTTATCCCCAAAGTTTAGCCAAGGGAACTAAATCCCAAATAGACAATGCATTTTTGTTAAGCCAGATAACTTGATTACAGTATAAACAGTCTTATGCATTTTAAAATATTAGTTTTTAAAATGCCAGATTTTCTATTTTTCAAGTTAAAGAATCCTTAAAAAGTCATTAAAACACTATGAAGATTCTTTAAAAAATTTGTTAATGTCCAAACCTCATAACCTTTTGAATTTAAATTTAAACTCACCCAATTGTTACAGCATGCTGACAATTCTTATCTTTGAACACATTCACAGACACACACAAAACACTCACACAGATCTTAAAGCACACAAAAATCAAAATCAGTTGTACGTTCACCGTCTAAAGTTTGTAAACAAAAATTTGAGACAGTATTTCTTTTAAACTAGGTACCTTTGTTGGGATTCATTTTCCCAGATCTTGCTTGTTTAACAAGGCAATTCACTAATTAGTCTTTTGAAACCCTTCTGTGGGAGGACGGCTGGGGGAGGGGGTCACCTAAAACTAAACTGGCCAGATTTGTTTATCCAATTTTAGACAAGAGCACTTTACAAATTGTTACTTTGTCAAGAGTAGCTGAAAAAGTCCAAATCAGGCACACAGCATTCTACACCCTCCCTGCCGGCAGCCTCCACAAGGAGAAAATGCAGCCTGAGGCTTGAAGGGAACCAAACTAGCCCAATAACCTTCCATGCCTCACAGGGAGGGTGGGCATAGCAGATCTGTGACCGAGCCCAGCTGGAACTTTTATTCCCCCAGAGATGTTCAAATAAATAAATATCAAAAACACAGATAAACACAAAAACCAAGGTACCAATTCTAAAACAGCGAGACAAGAACCAAAGGCTGTGTTGGGGACTAATGGGACCCAGTTTATCCCTACCGGAACTCTGTGTTGCTCCCACTCAGCAAGCTGAATCCAGATTCTGCTAAATGAGCCTGCCATGCTCACCCAAACTTCCCTACTTCTGGAAACAGAACAGAAAACACACAGAAGTAAACAAGACAGACAAGTGGCTACAAAGACAAAATCAGGTCTCAGTGAATGGGGTGACATCTCACCACCATTCACTTACCAGAGGACTCAACCCCCCCCCCCACTGACCTCTGGAGAATTTTTCTTTTAGATTCCTGCAAACGATGACCCAAGAGCCTTCCAAGGCAGAGGAGAATTCCCAGTACACTTGGGGCAAAGGATAAAAGTCCGTAACAGCCGTCCCCTCAGACTGACATGTTCTCCCCCATGCTCAGACCCTCTGAGCCAAGGCCTGAGGCTGAGATCTAACTGGGGCCACTTGCAGGTGGTCAGTGGCAATTTCATAATTGAAAAACAAGCAAGTTACAAAAGCAGAATCAGCAGTTTTTGTTTTTAAACGAACTAGGACAAGGTCTAGGGGTGTCCTGGGAGTGGACTCACTTTGCCCCATATTTTTCCTGTAAAGTAAATCCAATTACATACATGGCAAGCAAAAGTAAAAGAACAATGAGACACAGACAGACACAATTATACACAGAACGAGGAGGGATCCCCAAACCAAAAGTTACTTTTTTTCTCAACCTATTTTCTCGACAAGCATGCCCCCCGTCCAACTAGGAGTGCTATGACTGGTGGAATTAAGGGGTCCAGGCATCCCTGGACCTCCTAGGCCATAGGGGACTCTGCTGCATCGAGCCTCACCCTACTTTTGGCCTCACTCTGGCACACCTTCTCTACCTAGGTCAACCACGCTTATCTCGAGGCTTTCCTCGGAACTTCTGTCCAACAGCCGAGTGCTCGCACAATGTCCTCCCGACTGGTGATCCCAGTCCACCTCAGGTTGGAGCAGCTAAGAGCTTTATCCCGGATGAGCCCCCATTAAATGTAGTAGGAAGAACCCTACTCAGGCAAGCAAGCCCACTTAGTCGTCCGGAGTGACAGAGCCCACCACAACAAAGTTGTTAATAAAGAAGCAACTTTATTGAGAAGGTTCCTACACTGACCAGCCAGGGCCGCAGCACAGGCTCGGGAGCTGATACTGCGACCCCGAGCAGCCCACATCCTTAGGTTTTTAAAGGCAATATTCACAAGGTCGAGCCTGGTCATGCGCAGGTGACCAATGGGATCATAACTGTAACACACACAAAGGATTGTATGGTCATACTAGACCACACACAAGTAAGCAATAGGTGGAGTCTCCAGTATGAGACAGATTACACCCATCTGTTTAATCGGTCAGTCCTTAACAGAACAATGAAGGTGGGTTAAGTTGTAAAGGAGAGGTGGACCTAGAGACATTCTTTCCATTCCAAGAACTGGGCTGGTTGAATCCAAGGTCGAGTTAACCTTGTTTAGAGGTGTTATTTTTTTCTCCCTAAAATCCCTAAAACAAAGGCAAAGCCTGGACAGAAGCTGTACTAGCTCGAGTCTTCTCTCAGGGCCTACTTCAATAATAATTAAATGGAGGCATTTGTCACAGTCTTCTCACGTTTAGAGTCTCTCCAAAGAATGCGCTTTGTCTTATTTATATTTGCAAACCTTTCTATACGGATGTCTTTAGATGTTTTATACAGAGAAGCCTTTTTAAATTTTTTATTTTTATTTTATTGGGAAAATAGTGTACAGAGGGGTTACAATTACATGGTCAACATAATTAGTACGTTTCTTATCAAGCATTGTAGCCTCCGCTTTGTTTCCCCTCCCCATCCCTTCCCAGCCTCCCCCCCTTACCTAATTCCCCCCCCCCAACCAAAGTTGTAAAGTTCGTTTTTGACATGACAACTTGTACTTCTCATTGTTGCAACAGGTCCACCTGCATCCTCACTTAAAAGTCTTGTTTTTTAACCTTCCCTCCACAAATTTTATGACATCAAATACAGTGAAAGCAGAGGTTATACTGTCGGGGAGGGACATACAAAGCAACAAAGATATAACCTTATAAATGCACTAGAAACAAATGCATGAAAGAAAAAAATAAATACATATCTTAGAGATCATTTTCTTAGCATAACCTTATCTGACCATTTCTGCTTGACTCATGTATATACTAGATATTGCAAATAAGGGAAACCATGGGACCTATGTTTCTTTGGGCTTGGCTTACTTCACTTAATATAATTTTTTCAAAGTCTTTCCATTTCCTAACAAATGGGACAATGTCATTCTTTCTGATGGAGGCATAGAATTCCATTGTGTTTATAAACCATATTTTCTTGATCCATTCATCTACTGAGGGGCATCTGGGTTGGTTCCATATCTTACCTATAGTAAATAATGTTGCAATAAACATAGTTGTTCTGGTAGCTTTAGTGTTGTCTTGTTTGTAAACATTTGAGTAAATGCCCCAAAGTGAGATAGCAGGGTCATAGGGGAGCTCTATGTGGAGTCTTTTGAGGTACCTCCATACTACTTTCCAAAGTGGTTGAAGAAGTTTACACTCACACTAACAATGAAGTAAGGTTCCATTCTGTCCACATCCCCTCCAGCATCTGTTGTTATTAGAGTTCTAGATTTTTGCCATGCTAACTGTGGTGAGATGGTATCTTAATATTGTTTTGATTTGCATTTCTTTTATGGATAGGGAGGTTGAGGATTTATTCATGTGTCTATTGGCCATCCTTCTTTCTTCTTCAGAGAAGTTTCTCTTTAAGTGATTAGCCCACTTATTTATTGGGCAGTTGTTTCTTCGAGGATTTGTTGTTGGGTGATATAATTTTTGGAGTTCCAAGTATATTTTAGATAGGAAACCCTTGTCCGTTGTATGGCTAGTGAAGATCTTCTCCCAATTGGTGGGCTTTTTATTGATCTTGTAAGCTATGTCCTTTGCCATGCAGAAGCTCTGCAACTTCATGAAAATCCATTTGTCCAACATATCTTTGATTTGTTGTTTCTGGGTCTCTATTCAGAAAATTTCGGCCTGAGCCAAGTAAACCTAGCGTTTCTCCTATTCCATCCTGTAATGTTTTCAGAGTGTCTGCTTTGACTCCGAGGTCTTTGATCCATTTGGAGTTGATTCTGGTTCAGGGTGATATATAAGGATCTAGCTTTAGTTTTCTACAAGTAGTTAAAAAAATGTTGCCAGCACCATTTACTAAAGAGGCTGTCTTTGTTCCATTCTATTTTTTTACCTCCCTTATCGAAGATTAGATAGCTATAGGTCTGAAGCTTCATTTTTGGGTTTTCAATTCTATCCCACTAGTCCTGAGGTCTGTTCTTGTGCCAGTACCAAGCTGTTTTGATTACTATGGCTTTATAGTAGAGTTTGAAATTTGGAATTGTTATTCCTCCAGCAAAGTACTTTCCATTGAGGAGCTTTGTTGCTTTTCGGATTCTTTTATTGTTCCATATGAATTTTTGGATTGCCTCTTCTATTTCCTTGAAGAATGAGGTTGGAATTTTGATAGGTGTCACATTGAATTTGTATATAGCCTGGGGAAGTATTGCCATTTTCACGATGTTAATCTTTCCAATCCAGGAACATGGGAGTTTTTCCCATTTTCAAAATTCTGTTTTGATTTCCTTTTTCAAGTTTTTAAAGTTTTCATCATAGAGGTCCTTCACTTCTTTGGTTAAGTTAATTCCTAGGTATTTTATTTTTTGTGGGGCTATTACAAATGGAGGTGCTTTCCTAATTTCAGCTACACTTTTCTCATTTTTGGCATAAAGAAAAGACGTTGATTTGGGGGTGTGAATTTTATACCCTGCTACTTTGCCAAAGTTTTGAATCAGCTTGAGTAATTTGGGAGTGGAGTTTATGGCATTCTTTAAATACAAGATCATGTCATCTACAAAGAGGGAGAGTTTTATTTCTTCTTTCCCTATTTAGATCCCCTTTATGTTTGCATCTTATTGCTGTAGCTAGGTATTCTAATACTAGATTGAAGAGAAGTTGAGAGAGTGGACATCTTTGTCTCATTCCTGAGTTAAGAGGAAATGGCTTTAGTTTTTCACCATTAATTATAAAGCTGGCTATAGGTTTGTCATATACAGCCTTTATTGTACTGAGGAATGTTCCATGGATTCCTAATTTTTCTAAAAGCTTCATCATAAAGGGGTGTTGGATCTTGTCGAATGCTTTCTCTGCATCTATTGAGATAACCATGTGGTTCTTATCCTTGCTCTTGTTGATGTGATGAATAATATTAATTGATTTGCATATATTGAACCAGCTTTGCATCCCTGAAATGATTTCTGTTTGATCATACTGTATGATTTTTTGGATGAATTGTTGACGTCGATTGGCCAAAATTTTGTTGAGAAGTTTTGCATCAATATTCATCAAAGAAATGGGTCTATAGTTCTCTTTCTTTGATGAGTCCCTGACTGGTTTTGGGATGAGGGTTATGATGGCTTCATAGAATGTGTTCGGAAGTGAACTTTCTCATTCAATTTCATTGAAGAGTTGGAGGAGTGTTGGTTTGAGCTCTGCTTTGAAGGCCTTGTTGAATTCTGCTATAAAACCATCTGGTCTTGGACTTTTCTTAAATGGGGTGTCTTTTATTGTTGTTTCTATTTCAATGCTTGATATGGGTTTTTTTAGATGGTTTAACTCATCTTGGTTTTGTTTTGGCATGTCAATATTTGCTAGGGAAAAGTGTATTTCTGCCAGTTTCTCAAATTTATTCGCATAAAGTTTTGAGAAGTATTCCCTTATAATGTTCTGAATCTTAGTTTTTCTGAGGTGATGTTACCATTCTCATCTCTGAGTTTATTTATTTGGGTGTGTTCTCTTTTTTTTCTGATAAGATTTGCTAAGGGCCTGTCAATTTTGTTAAGTTTTTCGAAGAACCAATTCTTTATTTTGTTGATTGTTTCTATAGTTATTTTGGATTTTAATTCATTTAATTCTGATTTAATTTTAATTATTTCTTTCCATCTACTGCATTGGGGTTTATCTTTCTGCTCTTTTCAAGGAGGTTCAGATGTCTCATTAAATTTTTGGTTTCAGATGTCTCCAATTTGTTGATGTAGGAACTCGAAGCTATAATCTTGCCTCTGAGAACAGCCTTTGCTGTGTCCCAGAGGAGCTGGTAATTTGTGTGCTCATTTTTGTGTAATAGCATGAACATTTGAATTTCCTTTCTAATCTCTTCCAAGACCCACTCATGAATCCTCAGTGTTTTGTTCACCCTCCATGTGTTACATGACACTGTTTGGTGGCTTTTGGTGTTGAGTTCTAATTTTATTCCCTTGTGGTCAGAGAGAATGCAAGGTATAAATTCAATGTTTCTGAATTTGGACAAGGTTGCTTTGTGGCCTAAAATGTGTTCTATTTTAGAAAATGTTCCATGTGCTGCTCAGAAAAATTTAAATTCTGATGCTGCTGAGTGAAATATTCGGTAGATGTCTGTTAAATCTTGTTGATCTATACAGTTGTTTAGATCTGCGGGTTCTCTGTTGAGTTTTGCCGAGTTGATATATCTAGTGGGGAGAGTGGTGTGTTAAAATCCCCAACAATTAATGTCTTTGGATCTATGTGGGATTTGAGGGAAAGTAGTGTTTCTTGGATAAATTTGGGTGCTCCGTTGTTTGGCGAATAGATATTTAGAATTGTCATTTCCTCCTGAAGTTGAGATCCCTTAATATGTATGTAGCGACCTTCTTTATCTCTTCTCACTAATTTTTATTTGAAGTCTATTTTATCTGATATTAAAATTGCAATTCCCGCCTGTTTATGGTGGCTGTTTGCTTGGTAGATTTTGTTTCAGCTTTTAACATTGAAAATGTCTTTGATTTTATTGGCAAGATGTGACTCCTGAAGGCAGCAGATAGAAAGATCTTGCTTTTTAATTAAGTCTGTTAATGTTAATAGATAGGACTGACAGGTATTTGGGAGTTCCTACCATGTTATCTACCTTCTTGGGGACTGTGAAAAATGCGTTCTTCCTATGGTTCTTGGATTCTCAGTTTGAGTGCAGTTTCTTGGCATTTATTGTGGTCTTGTTGGTTTTCTGTGTGTAAGACATCTTTAAGAATCTTTTGTAGTGCAGTTTTCGTGGAGATGTATTGTTTCAATTTTTCTTTGCTATGGAAGGTTTTTGTTTGGCCTT
The DNA here is from genome assembly GCF_024711535.1 of Dipodomys merriami. Lineage (NCBI taxonomy): Eukaryota > Metazoa > Chordata > Mammalia > Rodentia > Heteromyidae > Dipodomys > Dipodomys merriami. The sequence continues at coordinate 2,542,312 of NW_027202571.1, read as the reverse complement.
CAGTTGAGAAGGAGTGTTTAGCTAGATACAGTATTTTTCGTTGATAGTTGTTTTTAGGGCATGGTATACATCATTCCAGGCTCTTCTTGCTTTGATTTTCTCTGCTGAGAAATCTGAGGTGATTCTAATTGGTTTCCCTTTATAGGGGATTAATCTTTTCTTTTTGACAGTTTTAAGGATCTTTTCCTTGGCCTGAATTGATCCTGTGTAGATTATAATGTGATGGTGGGATGTCCTAGTCTGGTCTGGTCTATATGGATTTCTAAAAGCTTCTTGTATCTGAATATGCTTATCTTTTTGCATGTGTGGGATGTTCTCTGATTGGGTCCTGTTAAATTTCCTAGACCATTAACTTCTGTTTCTAGGTGCTCCTCTACACCCATTCTCATTAGATTGGGCCTTCTGATGGTGTCTTCCAAGTGTTGGATAGATCTATCATATTTCTTGGACTTGTTTTGGATGGTTGTACATTCTTTCTCTATAATATCTAGGCTGTTTTTAATCCCCGAGTTTCGATCTTCTGCATGGTCTAACCTGCTGTCAAGACTTTCTACTTTGTTTTTTTATTAATTTTCCTTCTAATTGGTCAGCTTTGATGGCTTCAAATTTATTGTTGAAGCTTTGTTTTAGATCTTGTATGGACTTCTTTACTTCCTTAATTTGGTTTTCAGTGTTTATTTTCAGATCACTTAGTTGATTGGTCATGGTTTCCTTGGACTCCCATTCCTTCTGTTGGGTTCCATTCAGCATTCCTTTTTGGTATCCCTGACTTCCTTCAGCTCTTTGTTAATGGATCCCATGAATGCCTTTAGTGATCTTTGTGTATTCTCATCCTGCTCTCTCAATTCATGTATTACTCTTTGCTTAGCTTCCTCACATTAATACCATTCCTGTTTTTCCCTTTGAGTGTTCTCAGCCTGTTCACGCCATTCCTGCCTTTCTGTTTGAGTATTCTCAAGCTGCTCATGCAAATCCTTTATCATTATTTGAGTAGCTTCCTCACGCTCGTTATATTCCTGTATAAACCTTTGGATTGCCTCCTCTCTCTCCCTATCACGCTCATACAGAGTTCTTTGTTTGTTTGACAGACAGACAGAGGGACACATGGAGGGGGATCCCTAGAGACCCATTAGTGTGACTGACTAGATCACCTGAGTAAATCATTCCTTCCCTGCCCTGACCTCATGTATTAAGGTAGACTATTGGTATGGAGTTCTTCTTGTCACCAAACACAGGTGAGGGTTAGTGACTTTTTACTCTTCCATGTAGGGACTCTTCCCTTTGGACCCTTGATTTCGATCATTGAATAAGAATTTCTGGAGGAGTCACTCTGGTGGAGTTTTATGGAGTAAGCAAGCAGGCAAGCAGGCAAGCAGGCAACCAGACAACCAGACCCCCCCCCAAAAAAGGCAGGCAGACAGACAGACAGACAGACAGACAGACAGAGAGACCCACGCAGCTCCTTGACTTCATGGGTGTTTTCAAGGTTAAAGCGGGGGGGGGGGAGGGAATGTGGCAGCTGAGTTAGGCACAGACAGTTAGTTGCTTTATCTTTGCCCCAACCTGAATTTCTAGATGTTTGGGGCATTTCTTTATAGGTAAGAGAAACAGGGTCATTGACCCTTCCTTCCTTCCTTCCTTCCTTCCTTCCTTCCTTCCTTCCTTCCTTTCTTTCCTTCTTTCTTTCCTTCTTTCCTTCTTTCCTTCTTTCCATCTTTCTTTCTTTCTTTCTTTCTTTCTTTCTTTCTTTCTTTCTTTCTTTCTTTCTTTCTTTCTTTCTTTCTTTCTTTCTTTCTTTCTTTCTTTCTTTCTTCTCCCACCACCTCTCTCTCTCTCTCTCTCCTTTTTCTCTATTTTTTTGGAGGGGTGGGCAATCCTGGGTCTTGAAGTCAGGGCCTGAGGACTGTCACTCAGGCACTCAGCATTTTCGGCTCAAGTCTAGCACTGTACCATTTGAGCCACAGCGCTACTTATGTCTATGTACGTGATATCTATCTATCTATCTATCTATCTATCTATCTATCTATCTATCTATCTATCTATCTATCTTCTATCTATCTGTCTATCTATCTATCTATCTATCTATGTATCGATATAGATATACATCTATATATATCTATATCTATATATATCTATGTGTGTGCGTGCCTGTGCGTGAGTATACATATATATGTGTTTATATGCATATACATATATAAACACATATTCATTTATTTATACATATACGTATATATGTATAAGCACACATATATTCATTTATTTATACATATATATACATACACACACATATATATATATATACACTCATACATAGTGTGAGACACACATATAAATATACGTATATTCACTTATTATATACGTGCTTTTTTTTTTTTGTCGGCCGTGGGGCTTGAACTCTGGGCCTGGGTGCTGTCCCTCAGCTCTTCAGCTCAAGGCGAGTGCTCAACCACTTGAGCTACAGCACCACTTCCAGTTTTCTGGTGGTTTATTGGAGATCGGAGTCTCACGGTCTCTCCTGCCCGGGCTGGTTTGAACCGCGATCCTCAGATCTCAGCCTCCTAAGTAGCTAGGATTACAGGCGTGAGCCACCAGCGCCCGGCTTATTGACATGCTTTTTGGTTGTTGTTTTTTTTCTCTCCCCCCCCCCCGACGTGGGGCCTTGGGAAGGGAACTGCAGGGGAGGGGGGGTGCAGAGGCATTTTCTCCTTCGGGAATCCAGATGATGATTGAATAAAATTAGCCATCCATCCTTGAGACATTCTCAAGGAGGTGGGCTGGAATGTGTCTGGGTGGTAGACAGATTCCCTAAAAACTCGGGTCTAAATGGCAGCAGCGATGGCAGCGGCATCCATCTTGTTTACAGACCGAGTCTCCATGTTCAATCTGAGACTCCTCTAAACTGAGTCTTTGCATGTTCCTGAGCTCATGTGTGGCTTTCATATTCTGTGTGGGTTGACAAGGGCGGGCGGGTGGCCAGGCGGGTGATTCATTGGAGATAAGAGTCTCTTTTGGGGCACCGGTTCCTGCTCCCTCCTTCCTTCAGGGACACCAAGGAAGAAGTTGCCTCTGGCGGGTTCCAGGATGGCAAGCTGAGTAAGCAGAGACCACTGGGCCTGAAATACAGTTCTTCCTTGAGTCCACACAGAAAAGCAAGGGGTGGGGGAGGGGAGAGGACAGAGACACAGGAGAGACAGACAGAGAGACTGAGAGGAAAGACAGAGACCCAGAGACCGGTGGAAAGACACAAAGAATAAGAGATGGAAGGGGGAGCGAGTGAGAGATCCACAAGTCCAACTAGATCTGAGACACACATACACACACACACACACACACACACACACACACACACACACACACACACACACACACACATAGAGGGAGACATGGACGGGGAACCAGAGACCCATTAGTGTGACTGACTAGATCACCTGAATAAATTATTCCTTCCCTGCCCTGCCCTCATGTATTAAGGTAGACTCTTGGTATGGAGTTCTTCTTGTCACCAAACACAGGTGAGGGTTAGTGACTTTTTACCCTTCCATGTAGGGACTCTTCCCTTAGGACCCTTGATTTCGATCATTGAATAAGAGTTTCTGGAGGAGTCACTCTGGTGGAGTTTTTATGGAGTAAGTAAGCAAGCAGGCAAGCAGACAACCAGACCCCCAAAAAAGGCACAGACAGACAGACAGACAGACAGACAGACAGACAGACAGACAGACAAGGACATACTCTAATAGAGTGTGTGTGCTCTTGAAGGGAGAGAGACCTACACAGCTCCTTGACTTCATGGGTGTTTTCAGGGTTAGACAGGCGGGGGGGGTGAATGGGGGGGAGAGATGTGGCAGCTGAGTTATGTACAGATAGCTGTTTTATCTTTGCCCCAACCTGAATTTCTAGATGTTTGGGGCATTTCTCTACAGGTAAGAATAGCAGGTCATTGACCATTCCTTCCTTCCTTCCTTCCTTCCTTCCTTCCTTCCTTCCTTCCTTTTTTTACTTTCTCTCTTTCTTCTCCCCACCCCCCTCTCTCTCCTTTTTCTTTATTTTTTTGGGGGGTGGGCAATACTGAGACTTGAAGTCAGGGCCTCAGCACTGTCACTCAACTTCTTTTTTTTCACATATGAAGAATTTTACAGTTTATTTCATTAAAATTATATTCTCAAAAAGGTAATATATATATATTAGCTATTTCATTAAATGAAGTAATTATACGAACACATAACATAAGTTAATGAAAGTTTTATCTGTCATGAATAGGACAAAAAGTATCATCAAACAACATTTCTAGGAATCACACTCAACTTCTTTTGCTCAAGTCTAGCACTGTATCATTTGAACCACATCACCACTTCTGGCTTTCTCTCTGTCTCTGTCTCTGTCTCTGTCTCTGTCTCTCTCTCTCTCTCTCTCTCTCTCTCTCTCCACAGACACACAGACACACACACACATGCATATACATACATATACACATATATATTTATACACATACATACATATATATCTATGTATGCTTATATATAGTGTGATACAAACATATATATATTTATTATTTTCAGTTTTTTTGTCGTCGGGCGTGAGGCTTGGACTCTGGGTCTGGGTGCTGTCTCTCTGCTCTTCATCTGAAGGCTCACTACTGTTCTGCCACTTGAGCCACAGGGTGCCACTGCTCCCCTTTTCTGTTTATATAGTGCTGAGGAATCGAACCCAGGGCCTCATGCTTGCAAGGCGAGCGAGCACTCTACCACTAAGCCACCTTCCTAGCTCTCCCCCCTTTTTTGGCCAATCCAGCATGGAAGGAAGGCTCCTGCATCTTGTTTGTATGGACATACTCACAGCTGAATAACTGAGTTGTTTTGCTTAATAAAAAAAAAATCCTGGTGTTGATATATGTGGAGGGGAAGGGAAAAAAAATTGTTAAAACAGGGTTACAGGAGTACCCATTGAAACAATGAGATATACAAGTCGTTATGTCGAAAAACGAACTTTACAACTTTGGTGGGGGGACGGCGGGGCGGGGGGGGGGGGAGGATACGAAGGGATGGGAAGGGGAAACAAAGCAGGAGGCTACAATGCTTATAAGAAATGTGCTCATTATCTTACCCATGTAATTGTAACCCCTCTGTACAGTATTTTCACAATAAAAATATATTAAAAATATATATATATTTAAAAAAAAAACTTGGTACAGTAGTCTAGAAACATGGTTGCTATTACAGCCTTCATTTGCTTCACTTGACCACTGTTTTCTCATTTAAAAGCTTTTGACGACAAGCATGATTATTTTTCGTGGGGTGACTGTTTTGAGGCTTTCCCAAATTTTTATGTCCAACAGGTTACCAGATCTAAGGAAAACCTAGAAGTTCGAGAATTAAGTAACTCTTGGGCTCAAACTACAGAGAAAGAAAAGGAGAAAGAGAGACCTATGGAGGGAAGCGGTTGGGGGGTTGGGGGGAGAGGTCATAGAAAGGAAAAGAAAACAGGGAAAAATAAAAACACAAAGTAAAGGTCGTTTTTAAGTGGAGGCCTGGACTCAAACCAGGCCACTGACTGAGGCTTCCTCATTATGGGATTGCAAAGTGGGCCTTGGCTTCTTGCAGAAGTCATCTCGATGTGTTGGTATTCTGCTGTACATATCATTTGGAAGCGACTCTATCTTTTCACTCCATGGTGAACGTATTCACATATATGTTCCTATAGAAAACCAGTTTAGTGTGTTTTCTCTCACATATGCAAAAGGTACGTTTAAAATAGGGGAGACATTAGATCTCTGGACTGACTGCCTGGCTGGCTGCTTGGCTGGCTGCCTGGCTGCCTGGCTGCCTGGCTGCCTCACTCACTCACTCACTCACTCACTCACACACTCACACACTCACACACAGTAAGACCCAAAAGACAGGATAGATACTTTTAGGGGGAGAAACACCCACGGAGGCAAGGCCCAATGGTTATATGCCCAGAAATGAAAGTGAAACCTTGAAAACACACAGAGGAAAAAGAAACAAAGTAAACTCTGTACCTTGAGCCTGTAGTAGGGTTTAAGAGATGATTCTGTTGGTTTCCCATGCATGCATGGGGGGGAGGGGGTGCTTTGACCCATGCTCTGTTTCTTTTTAAAATTTACTTCCCTCCCCGGTGTAAGTTTCCTCCTTTCTTTGAGGAAACTCTTTGCTCCGTTCCCACAGTATACTCATTGTTTGGGCAAAAGCTCAGAGGAAGGGAGCTGCTCTTTCCCTTCCACGACCCACCCCCACCTATTAGTTTTCTTTCCTAATAGCTGTTCGTTTATGAGGGACTGAAAAGTGAAGAAAATAGGATGTGTGGAGCCATTCATTAGGAAGCTGTCTTGTCTCTGAATTCCTGGTGGTGCTTTCCCAGGCCTCATTTCCCCCTGGAAATTATCCTGCTTGCCTCTGTGTTCAATTCTGGGAAGGAAGATAGGCCGAGATAAGGCAACCTCTTGGCACAAAGCTGGAACACACGGCCACCTTGCCTCACGGGTACAGAGCCTAATCACCCTATCCTGAGGGTCCTCCGTCAACAGTTTCTTAGAACGATTTTTATTAGTTTAGTGGCCCTACTGAGGTTGAATTCAAGGCCTCAACTCAGGCAGGCCTGCTCGGGGTGGGCGTGTTTGTTTCTTCTTCTTTCTCCTTTCCCCCTCCCACCCCCCCACCCCCCCCCCCCCCGCCAGGGCGCTTAAGTCGTTGCCATGACGACATTTACAAGACAAAGGAACGTTGCCTGAAGTTCCTGAGTTGACTGGGGCTCCAGGCTTAAACCAGCCCACCACACCCCCACCCCCGCCCTTCCCTGAGTCCTCTGCGAAACACCCCGGGGGGGTGGGGGGTGGGGCGGCCAGCCCTCAGTTCCTGTAACTTCATTAGCGCGCGGGGTGGGGTGGAGGGAGTGAATCAGCCTCCCATCCCCCTCCCAGTCTTTACAAAAGTGGCCTCTTTTGCCCTTGGGCAGGAAAAGTCTGCGCGCTCTCTCTCTGGTCTTTTTCTGCTGGGACCCTCCCTGCCTACCACCAGCAGCCATTGACTTCCTGCAAGCTGGAGTTGTCAGACTACTTCCACCCGCCCACTGCCACTAGTATGCCTCCCGCCCAAGCCCGCCAGGGACAGAATGGGAGGGGCGGGTGGGGAAGCTTGCATGCTTGCCTGTGCTCTGCCCTCTGCCCCTCAGGGAGGCATGACTGTGACCGTGGGATGTCCCCGTGGCCGACCCCTAAGCTCCCACCCTCTGGACGGAGGAGAGTGAGGGGAAAAAGGAGTTCAGGAGTCTTGTCTCCTCTCCATCTTCCCCCCTAGGTCAGGCCAGGATCTGCCTATCTTCTCCCTGTCCCTGTTCCCCGTTCCTCTTAAGGAGTGACTGGAGAAACTGTCCGTCTGTGTTTGTGATTGTGATTAACATTGCAAAAACCTTCAAAGGATCTCAGATCGGTTAGAAGCCCGTTGGGTTTCACTTCTCAGGCGTGAGGGGTTGTTATCTCCCCCTCCCTCTCTCCTTTGATTTTTTACAAACTGTTAGGGAAATGGTGACATACAGAACGGTTACAGTATGCCAGCCCACACCGGTGGCTCGCGTCTGTAATCCTAGCTGCTCAGGAGGCTGAGAGCTGAGGATCACGGTTCAAAGCCAGCCAGGGCAGGAAAGTCACCAGACTCTTTTTTTTTTTTTTTTTTTTGGTCGGTAGTGGGACTTGAACTCTGGGCCTGGGCGCTGTCCCTCAGCTCTTCAGCTCAAGGCGAGCGCTCTACCACTTGAGCTACAGCGCCACTTCCGGTTTTCTTGTGGTTTATTGGAGATAGGAGTCTCACGGTCTCTCCTGCCCGGGCTGGCTTTGAACCGCGATCCTCAGATCTCAGCCTCCTGAGTAGCTAGGATTACAGGCATGTGCCAACAGCGCCCGGCTAGACTCTTATCTCCAATAAGGCACTAGAAAATCGGAAGTGGCGCTGTGGCTCAAGCGGTAGAGAGCTCGCTTTGAGCTGAAGAGTTTAGGGACAGTGCCCAGGCCCAGAGTTTAAGACCCACCACTGACCAAAAAAAAGGATAGGAAAGATTACATTATATAAGTGAGGTAGGAAGAGTACATTTTTTTTTAATTAATAATTTTTTTTTTTTTTTTGTCGTTGGGCTTGAACTCTGGGCTTTGGCGCTATCCTGCCCGGGCTGGCTTTGAACCGTGATACTCAGCTCTCAGCCTTCTGAGTAGCTAGGATTACAGGCGTGAGCCACCGGGGCCCAGCTAATGAGTTGTGTTAATTGTGAAAATACTTAGAGTGGTTACAATGACACGAGCAAGGAAATGAGTACATTTCTTATCAAGCATTGTTGCCTCCCCCTTTGTTTCCATTCCTGCCCTCCCATCTCCCCCCACCCCCTAAAAAAGAGTACTTTTTTTTTTGGACAATGTCACCCCTTCCCTGGCTCTCTCACAGGTTTTCCCTCCCTCAAGTTCTGTTTGTTCCCCACCCACAGGTTGTGTGTCAACATAGTGTCTAGTGAGTGCCACTGTTGCACTTCTTCATCCTGGGTCCCTCCATTTCTTGCCCCTCCCGGAAATAGATGAAGGAAGAAACAATGGTGGGGGGAGAAGAGAAAACAAAATAACGTCGATGATAACAAACACAAAGAAAGGGGAAGACTTCTTGTTATATGATCAGAGGTATATAGGCATTGCACTTTGGTGAGCCTCATGTCTTCAATTAAGCAACCCAAAGGCCAGAAGTGGAGTTTTGGCTCAAATGGCAGACTGCCAGTCTCTCTTTTTTTTTTGGCGCGGGGGCGGGGGGGTCCGGTCGTGGGGCCTGAACTCTGGGCCTGGGCGCTGTCCCTCATCTCTTCAGGTTAAGACTAGCACTCTACCACTTGAGCCACAATGCCATTTCCGGCTTTTTTCTGCTTATGTGGTGCTGAGGAATCGAATCCAGGGCCTCATGCATGCAAGGCAAGCGCTCTACCACTGAGCACCTTCCCAGCCCCAGAGTGCCAGTCTTGAGCACAAGAGCCAAGGGACAGCACTCAGGCTCTGAGTTCAAGCCCCAGGACTGACTGGCATGTGCACACACACACCCTGCACCCCTTGATCTTTGCTGCTGTTTCCTACCACAAAGGCACAGGCACGCATGGCAGCATGTGATCTACCTCCCCCCCTCCCCCCACACACACTTTGCACTGCCACCACCACCGCCGCCACCACCAACTATAGCAACAGACTTCCTAGGCTTCCCCTCCACCACCACCACCCCCTCCGCCCCGGGCCCTAGTTTAGATCGATGAACCAAAGTGTCCCTACTGCACGTTCGGCTCTGGCAAATATCAGATAGTATTACAGTGATGAGGAGAGAGGAGCGACGGCCATGGATTGACTGTAGGGCCCAGAGGACAGAATGCCAGCCCAGGCCCATTCATAGGTCAAGCCAGGGAAATGTTTTTTGTTTTTGTTTTTGTTTTTGATTTCCGGTCTCTCTCCACATCCCATGTGTTTTGTCTGTCTGTCTCTCTGTGCCATAGGGGTTTGCCATTCATGACCTGTGTGGGCGGGGATGTGCTGGTGTGTGTGTGTGTGTGTGTGTGTGTGTGTGTGTGAGTGTGTGTGTGCGCGCGCTCGCGGGGGAGGGGTTGCTGTTCCTTCCTTCCTCACAAGACCTTCCTAAGTGTCTTGATCTATCTTGGGCCTGACGTTCTTTTTCCTTGTTTTGGGGTGCCACCTACTGGACACCGTGTGGAGTGACAGGGAATGATTCGGTGCTGATGGCGGGGGCTGGCGACTCTCGCGAGAGTCCACGAGACTCTCGCGAGAGTAGCGATGAGGTATCGCCGGCTCTCTTCTGCGGCTTTATTTATTTACAACAAAACAAAATGAAACAACAGCAAACAAGGAAATTTTCTTGAAGGGAGGGCCGAGCGGAGGGGGAGGGAGGCCCGCAGGGGTTGTTTCTTTTCGTTATTTTCTGGACACGGAATTCGTTTGGATATTATGTCTTACGAGCAAACTGTACCAGTTTATTTACGGTTGTAATTTATATACAGTAACACAAATGTCTTTACGTCCGTATTATGAAAAAGTGTCCCACGGCTGCAGTGGGTGAAAGATTGAGACGGGAACATTTCTAAAGGAGTGCCAAGAAAATGGAAAACAGGCAATGCAATAGTTTAGGGAGAGTTATAAATATCAAGTGCTGCCCTAGGTGAAATTTCATGCACATGTCCTCACCCACTCAGGTAATCTTTTTATATAGGTATCAGAATAAAATTTCTTGAACTACATAGACTTTTATTCACTTGATTTCCCTTAAGTAAATTAAAATAACTGGCTGTTGACAGGGCACATCTGGATATTTCTATCGGCCCCATAGAGATAATCTGTTACATTTTAGGACATGGTAGATTATATTTGCTATTTCCCCAAATGGACTTTACAAAAGCCATCCGTGGCCCCAAAGATGTTTCTGGACCTCTCATCATGTGTGACTAAATAGGCCTCAGTGTATTAAGCTGAGAAAGCTGCAAAACAAAGCAGATCACTTCAGTTATGGAATATTAAGAGAATAAAAGTAGCTTTATACCACTGGATCTTTAGTGAGAAGGTAGAATAAAAAGAAGAGAAAAATATTGGAGGATGCAACATAAACCAATTGAAACATATCCAACAGAGGATCTGGCTTTGAAGTGGCTGTTGACTAGTGTGGTCCTAGACCATCGTGTACAGAAGGATAAATCGATGTGTTTTGAAAGATCCTAAACCAAATGTACTTGTGATCATGACCCAAAGCGTGAGGACAGGTACATTTCTGTCCTCCTAATTCCAGCTTTGATCCTCACACATCCGGTTGTTATAATACGTTCACAGTCGTGCCACTTACGGATATTACGTCTTGTGTCTTCTCTGCAATATCTTAAATGCTCAGAGAAGTTACACCTTCTGACAAAAGGACAGTATGTGTGTCACACACACGGGGACACACACACTCTGTTTGCCCGGAGTGCTGTGTAGCTTACCATGTCCAGTTATAGTTTAGGTCTAGCATCCACATAGGAGAGAAAACAGGTGCCGTTGGTTGGTCGGTCTGTCTGTCTTTCCGCCGGCCTGTCTTCCCCTGGCATCACCTGTTCTAGGTTCTTCTCCGCCGCCGGCACACCCCCCCCCTCCCTCTGCCCCCCCCCCCCGCTCCTAGTCCATCAGTCCATCGATCTACTTCCCTGTAACTGACATAATCTTATTCTTCTTCTTTGGGGAATGGATGAATAAACTTTTACCTTGTGGATATTGTACACACACCGTAATGTGTGTGTGTGTGTGTGTGTGTGTGTGTGTGTGTGTGTTGACGGAATAGAGTGTTTGCCATGCCTGACCCCCTGGCTCTGCCTCTCTACCCGTCTGCTATGCGATGTGTGTGCTGGGGCGCTTCTGCCCGCATATGTTCCCAGTGCGAACTCCAAAGAGAAGTATGCCCGCCGGGCCTGTCCTGTGGGTTCTAACCATGCTTCACCCCCGGGAGATAGGATCGCCCCTCTGACCCCCCCACTCTGTTTGGGCTGGGCCCCCTTGTCTGTCTCTCCCTGTCTTTCCTCCTAGGGTTCCCTACCTGCCCTCCCCCCAGCCCTGCACACACACACACACACACACACACACACACACACACAGACACACACACTCACACACTGTGCACCGCCACACTCGGGTCCAGGTCCTCCACCAAAGGCATGTGAGTGATGATGCCTCTACCCTCCAACACCTGTGTGTCGGGTTCAGATTCATCGCCTCATGCCCCGAATCCTGCTCCAGAGAGAGTGGCAGAGCCTATTAGAAAAGGCTAGCTGTTATGACAGGCTAGAGTACAAACTGGTGAGAAGGTCGTTCCGTCCGGTGCCCGGGGATAAGCGTCACATGGGTGCCACCTCCCCTTCCTTCCCCACCCAGCCAGCGGCTCTCGTTTGGCTTTCCTGTCATTTAGTGATGGGTGAGTGGACTCACGCTTCCCATGGCGCTGTCACGGTGGTTTTCCAGACCTGTGTGCGGGACGTGTACCTACTCTCTCTGTGTTAGAAGAAACCTCTCCCTGGCCTCCCCCTGCCCTTTCCCTGCCTGTGAGGGGTGGCGGGTGGGGGCGGGGGGAGGGAGCGTGTTGTGGGGGCGGACTTTCACAAGTGAGCGGGGTGCCTCCCGGGGGCTCGTCTCTTGCTGGAGCCGACCCATCTTTGGGAGTTTTTTTTTTCTTTTTCTTTCTGGTTTCCATCTGGGGGAAAAAGAAAACAGAACGTACAAACAACCCCCCCCCCCCAAAAAAAAAGACGGGCGGGCAGACTGTGGGACAAGCGCTCACTTGCCCTTTTCTGGCCATGTTGGGCGGGTGTGGGGGTCTTGCCACGGGCGGCGGAGGTCGTGCGGGTGGCCGGTTCGTTTTCTCTCGTGGTGCAGGCCTGCCGTCTTTGCCGCCCCTTCCTGCTTGGGACCGATCCAGGGTTCCCGGTTCTCGGGTTAGGGCCGCTCCGTTCGGGCAAATCCCGTCCTGGTTCCTGGTTTCACTTTGGTCGCTGGCGGCGGCGGTGGCGGCGGCGGCGGCTCGATCTCGGTCTAGGTCTCTGGTGGCTCTGGTGTCATTCGTGAGGTCGCAGAGAGGACCCGGCTCCAGGTCCTGACCTAGGTTGTGCCTCTCGGTGCGTGGCGGTGGGGAGTGAGGCGATTCGTTTCCATGTTCTGTGTCTCCGGAGCTCAGAGCCGGCCGGCGCACGCCGATCCGGGGTACGGCGGCTTGGTGGAGTCGGTCGTTGGAAGGCGGTTTTCGTGCTCCCCCTGGAGTCCGCTTTATGTGACAGTCCCCTCGTTCTCAGCCGAGCGAGCGAGTGAAGGAGGAGGTCTGGCGGCAGCGAGCCGGGCGGAGGCCCGGCCTCTGCCGGGTGCCGGGCGCGACTGTCGTCGTGGTGTCGCTGTGGCGCCGGGGCGGCTGTTCTGTCGGACTTTGCGCCCGCAGGCGAGCGCGGGGTGGGGCCGTGCGTCGCCGCTCTCTCTTCCGTGCCCGGTCTGTTCCGGGGGTGGCGGCTTTGTCGGGTCGACCAGTAGTTCTGTCTGGGCCCGACGCCTTGTCCTCCTCCCCTCCCAGGACTCTGGTCTTTGAGGGCGAAAAAAGGAGAAAAAGAGGGATGTCTCGGGAGTCGGGGGAAAGGGTCCCCGGGTGAGCCGCTAGGTGGTGGGGCTGGTCCCGGCCCGGACTCGGACCACCCCCCCCCTCCCCGGAGTCACCTCCGAGTGAGAGCTTGGCGCGTGCCGGGCGCGAGGGCCTGGGTCGCCGGCCCCGTGTGGTCTCCCTCCACAGACCTCTCTGGCGGGAGGAGCCATGGGCATGGCCGAGGCGAGCCTCGGGGCCGGGACCTACACCCCCCCCTCCCCGACATAGGATGGTCGTCGGAGTCACCTCCGAGTGAGCGCTTGGCGCGTGCCGGACGCGAGGGCCTGGGTCGCCGGCCCCGTGTGGCCTTCCTCCACGGCCTCCTCCACGGCGCCGGAGGCTGGAGGACAGACTTCTCCGGCGCGAGGAGCCGTGGGCACGGCCAAGGCGAGCCTCGGGGCCGGGACCTACCTACCGTCTGCGGTGTGCGCGATGGCGGACACTTGCCCGGTGGGCCCTGCGTAGGGGAAAGATCGAGGCGGAAGGAGCACCTCGGGAGTCGGGGACCCGAGCCCGGGAGTCCCGGGTGTGTGCGTGCTGGCGGCAGGGCACTCACCATCGACCCCGCGCGGTGTGGGTGTGGTGGTTGGGTGCCTCTCGGAGTGGGTGCCTCGCGTCTGCCGGGGGAAGGCTCCCCGTACCGCTCGTGCCGTGAGCACTTGCGCACCCAGGGTAGTGGGGCAGGTGCGTCCCCTAACCCCGCTCCCGCCCTCTCTCTTCGTCTGTCTTCGCCTTATGTGGTCGACCAGCTGTCCCTGAGATTTCCGTGTCTGGCTCTGTTGGGGACGTGTTGGGGACAGGTGTCCACGATGTGGTTTCCGAGAGGTCCCTGTCACCAGCGAGTTGTCGCCCCTGCGTGACCACCTGGTTTTGGCGTGGTGACGTGAGGATTTTGTACCTGCAGGAGGGTGCTGGCATGCTGTGTCCCGGTGGCTGTCAGTGGGTCTTTTGGGGCTCTCTTGGATGCTGTGTGCTGGGCCTTTCCCGTCTCTTCCCGGTCCGGGTCCCCCTGCCTTCCCCCCCCCTGCACCCCGGGCTCCCGCTGCCCTGAGCAGGCCCTGCCCCTGTGGTGGCTCGTGGTTGTGGTGGTGGTGGTGGTTGGTTTGGTGGCTGAGTGAGTCCCGTCGTCCTTGATCTCTCCCCGCTCCCGGTGCCCGGATTCTGGCCCTTGCCTCGGCACGCCGAGGAGGAGAGTGGTTGGTTGCCTGGGGTGCATAGGTAGGCCCGCGTGGTGTGCTTCCCTCGCCGTGGCCGGCTTGAGGAGGAAAAGGTGGGGGGCGAGTCCTGCCTTGCCTGTGCGTGTGCGGCATCCCCCTTCTGCCGTCGGGCTCGTCGGACCTCTGTGGCTCTTTTTTTTTTTTTTTCCTATCGCCCCTAGCTCCAACTCCCCCGACCTGCCGCTTCCTGATGGCGGGCCTGGTCGGCCACTGACCTGCGCTACTCCCAAGCGCTGTCCGTGGTTCTTTTTTTTTTTTTTTTTTTTTCCTCTCTAGCTTCTTCGGCCCTGTGCCCAGCGGAGGTGTCCTGGTAATCCCGAATGCCAGGGACGCTTAAGCCGGTGGTATTTTTTCATTTTTTTTTTTTTTAGTTTTTTTTTCTTTTTTTTTCTTTTTAACTCGCTCGTTACTCACGAAAGGTTGTCTGTCCTGGCTATGCTTTTATCCCAGGCTGTTGGCCCTCTCGGGAGCCGAGCTTCCTGGGCCCCACCGCCTCTCGAGTGTCGTGTGGCTGTCTTCTCCGCCCCCTCGGTGTGATTGATGTGGTGACATTGCGATCTCCTTCGGGCCCGGGCCTAAGCTGCACCAGGCGAGGGACGGACATTCATGGCGAATGGGACCGCTCTTCTCGTTCTGCCCGTGGGCCCCTGCCCTCCCCGTCCCACCGTGCCGGCGCCGGTGGTGTGCGGGGAGGCAGGGGTGCGGCAACCGGGTCCGGCTGCGCTCTCCCTGCCCTCGCCGTGAGGTCGGGGACTTGTACACGCTGGAGGAGGGGGGCGCCCTGATCTTGCTCCTCTCTTCCCGTGACTCGTTATGGGCACTGGGGTCGGCTCTCTCCACGGAGAGGGAGGGTCGGTGTTCCGTGCTTGCCCGTGCTGTGTGGTGTGAAAAGCCGCGCCTCGCGCTCTGCCCTCTTGCGGTGCTCCCGGAACGCTCCTGGTCGGTTCTTTCAGGTGCCTGAGACTGAGTGGTGGTGTCGTTCCCGATCCCGGCGTTGTCCTCTGCCTTGTGCCAGCCTGCTGCCCGTGGGGTATCCCGGCCGTCCTGGGGTTCATGGGGCTTGTGCAAGTGAGAAAAGTTATTGCAGAGATTGACGTCTCTGCTGGGGGGGGTCGAGGCGGTTCCCCAGAGGAGCGCTCTTCCCTGGTTGCGCTGGGCTGTGGCTTCCCCGCATGAGCTGCAGGCCCTGGTCCTGGCTTGTCTTCCCTGCCGTGTCACCTGGCTCTTATTGCACCGGGGGACCTGAAATGTTGCAGTGGGAGGCGAGCCGGGCCTGTGCGGGCTTCCCGCCCGTGTGCGCGACTTTGCTCTGGCCCCGCACGGCAAGGCCGACCGACCAGGGTTGGTGTTGCTGCTGCTCCAGACCCCCCTCCGCCCCACCCCTCCCTGCCACCCGTGGTGGGAAGGATGGACGCCTTTGATGTGTGCTGGTCCCGGCAGGGTTCCTGTCGGGGTTGGGTGCGGGCCACCCTCAGAGTGAGGAGAGGTTCTCTAGCGATCCTCGTTCGGGAGGCAGCATTCGCTGCCGGGTTGGCGGGGGCCCGCCCCCGATGGGCTCCCGCGACCCTGCCACTCCCTGTCCCACTTTTGAGCGTTAGTGGCTGCCCGCGTTGGTAACTGCGTGCCCGCGCCTCCCCCCTCCGAGCTGGGGGAGGGTCCCGCGGGGCCTCTCCCGGGCCGTCGTCTGGTGTGGTGTGTGGAGGACGTTCCCGATCCGTCCCCGCCCCTGCCTCGCGCACGGTGTGTTGAGTGGCAGAGCGTGGAGCCTGTGCTTTGTCGCGATGCGAGGGCGTGTGGTGTGTGGCTTCCCGGCCTCGTGCTTGGGGTGCCGTGGGGTTTTTGGGGGTCCCGTCCCCCTCCCCCTCCGGCCCCTGGCGACGCTGTTCCCGAGCGTCTGTGTGGGCCGCTGCCTGTTGGCGACGACGGCGCTGTGCGGGTGCCGGGCCCCGCGGTGTTCCGGGGCCGCTGTGCCCGTGGTGGTGTGCCGCTTGGGGGGGTTCTGGCCCTCCGGAGCTGAGGATCCCGGTGTGTGTGGGCCCTTGCTCACGCGGCCGATAAAGAGGTGGTCGATGATGGGTGCCGTGCCCGGCGGTGTGGATGGATGCGGTGGGGCCCTGCTGGCGCGGGCGGCTCCGCGGGCATTCACGGGGTCTTTGAGGTGTGTGCCACCTGCCTTTTCCCTCTCGGGCCTCTTTTGGGGTGGCCCGCCGCTGCCGCGGTGCGGGTTTCCGGTCCCCTGGTCGGCCGGCTCGGTGTCCCAGGCGTTGCGCAGGACCGCCCAGGAGTTGGATGTGGTGAGATCCCGCGTTCGTTTCCCTGGCGTGCCGGCTGTGCCTGGAAAGGTCTCACCTCCCCGCTGGTTTGCGGCTGCGCCACCCGCCCATGGGGGGGGTGGCTGCTCGCTCGCTTGCCTCTCACCCCGGTGACCCGACCCGATGACCCTCCACGCTGCTCTTATTGTGCTTCCGGCATGCCCTCCTCACCCGCATCAGCCTTCCGCGATCCTCACCGGTTTGGCCTTGGTGGCCGGCCACCGCGGACGGTCGAGTTGGGCGTGTGTGGTGTTCTCTTGGGGGGGACGGCGCTCGGCTCTTGAGGCTGCTCTCCCAGTGTGGGGGAGGCACGTCATCGCGGCGGCGGTGGCTTTTGAAGGGTCTTCCCGGATCAGTTTTGCTCACGACGCGAGGGCTCCTGCCAGCGGGACCGCCGGTACGCCACGGGGGCGGTGGTGGTGAGATTCCCGCGTGCGTCCCTCGCTCGGGAGTTGGCTGTCTGAGGGCCCGAAGCCGGCGTGACCTGTCTCCTCCCGCTGGGGCAATGCCTCGCGTGCCTGCACGATGTCCTGGGTTCCTGCGCCTCCCTCCTGCTCGCCGTGCCAGAGGCTTGCCCGCATCGTCTCCTCCGTCTCGAGCCGTGTGGC